>NC_086319.1:67315405-68515405 GCF_036172605.1 Pelobates fuscus | reverse complement strand
GGGTGGCCGGGCCCCCCAGGGCTGCCAGGCTCGTGACAACCATCATGGTTGTCACCCCCTGATGGCGGCCCTGCCCACGATATCAGATATGAAACCTGTAGAAATACGGTATTATAATGTAGCACTGTACCCTGTAGCATCTCAGCATTTTATGAAAAGATCACCAGAGGACATCTCTACTTTAAAAATTATACACGAGACCTGAATGAGAGGAGAGGTTTACTTAAAGGGACACTATAGTCACCAGTGCAACTACATGTATTCCTGACCCTATAGTGTTAACACCACCATCTAGCCACCCTGGGCCCCTCATGCCTCCATAAATATAGCAACATCTTACTGTATTCAAGCAAGAAGCTGTAAATCTGCATGCTGAGACTCAGGAAAAACAAGCAGTCTACTGACATGTGATAGCCTGGTCCAATCACAGTGCTTCCCCATAGGATTGGCTGAGACTGACAAGGAGGCAGATCAGGGGCAGAGCCAGCATGATTCAAACACAGCCCTGGCCAATCAGCATCTCCTCATAGAGATTAATTAAATCATTGAATCTCTATGAGGAAAGTTCAGTGTCTGCATGCAGTGGGAGGAGATACTAAATCACAGGATGCTCGTGCACAGCAGATCTGAGTGGATGGAGGCATATTATGAAGTCCCTCTGGTTCACTCTGAGTGACTGCAACTGGAGGTGTTCCTAGCTTTCAATGTAAACACTGTATTTTCTCAGAAAATACAGTGTTTTCATGAGAAAGGCTGCAGGGAGCTATAGTTCTCACCTGAACAACCTCATTAAGCTGAAGTTGTTCAGGTGACTATAGTGTCCCTTTAAACCATTATCTCCCTCTTCTCACCTTGTTGATAAGACATACAACAACGAATATAAGGACAATCCAGTAAGACCACAGGATTCTCCATAAATCTTCTCATAGATGGACAACAATGAAATTTAATGATTATTGAGCCTAGTAAAATAAAGTACCTTTCCCCAGACCCCTTAAAAGAAAAACTCCAAGCATCATAACCACTACAGTGAGCTGTAGTGGTTATAGTGCCAGGAGTGCTCTAGAACCCACAATTGTAAATAGGTAAACCATTTTAGAATAGTACTGCTCCGTGTCTCAATGTATGCTCCAGAAACCCACAAGCTCCATGGGATTCCATGAGCTCTCTTGAGCTAGTCCATGCAATATAGGGCCAGCTCTTTGGTTGAGAGTGTCAGGTGATTGCTAGTGAGCTAAGCCTGTTGTAGTGGTTATGGTGCATGAAGTGTTATTTTATGGGTTTATGAGATTTATGGGTTCTAGTTATCACTTAAATGTAAATTGTTCCCATCACATGTGCTTTAGCACGTTTTTCTGTGGGAATTAAGTGACTTTTAGGGCCATTATAAATTATCTTAGGTTTCTCAACTGATATTTAAAAAAAATAAGATAAATGATCCCCTGAATGTGCATTTAATGTAATGTTTGTGAATCGCAGAAAATACATTTGGGTTTGCAAAAGTAAACCAATAGATAATATACTGGCAAATAACATATTTATAAGCTATAAACAGCTCTCTTATATTAGCAGGGGAAGCATATGTCTGCTACAAGTCCCACTGGGCTTGTGCACTGGTACAAATATTACGTGTTAAAGCTATTAATAACTTTGTAGACCGCAAGAATATTTTTCTAGTTGTAACCAGCATTGTTTAGCAAATCAACAAAAAACAAAAAGTACATTGAAAAGCTTAATGCATTTTCATTTGAATTATTCTTTTTTTTTACTAGGAAAATTGCCAGATGGAGTTTAGTAATAAAAAAAGAAAACATTTATAGCTTTCCCCCTATAGGCACTGTGTCATGCAATAAGAATGCTGATTTTCTTAGTTTTGGGGGATATTATACCTAATAAATAACAGCATTCTATGGTATTATTTTTGCTATCTATTGCACTGTTAAACCCATATTAAAGCGACACTATAGTCACCAGAACAACTACAGCTTAATGCAGTTGTGCTAATGAGTATAGTATGTCCCTGCACACTTTGTGCTGTAAACATTGCTCCCTAGGGACACCTCCAGTGGCAGTCACTCAGCAACTAGAGGTGCTTCCTGGGTCAGTGTTGCACAATGTGCACATTAGCCTCCTTCATATGAGAAAGCATTGGATTGGCGGAGATCCTCAAGATTGATGATCTCAGCCAAGGGGGTGGAGCGCGGTGGGAGCCAGTTCCGGTGAACCTCGGCAAGGTTGGAATAAAAGTAAATTTTTCATTTGATTTAAGGGGGATAAGGAGAGCCCAGGGGCTGGAATGGGTTTTTAATACTACAGGCACAGGAATACACATTTGTTCCTTTAATGCCAATGTGTTACAATATGTGTATATGTGCTATATGAACTGCAATGCAACCATTGTCAACTACAGAACTATTCATTAAAAATTATTTCGAGGTCTGCAACAAAAGCCCTCAATGAACTTTCATACAATATCTCTGATAAGAAGTCACCTCTGATAATTTTGTGACAAGGACATAATTTTAAGCCATAATACTAATCGGTCAGTATGTTTGTCATAGTTTACATGAAAGAGTCTGTGTTGTCCTCGATTGACTTTCAAACGTAGAAGGAAGTTGGTGACTGTCAACAATATGTTTTTCTGCGTGAAATATCTTGAGTGACCACTTGGTGGCACTAATAGTACACATTTTCATAATATATGTTTTTGTAACATTATTTAGTGTTTGGAGATAACACTCATTATCTTGTTCCAAAGAATAACAGTATTATCTAGTTAACAAATTAAGTGGCCAAAGACATCATTCCAGTTAATAGAGATGAATAAAAACTGCATAAGATTAATGGCACAAGCCCGTATGAACATGTAAAAGGCATACATTCCTCATGCCAATAACACAGAGTGTTTATGGTTTATAAAAAAATAAATATTTTCCAGTATGTCATCTATTGGTTTATTATTGGAAACACAAATATCTTTTTTTTTTCTTCCTAAGGATTGGCAGCTTGTTAGTAGTCTTCATAAGTTAAAATAATATCTTTATGGTATTTATGATAAATCTATATTCCAAGTAGACTGATGTTAACCATAAAAGCTATGTTAAAAGATTCATCAGTACCCTTCATGCTTTTAACACCTCACTTTGAGGGAGATTTCTTTTAAAGAACATAAGTGCTAATGTTGGTGCCAAGAGCTTAAAAGATGCTCCAAACATCTGAAGCACTTTATAAGTGTTTTATGTATGATAAGAGTGTTCTCGCCTTCTTTTATCTTTTTACAAAAAATGCAGATTTCACTTTTATAAATTAACTTTGTTCCACCCCTTGCTGGCAATCAGACAACCAGCCCTTTTACTTCCTGGTTGCTTAGCTTAGTGGAGCTAAACTCAAGAGGTAGCAGTTGCCCAGAGTACCTGCCTTGCAAAGACTTCTCATTGAGCTGCATTTGGAAGTCTGTGATTGGACAGCCTCAGAAAGTCTGGGAAGGGGAAGGAGGAGAGGGTTTGCAAAGGCAGCAAACAATAGATATATATCTCATATGAAAAAATCCATAAATTAATGAATGCGTTTTTTCATTGGTGAATATATACTAAAGAGTGATTTAATTTTTTTTTTTTTGGGGGGCAGTGCAGTATACATTTATGGCTGAGATACATTCTATTGGTTTCAATGGTGTTTGCTCCTTATTTTATTCTTTGTCCCAGAATAGCACCTGTTAATGCCTTTAAAAAATCTCCCGGCATGTTTCACTCCTTCTTTTGGTGTCCAATACATTTTAGGATTTAATTTAAAATTCTAGTGCTGCCCTATAATGATCTCCATAAAAATGTACACATTTTGCAAATCAGTAAGTACACCCTATCCAGGTTCATCCTCGATGACCTTCCTATGCCTACTGACTGTACTCCCTTGACTACAGGACATCTCTAGGGTTTCTACTTATGGCATAGCCATCGTTGCCCTGGTGGACTTTTCAATTATCTTCTTTAACCCCTTAAGGACCAAACTTCTGGAATAAAAGGGAATCATGACGTGTCAGACACGTCATGTGTCCTTAAGGGGTTAAAATGTATTATTTTTTTGGGAGCATGTTAAATATCATTTAACCCCTTAAGGACACATGACATGTGTGACATGTCATGATTCCCTTTTAGTCCAGAAGTTTGGTCCTGAAGGGGTAAAATTGCACCCCACCCTCCCTTTGACATTGTCTGCTCCTAATGCAGGAGCAGGAGACGCATCAGTGTACAACACCGCAGGAGCTTCCATAGATCACATCTTGCAATGAGAAAGACAATGAGCGAGACAATGATAAATCCCACAACAGTCACCTGTGACGAATGCTGGGATTGGACAAATGTAGACACTGGAGCGTTACCTTTTCTGAACTTCTGGGATCTTGCTTGAGTTGGAATTTCAATGAAATTACAATACATTCAGGATTAATGTACACTTTGATATATGTTGCACCTTACTCTATGTGTAATTATACCCCACTGTAGACTCACTATTAATATATAGACACACTCACATATATACACAGTCACATGGACACGTACATACATACATAGACACATACATACATAGACACATAATCACACACATCGTCATATGCATACATACACATTCATATACACACACAGACATATGCCCACACAGTCACATAGCAGTCTCTTTAAAATGCTTTCAAATCAGCAGCTCATTGTAAAGGGGGGAAGACATGCGTGCTCTATTCCAGTGCGCCTGACACAACTGTTGGCTCTGTAGCACTAATAAAAGCAATTTAAAACCTCCCTTGCTGTATGAGTGCTGGTTTCTATTGAAACTGAAATATAAACGGTCCAAAAAAAAAAAATGACAGACTCAGAGGTGGAACTACGGGAGGTGCAGAATGTCATGCAAATCCCACAGTGCTTTTCCATGCATGGTTGTATTTGTGAGCACTGTCTGTGTATATCAAGGTAAACATGTCTTAGTGTGGAGTATGTATGTGTGAATGTAGGGCTATATGTGTCTATAGTGTTAGTGTCTGAATGCAGCTGTGTGTATGTTCTGCTGCCATTTGAATGTAGTGGTGTATTTGTGTCTAGTGTTGGCATTTGAGTGCCAGGGTGTATTTGTGAGTGGTGTCTGTTTTTCAGTGCAGTTGTGTATTTGTATGTAGTGATTTTATTTGAATGCATCAGTGTATGCTCATATATACATACTGTGCCACATACACACAGATACACACATACTTACACACATACACACACAAACACAGATACACATATACACGAGCACATAAGATGCAGCCTAACACACATATACATACACACACTGACACACACATTCAGATATAAATACAACACTGATAAACACACACACGTACACAGATACACACAAATATAGAAGTCATAATTTCGATTTTTAGCCAACCTCTTCTTTCCATACGTCTTGGGAGCAGGAGAATGGCTTCACTGCCTGTAGCATGTGCTCTCTGAGACTTATAGGAGCATGGGGCTTGTTCAGGCCCTCTCTTTATCTCCTCATCTGCCTTGCACATGGTTCTCTGTAAGCTGGCAGGAACCTGAACTCACTTTCTATTAGGCAATGCAGCCGACAGGAACACAGGCCAACATGGCCTCTGATCAGAGTTGTCTATTGGATGGTCATAGGTGTGAGGGCAACCCATTTGCTTCGTTTCCCACTTGTTCCACTGTTGTTCCACTGCTGATACTGTGTGGTATCGATGTGGGTGCAGGGTTCTATGGTCAGTTAACACAGCATGGTTTAGAGTTAATACAGCAGGTGTGGCATTTATAAATATAGGGTTATATAATACTCTGAATTCATTCAAACATTTAGAGTGACAACGTGATTTCAAGAACATGCTAGGGTTGCTGTTGGACATAGGGCATAGTATAGCACTGGTTTTAGGAGGGACTTCAGTACATGTGGGGGTGTAACAATTACCCTTGAGCTGAAGCCCCTGGTCATTTGTTCTACCAGCTATGTCCCTGTACAAATAACAAATGTTTGGCTAAAATACCTGGACTGAAAAAAATCTTCTAACCATATTTAGCCACGGTTTGGTTATTTGAGCCAAAATGTTGCTGTTCAGTTTTCAGTTCACAGCAATCTGGAGTTCGGTGAATAACTCTGTTGATGACAGTATTGCAGGCCTTTTGATGATTATGAAAGGTCATCAAAGTCACCTGATTCACGTCCTCACTTGCACCAGCAAGTTAACGACAAAACAAAAGCAGACTCGAAATATCACATTTTCCATAACTGTGATCTGGCACCTTTTAAATATGTTATAGATTTATCTGTGTCTCGTGCTAAAACAGTAGCAGTAGCTGACATCATTGTTTAGTTTGATTAGGAAGTGAAATGTTGCAGGCACAAAACTGAACTCATTAAGCAAGAATACATTCTGTATTTGAAGATAATTGGAGCCATGGAAGTAATATCTGCAAACCACAAGAAACATTGTCTAAGCACAGTCAGTAAGAAGTATGTGCTCTGAGGCAATACACCTTTTTGGTTTAATCAGCATATTTATCTGAAAGATCAGCAGCCCTCGGGAGCAGAGAGGTCCACCCAATGACTTCCATTTATAGTCATTGCATGGGCTTCTTCAGGTTGTATACTGCTCTGAGGCTCAGGCTCCACGGAGACTTGACACTTGACACTTGACTTAACATCTCCTTTGTCATTTCAAGACTGCTTGAAGCTATACGAGTGACGATAAGCTATGTATCAATGACAAAGTAGATTTTTGACACAAGAGATAATTAGTCGTACTCATACCTGTCCAATGCACAGAGGATGAAACAACTATGCATTTTGTCCCAAACCAAACTCACCTCTAAAAAAATATAGCAAATAAATTATGCTTTTACTATCCAAAGGCTGATTGCATCACTATAGTGCAGACTACCATTTAGACTAATAAATGTTTTTAATGGCATTCAATATCTTGTAGTCAATTGTATACACAAAATCATTGAAAGTTTATTCACTTATAGCTTAAGGAGTAAATAATTAAGCTAAGCACATGTAAGTACTTAATATGATTTGATAACTGGGCTTATTCACGTAACCAGGAATTAAGTAGAATTAACAGGATAATTGTAGATGTTATGCCAAAATAATATAAAACAGGAAAAATAACAAAAAAAAAATGTAATCAATCTGTGAAACAGTAAGGAATTTCACCCTAACACAGAATGTGACGGGAGATAAGAACCATTTGGTCCATCTAGTCTGCCCAATTTTTTAAAAATACTTTCATTAGTTCTCTATGAAAGCTTTGTGCTTACTGCTCTGACATTAGTTTATTGTGTTGATGTAGATTTGTTCTCTTGTCTAATGTATTATTTCCAAAGTATGTCAGAATGGTCTTTTTATTTCTTGTGCCTTGTGTTCTTCTTACTTTGATCCTCGACACCATGATCCAAATGGAGCCTTTGTTCCAGTTTCGTAGGCACTGCATTGTGTTTCTTCGCTAACTTCTGACTCTTGCTCTTATCCATCTCGTGATTTCCTGTGAACCTAATCATATCGCCTCCAGCTCGGATTTACCTCCTTGTGAGCCCCTTGTATGTAGCCTTGACCCAGTTTCTCTAGTGCTCCTGTGTTTGAATAACTACTATGGCCCAGACTGGTCTGTAATTAAACTGAGCCTCAAATATTCTAGCAACTATCCCAAGTCAGGGTCTAGACATCTCGGAGGAGGATGGTTACAACTTGCAAGTGATTTTTTGGCCACTCCAATCATCCAATCATACTTGCTGGGCTTTACCAGCCTTCCTATTGGATCATGCATTTCTTGCTGTATTCAATACTCAATCAAGCCTACAAGAATTTGAACTGTGTCAACATATACTCCTGATGCTTGTGCACGTGCACTGCATATATATTGACCTGCTCTTATGTGCAATTATGGGAATTTTCACTCAGAGGAATGAAGGGATGTAAAAACAAACTTATGGAAATACTGTGTAAGTTAGAACCAGGTTCTACAAGTTTCTCTTAATCAAAATAAACTAGTCTAGTGTTGTCCAACCAGAGGCCAATGGGATGCACATTGACTTAAAGTGAATACTCGGAGTTCCATAACCACTACACCATGCTGTAGTGGTTAGGGGGCCAGGAAGTGCCCGGGCACCTACAATGTAAGTAGTCAAACTGCTCTCTAATGGTTTTACTTTCTACCTGTGTTCTGCCAGGACTGCTCTCTGCATCTCAGAGTGTTGGAAGCTCTGTCTGAACTCTGTGTATGTGTGTGTTTGTTTGCATGTGTATGTCGTATGTGTGTTTATGTCTGTGTATGTGTGTTTGTGTATGTCTGTGTGTGTGTGTGTGTGTATGTCTGTATGTATGTATATCTGTGTGTGTGTGTCTGTGTGTATGTATGTGTGTGTATGTCTGTGTCTTTCTGTCTGTGTGTGTATGTGTGTTTGTATGTATGTGTGTGTGTGTATGTCTGTGTGTATGATTCCTTTCTTGCAACTGTCATTAGTCTAATACTATCCTTACCTTTTGTGTCACTTTACCCCACTCCATCTAGCATGTAAGCTCAATGAGCAGGGCCCTCAACCCCTCTGTTCCTGTGTGTCCAACTTGTCTGGTTACAACTACATGTTTGTTCGTCCACCCACTGTAAAGCGCTGTGGAATTTGTTGGTGCTATATAAATAATAACATAATAATAATATGTATATGTGTCTCTGTGTTTGTATGTATGTGTGTGTGTGTTTGTGTGTGTGTCTGGATGTATGTGTGTTTCTGTATGTCTGTGTGTATGTGTGTGTGTCTGCATGTGTGGGGGGAAACGTATGGGAGAGGGAGGGTAGCCGTATGGGGGGGTGGCAGGGGGTAAACGTATGGGGTGGTGCGAATATTACCCTGGGCCCCCTGGTTTCTATTTATGCCTCTGGGTCCAGGCCTTAGCTTATTTGCTGAGCTCTCAGCCAATAAGCTGGTACTGGAGGGCTTAGCTTGAGAGTACTCGGGAGTACCCTGCTTCCAGACCGGAAAGGAACGGGCAGAGAGCTGCACCTGGTGGACCCCAAGTAAGACGTCAAACCATTAGCTGAAGGGGGAAAGACACTCCTGGCACCATAACCACTATGGCACTCTTTATTTACTATGGTGCTTGGAGTGTTCCTTCAATATATTATGGTCCCAGCCTATGTCTTTAGTAACTGTATGTCCCTGTTCATGAATGAAAATGATTTGACAAAATGTGTCTAAAAATAAAAAATAACTAATATGAGATTCATATTTATCAAACTCTGTAAAAAAGTAAAAAAAAAAAAAGTAAATAATCTACTAAGAAAGAGGAAGGATGCTTAGAATGCTTTATCATCGTGGCTGCTCTTGTGACATTTGCTAAGGCAGGTATGATCATATCAGGTAACCTTTCTGCTGATCTTATCTGCTCTGTCTGCCAAAAGGGCCAAAGGACAAATGACCTCTTAAAACTAAGAGTCACTGCAAAAAGCAACCATTAAAGGTGCCTATGCATTTCTTTATAAAATAAAAATTAAATAAAGAACTGGATTGTTGACTTAGAGATATCAAACTTTTATTTATACCAGCAAGAAACCACTTTCATCGTGATCCTCTTCTTAGCTGGCCCATGATACAATGTAAGGAGAAATAGATATGGTTAAGGTTAAAAGAGAACCTGAAACAAACTCACTTGGCAAATTGTATTCTATAATTTCCAGAGCAATAATTTTAATTAACAAAAGCTTTCATCTAGTAGTACAACTGGAAAGCAGATGTGTGTGCATGGTTTTTAATCGAAAAAGATCCATTATCCAAGCCTGGGAAGTGTAGCTCATCAATTTGAATAGTTTATATAAAAACTATTTTACACACATCTATAAAAATAATAAACTTGTATTGCCTGCATAGTATGTAGTTTAAACAAAACCTATATATATTTACATTCATTTTCTCCAAAAATCATACCTTCCAAAATTTCATCAGGAGATAGGCCCACCCTAAAGAGCCCTCCTAAAGCACTCCATATATGGTCCGTATGCCAAGTCCCCTTATGCATTTTGATATCTTCCATCAGATTTTAAAAAATGTGGGACAGCTCCCTAGGACCTATATTTGCTGGGACAGTATCCCAAAAGGTTGGAGTGACCCAGCAAATTTGGCACTGTTGGCAGGTCGGAACGTCACTTCCGATAAATGTTAAATATACAATATGCCAAATTGAATGGCGTTTCATTGCCCACAATTTCCACTGAATTGGTGGGCAATAGGGAGGAGTGATTGCATCTATAAAATTAACCAACTGATAAAGTCGAACAAATGGCAAAATGCATTTTGGAACTGAGGACTATATTTTTTATAGCTTTTTATTTGTTTTTATATTGTATTTTATTGGTTGAACCCATTTATTACAATATAATGAGAACAGAAGGGGTTAAGTGCAATCTTCTATTGGCACTGAAAATTCTTAAAGCCTAGAGTCGGTTTTATAGGCTCTACATTAGGTGAGCAGTGAATTATTAACTAATTGTTCCATAATGATGTGCAGATATACTACACCAGCGATAGGCAACCTTCGGCATTTCTGATGTAGTCCACAACATCTGGAGTGCTGAAAGCACTACACTATAGTATTTTCCTTTATATTTCTCAATTTTGGTTGCCAGGGAGCATCTATAAAAGTACAAAGGTGTGTCTTCTTGCTATCTAGACCTTTTAATGGGGGGGACCATCACAAAACAAAAAATGCTTCATAAAATAACCTGGCGTTCCGCAGGGTATTGACTCAGACCATTTCAAAACAGTTCTCCTCTGAAACATAAGGTCAACTACTTGATGAACAAGCTGACAGGTCAGGTCAGGGGTACAATGGAAACTTTGCAAAGGTTTGGGAGCCATGGGAGAGTTACTTTAGTAACCCCTAGGGCAGTTCAGGCTGTTTCATGACATGGGTACTAGAGCCAGGATGGCATGGGAGTCGCTCCCTGTGCATTGTACGATTACTTTCTCTATTTTTTCTTCTCTTCTTTTTCTTTGCTTTATTTTTCTATTTCCCTCTCTTTTATACATCTAAATGTGGTCTTCCCCACAGCAGAGCTAAAAACCTTGAGGGGTGGGACTCTGTACCTCTGTAAGAAACTCAGCATTTAAACAGATGCTCCGAGATCCTCATGCTTAAAATGAAAGTCTCTAGTGGGCTAACACAGTGTTAAACACAGGTACCGTATGCAGGGACGTATTAGCCGCGAGGCAAACAAGGCATTTGCCTTGGGCGGCAATTTCCATGGGAAATGCCGCCCCTAAATGCCAAGGCTAATGCCTTGTTAGCCTGGCGGCTAACTGACAGTCCAGGCAAGCGGTTGTTCAGCTAAAAATCCAGGCAGGCGGCGCTGGCAAGGGAGCACTGATTAGTGAGCTGTCTCTGCTCAGTGTGTGTATGTCTGTCAGTGTGTATGTCAGTGATTGTGTATGTATGTTTGTCAGTGTGTATGTGACTGATTGTGTGTGTCTGGCTGTCAGTGTGTGTATGTCAGTGTGTATGTCTGGCTGTCAGTGTGTGTATGTGAGTGTATGTGTATGTCTGTCAGTGTGTCTGTCACACAGTGTGTGTGTGGCTGTCTGTCAGTGAGTGTATGTGTGTGTGCAGGGACGTGTCTTCCGCGAGGCAAACAAGACATCTGCATTGGGCGGCACTTTGCAGGGGTCGGCAAAAAAAGCCGCCCTGCAAACGCCCAGGCAGATACCTTGCTTGCCTCGCGTCCTGGGGGGTCAAGAGCTGGCCGGCTGGCCACTTTTGAGACCCCCCCGATGCGGGCAGCGAGGGAGCATACTCACCTGAGCACTTCCTGTTTAGCTCCCTCCATGCCACTTAATGAAGCCGGGAGCGTCAGACCGGCTCCCGGCATCTCTAAGCACCGCCAACTCATCCTGTGCGCCCCCTGCCTGCCCGACCAGCAGCACCACTGGAAAGGTAAGCAATCCACTCCAGCTCTCCCAGGGAGGCTGGGTGGATTTAAGATAAAATAAAAACAATAATTTGCAAGTGTTGAGAGAAGTGTGTATGTGTCTGTAAGTGTGTGTATGTGTCTGTAAGTGTGTGTGTCTGTGAGTGAATGTGTGTGTGTGTGGGGGTCAGGGAGTGTGTATGTGTCGGTCAGTGAGTGCGTGCGTCTGTTAGTGCGTGTTCAAGTAATAGTGTGTGTGTGTATGTCATTGTTTGTCAGTGTATATGAGAGTATGTGTCTGTCAATGAGTGTATGCGTCTGTCAAAGTGCAGCCTTGACAGGAAGGGGTGGGGAAAATTTAAATGGGGGGGGGGATGACCCGAGCACTGTCCTGCCTAGGGCAGCCCAAATCCTAAATACACCACTGACCGTATGTTGTCTTCTCACTAAAGTGGTCACATGCTATTGCTTATTGTCGGAGTGTTTCAGTGGCGTTCTGTCGCATTTTTTATGTCTGATGTTTTTTACTGTATCTAAGGATTCTGTATTTTTTGCACTGACAACTGTCGATGTTTTTTGTTGTTGTGCACCCACACATTGTGATAGCAGCTTTTTGTTTATTTGTATCATTTATACACACTTAATTAGTGTCTTTTTACCATAGATATATTTTTTGCACTTGATATATATTTATGACTTATATCAAGTGTATTTCGGACAGAATACACCTGATATAAATATGATAGTGCATGCCATATTACAGTTATAAAAGTCCAACATACATCACTTAATTTCAGCATATCTTTTACTCATTTGTCTGAACACTACAATTTTCTTTTTTTTCTAAATGAAGGAATGCAATCAATCGGAGATTAGATACTGTTGGGTTACTGCATTATGGAAAAAAGATTATTGAAGCAATGGTTTTAATTAGGATTACATTATGATATAAATACAAATTGTACAAAATGAGCTAAGTATTCCAGCAACATGTAAGGCAATTGCTGAAATTATTGTGGATTAAATTTAATCCAAGTAACTATTGAAGATTTACCTTAATCTTCTAGATTGTAAGCTTATTTGAGCAGGGACCTATTCACCTCTTGTATCTGTCAGGTTTATTTTCTCTTACTTACTGCTATATATCCCCACTGTGTTGGTTTAAAGTACTGTGAAATATACTGGACCTATATAAATGTTAATAATAATAATAATAATAATAATAATTATTATTATTATTATTATTATTATTATTATTAGAATGATATTAATAATACAGTAGAAAAATACCTTTTGGATGGTAGCACTTATGGTACTTTGTGATTTTAGAGAGAAACAGTACATTCCTGAGATAGACAAGATAAAACTGGAGGTATCACACAAAGATAGGATAGTCTAATTTAAGTGCAAGATCTAAATCCAGATAAAAATCTAGACACATGCCAGCACTTCTCTACAGCAATGGTCACCAGAAAAAAATGCCAGTAGTTTAGAGGGGAGTCAGGAACTTTGAAATTTGGCAACTGGAGCCACAGTTCTCATAGATCACATTCTTCCAACATAAACTGGGCTTCTAAGGTAAACTAGCTTTTGCAACTTCATTACCTTGATTCAATTCTACTTTCTAGTCCAATGAGTAACTCATTATACCATTCTTAGAGCAATATTAAGATGCATTCTAACAACAAGGAACTTGATCCAGGCATAAACAATGCCTCTAACTCTCAACCATATAATCATATTATTAGCTAGGATAAATTTAATATTAACCTCCCTATTTTTGTGTATAAATGGTAGGCCCTCTCCAACTCATTAATGACCTACCATCCAATTACCCCAGGACAGCTTCTATATTTTTGAATAACAGTCTGATCATAGGATATCATAGAAGAAAGGATACTAAGGAGCAAGGGACAAACTCATATACACCTTGTTTATTCAACTGATATGATTTTCACATCACTTGTTCCCCTACATTTTAGCACCACAACAAGCAGTTAAAATTCAGAAATGATTGGAAAGCTAGTTAGCTATCAGGATGAGTTTTAGTTTTCTTGTGTCACGGTATCTGCATCTTCTGGCCAATTCCATGCTTATGTTGACTCCACGCATCTTTTTCAGCGCACACAACTCCACCTTATAATTCTTATGTATGCCCCGTTGTTTTTGTTATGCTGCACCAATCTGTGTCAGTTTGTCAATCAATAATGAGATGGGTCACTTACCCTTTTGCGTCATAATTTACACAAGCCAATAGCAGCCACTCAAAGGTTATTTAAGGCCATTCATACCACTTCTCCTTGCAGTGGTCTCAATAACCTGAGAGTGGGCTATTGTTTATTAGTGGTTTTTTTTTGGTTATTGACGTGGCCAGGGGAGGGCTGGCAGCCTCAGGCCTGGGGGGCAAATCCAGTCAAGTGGCACATTTCACCACCGAATCAGCTCACCATCCATGCCCACCTTTTCCTGGTTTTATAACGGATATTGATGTTATGCTAATCAGTAGCTCTTTGCCATACTCACTCCTTTGCGGCTCCGACTTTCAATGTTGTTAGAGCGCAGGCTGAGAATCTCTGAGCCTGTGCTCTGACTCACTAACTGAGCGCCGGAACCACGAGGGAGAGGATATGATCTAAGGCAACTACTGCTGGTGCGCACCAATGGACCACCAGGGAATCGTTTAAATTAAATATGCTGGTATCCCAAACTTGTGAGCTGTGTTGGCCGCCGGGCGCTTCTGTTGTCATGGCGCCCTACGTGACCCCACAGCTTGCACACCTCAAAGGCTGGCCCTGCTGACAGACACACTGGCACTCACTCTTAATAACACACACACACAAACCCTGACAGACAAACACTCACTGACAGGCAGACACATACACACACACACACACACACTGACAGGCTGACACACATTCACTGACAGACACTTACTTGACAGACACACTCGCTGACACACAAATCCTTGCACCAGCCCTGCAGGTCTCTTCTGCACAAAAGCACCCCAAATAATAGTTATGACCTTCTATAGGCATTGTAAGTGAAATATGGCTGTTACTTCTCAACACAATTAGCAACAAGACCAAATCATTTCATACAGTGCTTTTGCAAAACTCAAAATGTCCCTGGTACGAATGATCAAAAAAAAAATTAAAACCTTCTGGAGAATTTGAATTGCCAAATCCAAACATTGTTCACAAGATTTATGAATGTCTAAATTTTACAACGCAGCCTCTAAATTTCCTGGAGTGCAGTCCGGATTTCAATCAACCCAGATGCAACCAAATAGCTAGAATCCGAAACCAATGCAATATTCAAATGTAAATATGAACCGAATGCTCAATTCAACAAAAATGGTCACTATCTGATTGCAAATTCAGTTCAACTAAGTTTATATTCAGGTTGGACTGACTTTGCAGGATGATAGTGGGCAATTCTAATACAAGCAAATACATTGCAAAAATCTGTTCCTGACATAATTTATATAACTCTTTACTGTGAAGAAATGGTAAATTCCAAAGAGGGATAATTTTTAATCATTTTTATAAATATTATCTATTAAATCAATATAATTTTATATTGGACAGAGAAACAGACAGACAGACAGACAGACAGACAGACAGATAGACAGACATACAGACAGACAGACAGACAGATAGATAGATAGATAGATAGATAGATAGATAGATAGATAGAGCAATTAGGCAAATTGCAATATTTGACAAGTTTGTTCAGATTGAATTTGTTTGAAACCCTGTGTTTGATAAATATGCAATTCCTATATTTTCCATATGATTCACATATGAGGATTACTAATTATAGAGCAAACACGGTCAGATATCAAATAAGATGTGTTCATTATTTTGAAATAACCCAATTTGAACTGGATTTTCTTTTTGTAAAAAAAAATGAGAATTACAAATCTGCTTAAAATGTGTTCACTCTATCCAAAAATTTCTCAGTCCGAACCAAATTTAGACTCTAATCAACAACTCCTTTTAGATTTACTTACACCTTGTGAATCTGCCCTAAAATATCAGATGAATTATATATTCAATAAAAGAGGGTCATATAAAATACGTCCCTTTGGTCCTGCTCTACTCTACTCTTTCACTCATTTCTTCAGTATCGTCGATGTATGCTGACTGTACCACACAGGTGATTGACAGTAGGGGGAGATACCTAATTTTAAATATGTTTTATTTTTCACAATCTTACATTTGCTAGCAATTTTGCACGCACAATGGATAGATTGAATTTAATTTACTTTTTAAACAAATTAAGTATTGTGTACCATAATGGATTCACTTTAAGAATATGCATTTATTGAATAAACCTCTGGAAGAAATTTAAATTTAAAATAAATAGTTTCTATTGTATAAGAACCTCAGCTGGCTCTTGCCATAAGACAATATTTATTCTTAGCTGAGTCTAAACCACGTAATTGCTATAATCTCTAGTTTTAATTCCACTAGAATTATATATCCTTCCTATGATGGACTAAATGCTACATGGAAATCCCAAGATCTGTGTCCCGTCGTCTCCTTTAGTCTGCTTTGCACCAGTTGTTACATTGTTTTCTTAACATAAACAGCAGAAAAGCCTATTAGTTATAACTGTGACAGCGGGTGGGGTTCTGCAAAGGGTGGGGTTTAGACCTACTGAAGAATCGTAATTTATAACACATGTCTTACTGTAACTAAGCTTTTTCAGTTTTGTATACAAATCTTTCCCTAAGGAAGGATAAGACTGACTTTCTTTACCATAATACTGCATGACAATGGATAATAGATTTGTGCATTCGGTTTCAAAAGAACTGGGATCCGTCCGATTTTTGGGCAATAGGCACGTCATTCAAATTCCATGACTCCAATGCGCCTTATGCATATATCACGAACGAACAAACTGGGCACTGGTCGAGCAATTTACATATTTATAATTTATGTATTATATACTCATCTGAGCTCATCTGTAACCAGGATGGATTTCAAACTTCTTGAACACATTTTTATTTTTGTACTTACTGATTTATTTTTGCACTGTGCATAAGTCTTCTAGATAATCGAAACAGAACAACAATAAAATATATCTTTAAAGACTTTGAGTAGTGGGTGGGTAAGTGGGGAGGGCAAATTGAAGCATTGCACATAGATATTAGAAAGAAGTTGTACAAAACATAGGTCAAATGACTCTTAAAGGGACACTCCAGGCACCCAGACCACTTCTGCCCATTGAAGTGGTCTGAGTGCCAGATCCCACCACCCTTAACCCTGCAAGTGTAATTATTGCAGTTTCTATAAACTGCAATAATTACCTTGCAGGGTTAAGTCCTCCTCTAGTGGCTGTCTATCAGACAGCCACTAGTGGGACTTCCGTGTTCTTACAACACGAAAAGTGTTTTAAACAACGCTGGACATCCTCACGCTATGCATGAGGACCTCCAGAGTTGCCGGATTCCCCATAGGAAAGCATTGAATAATGCTTTCCTATGGGGAGGTCTAATGCGCATGCACAGGGCCGGCGCCACCTGTAAGGCGACCTAGGCAGCCGCCTAGGGCGCAACTTAGCAGTGGGCGCCAGATCCCTGTGCCCGGTGTGGCTCCTCATGCTGCGCCGCCTGAGCGCTTTTACAAGCCTCAGGCGGCGCAGCACTGCTGCATGGAGGTCGGCCGGGTTTAATTGACCGGCAGGAGGAAAGCACAGAGCGCTCCCTCCTGCCGGTCTCTCTATGTAGCGTGGCCGGGCGGCACTTCCCTTCAGTCCGCCGGCGGCCGGGTACAGGAAATAGAGGTTCCTGGCCCGCGTTCCACGCCGCCCGGCCACGCTACATGGGCAGGAGGGGAGGGTAAGGACCACTAGGGGAGGGAGGAGGGGGGGAGGGTAAGGACCACTAGGGGAGGGAGGAGGGGGGGAGATAAGAACCACTAGGGGAGGGAGGGGGGGAGATAAGAACCACTAGGGGAGGGAGGGGGGAGATAAGAACCACTAGGGGAGGGAGGGGGGGGAGATAAGAACCACTAGGGGAGGGAGGGGGGGGGAGATAAGAACCACTAGGGGAGGGAGGGGGGGGAGATAAGAACCACTAAGGGAGGGAGGGGGGAGATAAGAACCACTAAGGGAGGGAGGGGGGAGATAAGAACCACTAGGGGAGGGAGGGGGGGAGATAAGAACCACTAGGGGAGGGAGGGGGGGAGATAAGAACCACTAGGGGAGGGAGGGGGGGAGATAAGAACCACTAGGGGAGTGAGGGGGGATAAGAACCACTAGGGGAGTGAGGGGGGATAAGAACCACTAGGGGAGGGAGGAGGGATAATAACCACTAGGGGAGGGAGGGGGTATAAGAACCACTAGGGGAGGGAGGGGGGATAAGAACCACTTGTGGAGGGAGGGGGGATAAGAACCACTAGGGGAGGGAGTCGGGGGGATAAGAACCACTAGGGGAGGGGGGGGTAAGGACCACTAGGGGAGGGAGGGAGAGGGGGATAAGGACCACTAGGGGAAGGAGAAGGCAGATAAGAACCACTAGGGGAGGGAGGGGGGGATAAGAACCACTAAGGGAGGGAGAGGTGGGGGATAAGGACCACTAGGGGAGGGAGGAGGGAGATAAGAACCACTAGGGGAGGGAGGGAGGGGGGGGGAAGAACCACTAGGGGAGGGAGGGAGGGGGGATAAGGACCACTAGGGGAGGGAGGGAGAGGGGGGATAAGACCACCAGGGGAGAGAGGGGGGGATAAGGACCACTAGGAGTGAAAGGGGGGTATAAGGTCCACTAGGGGGGATAAGGACCACTGGGGGTGGGTAAGGACCACGAGGGAAGGGTAAGGACCACTAGGGGAGGGGAGGGTAAGGACCACTAGGGGAGGAAGGACCACTAGGGGAGGGGAGGGTAAGAACCACTAGGGGAGGAATGACCACTAGGGGAGGGGAGGGTAAGGACCACTAGGGGAGGGGAGGGTAAGGACCACTAGGGTAGAGGAAGGTAAGGACCAGTAGGGGAGGGGAGGGGGGAGCAAGGACCACTAGGGGAGGGTAAGGACCACTAGGGGAGGGGAGGGGGAAGTAAGGACCACTAGGGGAGGGGAGGGTAAGGACCACTAGGGGAGGGGTGAGTCAGGACCACTGGGGGATGGGGGTGAAGGAACACAGGGGGAACAGGAGTGGGGAGGTAAGGACCACTGAGGGAGGAGGAGGGGAGGTCCACTAGGGGTTTGGGAGAGGGAGGACCACTAAGGAAGGGAAGGACCACCAAAGGGGGGTAAGGAGGGAGGACTACTAAGGAGAGGGGGGAGGGTAAGGACCACTAAGGGGGGGGGGGAGATTACCACTAAGGGCTTGGGGGGAGTAGGGGAAGGTCTACTTAGGGGTTTGGGAGAGGGAGGACCACTAAGGGATTTGGGAGAGGGAGGACCACTAAGGGATTTGGGAGAGGGAGGACCACTAAGGGGGGGGAGTGAGAAGACCACCAAGGGGGAACTGCAGAAGGACAGGGGGCCAAGGGAGAGCACTAAGTGACAGAAGGGGAGAACACGGAGGGACAGAAGGGAAGGGGAAATTAATAATTGACCGGAGGGGAGAGCACTATGAATTTTTTAAAAAATAAATAAAGAGCTGTTACCCTCTCAGTCCCTATCCTACCCCACAAACCCTCTCTTTTACACTACACACATACACAATGCACCCCCCCCACACACACACAGAAACATACAATGCATTCCTACTCACACACAGATACACCCGAAACACACAATACATCCCTTACGTTCTCTTACATAATTAATGCACCCTTTACAGACACACACTGCATTCAATTACATACACAGAAACAAACCTTGCACCCCTTACACACACACACACACACACACACAGAAACATACAATGCATTCCTTACACGCAAACACACACTACATCCCCTATAAACACACTACATCCCTTAAACAAATTGCACACATAAAACATCCCCAACTCATGGATGGGCCATGTAGGTGGATTTATGGGTGGGCATTGTAGGCGTATGCCCCCTGGGGGCCCAGACCTTGAGCTGTGTAAGGAGCCCTAAAAATGGAGCTGCTTCCTGTTCGTTAATTGTTGTGAGCACTGTTAAAAACAGTCTCCAGAGAGCCTCTTTTACACCAGACCTATGGAGCCAGACTGAGACCATCATCAGCCTCTTGTCCTCATCTGGTGGTAAGTAGGCAATCCAATATATTATTAGTGGCACTAATCTCTAATTTACCTCACATTAAATGGATACTATAGTCACCAGAAGCACTACAGCATAATGTAGTGGTTCTGGTGTCTATAGCCTGTGCCTGTAGGCTTTTTAATGTAAACACACTGTCTTTTCAGATAAAAGACACTTTGTGAAGACTGGCGTTGGCCCATATGGCAGAGCATATGGGCGTGGCATTGTGATGTCACATGGTGGGCAGGACATATGGGGGGAGGGCGGCAAAAATGTTTTTGCCTAGGGCGGCAAAAATCCTTGCACCGGCCTTGCGCAGGCACATCCATTGCCGCACATGCGCATTAGGTCTCCCCTGCCGGTTCACGTCGGTGGGGGAGGAGCGTGGGCCATCAGTGCTGGATTCAGGTAAGTTAGTGAAGGGGTTTTAACGGATATGTTTTCCTGGCACTGGAGAGTCCCTTTAACAAACATAGTGAAATTCTTTGCATATGTTGAGAGTATACATACTACTGGTAAAATCTTACAATAAACAAAACATGTTATTTGGTTGAGAGTTATCAGGTGATGCTTTTTGTCAAATGCTAAACTCTCCGCTGCAGGGCTCTGGTCTGAAGATGTCATAGAATATTCTACTTAGTAACATCTGGCTCTTTAGTTTTGGTAGTGGTGTCGGGGACCAGCACCCAACGGACCCTGGGTAAAAAGACGCATTGTCCCAAACCGATTTGACTCCTTACAATTTGGAGGACAGCTGGGACACTCATTGCACCATATTTACTACAGTGAGCTGAAGTGGTTATGGCGCGTGGAGTGTTCCTTTAGTAACTTAAAAATAACATGCAAGTACTGCCATTTCTAAAATAAACATAAATGTATGATTGTTAGTTCTGAGTAGTGGAAAGGGGTAAAATTCTATTAATGTTTACTAGTATAAAAAAAGTTATATTACTTTTGGAATAGAAGTTTATCAGTTATTAAAACAATGCTAATGTTGTACAGTACACAGTGTTATGTTTATGTTCTTAAAAATAAAATAAACTATTGGAAAACCTGTCCAAGTCAGCTTATTTCCATTTTTGCTACTTTCATCTAGAATTTGCCATTCACCTTGAAGAAACTTGGAATTCCAAAATGTTATACTTTAGAGAATAACCTTATTAATCAATGAATTGGATATGGAATACCATTTTCTGGGATATACCTAAAGGTTACTTGTAGTGTAGTGGTGAATGGGGTTTTATTGTAAACTGGTATTCTCATGTTTGCGGTAAGAGAAATAAATCGGATGTACATGCAGGTTATTTCTTGACATTTTCTGATTAGTATAGGGTCAGGCAGACCCCTCCTTAGCCTCCAGGAAATATTTGAGCCTACAACCTCTTTGAATCTTACTTTTATTCAACATCCACAGCCTGTAATGTGGATTCCAGGTAACCAGTTAAGTCATGAGATTCTTAAAGGATGCAGCATTTCCCCCTGAAATTAGTGGAAATAATACTCATTTTAGCTCAGATCTTCTTCTGGAGCTATGTATGTTCCCCTATGTTCAACCTACAGCACTCCCGATTATGTAGACTTCATCTCCCATAATACTCTTACTATTTCAACACTATAATGCTGCAAAAGCATCAGGGGAGATGTAGTCCAGAAGATTGCCTACTTCAGCCGTACAGATTTCTATTTTTACCAAGGGGCTCTTTCTCCAGGGCATAGAGAGACACAGATTAGAAGCTAAGACTGTAAGATGCATGCATTTTATTCTAGCTCCTAAAATGTGTTCATGCAAATAATTCTTTAGTTGTTACCGAAATCACTTTAGGGCCATCCAGGTATAGCCAAGTTTGCTTCAAGTTGGTTGAATTCGGCATCCACTCAGTGAAAAGGTCCTGAGACTTTCGAAACTAAAGTCTTCATTCCCACTCTTTTAGGAGATAGTGCATTTTCTTAACTTGTTACATATTTTTCCGAAAGTTACAGCTATCGTCAGATGTTACAAAAACAAGTCTGATGTTATAGGGAAAGCATGAACGTTAGAGAGCAGGAATCGTTTAATGATCAGAAAGGTTTACATGTTGTACTCTAAACAGCTACAGTTGCCCAGTGACTGGCAATGTGATATGAGAATTTACTTCTCAGGATTTGCTATCTGTATCTGTCTTCGATAAACAGCAACAACAGATACTCTTATTTTGATCCTGCAAAGGGAACATTTCTAAAAATGCTTTTACATGACCGACATATTCATCATTAAAATGTTGCAGTACATTTATTGCAGGATAGGGCATGCTGTTTCTTAGATAAATGGTCCATTTTTATATTTTGACATTTGGCAATCAAATTTCCCAAGTTTTGGTTAAAGTTTGATAATCTACAATAGCTTCAATTTTTTAGTGATTTTTAACAACATATAAAATTACTCTTCATTAAGTAGTGATAACTATTATCAGGAATTATTCTCCTTTCAATATGTTGCATCTCACAGAAGTCTAAGTCTCCACTTAACAAAAGCGACTGAGAAATAATTTAATTATTTTAAAACAAAATTATTTCTCGAGGGACATACTACAAGCTCCTTTAAACAATTATAATATGGAACACAGTTTTAATGAAATGATCAATACGTCCATGTAGTTTTCACTATTTGAAAAAAAAAAGGGAATTTTATATGCAAGGGTTCTATGTATAAATTTAATTACATTTTACTTGTGTCACTAGATTATTTGAAGAATTACATGAAACAAATATACTGACATTAAGCTTGATATCAGTACTTTCGAAAATCCAAATTCAATGGATTCCAGTCATGTTTTGGAATTAATTTACAATGACATACCAAAATGTTACATTTCAAACATTCTAGAGATGTGCACGGCAATAATTTTTGTTTTTTTAAATTTTTTTAAATAGAACAAATTTTTTTTGGGTCAATAAACATTTTCATTAATTTAAAGAACTTCGGTTTGAATAGTTATTCCCTTTGGAGAATCAATTTAACCAAAAGGTTGGCAATCACCACAGACTCCTGAAGAGGGGTTTTCAAGAAGGAAGGATATGAAATATTTAAACATGAAGATAAGTCATATTGAAATGAGTCACATAGGAAACTGAAATATTGCAAGACAATTAAAGATGAATACAGTTAAAATAGGAAATGGTCTACTACAGTTACACTATTGAAAATAAGTTATATGCAGCAGTGATCAATGAATGAATGTCACCGAACGAATTGCGGTTGGTGTTCAATTTGGAACACAGTGAACACGGCATTCTCAAGAAGGGAGATGCCACCCTGATTTCGGCATCATGCTTTATACACCTAGAGCCGAGTTCAGTTTAGGATTTTTACAAGGTGAGCACTTAAGAGCATACTTGGTTTGTATTATTGGTATAGTTACTCCCCTGCTGGACTTAGAAGCTATTCGATTTTGTGGTTTTTTTTTCGTTACATTTTCAGCAACAAAAAGGGTGTTTCCTCTGCATTTTTTGTTTTGTTGTGTAGGTTGTCTGAGAAATTCCTGCACAAGTGTTGCAGCTGCTGTAAAGTCCCTTTTCTTCATTATTTTGTTTGAAGCTCCATATTACACATTGGTCACAGTTTTGCGATTTTTTTTATGCAACAAAAACTGTTTATTTTGGATGTAGAACCTATTAGGTTCCATTTTTTTTCACATTTATAAACCGCAACCATGTCTAAAAAGATAGTGTTTCTTATAAAGTAATCCAATAGCAGCTGATAAAGTCTCTCCCAACCCAGGGCCCTTCACCTCCTCTGCTCGCACTAAAACAACCAGAAATCACACCAAAGTCTTCACAATACGCTGCCATATTCCTGCATCTACCAACATTCAGTGTGCACTCTGGAATGCCCACTCTGTCTGCAGCAATCTGAAATTGACAGCAAAACATGACTTCTTTATTTCAAATTCTCTCACACTACTAGCACTCACAGAGACCTGGCTGTACCTCTCTGATAGTGATACTCCTGCTTCTTTATGTTTTGGTGGGCTACAATTCTCCCACACTCCTAGACTCAAATGTAAAGGAGGCGGTGTAGTTATCCTTCTACCCCCAATCAGGGGCGGACTGAGAACCCTCAGGGCCCCCGGGCAAAATAAATCAAGGGCCCCCTTACAGGCCCCACCCATACTCCACAGCAAGCGCCACCAATGTCCCGCCTCCATGCACCGCCTCCAGCCACACCCTACACAATCTTTAGACACATTGAACAAAAGTGCAATAATCCCTTCAAGGCCCCAGTAGAGACTACAATTGAGGGCTAATGGGCCATGGAGGGGGGTCTTTCTAGCAGAGGCGATCTCAGTGTCCTTTAGAGAGTGTTAGAAATAATCCCCTCCAGGCCCTATTAGAGACTACAATGGAGTCTAATAGGCTTGGAAGGGGGTCTTTCTAACAGAGGCCATCTCAGTGTCCCTGCTGGAAACAGTCGCCTCCAGGCCCCAGTAGAGACTACAATTGAGGACTAATGGGCCATGGAGGGGGGGAGTATTCTAGCAGAGGCTATCTCAGTGTCCTTTAGAGAGTGTGTTAGAAAGAATTTCCTCCAGGTCCCATTAGAGACTACAATGGAGTCTAATGGGGCCTGGAGGGGGGTCTCTCCAACACTCTGGCTCCTATTCACAATATAGCAACACAACATAGCTCGCTGATACCTAGGCCAAGTTGGCTCCTCTTACCTTAATTACTGTTGTTGGCTGGCAGTCTGTGGGCTTGCTGGAAGGCTGTGGGCTTACTGGCTGCGGCTGGCAGGCTGTGGGCTTGCTGGCAGGCTGTGGGCTTGCTGGCTACTGCCGGCAGGCTGTGGGCTTGCTGGCTGCGGCTAGCAGGCTGTTGGCTTGCTGGCTGTGGCTTGCTGGCTGGCAGGCTGTGGCTTGCTGGCTGCGGTTGACAGGCTGTGGCTTGCTGGCTGCGGTTGGCAGGCTGTGGGCTTGCTGGCTGTAAGCCTAACTGGTGGCCTGTAGGCTGGCTGGCTGGCTACTGGCCAGCCTGTGGGCTGGCTGGCTGGCCTGTGGGCTGGCTGGCTTGCTGGCTACTGGGGCACTTGGAGATTATTTAACCCCTTAAGGACCAAACTTCTGGAATAAAAGGGAATCATGACGTGTCACGTACGTCATGTGTCCTTAAGGGGTTAAAGAAATAATCCATGCACAATAACCACTACTGCTCTGTGTAGTCGTTATGGTGCCAGGAGGGCCGGGCCCCCCTCCCAGAGTAAGTAGTCAAACCGTTTAAGAACAGTTTGACAACTTACCTGGGGTCTGCTGGGATATGAGGCTGTTGTAGGGTATAGGAGCAGTGGTGCAATGTGTAAGGGGTGCAGTGTGTGTGAAAGGTTCAGTGTGTGTGAGGGGGTGTAGTGTGTGTGAGGGGGTGTAGTGTGTGTGAGGGGGTGTAGTGTGTGAATGTGTAGGGTGTGTGGGGCAATGTGTGTATGAGGGGGCTGTGTATGTGTGTGGCAATGTTAGTATGGGGGCTGTGTGTGTATGGGTGGGCAGTGTATGTGTGTGCGTGTGTGTGAGAGGCAATGTGTGTAAATGTGTATGGTGTGTGTGGGGGCAGTGTGTGTGTATGGGGGGCAGTGTGTGAATGTGTATGGTGTGTGGGGGTAGTGTGTTTATGGGGCTAGAGTTCACTCTCACCACTGCAACCACCAGGAATCCCTGGTGGTCACAGTGTTGAGAGTGAACTCTAGCCCGTAGCTCCAGGGCTAGAGTTTACTTTCGCCAGAGCCGTAACGTTGCCGTGGTAAGTGCCGAAGTGCCGAAATTGCCGAAGTTCCGAAGCACAGTTTTGCCTAAGTACTAATATACTTACCCAGTGAAAGAAGAAAAATGTTACATTGTATACAATTTTAAATAAAAAGTATACAAACATAGCCAGGATTCAGCTGTAAGCATTTCCAACACTTACAACAATCAAGTAACATACATTCATATAAAATGTAAGTTACTTGGCCAGTCATGTAATGACAGGAATGAAAAAGTAGATAACTCCCTAATTCCCACAGTATTAGGGAGCTATCTACTAAAAGGCTGAAATACCTAAATTGGTCTTTCAGCCAAATTTACTAATACTAAGTAAACATTACTTAGTATTACTAAATTATGCCCCTACTCGCTATACCGCGAGTAGGGGCATGTCTATTAAACAGTGAGCAGTCTGTGGCTGCTCACTGTTAAAAAAAAAAAAAAAAAAAAAAAAAAGGTCCTCCGCCCTGGGCGGTGGGTGGGGGCCCTAAATAGTAATAGGGGGGACCTAATGTCCTCCCCCCTGGCCCCCTGGCCCCCACCCCCGAGCAGTGGGTGGGGGCCCTAGAGTAAAATAAGGGGGGGGGAACCTAATGTCCTCCCCCCTGGCCCCCACCCCTGAGCGGCGGGTGGGGGCCCTAAATCCTAAAAAGCGGTGGGGGGACCTAAGGTCCTCCCCCCTAGCCCCCACCCCTGAGCGGTGGGTGGGGGCCCTATATACTAATAAAGGGGGGACCTAATGTCCTCCCCCCTGGCCCACACCCCTCAGCGGCGGGTGGGGGCCCTAAATACCAATAGGGGGGGGACTTATTGTCCTCCCTCCGGCCCCCACCCCTGAGCAGCGGGTGGGGGCCCTAAAAAAAATGCCCCCCCAGGTGTGTGGGGGTCCCCAAACCCCTAGTCACCCCCTCCCCCCCCAAAAAAAATTATCCCCCTACCTAGCCCCCTAAAAATAATGAGGGGGGGACATTTAACTAAGAACCTGTAAAAAAAAAAAAAAAAAAAACATTCAATGTTTTCTTTCTTCTAAAATCTTCTTTTTTCAGCCCCAAAAAAGGCCAGATAAAACAACCATAATAATCGACGCAATAAAAAAAAAAAAGGGGGGGGGGGGGAAATCCTTCTTCCGCCATCCTTCTATCCCACGCTGTGTAATTTGACTCATAACTCTCTGATTGGTGGATTAAGTAACCAATCAGAGAGTTATGAGTCAAATTACACAGCGTGGGAAAATTCCAAAGAACTTTCCCACGCTGTGTAAAATGACACAGAGCACTCTGAATGGTGGATTTCAAACCAACCAATCAAAGTGCTGTGACAGGTAAATGTAGAAACTTACCTGTCAGTCTCTTCATTTACCTGTCAGAGCACTCTGATTGGATGGCTTATTTGTTTTTGCGCTCGTTTTTTTTTTTTTATTGCGTCGTTATTATTATTTTTTTATTTGGCCTTTTTTTTAGTTAAAGGCCCCCCCCTCATTATTTTTAGGGTGAGGGGGGTAGGTAGGGGGATAATTTTTTTGGGGGGGGAGGGGGTGAATAGGGGTTTGGGGACCCCTAGTCACCTGGGGGGGCATTTTTTTAGGGCCCCCACCCGCCTCTCAGGGGAGGGGGCCGGGGGGAGGACAATAGGTCCCCCCCTATTGGTATTTAGGGCCCCCACCCGTCGCTCAGGGGTGGGGGTCAGGGGGGAGGACATTAGGTCCCCCATCTTTTTAGGATTTAGGGCCCCCACCCGCCGGTCAGAGGTGGGGGCCAGGGGGGAGGACATTAGGTCCCCCTTGTTTTACTGTAGGGCCCCCACCCACTGCTCAGGGGTGGGGGTCAGGGGGGGGACATTAGGTCCCCCCTATTACTATTTAGGGCCCCCACCCACCGCTCAGGGGTGGGGGCCAGAGGGGAGGACATTAGGTCCCCCCTTATTAGTATTTAGCCACAGGCTGCTCACTGTTTACTAGACATGCCCCTGCTCGCGGTATAGCGAGTAGGGGCAAAATTTACTAATACTAAGTCATTTTACTTAGTATTAGTAAATTTGTCTGAAAGACCAATATAGGTCTTTCAGTCTTTTGGTAGATAACTCCCTAATACCGTGGGAATTATGGAGTTATCTACTAAGCAGCTGCAATAGAAGTGCCAAAGTCCCGAAATTACTAAGTTCCAAAATGCTGAAGTTCCGAAGTTCCGAAGTTCCGAAGTTCCGAAGTTCCGAAGTGCTGAAGTGCTGACGTTCCGAAGATGCAGAATTTCCGAAGTGTCGAACTGCCGAAGTTCCGAAGTGCTGAAGTGTCGAAGTTCCGAAGTTGCCGAAGTTCCGAATTTCGGAATGCCGAACCGAACCGAAAATTTTCCCCATGCACATGCCTAGTATCCAATTACTTAATCACTGCAAAAATCTCATGGTCAATACTCTATCCTAATTCTCCTTGACATTTCTGCTGCTTTTGACACTGTTGATCATCAACAGCTTCTTCTCATCCTCCGTAATCTCGGTCTTCCTCGTTGTGTTCCTCCAATCTCTCCCTGTGTTCCTACTGTGTTTCTTTCCCTGACTTTGCCTCTTCTGTCCAACCCCTCTCTGTTGGTGTTCCCCAAGGTTCTGTCCTTCTGTCCTTGGTCCACTACTGTTCTTGATCTATACTGCTTCGATTAGTAAACTCATTAGCTCCTGTCCAATATCATCTCTATGCAGATGACACGGTAATCTATCTGTCCTCTAACGATCTCTCATCCTCGCTCATGACTCGTATCTCTGACTGCCACTCTGCTTTCTAACTGGATGGCTGCTCAATTTCTTAAACTTGACCTGTCCTAAACAGGTGGTTTTTCCTCCCTGAAGTGTTACTACTCCCGTGTGTCTCCCTCAAAGTCAATGGCGCTACCATTTTTTCTACATCGCAGGCTCACTGCCCAAGTGTTCTCTTTGACTCCAACCTCTTCTTCACCCCTCATGTCCAGTCGACTGCCAAATCCTGCTGTTGCCGTCATAAAAACATTGCATACATCAGCCCCTGTTTAACGCCAGATGCGGCTAAGGTGCTGGTTCATGCCACTGTCCTCTCTCACCTTGAGTACTGCAATCTGCTTCTCAGTGGTCTTACGTGTCTTATAGTCTATAATGAGTGCGGCAACGTGTCCTTTAGAGAGTGTTAGAAATAATCCCCTCCAGGCCCTATTAGAGACTACAATGGAGTCTAATAGGCTTGGAAGGGGGTCTTTCTAACAGAGGCCATCTCAGTGTCCCTGCTGGAAACAGTCGCCTCCAGGCCCCAGTAGAGACTACAATTGAGGACTAATGGGCCATGGAGGGGGGGAGTATTCTAGCAGAGGCTATCTCAGTGTCCTTTAGAGAGTGTGTTAGAAAGAATTTCCTCCAGGTCCCATTAGAGACTACAATGGAGTCTAATGGGGCCTGGAGGGGGGTCTCTCCAACACTCTGGCTCCTATTCACAATATAGCAACACAACATAGCTCGCTGATACCTAGGCCAAGTTGGCTCCTCTTACCTTAATTACTGTTGTTGGCTGGCAGTCTGTGGGCTTGCTGGAAGGCTGTGGGCTTACTGGCTGCGGCTGGCAGGCTGTGGGCTTGCTGGCAGGCTGTGGGCTTGCTGGCTACTGCCGGCAGGCTGTGGGCTTGCTGGCTGCGGCTAGCAGGCTGTTGGCTTGCTGGCTGTGGCTTGCTGGCTGGCAGGCTGTGGCTTGCTGGCTGCGGTTGACAGGCTGTGGCTTGCTGGCTGCGGTTGGCAGGCTGTGGGCTTGCTGGCTGTAAGCCTAACTGGTGGCCTGTAGGCTGGCTGGCTGGCTACTGGCCAGCCTGTGGGCTGGCTGGCTGGCCTGTGGGCTGGCTGGCTTGCTGGCTACTGGGGCACTTGGAGATTATTTAACCCCTTAAGGACCAAACTTCTGGAATAAAAGGGAATCATGACGTGTCACGTACGTCATGTGTCCTTAAGGGGTTAAAGAAATAATCCATGCACAATAACCACTACTGCTCTGTGTAGTCGTTATGGTGCCAGGAGGGCCGGGCCCCCCTCCCAGAGTAAGTAGTCAAACCGTTTAAGAACAGTTTGACAACTTACCTGGGGTCTGCTGGGATATGAGGCTGTTGTAGGGTATAGGAGCAGTGGTGCAATGTGTAAGGGGTGCAGTGTGTGTGAAAGGTTCAGTGTGTGTGAGGGGGTGTAGTGTGTGTGAGGGGGTGTAGTGTGTGTGAGGGGGTGTAGTGTGTGAATGTGTAGGGTGTGTGGGGCAATGTGTGTATGAGGGGGCTGTGTATGTGTGTGGCAATGTTAGTATGGGGGCTGTGTGTGTATGGGTGGGCAGTGTATGTGTGTGTTTGTGTGTGAGAGGCAATGTGTGTAAATGTGTATGGTGTGTGTGGGGGCAGTGTGTGTGTATGGGGGGCAGTGTGTGAATGTGTATGGTGTGTGGGGGTAGTGTGTTTATGGGGCTAGAGTTCACTCTCACCACTGCAACCACCAGGAATCCCTGGTGGTCACAGTGTTGAGAGTGAACTCTAGCCCGTAGCTCCAGGGCTAGAGTTTACTTTCGCCAGAGCCGTAACGTTGCCGTGGTAAGTGCCGAAGTGCCGAAATTGCCGAAGTTCCGAAGCACAGTTTTGCCTAAGTACTAATATACTTACCCAGTGAAAGAAGAAAAATGTTACATTGTATACAATTTTAAATAAAAAGTATACAAACATAGCCAGGATTCAGCTGTAAGCATTTCCAACACTTACAACAATCAAGTAACATACATTCATATAAAATGTAAGTTACTTGGCCAGTCATGTAATGACAGGAATGAAAAAGTAGATAACTCCCTAATTCCCACAGCATTAGGGAGCTATCTACTAAAAGGCTGAAATACCTAAATTGGTCTTTCAGCCAAATTTACTAATACTAAGTAAACATTACTTAGTATTACTAAATTATGCCCCTACTCGCTATACCGCGAGTAGGGGCATGTCTATTAAACAGTGAGCAGTCTGTGGCTGCTCACTGTTAAAAAAAAAAAAAAAAAAGGTCCTCCGCCCTGGGCGGTGGGTGGGGGCCCTAAATAGTAATAGGGGGGACCTAATGTCCTCCCCCCTGGCCCCCTGGCCCCCACCCCCGAGCAGTGGGTGGGGGCCCTAGAGTAAAATAAGGGGGGGGAACCTAATGTCCTCCCCCCTGGCCCCCACCCCTGAGCGGCGGGTGGGGGCCCTAAATCCTAAAAAGCGGTGGGGGGACCTAAGGTCCTCCCCCCTAGCCCCCACCCCTGAGCGGTGGGTGGGGGCCCTATATACTAATAAAGGGGGGACCTAATGTCCTCCCCCCTGGCCCACACCCCTCAGCGGCGGGTGGGGCCCTAAATACCAATAGGGGGGGGACTTATTGTCCTCCCTCCGGCCCCCACCCCTGAGCAGCGGGTGGGGGCCCTAAAAAAAATGCCCCCCCAGGTGTGTGGGGGTCCCCAAACCCCTAGTCACCCCCTCCCCCCCCAAAAAAAATTATCCCCCTACCTAGCCCCCTAAAAATAATGAGGGGGGGACATTTAACTAAGAACCTGTAAAAAAAACAAAAAAAAAAACATTCAATGTTTTCTTTCTTCTAAAATCTTCTTTTTTCAGCCCCAAAAAAGGCCAGATAAAACAACCATAATAATCGACGCAATAAAAAAAAAAAAGGGGGGGGGGGAAATCCTTCTTCCGCCATCCTTCTATCCCACGCTGTGTAATTTGACTCATAACTCTCTGATTGGTGGATTAAGTAACCAATCAGAGAGTTATGAGTCAAATTACACAGCGTGGGAAAATTCCAAAGAACTTTCCCACGCTGTGTAAAATGACACAGAGCACTCTGAATGGTGGATTTCAAACCAACCAATCAAAGTGCTGTGACAGGTAAATGTAGAAACTTACCTGTCAGTCTCTTCATTTACCTGTCAGAGCACTCTGATTGGATGGCTTATTTGTTTTTGCGCTCGTTTTTTTTTTTTTTATTGCGTCGTTATTATTATTTTTTTATTTGGCCTTTTTTTTAGTTAAAGGCCCCCCCCTCATTATTTTTAGGGTGAGGGGGGTAGGTAGGGGGATAATTTTTTTTGGGGGGGAGGGGGTGAATAGGGGTTTGGGGACCCCTAGTCACCTGGGGGGGCATTTTTTAGGGCCCCCACCCGCCTCTCAGGGGAGGGGGCCGGGGGGAGGACAATAGGTCCCCCCCTATTGGTATTTAGGGCCCCCACCCGTCGCTCAGGGGTGGGGGTCAGGGGGGAGGACATTAGGTCCCCCATCTTTTTAGGATTTAGGGCCCCCACCCGCCGGTCAGAGGTGGGGGCCAGGGGGGAGGACATTAGGTCCCCCTTGTTTTACTGTAGGGCCCCCACCCACTGCTCAGGGGTGGGGGTCAGGGGGGGACATTAGGTCCCCCCTATTACTATTTAGGGCCCCCACCCACCGCTCAGGGGTGGGGGCCAGAGGGGAGGACATTAGGTCCCCCCTTATTAGTATTTAGCCACAGGCTGCTCACTGTTTACTAGACATGCCCCTACTCGCGGTATAGCGAGTAGGGGCAAAATTTACTAATACTAAGTCATTTTACTTAGTATTAGTAAATTTGTCTGAAAGACCAATATAGGTCTTTCAGTCTTTTGGTAGATAACTCCCTAATACCGTGGGAATTATGGAGTTATCTACTAAGCAGCTGCAATAGAAGTGCCAAAGTCCCGAAATTCCTTAGTTCCGAAATGCTGAAGTTCCGAAGTTCCGAAGTTCCGAAGTTCCGAAGTGCTGAAGTGCTGACGTTCCGAAGATGCAGAATTTCCGAAGTGTCGAACTGCCGAAGTTCCGAAGTGCTGAAGTGTCGAAGTTCCGAAGTTGCCGAAGTTCCGAATTTCGGAATGCCGAACCGAACCGAAAATTTTCCCCATGCACATGCCTAGTATCCAATTACATAATCACTGCAAAAATCTCATGGTCAATACTCTATCCTAATTCTCCTTGACATTTCTGCTGCTTTTGACACTGTTGATCATCAACAGCTTCTTCTCATCCTCCGTAATCTCGGTCTTCCTCGTTGTGTTCCTCCAATCTCTCCCTGTGTTCCTACTGTGTTTCTTTCCCTGACTTTGCCTCTTCTGTCCAACCCCTCTCTGTTGGTGTTCCCCAAGGTTCTGTCCTTCTGTCCTTGGTCCACTACTGTTCTTGATCTATACTGCTTCGATTAGTAAACTCATTAGCTCCTGTCCAATATCATCTCTATGCAGATGACACGGTAATCTATCTGTCCTCTAACGATCTCTCATCCTCGCTCATGACTCGTATCTCTGACTGCCACTCTGCTTTCTAACTGGATGGCTGCTCAATTTCTTAAACTTGACCTGTCCTAAACAGGTGGTTTTTCCTCCCTGAAGTGTTACTACTCCCGTGTGTCTCCCTCAAAGTCAATGGCGCTACCATTTTTTCTACATCGCAGGCTCACTGCCCAAGTGTTCTCTTTGACTCCAACCTCTTCTTCACCCCTCATGTCCAGTCGACTGCCAAATCCTGCTGTTGCCGTCATAAAAACATTGCATACATCAGCCCCTGTTTAACGCCAGATGCGGCTAAGGTGCTGGTTCATGCCACTGTCCTCTCTCACCTTGAGTACTGCAATCTGCTTCTCAGTGGTCTTACGTGTCTTATAGTCTATAATGAGTGCGGCAACGAGGCTCATCTTCCAGTCCGCCCGCACCTCCCTCCTCTGTCAGTCCCTACATTGACTCCCATATGATGTAGGGCTCAATTTAAAATTTTGGTACTTGCGTACAAATCACTATATAATGCTTCTCCAACCTACCTATCTTCCTTAATACACAAGTATGTCCCTTCTAGGCCTCTACCCTCTGCCAAAGATCTATGTCTATCCTCTATTCATACTCCCACTTCTGATGCTCACCTTCAAGACTTCTCTAGGGCTGCACCGTTCCTGTGAAACTCCCTTCCATTCTCAGTTAGGCATTCACCTAGTATTCATTCCTTCACTAAAACATTGACAACTCACTTATTCAGGAAAGCATATCAATAAGCATCAATAAAATATATGAATGTGTAGAGGCTGGTTTCAGTTTTCCTGGGTATATTGTGAGGCTTAGCATGTACTGTTACATTACTTCCTAAAAGACTGTCCCGAAGTCAACTGTGGAGTGCAAAGCGGATAACTATGGAAATTAAAAATGTCATAAAGTAAGATAGCTGAAATTAAAAGATGCTGCCTTGACAACAGAGATTTCTTTTTTTCCATGTCACTTGGCAGTAAAAATGCCAAAAATAGAAATTAAATTAGGAACATGAATAACTGGTCTTTTGTAAACAAAGATGTTAATATTCTTACGTGTTTTGTTACTGCTTTCCTTTAGCCACCAAATTCTCTTTCATTTATGTGGCCTTCATTGATGTTACGAAAGCATATTCTGCAGGTGAGCTAATCCAGTTGTGTGTTTACAGCTTGAAAGTCGACGTACAACAACTGAGGGCAAGGTTCCCTGACTTTGCTACAGGTCATGTTAAATATTGCTGGACAGAGAGACAGAACATTTAAAAGGACTCTCCAGGCACCAAAACAATTTCATATAAATTAAGTTGTTGTAGTTTGTATTCTATGTTCTGAATAAATAAAATTGAAACTGTCATGTATAATCAATAGTACTTCAGTATTAGCCACTTCCTGCATCATTTAGCCAAACCAGCACAAACATATCTCCCTACTTAGCTGCTACATATTAACTATGAGTGGGTGCAGCCATCTAACTAGTGCTTCAATGTTAAATTTATCCCATTGCGTTCTGAAACACGAAAGGCATTTCACCCCATTCACATCGCTTGCTTGCTTCTCTGACATCGAAAGGATCTCTAAAATGTGGCTGAAGTCATCATGGCAAAGGGCCAATGAAGACAAACTTGGAAAAAACAGAAGCGATTGATAAGACTGTTTTGTTGAAAAGATAATAAACATGTAATATCTGTTATTTGAATTTGCTGTAAAAATTACTTGAGGTTCACGACATTGCAAGTCGTTTTAACAAACAGTGAAAACTACTTAATATGATCTACTTAGAAGCTAATTAAGCTTATTAGACATTTCTCAGTTAACAATAATGTCACCAAAGTGACGAATGAAAGCAACAAATGTGTTTTAAAATCTGCTTTCTTGTGTTTCATAAGAAATATATAAAATATATATGGAGCTGCGTTTTGTTGAATTTTGCTAAAAGTTTTGATTATCTAAAAAAATTAATAAATAAAATATTGCAAATAGACCAAGTGATACAGTTGACAATAATTTGGAATATTCAATAAAATCAACAGTTTACTTGAAGCAGGATGAATGCATGATATATGTAATAATCTGCAAAAATCTAAATATTTCCTATAATACAAGGTTCACCATACCCATTGTACAGCGCTACGGAATTTGCTGACGCGTTATAAATAATAAAATAATAATAATTACGCATCATATAATATGCAAATACCTCTTTTCAGTTCTCCCCTTGGCTTATGGTTGCTCTGTGCTGGCAGCAATGTTTAAATTATCTTTGATTGGAAGTACTGTTTGTCTGACCTAAAACCTTTGCAGGGTATAGAGTAAATTCATGAATCCTGACCTTATGCACAAGCACAGTTCATCCCAATAAGGCTCTCTCTGATTATTTCAGACTTTTGAATTTAGCGAGGCCTTCGCACAAAAATGGTGCTTCTGACCAAAGATGGTGTGAGATAGTCACCCCCGAGGATGTACTAAATATTTTATTTGTTTTTATTACAAATTAATACAGGACAATTATATTTTATGTGTAATTTTTCTATTTTCAGTCATAGTAACATGAGAACAAATTTAGGTGGCACTCACCAAACTGGGATGGTACCAGGTCAATCATGGTTTTGAATAATGCAGATCGGAATACTCTTAGTAGCGAAGCAACGTATAAAACAAAAGATCCAGTGCTCATGATATTCCAAGACAGCTATTTATTTGGAACCCACAGCAACATCTCAGAGCAAACATGGGCTGTTTTCAATCAACAATGACAGTTTTCATTTATAGCAGGATAGGGACACACACAGCTCTGCAGGAGGCAAATGATTGTGGCTTAGCGGGCCTTTTGGGAATACTATTGGTGATAACTCTTTAGTTTTTGAACCATCCCTTCTTTGCTCCTCTGAAGCACACTTGAGATTTAATGAATATACCCTTGGATTATAAACTGCACATTTAGGCGGTTTATTTGACATAATGTACAAAACATAAACACAGATGAATCGCATGTCAAGCCTTTATCACACTGTGATAAACATGATAAAAGTTACACATGAATTGAAGCAGCTTGACCTTAAGCACCTTATTATTCTGCGGGGTTCATCCACTAAATACTAACAGGATTATTCACCCCAGTGAGAATTCAAAGTGAATTTCAAATTTAAGTGAACTGGAAAATTATCTAAGTCAGCTATACTTTCCATTCCTTAATTTTAAAATTCCCTTTCAATCATCAATTAAGTTAATAGCACTGTTGTAATAAATTCAAAGCATAATTGTATTCAGGCTATGACGCATCAGATACACAGGTAGAAAAATATAATTAAAATGGAAAGCAACATTTTGAACATTTAGAAGGCCGTTTCATTTGAACACTGCAGCTTTAAAAGGCCCAACACCCTCATCCATGCCTGCAACAATTAGGCCATTTAACCTTTCTCCATAAAGTTACTGAGGCTGTGGCATCGGTGAGGCAGTCAGTAGAGGGTTGACACTGCTGATTACCCCGGCCAATCCATTCTCATGCATGGGGCAGGTTCTGCAGTGGGTGACAGGTGGTGCCACAAAGCTACCCTGCTCAGCATGTGCCTGAACGTCAGTCTCAGACCGACCAAGCATGTAGCAAGGAAGATGCAATCAATCGCAAACATTATGTACAAACACACCCCTGTATTAAAACACTAAATGATATAAAAGCACCCCTTCAATCAAACACCAACACTGCAAACCAACATTACATACAAACACACCCCGGCAATCAAGTCCCCATTATTTTGCCTAAGTTTGGTGTTTTAAAAAAAATGATTACATTTTGTGAGCTTTGAAGTTGGTGATTAGTGAGTAAGTGTGCTGGATCTTGTATGTTGTATTAATTGGTTCCAGCAGCACCCCTATAATGTATACATATTAAGGTGAGTGCAGTCCACACTCTCTGAATCATGTGTCATGATGAGCGACACAATACCGAATAGACATTCTTTCACCCGGGGCAAAGACTCAGTTGGGTGCCCCTTAATTCTTCAAACAAGTACAGGTAGTCAGTGCATGCTGGGATCAGTGAGCACCCATCGCAGCTTATAAAGTTATTTTTTTAAGTGATTTGCTGAGTGAGTTTCCAGAATCATGTACCGGGTTATTACGCCCACGCTGATTAACCCATTCTCTCTCCCCCTCAAATGCTCTTTACTCCATTTACTCCCCCCATCCCATGCTCATCACCTCATTACCTCTTCCCCTCATCATTCTCATTATGCCATTAACACTTTCATGCGATTCTCATTACCCCATTATCTCTCCCCTCCCATGCTGATTACCCCATTCTCTCATCTACCTCTCATGCTCATGACCCCTACATTCTCACCCCCACCCATTCGTCTGGTGCACCTCCCTTCTTCATCTGGTGATTGTAGGGCATAATGCTCCTACAGCCCCTCATAGTTTTGCCACAGACTCTCCATCTCTGTGACTTTGTGTATGTTACTGTGCGTCTGACTGTATGCCTGTGTGAGACTGTGACCAGGGGCATACCTGGAGCATTTGGCACCCGGGGCAGATGCTATATTCGGCACACCTCCAACCCCGCCACCCCCACCCCTCTTAAAAATGTAAAAAACACTCGCTAATTATTTTCGTGTCTTTAGCACTGAGCAGTGCTTTTTGTTTTTTTTATGTATTTAGCACCAAGCACTGTTTGTGTGTTTGAATGTAAGCATGTTTTTTCATGGAGTATGTGTGAGTGACTGTACCAATGTGTTTGCACGCACTGGCATTTGAATGCAGGAGTGCATTTTTCCGTAGTGTGGTTTTTGAATATGGTAGTGTTTTTTTGTAGTGTTGACATTTGGATGCAGGGTTGTATTTCTGTGTAGTGTAGGCGAAATGCTGAGATATATGCACATATACATACATATACTTACATATACACACACAGGGACACATACACAGACACATAGGTACACACATGCAGTTACATAGAAACAGTCATACACAGATACAGACAAACACTGACACATACAGATAGACACACAGATAAAAACACACACACATACAGATACAGAGAGAAACACACAGGCACAGACACACATACAGATAGAGACACACACAGTGATACAAACACAGACACACAAACATATACAAAGACACACAGACAGATACACAGACACACACTGACACATACAGATACACATATACCAACACACATACAGATACACAGACACACATGTATAAGTGTGTGTCTGCGTGTGTTTGTATAGTGGATAATGATGTGAGGGAAGGGGTGATGGTGAGAGGGAGGGGGTGAAGTGAGAGGGAGCTCATGGAGGGGTGGTGATTGTGAGAGGGAGGGGTGGTGATTGTGAGGGGGGGTGATTGTGAGAGTGGGGGTGGTGATTGTGAGAGGGAGGGGGTAATTGTGAGTGGTAGGGGTGGTGATTGTGAGAGGGAGGGGTGGTGATCGTGAGAGGGAGGGGGTGATTGTGAGAGGGAGAGGTGGTGATTGTGGGGGGGGTGATTGTTAGAGGGAGGGGGTGATGAGGAGAGGGAGGGGTGGTGATTGTGAAAAGGAAGGGGGTGATGATGAGAGGGAAGGGGTGATGATGAGAGCGAGGGGGGAGATTGTGAGAGCGAGGGGGGTTATTGTGAGAGGGAGGGGGGTGATTGTGAGAGGGAGGGGGTGATGAGAGGGAGGGGGGTGATGAGGAGAGGGAGGGGGTGATATGAGGAGAGGGAGGGGGGTGATGATGAAAGGGAGTGGGGGTGATTGTGAGAGGGAGGGGGTGATGATAGGGTGGGTGTGATTGTGAGAGGGAGGGGTGATAAGAGGGAGAGGAGTGATGAGGAGAGGGAGGGGGTTATGAGAGGGAGGGAAGTGATTGTGAGAGGGAGGGGGTGATGAGAGGGAGGGGGTGATGAGAGGGAGGGGGTGATGAGAGGAGGGGGTGATTGTGAGAGGGAGGGGGTGATGAGAGGGAGGGGGTGATTGTGAGAGGGAGGGGTGATGAGAGGGAGCGGGTGATGAGAGGGAGGAGGTGATGAGAGAGAAGGGGTGATTGTGAGAGGGAGAGGATGATGAGAGGGAGGGGGTGATTGTGAGAGGGAGGAGGTGATGAGAGGGAGGGGGTGATAAGAGGGAGGGGGGTGATGAGGAGAGGGAGGAGGGGTGATGTGATGAGTCTGATGGCGCTATATAAATAATACAATAATAATAATAATAATAATAATAATAATAATAATAATGAGGAGAGGACGGGGGGGGGGGGGGTGATGCAGGGGGTACTCAAAAATTACCTTAAATCCCTGGTGGTCCAGTGGGGGCTGTCTGGTTGTCCAGTGGGCTCCCTGGTGGTCCGGTGGCCATAATTTCCAGTCTGCAGCTCCGCAGAGCTGCAGACCATGGATCTTGGGAGACCCAGTCAGAGCGTTGCCGTGGTAACCTGCAGCAATGCTCTGATTGGGCAGTGCTCGCGAGACACATGGTCTGCAGCTATGCACATTGCGGAGCTGCAGACCGGTCTCAGCGATGGGCGCAGGAGGGGCATTGCAGTCTGCCCCGGGCATCCCCGCAGGTGAGTGGCACCCGGGTGGACCGCCCCCCTTAGTACGCCACTGACTGTGACTATATGTGACCGTGCGCCTGTATGTATGTGATTGTGTGCCTGTATGTGATTGTGACTGTATGTGACTGTGTGAGTGTGACTGCATGTGTGTGACTCTATGTATGGGTTTGACTGTGTGCATGTGATTGTATGCGACTGTGTGTCTAGGTATATGCATGTGTAAGTGACTGTGTGTACATTTGTGTGATTATGTGTATGTGACTGTGCATGGGTCCATGTTTGTATGTGACTGCGTGCATGATTGCATGGTTATGCATGAATGTCACTGTGTATGTGAGTGAACAAAATATGGTAAGAGGATTAAGAAACAGACAATAGGTAATGGGACTTAAGAGATACACAAGAGGATGAAAAGGGTTAAGAGACACACAAGGTTGAAAGGGAGGATTAGGAGAAACACACAGAGAGGTTCAAAAGATACACAAAAAAAAGTCTCCAACTCAGCTATGATGGCAACGTGGCTATTTTAGCTTAAATTTTACAATTCATATTTCTATTGACTACAGTGTGGTGTTCAATAAATAAACCTTAGCACAAAGCAGTCTTTAACCATTACATTATACAGTAATACTAAAATGGAAAACGTGCAGAATGGAAACAAATTCTCCAACTTAGGTGTTTTGACTTTGTCATTTCTCCATAATTTACCGTTTAGAATTGTATTCACCTATTCACTAAACAGTGAATTGACATGAAATAAAAACTCAGCTTTTTTCAAATTTAAGCCAAAATATATGATTTAGAAAAAAATTCTCCAGCTAAGCTATGATATTTTAGCCGGAATTTTGCACCATGGATTTCAGTTCACCGTAGTTATCTGTTTAAAGTAATGGTAATGTTTTCATTGCAGGGATAGCCTGCTTCCTATATTCCCAACACAATAGTGTTCCTTTAATTGCTAAACTCTGAAATGTGTAAGCTTGACCAGTGTTTCTACAAAAGTTTAAATATAATTGGGAGTCATACATTAAATGCGCTTATTTATTTAATTTTATTTCAAAGAGAAACTGACTGGTACACATTGTTCTTAAAGGGAGGAAACAAACTTACAATCCAAGCTAAACTAATTTTAGCAAGGTGCTTAGTTTTTTGGCTTGTCATGACTCAGTAGTGTGCTTATCTCATTCATTTCCCCAGGAGGCACAGCAGTTTTCACAGTACAAAGTGAGTACATCTTGTTTACATGTAAACTCGGGGAATACAGTAAAAATATACGTGCACTTCAGTGTGGCACAGGCACTGATGCTAAACATTATTTTCAATAAAAGCAAACAACTATAGCATTCTGCTGACTTTGAGACTTAAAGGTACACTGTAGGGTCAGGAATACAAACATGGATTCCTGACCCTATAATGACATGGCCCCTCTGACCCCCCTTAAAAGGTAAGAAAGCTTACCTTATTTCCACTCTGCCAGCGCTGGCTCCACCACGATCCACCTCCTTGGCTGACATAATCGGAATTGATTACTTCAGGCAATCCAATGGTTTCCCATAGGAAAAGCATTGGATTGGCTTAGATTGTCAAGGAGGTGGGGCCAAATGCTGGCCTGGCCAATCAATGCATCTCTATGGGGAAAGTTCATGCAGAGCATGGAGACGCTGAACATCAGACACAGGAAGCACCACCAGTGGCCATCTGAGGAGTGGCCACTGGAGGTGTCCCTAGGCTTTAATGCAAACACTGCCTTTTCTCTGAAAAGACAGTGTTTACAGCAAAGAGCCTGCAAGGAATGATTCTACTCACCACAACAACTACATTAAGCTGTAGTTGTTCTGGTGACTACAGTGTCTCTTTAAAGGACCACTATAGTGCCAGGAAAACATACTCGTTTTCCTGGCACTATAGTGCCCTGAGGGTGCCCCCACCCTCAGGGACTCCCTCCCGCCGGGCTCTGGGGAGAGTAAAGGGTTAAAACTTACCTTTATTCCAGTGCCGGGCGGGGAGCTCTCCTCCTCCTCTCCGCCTCCGATCCTCCCTTTCGGCTGAATGCGCATGCGCGGCAAGAGCATTCAGACGGTCTCATAGGAAAGCATTTACAATGCTTTCCTATGGACGCTTGCGTGCTCTCACTGTGATTTTCACAGTGAGAATCACGCAAGTGCCTCTAGCGGCTGTCAGTGAGACAGCCACTAGAGGATTTGGAGGCTGTATTAACCCTATTATAAACATAGCAGTTTCTCTGAAACTGCTATGTTTATAAAAATAAGGGTTAATTCTAGAGGGACCTGGCACCCAGACCACTTCATTAAGCTGAAGTGGTCTGGGTGCCTAGAGTGGTCCTTTAAGCAATAAACCCTAAATTGTAGCAAACTAAAATCCAAATTGTACAATTTAGACCCAGATTGCTGATTTGGAAAAATACTCCAATTCAGTTATATGCTCTTGTTGCAAGGATTATAAAGTGACTTGTCATGCATTCAAAGTAAATTTTATTTTTTTATTCCTATATATCCAAACTAGAAGAATTCAAGACAGCTAAGGTGTTTGTTTTGACTAGTTTGGCCTAATAATTGAAATTACTTTTGATTTTCTTAAAATTCTATGTATTTATTTGCTAACATCTGAACAGCAGTAAATTGAAATCTAAATGCCAAAATTAAGGCTAAAATAGACCAGTTGCCTGTATGGGTAAGATAAACATTTTGTACAAAACTGCAATGGGGTTATTCACAAGTCCAAATTGCCCTGTATCGAATAGGACAAAACCATCAGCTGCTGTATGGGGCCATTCAGACTACAAAATGCGGTCTTTGTTGATGAAATTGAACGATGTTTTCAGTTTTGTAAATCAAGCACTGTATGGGTCTGAATTTGATCTGGATTTTAGGCGGACAGAACGCCACTGGACGGCTGAAATCCAGACCAAGTGCTGCAAACGCTGGGACCCAGGCTTCAAATCAGGGCCTGGAGGCTTTAAATCTGATTTAAATTGGATTTTAACAAATCCAAGGTGTTTGACCAGCGTTGCCAGTGAGCAAATAGATAAAAACTCTCAAGGGCTACATATGTGGTGGCTGGGCATCACTTGCTAGCCAGCCGCAACACAAAAAAAGTTTAAAAAAATAAACAAATACAAGTCCTATGGGGGGGCAATAAAGATACCCATATTACTATAATGGAGGTATCGCATTTCCTTATGCCCCCACCGAATGTGTCTCCTAAACATTTAAAATTACAGACTGGACAGCAATTGTTGCCCAGTCACTAGAAAAGCCCATCTCTCAGGGCGATGGGACCTGTGAGATAACGGGGCGGAGAAATAATCCCCCGTGCCCCACCCATAGGGTGGGGACTACTCTAATATTCATGGGGAAGTTCAAGTGACCCACCCAGGCTCCAACCCATGGGTGACGGCTAGGGGCCCTAATAATAATAATAATAATAAAGTGGGAGCATGTAGTGTCCACCATGGGCAACGGGTAGCAGCTGCTCTAATATTCGTACACTAGGTCCTCTCAAGCCTCCACTTATGGGCAACAGGTGGGGGATCTAATATTAATAATAAGGGGGGGGAGGTAGTGTCCTTCAGGTCCCCATCCACGGGGCATTAGGTAGGGGCCCTACTTAAAGGGACACTGTATGCACCCAGACCACTTCAACTCATTGAAGTGGTCTGGGTGATGTGTCCCTTTTGCACCTAGTACTGCAATCTTAAACATTGCAGTTCCAGAGAACTGCAATGTTTCCATTGCAGCTCTAAGTCTGCCCTCAGTGGCTATCTACCAGAATGCCACTGGGGGCGCTTCCGGAATCGTAACAGACTTTTGGTCCCTTATCTGATGCTGGACGTCCTCACGCTCTGCATAAGGACCTCCAGCACCAGATTTTTCCCCATAGGAAAGCACTGAATCAATTTTCATTGATGCCCATGCGCATTACACTCCGCTTATCATGGGACAGAGGGGTAGGGGTGCGAGCTTTGACCCAGCGCCCCTTTATTTACCGGGGAGAGGGGGGCGCAAGGGAGGGGGGGATGCAGAGGGATTGGTAGTGCCAGGAATACAGCTTTGTAATCCTGGCACTACAGTATCCCTTTAATTATACAATGGAGGTGTGGACACGCCATTGTCCACCACCCCTAAAATTAGCATGCCCCCCTGCCCCAATGCCTTAAATACCCCCTAAAATACATCAAAGTCCATATCTCCCTCAACCCTAATAATAGCGAGGGTTACTAGTCCCTATTAATTAAAGGGACACTATAGTCACCTGAACCACTACTGCTTAATGTAGTGATTCTGATGTCTATAGCATGTCCCTGCAGGTTTTTCAATCTAAACACTGTGTTTACATTGCTGCCTAGTAACACCTCTAGTGACAGTCACTCAGACGGCCACTAGAGGTGCTTCCTATTTTAGTGCTGAACCGTGTGCAGCACTTACCTGCTGCCTGTCTCTGCATGGAGACGCTGAATGCTCATCATCAAGATCCATTGATTCAATACATCTCTATGAAGAGATGCTGATTGGTGCAACGCGGCATTTTGCAGCGCATGCACAATAGCCTCCCAATGCTTTCCTATAGGAAAGCATTGGATTGGCTGAGATCATCGAGACTAATGATCTCAGCCATGGAGGCAGGGCCTGCCACGGTGAAACTGGTGCAGTGATGGAGAAAAGGTAATAAGCTACCATTTAAATCCACTCTGAGGTGGGCCGGTGAATGATTGCGAATGTGCATCCTACCGGACGCATTCAAGTAATCTTCGGTTGCCATACGGTCATTGATAAATGTCCAATTCCTGTGCTTTATATTGGTTTGCATGTAGATATTACTGATTTTTCAAACGAATGATACAGATTTGGTCGGACAAATGAATACTGACCGCATTTGGTTCTAGCAAATCTGCGAATTTTCAATGCAGTAGGAATTCATTCAAATCCTGATGTCTAGTGATTAAGTGTTGTCTACATCTACACATTTGTATTTACTCAATCCGGAATTTAGTTAATAATCCCTCAAGTGCAGTGGGAGTTAAATCATTTTCACGGTACCTTTCGTTTGCACTGACAAAACTGTGAAATGCAAATCCCATCCATCTCAGCCAGCCAGAACTTTGCTCTGAGTTCTAATTACTGCATTCCACAACATCTGGAGTGAGTTGGGTTTATGATCCCTTAGGAGTTAGGGTAAATTACACAGGCTGTGGACTGTAACTACGGATTTATGTTGCATTCCACTCTAGATCGAACGCAAAACTCAAGAATTTTTGAGGTTATATTACCTCAAACGTGCATTCTACACCATAGCAGGAATGGACAACCATCAGCATGCTACATGTTGAGGACCACACACCCCCCTGCCTACCCCTACCCTATAGGCACTGTTTATTGGGTTCATAACATTAGTAACCTGGTGAGGGGTCTCTAAACACACACTGCCCTGAAATTGAACTCCCATAAACAGTGCTATGTCACAGCATGCTCACACAGCAAGGGGACGTTGTTAACACACAATGCAGTATATAAAAAAAACAAAAAACCCAGATACTGCACTATTCTGATTAGTATTTAATTAGTATTGTTCAGTGTCATTATTTTTCCATATTTGAAATGACTATTTTATTGAATGCACTGTGCCATGCCTTGTCTGTGTCTCCTGTGGATAGTGTAGTTTTAATGCACAGTGTGGTTTAATAAGGCTGTACACACATACACACAATAGGAGGGTGGTGCTGCTAGTGGGACCTCAGCTAGGATAGGTGGTACAGGATGTAGGCATGCTAGTGCTGGACAGGCATTTCCCTTGTTGCAGTAGCCTACCTACATCCTTGGCTTGTGCCCTGCTGGCTGACCTCAGCTCCATGCTGTAGCCCTGTCTGGAATGTAAGGGAGAAAGGGGAGGAGGGGCTGCTCCACCCACATTGGGCTTTTCCACAGACAAGAGGAAAGAACAGGGGATGAAAAGGGCCTCTCACACAAGCTTGTAAACTGCTGCCCGTGAGCTGCAGGCAAAAAAGAAAAGAAAGAAAGAAAAAAAAAATTAAAGAAATCCCTGAAAGGAAGGAAATGGAAGGATCATGGCATCAGGGAAGGTGATTCACCATCCTGTAACTGTACACCCTGCTGCACCTCAGGTCACCGTATCAGAAGCCATACAACACCCCAGGCACTGCCGGATTTAAAGGCTAAATGGAGAGAGTTTCTGCAGAGCCCAGCACATTGTTGTCTACCTTTGCTAAGGAAAGGACAGAGGCTCTGGATGAGCAATTGCACCAAGAGGCAGGACGAATATAAACTGAGAATGGACCCCCCCTGCTGAGACCAGGCACATGCAGTCATACTAGGGGAAGAAGCAGAGCAGGGGTCATGCTTTAAGCTTTTTTTTTTTGGTGGATCTCTGAAGTGTGTGTTCCAGGCAGGAGGTTCCCTTGGAGGATCTCACTCTGAGCCAGGTCTGCTCCCATTGCACATGACGGAGAAGGCTTTGGGAGGAGGGTGCCCTCTGTTCTGGCTATCACATTGCGTTGCTGCTGCCATCAGATACTCATATAACCTCTCTCGCCAGCCGTATGCCCGCTGGCTGTTCGGCTGAAACTGGGTGTTATTTATTTATTTTTTTGTAAAAATAAATAAATAAATAAATAAATACTTTTTTTTTTTTGTGTGGTGATTACACGTGCCAAATGCGCAGCTGCGGCAGCCAATGAGAAGTGGTCGCAACGTACTGAATGAGTGGCAGAGGCGCTTCTTGCCGGTGAGATGATGGATGGTGAAGGTGGTGGCGATGCTGCTGTAGCCGTTGCTGATATGACCAAACTGGAAACAGGTCCTGATGGTGACAGGAGACTAGGTGATGTGCAGTTAGAAGGGGAGACAGAAATCATGGTGGAGCAGATGCAACTCTCACCATCTCAGGCGATCTCGGACGAGGCAGCAGCCACCCCAGACCTTCTGACCAAACAGCATGGGGTGAAGAGACATCATCACAAACACAACCTGAAGCACAGGTATGAGCTGCAGGAGACACTGGGAAAAGGCACCTATGGAAAAGTGAAGAGGGCTATTGAGAGATTTTCTGGCAGAGTGGTGAGTATGTTATACTCTCTAGAATTTGACTATTTAAAATGAATCTTTTTTTTACAAACTCCAGGAACATAGAATCCTAAAATATTAAAATATTACTGCTATCTTGCAACCTCTTTAAGGAATTAACACAGAATTCTATGGGGTTCGTTTCTTTTCTTGGTAAAACATGTGTCATCCTGGGGCAACGTTCTAACGCTCACATACATTATACTGGTTTCCATGGTAACTGCTCCACGTTTAACATACATTCTACTGGTTTCCATGGTAACTGCTCCACGTTTAACACTTTGCCCCAGCGTTGTGCATTGTCAAAAATTCCCCCCATATCTCTTAAATATCTCTAAAAAAAAATACATTTTGATTGTAGAATTGCTCTTTCTTCTGCTTGCTAAAGTCTGAAGAAATGTATCAATTTCTGTTATAAACATGCAGTGAAAACTCATATAATTATTTTATTTCCAATCTCTATGTGAGGTCTTGCAACAGCCTCTCTGACCTTTGGATTCAAATATGCCCAAGGCTCCAGACAGATCAGCGGGTAGCAGTTTATAGCTTGAACTGCTATGATCCAGCAAAGATGCATAACAGTTACACTCCAGAGGGTGTCAGGTGAATGCATCTTGTCCCAGACAGATATTTTTTATTGACATATTAGAAATGACTCTGACACATGGGCACGCTGTGGGCTTTCTTGAGATAATCTTTCAAATATGTTTGACTACATCACAAATAAACTCATTCCACGCATGTCTTCTTCCACAGATAAAATGCCTTTGAAATGACATCTATTTTAGATTAAGTCATTTAAGTAATCTAACTTTGTGAACGCTATGCATAAATATATACGCAGGCTTGTATAAAATTTTCAGTTCCATCCGTACTGTTATTCTCTCAAATAAGTGATGCCTCTATATCCTTTGCCTTTTTGAGAATTCTGTTATTATTTTGCTTTTTAGAGATCTGTATCATTGCTACTAGGTTCATTGTTTGCTACCCTTATCCTAAATTCTAGTTTTAAGATGAGACCAGATGCTGGATGCTGCACATTGTGTAAATTCTGTTTTTGGCATTTGAGAGCAATGACGGAGTCTGATAGGATCTAATGTTGTCATAGCAACAATACCCCATGCTTCCATAGTTATTGGAAGTCAGTGTAATTCTGTATCCTTCAGGCATTTGATTAATGATAACATGTTATTTGAGTCAAGTTGAAAAGAATGTCACCACTGAGATTTTTTTTTTTGCAGCAAATGAAATGAAGCATTTGTGTTCCTGTGCAATAAATTAGGACTAACAACAATTAAAGGAACACTATAACGTTAGGAATGCAAAACTGTATTCCTAACACTATAGTGCCCTGTCCCTTGTTATATATAGGCTGCTCCCCCCTTTGCAATAAAAATTAATAGTTTTACTCACCATTTTCCGTGTGCTTAGGTTCCCTTGGCCCTGCTCACCTCTCCGCCACCCGCAACATTACTGAGTTTCCCCTTCTGTGATGGTCCAATCCAGTGGTTTATAAATGTTTTCCATTGCAGTGTTAACAGGACAGGTTCTCCTGCACCAGAACAACGTCATTGAGTGGTCTGGGTGACTTTAGTTTCCCTTTAAGTGTTTTTGATTGCTGTACATGGCTACATATATAATTTACATTTCCATTTATATATTTTTTCTCATTCTCTGTAGGTTTATTGGTAGATATCTACAATAGTGTGAACAAAACACAGCCCACCAACTTTCAAACTGAAGAGTAGTCTGATTGGCTGGCATAATGCAGTGCTCCAGTGTTAAATAGACATATAGGTAGGGTACCATATCCTCCATGTTTTCGGGGACACATCATTTTGTCATAGTTACGAAAACGCATGAAAAGGGCTGCCTTGCAGTATGTATAATGCATATTCTACAGGATTCTTCATTGCCTAATTACTTACTCATATACACCTTCTTGGGAATTCTACGTACTGCAGGGCAACCCTTTTCATGTGTGTCCATCAATATGATATGTGTCCCTGAAAACATGGTGAATCTGGTAACCCTAACTATAGGCAGTATACCTATTTCATATCATTGAATTGTTTATCGTGCCTGGAATTCCTTGGCATGGATCCACTTTTGAGCAGTATCCCTGGTTGCCCTGTGGAAATATGGTTAAGGCAAAAATGAGTCATAACATTTTTTAAAGGGACACTTTAGACACCCAGACCACTTCATCTCATTGAAGTGGTCTAGGTTCACAGCCCCTGTTCCCTTAACACTGTAATCTAAAACATTGCAGTTTCAAAGGAACTGTAATATAAATATTGCAGAGTTAAGACATCCTTTAGGGGCTGTCTACCAGACAGCCACTAGAGGCGCTTAATATATTTATACAGAGCTTAACTCCGTGAAAGAACTCTGGACGTCCTCAAGCTGTGCATGAGGATGTCCAGCATCTTGAAAAACCACATAGGAAAGCATTTGATTCTATGCTTTCCCATTGGGCAGGCCTAAGGCGTGCACAGCTCTCGCCATGCTTGTGCATTAGTTTCCCCCTCGGAACTTACGTCGGAGTAGGTGGAGACAGAAACAGCGCAGAGGGACTTGGTAGCTGGAATCGGGTAAGGGATTAAACATTTAATTGCAGTGGGGGAGGGGGACTGTGAGGGGGGTGCAGAGGGACACTTTAGTGTTTGGAGTACAGCTCTGTATTGCTAACACTGTCGTGTTCCTTTAACAGCAAGGGGTGGCTGTGATAGGCTGAAAGCGGTCAGCTGACACTCTCGTCCAATCACCAACATTTAATGCTTTATCATTAGCCCAAGCTGCAGAGATGGAATGGGCTGCTGAGGATTCTTCTTTATCAGTAAATCATTGAACCAGCTCTGTCACCCCCACCACCCAAAAAAATGAGTATTTCAAAAAGATAAAATCTATATGAAATGTTCACATTGACTGAAATTGACAAAAAATATACTAATACAAAACTACTTTGTCTTAGTATATCCCCTACGTTTGAAAAAACCTAGGTTGAGCTACCGCCATCAAGTTTTGTCATTTATCCCAGCCTTCACTGCTGTAGGGGAAAGGGCATTGTCTTTGGAAGCTCCAGTGGCCTTGCGGGATCTTCCATAGACCTCAGTGTTCTACATTTGCGGATACACAAGAATACAACAATGATGAGGGCTCCTGGAGTATGAAGCACCAGGAGCTGAAGAGGATCAGTAGGAGGTCCATAGCGGTAGCCGGTGAGGGACGGGGCAAGTAAGACACCAAGCAGAGCAGTTACCTTGTGGGGTCTTTGCAAAACCTGACAGTCACCAAAAAGAAACCATTTAACACTGAATGGAAGGTCAGTGCCAGGGGACTCCAGATACTAACATTTCTTCAATTAAATCACATAACTCCCTTTAAAAGGGGGTAATATAGATTTCCCTTTCCATCTCTCACCATCGATCACTACTAGAGGCTGTTCAGTGTAGGCTTTCATTTACTAAAAATATACAAAATAAACTGTATGTTTGTATTTGATTAATATTTTAAAATGTGATTCTGCTATGAACACCTCCTGTTCATGTAGTCCTGGTTTCTGGTGGAACCCTCGATGTTAGGATGTTATCAGTGCTGCATAAAGCAAGGACTTTAGCAGAATATTTTCATAACTTTTTCAAAACGCCAGCTAATTGTCGAGAAGGAAGGTTGTTCCAATTCTTTGAGTGTGTTTGTTGGCAAATGGAAGACATTAAAGATAGGTTATGTAATTAGAACCTGTGTGTCATATAGTGGGATGCGTTTGCATTGTGAGATGGAATGTAAACCCTGATTCTTTAAATTGGTTTGTTATACTATAGTTTACTATAGATAATATAGTCTGATTGTTTGTAAATATATATTTATCATACCGTGAGACTGCATGCATGAAGACTTTGAATTAATATGATTTACATAAGATAAGATAAATTGCCAGACTTGAATTAAGATAGGCAATGGCTATACAGGATCAGACAGACTAGCCAACACACCATATGGAAGCACACACACTGTCCGAGTGAACACAAACTGTCACCATCTGGTGCTTATGAATAGACAAATGCTCACACTCATCAGCCTGAATGCCTTTGGAAATTATTGTCCATTACAGTACTCACCGCTCAACTATATTGATTAGCATTGGTTCAAGTAATAACCAGGCTCATTGACTGATTGGGAAACGGAAGTATAGACAGCAACTAGCCAGAGGAGGAATGACTAAAGTCTGGTATTAATTGTTGACTCTCTATGGACTCTCTATGGAGTGATAGACAAAAGAAGAATTGAACGTAACAGTTTTATATCTTTTATAAGTGTAGTATTGGTTACATTCTCTCTCAAATAACTACAAAGCTCTAAACCAGGGATTATGCAACATTTGGCAGTCCAGATTTTGCAGACTGCAGGTCCCCTGACTCTTTCCCAGCATTATGGAATTAAGAGCATTATGGGAGATGTAGTTCATGACATCTGACGTGCTGCAAGTTGCCTACCCCTGCAATAAAGATTTCTGGTGATCTTTGGCACCCGTGCCATACACAACAACCAATACCCCCTGCCATAACAAAACTGTTTTTAAACATACCATGGAGAACAGGCCTCATTCATCTGGATCACCTGGAAAATTATTGTTCATATAGTAAAGCGCTATGGAATAAGTTGGCGCTATATAAATACCAATAATAATAATAATGCTAAAAGTTGGGCAAAACATCTACAGCTCCATAATGCTCATTAAATGAATTGTATTTATCTGATACATGGAGAGACGCAGATAGTTGATGTGATATTACCAAAACAATCAAACATTGAACTATTCTTCCAGCATGTTTTTTTCACCTACCCTTGTAAGAGACCCTCTCTAGAAATTTGTAGTTACTGGTCCAAGAACAATTACTTTATTTTTAGTGATAATGTATTTACCATTAACATTTGTAATCTGAAACTTTACTTCTTGAGCTTTAACTAGCATTAACGTGGAACGCGAAGTCTGGAATTATTGGTGGCTACACATTTCACCTACAAGCTGTTGTTAAGTAGAGTAATTTGTTACTGAATAGATCACAAGCTTAGTCTGTTAATAGCAATCTAAAAGAACTTGTTATGGTTTATACAATGCTATAGATAAATACGTAAGTCCTAGTGACCTCGTAGTGTTTCTGTGTGTATGCAGTGCTGTTACAAGTCTTGCAATATCCTTCAATGCTTCACTTCTTTTAAAAGCTTGTAACACTTACAATAGTTTGTGTGATGAAATGTTAAATGAAGATTTCCAGCAGACCTGGTGAGATTGCAAGAAAATGCCTGTGTGACTTATGTGTTATTTATTTAACAGGCTGTAAATATCTTAAGCGTAACAATCTCAACAAGTTACTACAGCCAGAAGTGACAGAAACACACATGTGGGTTGCCAATTATGCTATTATTGTCATCACCAACCATGTTGGAGCACTTGGTTGGCCATATGCCGTTAGTTTCCAGCATCCTGTCTATTCTAGTTCCTCTCCCTATGTTATTAAGAGATAGCAAAGTAGCAAACCCAACAGTTTGCTTTGGGTCACAGTGATTAAAAAGACAGTTCCTCAAACATCCATTAGATAATTTTGACAATCATTAGATGAATGTAATTATTATACAGAGACTATGTATATGTGTGTGTTACTAATGGTCCCACATTTGTTTTGATTACTGTGCGGTATCTTGAGCATAGTTCTCCCCCAGAGTTTAATGCCTCGTTGCCAATATTTTCTGAAAATAATGTGATTTTATGTGTAAAATTGGCAGCATACATTGGCAGCATTATATTCTTTAGTGATGGCAGATGAACCCCAAATGTCACTTAGCAAAAGTGCTTAAAGGGACACTCCAGACCCTCAAAGCACTTAAGATTGCTGAAAAGCTTTATGTGTGAAGAACATGTCCTCTTTTTTTCAAAAATGGTTTCGCCCCCTTGACTTTCAAGCAGGTGAAAGATTATGTTACTTCCTGGTTTGGTTAGCCCAGTAGAGCTTAACTCAAGAAGCAGCAATTGCTCACAGCACCTGCCTTGCAGAGACTTCTTCTTGAGCTGCATTGCGAAGTCTGTACTTGGACAGCCACAGAAAGTGTGGGTGGAGTTAGAAGGGGAGGATTTGCCAAGGCTGCAGACAAGAGAAATGCAGGTTCTGCAAGCTGTTTTGAGAATTATTGCCAATGGAAAAAAATGCATAATTAAATTCATTAAAGTTTTCATTTAGGGTATATTTACTAAACAGTGATATTTATTTATTTTGTATTTGAGCAGTAGTGTGTCCCTTTAAAAACTTCTGGAATAAAAGGGAATCATGACATGTCACACATGTCATGTGTCCTTAAGGGGTTAAATGCTCCGTGATATGAGCTATTGTTGATTGAGTTAGGCAGACCAGCATTATTCCATCAGTGGCTTCCAAAGACATACAATTGCTGTGGATACCTATCACAACAATCTCATTTTACCATTCTAATGCAGCATAAGGAACCTCTGACTTTTCCAGTATATCATTCCTGGGATGTATCAGGTTATTCTATGATGCCTCCAGAGAGCTTAACAAACATTAGTGATTATATTTTGCTTTCATGTTAAGGCTGGTGAGATATCTCAGTGGGCTAATGCATCATCAGTAGAATCTGTCTAAGCCCTTGGTGTTTGCAGGTTCAATTCCCTGGGTTGGTTTAGTCCTTCATCCAAGGGAGATAAAATTAGTACCTTTAAATTGGGCACAAGTAACATCCCCAGGATGTATTTGGGAACCAGAGTTATCTGAATATATGTTGAGCAGATATCAGAGAGTAGAGGTGTCAGTAGTTTGGCCCACAAATAAGGAGGGATTCTATAGCTGGATACATGTTGGTTGATTATCTTATACATTTATTTGACCCAAATTCCCAGAAATGGCTGCTTGACTCTACTGAGGTAAGGGCAGCAAATGTTTGTAAGTAACATTACCCATGATGCTCTAGTGACATGTCATTGCAAGCATCCATCAATATATTAAATACTGAGCTTCCATTGTATTGATTCATTTCCACGGTGACCCATCTGTTGAAGCAAACATCTCTCTGCTTCCTCTTTTTAATCTACCAAGAAGCAGGTAGTTGTGGTGTAGAGCCATCAAACGATTGGAGCCTGGTTTCAGTGATGCTATCTAAACCACGTTACAAAGCAGTTCTGTGCATCCAATCCATTTCACCATTTCTGCTTCCAGTTTCATAATCCAAAGTCACAAAATAATAAGGTAGTTTTATTTCATTTAAATTTCACAAATTATATTTTTTTCCCCCACAATCTAGTTTGTTGTAAAACAGAGAGGAATATTTTTAAATAATGTAACACGGGCCTCTAAAATATTCATGAGTTCCCAGTCATGGCACAGAAATACAAACGCTACCCTGCAATTCGGATGTTACTGGTGAAACAGATTGCTTGCTGCATCTATGAGACTCATGAATTATTAACTGTATATATATGCTTAAACACTGCATCAGTTTAATATGCAATATTTGCACAATATCTTTACTAATACAGACCATTAGTAAAGTATTAGATAAGCACTATATGTTAAATATTATTTAGTTTGCAGGTCACGTTTCCATCAACCCTTAAGAAGTATATCTTTTGTCCTTTGTGTAATGTGGCTCTGTAAACACATTTAAGGGTTTCTTTATGAGGCACTAAGCTTCTGTGTTGACGTGCACATCATTCTAATAATATATATCAGCATTATAAGTTTCTTAGAAATGTGGAATACATTTGAACACTTTTCTATGACCACATATGTGGTCCAACAGTACATGAAAAGCAATACTGAATTATATCCATTTGATTGATTATTATTATTATATTATTTATATAGCGCCATCACATTCCATAGCGCTGTACAATGGGATAAATGTGCATTGTCTGATTGTGCGTATCTATAGTTTAGATCTCCATGGCAACAGCTCAGAAGCATATGATTACATCCTCGAATTAAAGGTAATTCATGCAATTAGTACCAAGGCCTCCGGTACAGAGGAGAAATTACATTTTATCATCTAATACATGTTGCTTTGTTGTTTTATCATAACAGCTATAACTGCTGATGGTTTGGAATTTCTTAGCAAGAAGGTATTTCTCAAATATTTTATGGTGCCAGTGTCTTGCCACTGTCCCAGAGTAAGTAGCCAAACTATTAACTGAGTCTCCTGGGACCCTATTCCAACTCCAGGCTTCTCCAATAGGAGAAGCTGGAATCTGTATAGAATAAATCATAGCTGATCGAGCACTGCACTCATTGGCTGAGAATGTCATCTGACGCTCCCAGTCGGTGAATCTGGTCCTGCATGGTCCTGATTAGCACTATAGAGCTAACTGGATTCTACTACAGGAGAAAGACCAGAAGCAGGTTCTGCACCTCCATGCACCCAGGAGGACCCAGATAGGTTGTCAAATGTACTAAACAAATCGGCTATTTACTCCTGGCACCATAAACACTACAACAGGGTATAGTGATTATGGAGTGTTCCTTTAAAGATGCTAAGGAGTTGTGTTGGTTATTATATATTCGGTCTTACGTATTAAATCTTCTAAATGTAATTGCATATGTGCTAGGTGTTTCTTTTCAGCAGTGTCTCAACAAACTAATGCATTTGGGCATTTGCATTGAACATGAAAGACAAATTGCCTGTGACATAATTCACACTCATATCAAAAGATATTTCATTCCATCTGTCACTGTGAATCCGAAGTCATCCCAGATCTCGACTCTTGATATTCTTATTGTCTCATCTAATCCTTTTTCTGTAAAGAGGTGATTTTCAGCTGGCTGCCTTAATTATTGAACTAACTCGTCTGTGAAAAATCTTTTGCTACAGTCAGATTGAAAGTTCAAGCCAGTGCACCTTATCAGTGGCGTAATGTTCAGAACTCTCCTTTATTTGCTAAAGCTGGATAAATTCCTTTTGGATTTTACCAGATACTTTGTTGATATGACCTCTGGGGTTGGGGGCAGTGCGACATGGATGGCTGATCTATTTATTGGATTTTGGAAATATATTAAAGCGACACTATTTAAGTGCCATAAACATTACAGTTTACTGCAGTAGTAATATTGTAAGGGGTATATGGCTTCAGTCCCTCTGGTTTTTATGATGCTGTCTTCAAATGATTAGAGAAAATTATTCCTCTGCACTCAAAGCTCCTTCTCCGCTTTTGTTCTAATATGAAGTTTCAGTTACTTTTTTTAACCCAAAAAGGGAAAGGGTTAAGTGTTAGGAGAATTAGATCGAATTTCATAGTAAATGGCTTGTAGGTGGTTTACGATGGGAGAGTAAGGGGAGTTACGAACTCCTGTTAAGATCGCCCTCCTTGCTCCACCATGAATGTAGCTTCGCTGGGTCAAAACATTAAAATACAAATACAATGTACAAAGTACAAATACAAACATGTATTCCTAAAACTATAGTTCTGGTATGGCTGTTTAGGTATCTGACCCCCTTACCTCGCTTTGTAACTAGCCAACAATGTAAACACTGCCTTTTCATTGAAAAGCCTGCAGGGACACCTTAAGCTGTAGTGGTTTTGGTGACTATAGTGTCCCTTTAGGTAACTTTCTTTAAAGGAACACTGTATTCATATCTGTATTCCTAATGCTACAGCACTGTTGCCCCTTATCAATTAGGTCCCCATCCACTGTGTAAAATAAAAACAACAACAAAATAAATCAAAACAAATTACTGATCTTTTTTTCCAGGGTTTCGAAATCCTGGAGATCTGTGTCTAGGATGATCTGCCAGTCCAAAGCTCCTCATATGGCCGACTGTGACAATAATGCACATGTGACGTTACAGTATGTTACAGTATGAGAATATGGAAGCAAGATCCACAGCTCTTATAGACAGTCACGCTTGCAAGCCTTCTATTTAGTTTATTATTGGGTTTTGGGGTGTAGGACAGGATGGCAGGAATGCAGGCACTATAACAACTTCAATAAGATGAAGTTGTAAAAGGGCCTACTGTGTCCCTAAAAAGAGTGATCATGAAGTTTGGCCATGTATAATGTGCTCTCTGTCTTAGCTTTTCATCCACGTATTAACTTTTCAATTTGACAACATATGGACATTAGAGAGTTATAAAGTCTGGTTTTCTACAGTGTCTCATAGTTCCAAATACATACTGAAAAGAACCATAGAAAATGTTCCATATATCATGCACCAGCGCTTTATTGTAACGATTCCCTTAATGCTGGGAGATTCCACCTCCCATCTGTCTCGCTTAGGTAAAGATTTAATTCTCTCCTACTGTCTAGATTAAAGCTGGATCAATAAGAACTCATAATCAGGTGAGGTAAGAAAGAAATTGGAATTTATTTACAGTGTAATTCTATCCAAGCAATTAAATACCAATGCATTGTTCTTAATACGTAAAAGTATGTGAGTTACAAAAGTGTTTTTGTTTTCAATCAAATTCTTCTTACAATGGGCTCTAAGATGTACACATACCTCTGGTTAGTGTTTATTAAATAGTCCAGCCAGGCATCCAAATATTTTTAGTGCTCAGTCTTTTTTTTGTGCCAGTGACATAGTTCAGGTTGGAACATGCCAATTAATTTGTTTGACCTTTGTGTAAGCAAAAAGCAATGAGTTACTGCATGTCGTACCTTTCACTGAAGGTTGTGATAGACAAATATGGACCTCCAAATGTTACCAGACTTTATAACCCATTAATCTCATTCGCAAATACAACAAGGTTTTGGATATGTATAGAATATGGCAGGTGAATATGCTGTTACCAAATTGTTGGTATAAATTATATAAATAATTTAATTAATCAGAATAGCACAAATGTAAAATCTAAACATCTAAGCCATGACTCCAAACTCTCTGTAGTTGTTCTGGTGATAATAGTGTCCCTTTAAAGGGCTACTCCAACCATAATATGCACTACAGTCCCTAGCTAATGGGACAAACCATTTTACAACTGGTTTTCCTCTTAACTGGGTGCTGGATCTTCTCTGTGGTCGGGTTTACGACATCTGACTTCGCCGGAGCTTGAAAAGCTGAATGCCTATCCTGACACTCATTCATTGCCTGACAACATCAGCCAATGAGAGCAAATTTTATTTACAGTATATGTAAACATGTTTCAGATTTTTCATTGTAAACCATTTAGTAGATATATGGTTATTTCTTTTGTTACACTTTTATGGACCACATTATATTTGTTTCCTTTGACTGTTGCAAAAAAAGCAAATGTTGAAGCAAAGATCAGATGGGTTTGGGTGGGAGCATCATTTTGCTGATATAATTACACAGGGGCTGTAGGGAAGGGCTGGCTATTTCTTGTCTATGCTTACTCATTGCTCTATCATCTACAGACCAGAAAAAACGATTGGGTCTTCCCCAGACTGTATTTCAGATCAGTCAACATTTATCATTGAGTTGACAAGTTTTTGTTTCTGCAGCAAAATCTTTCCTCTTCCTGTGGGCAAGTGCTGGTGCTTGCTGTATTTCTACGTAATAATTTTAAGGTTTCTTCCTTGTGGTGGTAGAAAAAAGTGTTCCCTAAAATCTTAGAAAATTATACTTTGCATAAACTAAAAAACCAAAGTGAAACAGAATAATAACAATGAAAGGGATACGGGGGTCACAATAATAACTCAAATTCAATGAAGCTGGTATGATTTCTAGAGGGTCATGGGTGCCATCTTACCATATGGGGTTAAACCGTTTTTCGCACAGGACTTCCAGACACCATAATAACTTAAAGGGACACTCCAGGCACCAAAACAACTTGAGTTGTTATGGTGCCAGGAGGCCCCTGGATGCACTCACACTTCAAGGGGTTAAAGCGTTCTCGAACAGTTTAACCCCTAAGTTGCCCCCAGGGCTGGTCTTAGCACCCTCCCTGGTGGTATCTGGCTTCAGAATTTTCACTTACAGGAAGTGCGGAGTGTCACCGGGCAGGGCTGCCACTAATAGTCCTAGAGCCGGGGGGGGGAACTGAGACCGGCGCTGGGAGCAACTTAGGGTTTAAACCGTTTGAGAACTGTTTAACCCATCGAGGTCAGAGTTTCTCCAGGGGCATCCTGGCCCCATAACAACTTCATTTAGAAGTTAACTTCAACTTAGTGAAGCTGTTTTGGTGCCTGGAGTGTCCCTTTAACTACTATGAAGTCGTGGTGCTCAGAGTGTTCTGTGATGTCTTCAATATGCCTAATACATCTGTTCCCTGATATTAACCTAACATTGGAAGAGTTTTTCTCCTTAGGTGCCCTAAAGAGTCATAATCTATGTCCTTGAGGTACCCAACTCTGCTTTGAATATCATATGCCCTGTATAATAACATCACTCAAGCAAAAAGCATTGGTTCTGGTAAAAAACGTTTAGGTGAATTCATTTTGACATAACATCTATCAACATTTTCTTTGGAAACAGTGAATGCCATGTTTTCTGTGCTTATGACTCAGAACATCAGGTTGTGTGAGATTGCTAATAATACAGCTCAATAAAGTATAAAGTATTCCCTATTTCATAATATTGGAAACATTTTTAGTATTTCCGTAATGCACAGTCTAAAGTGGATAAAGTGTTGCCGTGCAGATACATAAGATCTCATCCCACACAGATCTTGTAGTTTGCTTCTCAGCAGTTACGAAGTGATTAATCTAACTCCTAACACTTGCCAAGTGACAAGGCCTAGTGCTCGGCAGGAAACAATTAGAGACATATTTAGTCTTTCTTTTGCTTTAAAGCACTTCTAAAATATAATGCACATGTAAGTAGTCTAGTACTTTGATAAAAATGATAATAACATTTAAAAAAATAAAAAAACACTGGCGTTTTTTTTTCCTGAGGATTGCTATGACGACTTTTCAAACCAGTTTTTCTAAGTATCTTTTGTGAAGTAAACTTAATAAAAACTTAAATATGCTACTGATTGAGACCGTGTTTAATTGGTTTCCTAATTTTTTTCTCGATGAAAATATGCAGTCACGATGGTGCAAATCTAACACAAGACTGTCATGCAACATCTGTTTTAAGGAATAATCCACTCATAGCATCATAGTATTTGAACTGTACATGGGATACAAAATCTCGGTACTCTAGAGAGATGGGTAGGTGTGTCTTTCCATATATTGATCCAGTTTACTGGACACTTCCCAAAAATACACATAGAAAACCAGATGTTTGATACATGTGGAGTCCTTTATTTACCCTTTAACCATAGGCAGATATGGAGTTGAACCAAAGATTCAGGATATCTTATTACATTTATTGTTGCTCAAAACAACTGTCAATTCATTTATGTAGTACTTATAACTAAGACACAATAACATGGCATCTATTATATATTTAGAAACGTAAAACCAATCCTCACAAACTCACTGTAACCCACGCAGAACTAAAATTAAATATACTTAATCATCAATAAAACACAGTTACTTTGTGGCATTATATTTTTTAAAGGGGCCCGCTCGGCACTATAACGGCAGCTCTCCTGCCATTCTTATGGATCTCTGCCTAGCTCTCAAACCAAAAATTGGGGATCTACCAGTACCTGTAGCTCAGCGTCCTGCCTGCTTCTTTAGGGGAAAAAAATACGTTGAAAATACCAAAAACAACAGCTGGAGCACTGAGCTGTAGGAGCTGTCAGCCCCAATGTTTGTTACCTAATTTTAAAAAATAAATAAATCAAGCTGTGTGAGGAGCATGCTCAAAGCAATCTCTTTGCACCTTATCCTATACAATGAGGTTGTGGTTGTGGTTTACTAAATTTTTCACTTTAATAGAACATGGATTCTGTTATGTTCTTAAAAATATACCCCCAATCGATGGCTATATTTATTGGTGCCATGTTAAAAATAAATCGGCATAAATAAATCAATAGATTATTGTGCTGGTCATTTTATCTGGTAATGGATACGTTCTGAAAGTTATATCCCCCATTACAGAATAGTTATTATTAATATTATTATCAGCATTTATGTAGCGCTTTACAATATTCTAAAGGGGGGGATTTACCAATAAACGAGACAGTTACAATATGTTACAGGAATAATAGGTTGTTGAGAGCATATAATCTTACTGATTGCTATAGTGTGTGTGTATATACGCTTATATATCTTGTTTAGTGGGATGCCAGGTTTTTCATCGAGGGCTGCAACTAATCCCATGGTAGTAACAATTTGGCTCTTTCTTTTGTTCCAGAAAAGTTGGCAAACCTAATGGAATATGTATTTTGTCAACACTAATTGATATCATATACAGCAGCTCTCCATAATCAGTGCTAAGCTTTACTTAACTCCTCTGACACTGTTCAACTCATCACCTCAATGTCCACCCTAGAGAAACAACTACAATATCCAAATCTGAAACACTCACGCCTGTCAGTGCCTGATGACCTCAATCATCCTAGTTACCATCCCAGATGTGACCGAATTCCCATTCTTTAGCACAGGGATGCTTTAAAAACAGTTTTCATATATCTATTATTTGTGCATTTACAAACATTTATTGGATAGAAAAACAAAACATATTAACAAATAATACTCAAGGGACAGATGGAACAACACCCAAAAACACAAACACACATACATACGCACGCGATCACAAAATAAATTACTTTTTAATTTAAAGCTGTTTTCTCATAAGGGGTTTGGTGTATTGTGCCAATCAAAAACAAACAAACTATCATACGCAGCCTTTACCCTGTACAGTTTATTCTTCCTTAAAAATACAAGTAAAAAGTGCCAAGTTCTGTTCTTCTGTGTGTGTGTATATATATATATTTCTCCATGAAGAAAGGGCTTCTTGAAAGAAATTATTCGTCTTTATTACGAACAGACCGGTTACAGCAAATCGACGTTTCAGTTCATCAGGACTTTCATCAGGATTATCCAGTGCAGGATTGTGGATTATATATATATATATATTAAAAAAATTTTTTTTTTGAACACCTCCAACTGCAGTCAATCGTAATTTTAGCATATTGCAAGAGTTTATTATTGTAACAGTGTCCCTTTAATAACCCAGGACTGTGTCTTGTGATCAAGAGAGTTTATCCAGATGTCATAATGATTGTATCTCCTTACTAAAGTCTCCCTTAGGTGTTAATTTGTACAATATATATATACATATACCATGATCACTCAACAGGATAGGTGGCATGGGACACGCAAGCTTTACAATAGTGTTTCTGTATTCAAATCACTTAATAGATGCTCTTGCAATGCAATGATGTATTTAATAACTACATTACGAAGGTACTAAACGCTTCAGTGGCAGTTTATGAAATTTGTCAGTGTGTATCAACACCAAATAAAGTTAACACTGTAGCTATGGCAGAATAAGTGGAAAAAGGACAATATAAAGAGTCTAACATTCTTATGGAACTCTGCCTAGCGGTTATGTGCATAGAAACTCAGGAAGAGGACCGTTCCAGACTTAGCCTGGCAAACGTCCTTGTCATTCAATCTAGTTGGCTCGTACTTTACAGGGAACTAGCCAGTTTTGAGTTCCGTGGCTCAGCCATAAATGTAAGTGTTTTTTCCAGCTAATGCAGCAAGAAACGACACAGCTGATGAGTATTCCAGTTATCATTATGCTGCATTCCTCGGTCCTTAAAATCTAAATGAGTATATATTACCAAGAAGCAAAGAACAAAAAAGTACTTTTCTTATTATTATTATTTTATTATTTATATAGCGCCAGCAGGTTCCATAGCGCTGTGCAATTGGTGCGTCTTATGATAGAGTTACGTAGATGATGTATGTTAAGATATTGGGCTTTAACCCCCTTAAGGACCAAACTTCTGGAATAAAAGGGAATCATGACATGTCACACATGTCATGTGTCCTTAAGGGGTTAAACTTAACTTGTCATCCACAAATCATCTAAATGACCAATCAAGCTTCGGTTACACAGTTTCTAGCTGTTTGGCTTACACAATGTGTAGATTAAATTAGGTGACACCAAGTCACTTTAAAGGTATCCTCTTTCTACAATATTCATTAGCATGTAAATGTAAGTGTTCTAGTATCTCTGCATGCCTGTAAATCAGTAGAATGTTTACTCTTTTTCTCTGACATATTTTGATTCATTATATGCATAATGCTTAAAGGGAAACCATCACACCCCATAATTTTTAACATTATGTTTACTTAACCCTATATTTAATAGACATGTATTTGTGAGGTGTGAAAAATAAAATTTTATGTAGAAATTCCTCACCTTTTAATTCTCCGACTGGGCTACTCCATCTTAGATCTCTGTCTTTGTTATAAGATCTTTATAAGATCTGCTCTGTCATTCAACATAGAGGAAATATGTGGAGAAGAGGAGAAATGATACAATGTTTCCCCTCTGCATTTGTAATATTTGATTTCGTTTTGCCTTTTCCGAATTCGTTTGTAATGTCACTTTTAATACTTTAAAGCACTGCTTCATCTCAATGAAGTGGTTTGGGTGCAGCGTTCCTTTTGTTTTTAACATTATATTGTAAAACAGTAAGTTTTTTTTAGTAACTGCAATGTTTAAATTGCAGCTTTAAATCAACTTTAGTGGCTGTCTTTTTGACAGCCACTAGAGGTGCTTTTGCTGCACTAGGCAAGTAAATCCCACAGGGACTCATTTAATGTCCTGTAATTACAACAAGCGTTCAAATATTTGTGTTATCTGGAAGTATTAATGGGTTTATTAATGAAGAATTGTGGAGATATGGCAAGGGAACTGGTAGTTTTAGGCCGGAATAGCCATGATGGAAAATAGCTGATTTGGAGATGTTCTTCGGTTTAAAGTTTCTGGAACAAAATGTAAAATTCTCATTTCACTTTACAGTTTAGTAAATAGTGTAAAGTCTCTCTTACTACTGTGGTTATGCCTTTGAGATGCTTGTCACTCCATTCTATTAGTTAGAAGACAGCTCTGTACTGGATACAAAACACTTATGAATGTGTTTATAATGAGATATCGGTCAACGGTACTTTATTACATTTATAAGGTTCCAACATTATGAATTTTTGAAAGCTAACCGTTCTTGCTGGAGACATTAAGGATAAGGTACAATAACAAAAAATTAGTGTGACAGATAGAAACAGACAGATGTAGTCGTTTTTGAGAGCCATGACCCCAGTCTTTCATTGGAATAACATATTCCACAGTTTAATCTATGCTTTGACGGAACATGAAGTAAGTGACGACAAATTTAGGTGAGCAGGAACAAGAGGCGACAGGGGCTCTGCTCAAATTAGCTTATAGTATATAAAAAATGATCAAATCCTATTGTTTTATTTAAGTTGGAAGGTAAAAAAGAAGGTTAACATATCTGAATCCTGCATAGGGCCTTGCCATGCTTGGAATAGTTCTTTATATTGTGCTGATGCCCTGTGGTTGTAGAAATGCAATTAACTGCTATCCAGTCTACTATCAGCAGCTACACAGGTGCCATACAAGTACTTATACAGTCAGGGAAATAATTGGTTCCTCCTGTGACTTTTGAAGAAAGGGGGTAGTCACTGGATATAACAGTGAACTATTATTCCAGGTTCTTCTAAGTCATATCACATGGATAGCCATCATTGACTGTCAAGTGTGTTTTGCATTTTTTTTTTAACATGGTCCATGCTGCAAATAAAATGCTTGAGAAAATGCTGTATACTAATGTCAACAGATTATTTTGCTCTCTTTAAACATAAGATGGAATCGTACATTTTTGGCATATTCTTTCTCAGTAGGGGAGAAACATTTAACGCTCACTGGAAGACTGAATTCTGCCAATTGGAAATCCAATAGTCATTAAAATTACAGTTAAGCATTTTTATTTTTTTTTAGATCAAAAGATTTAACATGCATGCCTCTTTTTAATAATTGAAAATTTTTAACCTTGGTGAGTTTCATACGAGGTATTTTTGAATAAAGGTATTTATCAATCTCTAAAGTTTTGGCATAAGCACCATAACTACAACATCAATCTTTAGTTGCTATGGTGTCAGGAGTCCCCTGGTTCTGAATGTAGACTCACCTATAAATATATTGTATCCAGAATGTTGTAGATTCACATGCATACTTTAAAGCCAGATTGGAGACTCATACATACATACATGAAAGCCAGACTGGAGACTCACATACAGATATGTGGAAGCCAAAATACAGACTTATCTATGCACACAGCAAAGCCAGAATTTAGACTCACATACACAATGCATAGAAACCAGGAAGTAGACTCACATACCTTGTAGCCAGAATGTAAACTCGCATACATCAAAGCCAGAAGTAGACTCACATACTTTGAAGCCAGACTGGTGACTCATACACATACATGGAAGCCAGAATATAGAGTCATATACACATACATTGAAGCCATAATTTAGACTCACACATACATTGAAGTCATAATGTAGACCTGTAACTCGTTGTAATGTAGTTCACCTTTGAGAGAAGCTTTTATTTTATGTCATGTACCAGAAGTTTTGAAGTAAAACTTTGAAACTCTTACACCTGATTCATCTTTGTCGACTGAATGCTTTATGAGCTGTCAAGATGTAAAAAAAAAAGTCAAAACCTTGAAAACTGCTAAAAATAACTAATCAAGGAATACTTTTACATTTAGAAATCTGTTTAATATTTTAGCAGCTGGGGCACATGTAAGAAAATTACAGTCAAATGTTTAAATTCGTTAAGGTTTACAAAAGGAATCTCATTTTTTTTTTTTTAATTTTATTCTTTTTACTTAATGTGTTTAGTGAACATCTGGCCAGAGTTTGCATGTTCTGTGTATGAATAAAGGAAATCCCATCTTCAATTTAGCTGGTAATCTGCTTGGGATGTGGTCAGAAGTATGACAGTGTTTAAGGAATATGTTTTATGATGTACTGCCACAAAATGTTTGGGCTAAATTGGAGAGTCTTTTATTTCAATCTCTACTACACTGTCTCCCAATGTGGCCACAGTACAGCTCATTAAAACACTCGAGCATTTTAAATGCATATTTTGAAGTTAGCGCACACAAGGCAAACACACTTGCTTTATTTTAAAATATATAATTTTAAAACGCTGTGCCTTTGCCATTTGGGTCAAATTATATGACTAAAGAAAATAATTAGAAAGCGTATGACTCTATTGAGGTGAATTAAAAATATATGTATTTAAAAAACTATTTCCTTTTGCAATTAGGGGAATCGTGTATAAATAAATTAAGAAAATAATTAGCAAATATATGATTCTTTGAAAAATAATGGGAAAAGTGCACAAATGATTTATTGTAAGAAATGTATTTTTGTAAATTTTATTTCTGTGAAATTTTGTTATTTTTTTTATTTATGTCATGTAAAATTTTTTTCAAGGGGTAAAATGGTTTATGGTGTTGGAGAAATACATATAGGGTTACTCAGTAAAGAGGGAGTAAAATGTGAATTCAAGATGAATTATAAATTTAAAGTCAAAATAGCCAAACTGGAAAAATTCTCTGGGCCAAATATGCTTTCAGTTCGTCTGCTCTGGCCTTAAAATGTAAATTCTTCATTTTGAATTAACTTTGAATTCTCACTTTAATCAAGAGACTTTTAAAACTGTTTTAAAAGAACAGTATGTTTATAGCTACTTTTTTGCTCTGGTATGTTTTTAGTTTACACCTCTTTTGAATGTCCTTCCAAATAAAGTTCCAAGCTTTGTCTGACTTTTTCTTTTTCTTAAAACATGGGTCAATAAGTCAGACTCACAATGCACACAATGCATTATCAGATGTTGATGTAAAGGCACACAGATATTCCATTCCTGATAGCAATATACCCAGATAAGATTGGAATTGCTTCCCTTAGCAGCATGAAAGAGCTAAAGCAATGTAAACATAAGCATTATGTAAAGAACGTATGTTCAATGTTTGATGGAAGGTCCTGTGAGGTGGGGGCATGTAATCAGATTAAAGTAACACTCCAAACACCATAATCACTTTGGCACTCTGTAATTTTTATAGTGCCAGGAGTGCCCTAGCTCCTCCCCCATTGTAAAGAGTTATAACATTCTAAAACAGTTTGACTTCTCTCCTGGGATTTTTTACTAGGTGCAGCTCCATGCCTCCATTGCTTCCTATAGGGAGCTGGAACCTTCTAAGCAGGGGTAATTCAGGGCTAGTTCACTGGCTAAGTATGTCAGCCTATTGCTCTCAGCCAATTAGCAAAGCCCTGCACCACCAGGGTTAGCTCAGGTAGAGAGCTTCTGGATTTCCATGGGAAGTAGTGGAAGCAAGGAGCAGTGGTTATAGTGCTGGGGCGCAGTGATTATGGTGTTTGGAGTGTTCCTTTAAAACCCTTTAGGACCAATCGATCCGTTTCCAACTATGATACTATGACTATTCTGTGAAAGGACAGAGGGACAGCTAGTGCAGAATTAAGAACAGTGATGCCTAACTTCGGCAGAGATATTTTGTATATTACATTTCTCAGGCCAAGAGCATTGATTCTTGGTCCACGGGTCAGGAACCAAATTCTTGGGATCCAGAGTTTCAGAACAAAATAAGGTACCGTATCAGCTAGAGTCGAATTCAGTGCTATTAACACATGCAGCTCTTTAGTTAGAACTCCCCACTGTGCTGTACCGTGATTAAGTACAGCTAAATATATTGCCGTTTTTAAGCCAGCAGGGGATGACATAAAGGATTTGGAGAGAAGCATTTTAAGGCATATTATTTACCTAATTTGTGGCTGTAAATAAATTGAGTGATATATATTTTAAAATTGGAATTGTCTTTTTTTGCTCTGTGGCGCCAGTAGTTTGGAGTGCAATATTATATTAGATAAAAATGTCTATTGCCTGCGAGCAAACCTTTTAAAGGATGGTTATGGTAACAATTAATCAACATCTTAAGACACACAACTATTTCCAACATAGTAGTTAGTGGGAGATTAGGGCTGAAAATTATTGTGTGTGTGCGCTGTTAAAATTCCACTTAATGAACTGGGCTCTTTAAATGTCTTCCATTTGCCCAGAGCAGTAAAGAAAAATACAAAAATAAATAAATAAATAAACCGTGCCTCAGTAAACCTTGCATGACTTGTGCGCTCTTGCCCAGGTCTACATGTTGATGCAGCTGTTCATTTGGAATAGCACCATTTGTTTAGGAAAATACTCTTGCATTGACAGGAATAAACAAGGTAAAAATAAAAAAAAAGTATTGGGAACTCCAGGTTTATCCTGGCATTACCTCAATAGGCAGTGAGCAGACCAAACTGATCCCAGTATTTTAAAGCTACTTCGGTTATTTTGTTCACTTGCCAGTCACACCGTCTATATGAGTTCCTTCATGGATATTCAGCAGAATTCTCTCTCTCCTGTTACGTCATTGGAAATGACCTTTCCATCAAAGTTGAAACATACTTATTTGTGATTTGACTCTACTTTGACTAAATGTTCATACATGGAGTAATCATTTAAAGAGACACTACAGTCACCAAATCAACTTTAGCTTTATGAAGCAGTTTTGGTGTATAGATCATGCCTCTTAAGTCACTTTTGTTTCTGTTTATGCATCCCTAGCCACACGTTCTCTGGCTGTAATTGACACAGCCTGCATGGAGAAAAAAATGGTTTCATGTCTAAGCAGATGTTAACTTTCTGTAGAAGTTTTTATCTCCTGATTGGTGAATTGAACTTTAATCACATGTGAGGTGTTAACTTACAAAATAAGTTTCTTTTCATCTCCTGCTTAGTATTATCAGTGCAGGCGATACAAATTGTAAATTAAACACAATTTGCAATAATGGAAGTGTAAACATTAGATCTCTCCTTACAGGAAGTGTTTAGGAAGGCGGTTCACAACCCCCAACATTTCAAAAAGACAAAGAGGGACACTTTACTTTTAGTGGTGTGAGTGGGTGTGTGGTATGGTTGTTCTGAAAAACTTTCCTAATTTTACTAATTTCATTGCAACAAAAACAGAGACTGTAAGAACTGTGAGAACAGGCAAAATCGCAGAGATACTTCAATCGCTTGGCCTTTGGTAAATCCTAGCTCATGTCTCAAAAATGTTTTTGCTCACTTTTACAAAATGAACCTATACAATTTGCATATGAGGCTGATCCCGTCCTAAAGGGAAGTCCAAATCCAAAATGCTGGCACGTTCCCTCTGAAAAAGAAATACAGGAACCCTGTACATGCATTTCTGTATTCTTTGGGCCCCGTCAATGAAGTGTAGCTGATATCCCTTTAGGAACATGGAGCATGAGGTCAAAATCTGGATTATCCTTTTAATTTAGGGAGAGCCAAAGTAAATGCATTGCAAAAAAAAACAGAGAATAAGAGAACTGTGACAATGGGCAGAATAAACAAGATTCTATAGCTATGAAGAGCTCAAAAGTGACAGTGATGCTTTAATTCATTGTTTTACATATTATATTCTTTTACTTGTGAAGAACAATTATTTGCTATCGTATGTTAATTAATAGTATGTTAATTTGGCTGGATTTTGTGTTAAAATTACAATATGGATTGCCCTGTGCAAAGAATGCCTTACATGACTTATATATACACATATGGGCTATATTTTATCTTATGAGTTTATACCACTGTGAAATGGATTTTTTTTTACTTAACGTTTACATTTCTTTGTACTTCTGCCGATATTTGTCATTCGATCCAAAATTTCTTTGGGGTCTGCTAAATTCCCTTTTAATCTGGGAGATCCACAAGGAGCTTTTTACAGCTCTGTGACTTGCCAAAAGCTATATTCTTTATATATCGTAAACATTCAGCATCACAAGTTATTAAATCAAAGCTATATATCTTCTTTACGTGTACATCCAGATGTTTATATTGAAGCTGTATTCCTATGACATTTTATATTTACATTGTAGTAAAGCTGCTAGACCATGATATTAGAGAAGAATGTTAAACATTTGCTCGCACAAGTGAAAAATGTTTTAAACCTCATGTTATTCATTTAAAAACTAGATAAAAAAACGTTCTAGTACTAAACTCTGTATCCAATCTGTAGCCTAAAATATACTTGTATACACTTTGTATATATTTGGTGTACACTTTGTATATTCTTACCACACCAAATAACGCTTGCTGAGTACATTGCATGTTTTGTTATTTACTTCTTATCCAGCTTAGTTAATATTTTTCATGAGTGAGGTTTGATGATTTTATTTGTTCTAAGATAAATGCGCTTTAGTGTATAGTTTCAATTACCAGCCAGTGGTTTTAGCCTCCCAATTTTGTTTACTTATATGTTTTTGTGTGGACTAAAAATAAAATGTTGCATACCTCCCAAAATTTCAAATGGACAAAGAGGGACACTTTAGGACGTGACTAGGGGTGTGGCCAGGGCGTAGCTGTTCATAGACATTTTAGATGACTTAATAATGATTATTGTAATTATTATGTAATTTAGGAGAAGGACAATGTATCATGTTTACAAAAACTGATTTCTAAACACATTTATTGTATTTTAAAGACCCATCACTGTGCATATTATTGCTTCTGAGCCGTGTTATACACTCAAACACACAAACAATATAGGTCCTAGAAATGATGACATTAGGTATGAAAAGAAGGATAGAGGGATTTGGGCCCGAAATAGGGACTATCCCTCCCAAATAGGAATAGTGGTGAAATGTAGAAATCCACCATTTATCTTGGAAATTAGTGTCTCCTTTGCTACCTCCTTATCTTGGCCACCTATCCATCTTCATTATAAATGATGCCCTTTTCATCCATTGGACATAGTTAGTGGAAGAGGAGAATCTAAAACCTTTTTCCTCATTTGCATTTTGTGCCCTCGCTGTGCCTCTTCTAAATTGGATTGTGATTTTACTTGTTAAATACTTAATAAACATTCTAAAAGAAAAAAAAAAAGATTAACTCAAGTTATAGTTGCTGCTTTATTCAGTTATCCACAGAAGAGCTTGTTACATTTAGGTATACTCTAGCCAACGATCAACATCTGTGTTGATTTCTAAGCATCTCTAATTATTGGCTGACATCTACTGTGTTCCCAAAGTAACTCTCAATTTTTCAAATATTACAGGTTGCCATAAAGTCAATTCGCAAGGACAAAATAAGAGATGAGCAAGATATGGTTCACATCAGACGAGAGATCGAGATTATGTCGTCACTCAGCCACCCACATATTATAAGCATCTACGAAGGTAATTTTCTCCTCTCCCGATGTGTGGTCCATTATTTTATTGTATGTCCGATTCTTGGCCAGCGTACTATGTTTGTGTGGGATGTAACACTACACATTGTTAAGCTGAAAATATAAAGTTGTTTATTCTTATTATTTGCATCCAGACAGTTTTAGGCCTTCCAAACTTTTATTTCACACCAGAGACAGAAAGCACATGGAAATTCACTCATTATATACAATAACTATTTGCTTGCTTGTGTCTATACTTTGTGTGGATTGCAATTTAGGTAGTGTCCTGATCAGGGCCGGCGCTTCCATAAAGCCAATTAGGCAGTGGCCTAGAGCGCTCTCTTGGAGTGGGCGCCCGCACAGGCTATAATACTAATCTGAACCCCCATGAGAATATGCAGAGCGAGTGCCGCCTCCCCCTGTGACACAGCTGCCGGCAGCGCCCGCCCCTCACTGCTCCTGCCCTACTCCTGGTAGCTCGGCTGTGTAACAGGCTTTAAACACAGTATCTCTCTAACAAATGTAACTCCTACAAAACCTTGACCCTACCTCTACTGTATCTAACCCCACCTCTACCCATCTGAAACATTTTAACCCTGCCCCCAGCCTGCCTCTGCCCCCTCCTTCCAAGACCCTTTGTCCTTTGAAGAGGAGGGCAGAGCATCCCCATGTTTCTCCCCCTGTCCTGATCTGTGTTATATGTTGGGAATTCTTAAAGGACCACTATAGGGTCAGGTACACAAACATGTATTCTTGGCCCTATAGTATTAAAACCACCATTTAGGTGGCTTGCCCCACCGTAGCCCCCTTAAAAGGAATTTAAGGGGGCTACAGTGCTGGCCTTGCCCCAATCCGACTCCTTGCTGACATCATCAGAATTTTCAATTTTCCCATAGGGAAATTCAGCGTCTCCATGCAGAGCGAGCAGACGCTGAACGGGAGTGCTGCACACTGTGGAGCACTGCTCCAGGAAGCACCTCCAGTGGCCACCTGAGGAATGGCACAGGAGGTATCCCAAGGGGGCAATGTAAAAACTGAAAAGGCAGTGTTTGCATGAAAATGCCTGCAGGGAATGATTATACTCACTAGAACAACTACATTAAAGGACCACTCTAGTGCCAGGAAAACATACTCGTTTTCCTGGCACTAGAGTACCCTGAGGGTGCCCCCACCCTCAGGGACCCCCTCCCGCCGGGCTCTGGAGAGAGGAAGGGGTTAAACTTACCTCTTTTTCCAGCGCCGGGCGGGGAGCTTTCCTCCTCCTCTCCATCTTGATCGCGACGTCATCGGCTGAATGCGCATGCGCGGCAGGAGCCGCGCTCGCATTCAGCCGGTCGCATAGGAAAGCATTTACAATGCTTTCCTATGGACGCTTGCGTGCTCTCACTGTGATTTTCACAGTGAGAAGCACGCAAGCGCCTCTAGCGGCTGTCAATGAGACAGCCACTAGAGGATTTGGAGGCTGGATTAACCCTCATTATAAACATAGCAGTTTCTCTGAAACTGCTATGTTTATAAAAAAAAGGGTTAATCCTAGAGGTACCTGGCACCCAGACCACTTCATTAAGCTGAAGTCGTGTGGGTGCCTAGAGTGGTCCTTTAAGCTGTAGTTGTTCTGGTGACTATAGTGTCCATTTAAATACAGTAATTGGTTAATTATCCACTGATCTCCTCTCAGCTATTTTGCAATATCTGTTGGTTGGCTATCCAGCAGGTCGTCATAATATGTAAGATTTTTGGGGGGGAAATCAAACCTGAAAGACAGGTCATTCTCTTTTCACATTAATTATCTGGTGTCACGGTGGTGTATCAATTTCTGAAAGTAAATAAATATATCTCTAATGACATTCTAATGCGTGATTTATGATTCTTAATAGTGCCTCAGTTACAACCTCCACATATATGTTAATAATTTCAGCAATTAATTTATCACTATATACTTTGATAAAGGGAGGATCATTTACCAGCATGAGACCCATAACAGTCACATTAACTGTATTTCCTTGTATCCCACCAGCCTTTCTCCCTGCCCAGCTTATTTTATCACATTTTGCACTGTCAGCCTCTTTTGCCAAGACCTCAACATTTTGTCCAAATACAATTTTCTGTTCTTTGTCCCTTTCTACATCAAAACAGAATTTCCGGTAGTTCCTTTCTAACTGTACATACCATACCTACCTTCATTTACATGAGACACTGTGGTGTGGTATGCTTCTCAACCACAAGCTGCAAGGTAGGTTTGCCCCCCTTAACCATTTGAAAACTACCCCCCAGTGCAGCTTTTGTTTGTGAAGTATAAAATAATCTGAATAAGGCCTGGGAGAATAAAAGGGGTCTAAAAATCAAACAAGACAAATGGGCGTAACCCAAGGTATTATTTGTCTTTATTTCAAAAGATGTATTGTTTATTACATTGCATTTTTTTTTTTACTCATACCAGTTCCTATAATGCCCAGTGTGTGTGTGTAGTGTCAGTGTGTGTGTGTATAAAGGCACAAGTGTGCAACTGAGTATTCTTTACTGCCTACTATTCTCAAAGAAGTGCCTGAATTATAGACTTTAGGTCTACATGACTCATCATAATGTACAGCACCCAGTTATGGATAAAAAATATTATCAGGAGAAACCACTCTCAGTGTGATAAAATGTTTAATCTGATCGCCTGAAAATAGAAAATTCATATTGTAACCAGAAAAGGTTGCTTAAACCATCAGTTCTCCTGTATGCAGTTGTATTTCAGATTAATGTAACAATATGTCGCTGATATGCATGACTTGTTTTTGTGTGTGTAAGCTTACACAGCGCCATCAATTACGGAAAATGGCAATAACAATGGCTCAAGACGTCCTAGAGTAACTTAAACCTTCAGGTCAGTTAAACAGCCAAAAAATTAAATGACTGCACCAGATGGGAAGGTGAAAAAAATGAGGTGAATTACACAAATCCAGAGGGTTCCATATAGTTTACATGAGGATATCCCCTACCCATCGTGTTTAGCAGCTGCCAAAATGAGCTGGAAGTTTGATGTGTTGGAGATTAGATCAGAGCAGGCCAAGTTTGGAAAGACAAAAGAGCTGAGCTAGGAACCTATTCCAGCTGCTTCAGATCTCATCATGCTCAGCCGGCTTGGTCCCTAAGGGTACCTCTTCCTGGAAACAAAATCAAACACGGGAATAAATTCCAAAAATCAGACAGAAGAAGAATGTTTGAGTAGAAAAATATAATACTAAAATAAAAAGAAATGTTACAAAGTAATCAGCATAAAACAACTCTCTCGCAAAAGTGATGATTATAGTGCACACCCTAGTTAGAGGGTCATGTTGCCAAAATGAGCTGAGCCAAAAAAAAAAAAAATCTAAAACAATAAAGAAACCCACCTATTGGGAATTTCCCTTAACTCTAAAGGAAAACCAGAATCTGCTGAAATAGACTAGAAATATGTTCAGAAAAAAAATGTGAAATCAAATTATTAAATGTATTTAGTAAGAATATGTAATCTGTGAAAGCAAACTGGTAGAAAAAAAATTATTATTATTATTATTATTGCCATTTATATAGCGCCAACAGATTCCGTAGCGCTTTACAATATTATGAGAGGGGGGATTTAACTATAAATAGGACAATTTCAAGAAAACTTACAGGAACGATAGGTTGAAGAGGGCCCTGCTCAAACGAGCTTAAAGTCTATGTGGTAGCGCAAAGGTACTCAGTTGAGTTCAGTCAGTGAGGAGTTCTGCGAGAGTGCCCAAAAAGCACATCCAACTGTATTATTTTCCTGCGGAGTTCAATGTGAACCCCTGCAGCACCGTATAGGCAATGTGATAAAATAAATCAAAGGTGTATTACAGCACTGGATACAAATCCATCTGCAAAAGGTTATCTTACTGAAAAAAAAATGAAGGTAATTTCTCATTAACCCTTTGACCTTCTGGTATAGAGGTGATTAGCTTTAGAATGTGTCACCACTTACCTAAGTTAAGATCTCAGATTTTAAGGCTAAGTAGGTCCAAGTGGCTTGAGCAAGCTTTTACTAGCTTAATGGTACTTTTTTTTTTGGTAACCCAATCAAAGTGAGTTTATTTCCAGGAGCAACTGGATGAGGTAGACCCTAATTCTCCATCAAAAGAAATTCCATCCTCTCAGCAGGACAGAAGTTGGCTCTCTGTAGCATACAGCTGGGAGGAAAATACTGTTGATGTGACTTAAAACATCTTGAATTGTAGTGAACAGCTATAGCTGACCTTGCCAGAATCCTTCATTCTGAATTTCAGAGTATAAATCTAATCACTAAAGGAAAGTGCTTCTTTCACGAACATCCTCAGAGCAACATGTCAAATCTGGGATACCAGAGGGCCTTTAATTCTGAATATAGCATATAGTGTGTATAGTGCTTACATTTAAAACTGCTATACAATTTATTTTCAATCTACATTCGGTTTATTGTATATATATATATATATATATATATATATATATATATACATATTTTTGCATGCATAGTTCTATGATCAAAATTACTTTTTGCCCATGAACCTCAGCTTTAAATGAACTATACTTTTTACAGTATTAAAAAGACAATCTTCTCTCATCGTCATCTGAAGTCCCCAGGCGATGCCTTACCTTAAGGTGTTAAATTTGATTTCAACCTTTCAGCTAATTATTATGGATTTGAAGAGTGATAAAAATAGAATGTGGGTCCACTGCTGAATACTAGGGATTCACCGAAATTTTTGCTTCCAAAATTTTTGGCCGAAAATGGGCCTACCCAATTTCGGCCGAAAAAGGGTCAAATCTGCTGAAAATGTTATCAGTGAGATGGCCCTGGATAATGAAGGAAGCAGCAGACACAGAGCTGATAGCACGGTGCAGGCTGCCTCCTCCCTCCATGATGGTAACTCTGGGTTATCTAGCAGTGTGCCGGCCATCCTTCTTTGGTGACGCATTCCCATCGGTTTGGGCCAAGAACCCGCAGGTAACGTAGACCCTGCTGAAAACATGGTTCCGCAGGGAACTTGCCAAAAAACGATGCTTCTCCAGGGAGTCTAACACCGGCCCAGGAGAGACACAAGAGGTAAAGCGGAAGTCTCCACCGCTCCTGTACTCGGTGGGATCTATGACTCGTTCCTCCCCACCGAAGCAGCATGCTCATGAAAAGAGACCGGCCAAGATAACCACCAGCACCTAACACAGTGTTGGCGTTCAGCCTCTTTGGACGTGGGGGCCGTGTTCTGCAGTGAAACGCTTAACAGCGACAGTGGTGGGGTCATGACGTCAGTAGGAAGCGACCCTGCCAGAGAGGAGTGGAGATTTGTCAGGAACCTGTTTGAATTGGATTCATCGTTATTGGAGATTAAGTAGATAGAAAGCACTGGTAAACGCTGCTGAGATAGCTTAACATATTATCTATTCGGTTTCTGTTTATATAACGGCTTCAAACTCATAGCTGTTATAACGGCAATGTACTTAGTGTATAGTGTGGAGGCAAATTGTGCAATGGTACAGTAAGGAAGAGGCTTTGTGATTGCTGTAGTGTGGTTTACACTTTGTGATTGGAAGAGGCTTCGTGATTGCTGTAGTGTGTATCAGAGCTAGTCACTAAATACTGAATTGTGGTGAATATAAAATGGTTTTAAAATCATTTGGTGAAAAATGTCGTTTCCGGTTTCGGCCAAGGGCATCCTGAATTTTCGGTTTCGTCCCAGAATTTTCATTTCGGTGCATCCCTACGAATATCTGGATCTGTCCCATTTAATCTGTTATAGATCATTCTAATGCAGTTTACCCTTTCTAATTACAATCTCAGGCCTGCCAACAATCCCACTTTCAGTGAGACAGTCCCGATTTCGGGATCCTGTCCTGCTGTACTGATTTTGTTCCCTGGCGTCCCCATCCTGGGTCACCACGGAACTCTCCCCAGACAGTACAGCGCAAGGGCAGCATTAGACGCACTCAGTCATTCACAGGTGCCAAGAGCCTGCAGAGAGCGCTTCAGCAGACACCCTTGGTCCTCTAGGCTGTCAAGCTGGATGGTCGCCTCTTTCTTGAGCAAACGCGCCCAATTTTGAGCAGTGTTAGCATGCTAAGCAATATGCAAGTGCCATAATTTGTTAGCACTTTTTTCTGGAATCTCCTTAATCAGGACACCAGAAAACAAGCCTTGTGATGGCAGGGACAGACAGCAGAAATCAGGACTGTGCCACCAGACTTTGGACAGTTGGGGAGTATACATTGGACTATTGCAATACTATACCTTACAGTTAAGCGTTATGAGTCAGAATAACAGTATTTGATAGCTTGCAAATGTTATACCATAACTCAAAGATCAGATGATGTCACCTTTTAAATCTTTCGGTTTCACCTTTTTTTTAATAAACTAGGCAGTTTGTGAAAAAAAAGCCTTAAAGAATGTGAATAGAAGTCTTGATTTTCAGGTCATACCCTCTTTTTTTCAGTACTATATAGCTTTTAAGTTATAAAAAGCACTAGATTGGTTTTGCAAATTATGAGAGTCATAGTATATTCCCTCAGAGTATAGAAGAATGAGGTGACCCTACGCAGGGAATGAAATGAGATCGAAAACAACTAATGAAACGATAGGCAGGCTCTTAACTTAGAATAAAGATGAATAATTCTGGCATCATTTTACCTTTCAATTAGACCGTGTTTCTAATTAATTTCCTGTCTAGCTGAGCTGTGACGTCAAGTGGCACATCTCATTTTCTTTTCTTCTCTTTAATTTTTTTTCAAAACACAGCACCAGAACAGAATTCTTGTCATTACCAACAGCTCACAATGAGTTGAGAACAAAATGAACTTGCCTCCGCTGTTAAATTCCGCTGACCTTTGATTTCCTCAAATAATTATTTACACCTACGTAACTCTTCTGTTGGACAGCGCACAATTTCATGAAGTAGTTGGCCATTAAATGAAAACATATATCAAACTCTTTCTCCCACGATAATAGACTGAAAAAAAAGGAAGGCATGAAAATGCAGGTTGATAATACAGCTAGCACTTGTACCTGCTACATGTGTTATGAAGCGCTATACCAGGGGTAGGCAACTTTTCGCACTCCAAATGCTGTAGACTACATCTCCCTTGATGCTTTGCCATCATTATGGATGCAAGAGCATTATGGGGGATGTACGGTAATCCTCAATATTTGGAGCACTGTTATAACATAATAGATATCTCCAAACTCTGCATTATATAGATACGTTATTAAAGTGGTTTAATAGCTGTAAGTTCAGGTGTTGCATGTGACACCATAGGCTTGGTTACAATGAATTATCTGTTTATGAAAAACAAAAGTGTAGAGGAAAGTGCAAAAGAGAGTGTAGTATTAACACGTGCTGCTGTGTCACTCAACACAACACACAATCAAGTAAACATAAAAAGCAGTGCAGATGTACACTCACAGGGTAAAAAAATAATATTACCCACTCTGTAACATAAAATAGTTCTAAAAAAAGCATAAAATAGCAACTTATAGTCTAGTATGCCAGGGTACAACAAATACAGAAAAGGTAAGTTTTTACACTTACACAGTGGACTCAGACTTAAAGGCAGGAATAGAGATCTCCTCCGTAATACTTCACGGACTCCTCCGTTTGTATTGCCCCTTTAAAAGATACCACGTATTAGCAGCAGGTTTCCGAAATAATCCAACTTCATTAGCGATCACTAAAATACAGGTGTAATTGATAAAAGCGAATATGGGATAAAAAGACCTGTTTAGTAACAGTGTCCGCAGGCACGAACGCGTTTCTACCAGCAAAATCGTTTTTTTTTTTGTTTTTTTTAATTCTTTATTTAAGTCGTGCATGAGTATAACAAACATGTGTGCGTAACCACAACGGTTGTCGTACACAGAGCATAAAATAAAGGATTGTCAACATGTGGTAATAGAGGCTGGGCACATTTTTTTTGAGAGAGAGAAAGAAGATTAGTAACAGTATTCTGGTCTAGGCTAGCTTTGTCTTATTCATAGGTCAGATAAGTGTCCCATTAGCTTGCTCATAGGGAACTTTTGCGGCTATAATCCGTGCAATATTGCGCAAGGGTACAAACGTTTATGCATGCAAATTACAGAAATGCGTTTACTTTTCCCTGGTGGAGTAAGATAAACATAAAATAAAATAACGAGATATAAAGTGGTGAGATTCCAAGGCACTACTGGGGATAGACCTGTGATCTGATTCCTCAACCTGGATGGTATGAGTAACTCTATGGGTGTTACTGGCTTTTATTCGCCGTTGAGGCGCTACCAGTGATTTCTTGTATTTTCTTTATGTCTATCTCTTGTGTGAATTACGCCCGTTAATGACAGACTCGTGGGCTATGGAAGTACTAGGCTGTGGGCGGGCGGGGGGGAGGCAAAGTGGTCGGTAGACCTTCGTATTGAAAGGAGTGTGGCTAACATGCCAATAACTGTAGCAGCCTACTAACTTAACTGCAGCTGTAAAACATATAAACATACGTAACGGTAAAACAAAGTCCAGCATATCTCGGCTCAGGTAGTCACTGTTTCAATCCGGCCAGTCGTGGGACAGCGGGGAATGAAGGGTGTCACTCTGTCAGGGTTCCACCTGTGTGCCGGTTTGGATGTGGCTTGTGCCAGGGCGTTAGTCAGAGCGTCCTGAGGGAGTCCCAGTGTGGGGAGTAGCATTGCAGCTTCCTGGAGGTCTCGTACTTCGTATGTGGAATCTCCATGCAGTATCATCAATTTGCGGGTCTGGTGCCATTTATATTTTAGTCCATGGTTCTGTAGGAGCGTCGTGAGTGGTCTGAGCAGCCTTCTCCAGGCCAAGGTGCCCCCAGTGAGGTCTGCGTACATAGATAGTTCCATGGATTCAAATTTGTAGGGGGAATGATTTCTAGCTGCCGCCAGTACAGCAGGTTTGGCTGAGCTTTGCTGGAACCGGACAATCAGGTCCCGTGGTGCTGCCGCTGGGGCCGAGGCCGGCTTTGGAGCTCGAAAGAAGCCGTCGATGGTAAGTGCTTTCGCCTGCCGTTGTGACAGTAGAGCCATCAGCAAACGCCTCAGGAGGTGTGGTATTTCGGCCTGTGGGGTAGTCTCTGGTATGCCCCGTATTTTGATGTTGTTGGCTCGGCGTATATCCTCTAATGACGAGAAACGTTGTTCATGTTCGGTATTCTTTTTCTGTAAGCTTATAACCTCCTGTTGTAGAGAGGTAAGTTGGTCCGAGCAGACAGTGGAGGCAGTCTCTAATGCTCCCATGCGGCCTGTCAGGCCCTGTATGTCGTTGCGGAGTGAGGCTACATCCGCGTGGATGTTCCCTTGGAGGTCTGCGAGAAGCGCCTTCAGTACCTCTGTTGTTACCGGTGAGGTATCCGCCTTTTGGACGGTTAGATTAGGTCTCTGCAAGGGTGTGAAGTCTACTGCATCTTCCCCTGAGGAGAAGTCATCAGATAAGTCGGAACAGTTTTCCGGATAGGCGGCCATCTTGGGCCTAGGGGCCTCGTGTGCCTGTTGCAGGAGATCCGCAATCGTAGGTCCCTGTCTCGGTTTTTCGGGTTTTATTTTCTTGCTCTTGCGCCCCATCGTGTTATGTTGTCGCCACTGGACCTCGAGAGGAGCCCAAAACGGGTGCGATCGTATGTAAATGGTGAATTTTGGCCCGAAGATGCGGGAGCTCTTTTGACATGCGACTGTTTAGCTCGGCTGCTTGGCTCCGCCCCCGTTTTTTTTATTAAAGTGTAATCCTGATTCCAAATAAGTCTCTATATTTTATATCCCAAAATCCAGCGCTTTTGGGTCCACCTCTAATCTTCCAGCCATGCCTGGTGCTTAATTATCTGTTTATACCCATTGTTAGTGATATAGTAACATAGTGATCTGGGTTAAAAAAAACAAAAAAAAACCTTAAATAAATAAAGTGATTTCCAGATGTAGCACAAACGAAAACAGGAAAACGGCGATCAGATAGCTCTTTCAATCTACAAGCTCTTAACATGTAAAGTTATTGGTTTTCCCAAAATCATGCAATCCATATATATATATATGAACAAAAAATACCTCTGCGTAATATAATAAAACAATCTATATACCAATTTATTTTAGGTACAGAATTCCCCTTCTTTATAGTTCTTGCTGAATAGAATGTTTTGTTGCTTTAGGCAGCAGCCCATCACAGTGTTCCTGTAGTATTTAAAGATCTGCCTTGAATTCGCACGCATCCTGCTGTTGTATCACTCTCGAGGTCTACACTGTGTTTTTTTTTTTTTTTTGCTGGCGATTTCAAACCTTGCAAAAAAGGGTTAAGCTTTTTACATTTGCTATTATTTTGTCCATATCTTGGGCACTTATGTATGCATGCTTATATCCACATTAATGGAATTATGGTTTTTTTTTCTTGATATATATGGCAGGTGATTTGACATGGAAACAAAATGGGCTGTTAAAGTATATATTTAGCAAAAAAACTGATTTATAACCATACACTGATCAGCCACAACATTAAAACCACCGACAGGTGAAGTGGATAACATTGATTATATTGTTACAATGGCACCTGTCAAGGGGTGAGTTATATTAGGCAATATAAAATTCATGAGTTTAAATATAATATAAAATTCATGAGTTTCATGTGTTTGTAGCAGAAAAAAGGCTCAGTGATAGGCAGGCCATGGGCACTGGGTTTATCTTTATACATAACAGCCGTCCACAAACTCCATTGCACCTTTGTGTGCCTCAGACATTTTTAACTAATTATAGTGTTTTCTTTAAAAAAGTTATATACCGAACAAAATATATTGATCTCATATCTCCTAGTGTCAAAGTCCTACATATTATACCACCGAATACATATTGAGTCATTTATTAATACAATCTAAGTTACTGTTAAGAACATATTGTTTGCCAGTGTTACAATGATTTTGGCAGAGATAGCAGTAAATAATAGTATGTATATTACAAATACAGTAATACCTAACTGCTGATGATGACTGATGATGGTTTGGATTTGTGATAACATTCTGATGAGATCATTTCCAAGTGTGGAAGTAACCTTAACAGAGTGTTAAAAAAAGTAATGCAGGTATTTTTTTCAAACACACTGTTATATATTACTGCAGTTGGAGTAAGTGACAGCTGTCTATTGACTTTCGATATGCATGAAACACATTTTTCTTAACTCCCATTTGACGTCACAGCAACCGAGGGGATTTTTAGCATAGCTGTCTTTAGGCACAGCTGAATAAGTCCTTAACACGTGACACTCTAAGAGTGACTGGTCTCTTTGTCACATCAACATACTGACATGCCAAATGGCTTTACCCTTTAAAGAGCACAGCTTTGGACTATGCATTCTCATAGCCAAACTACTAGGACACGAATAGGCTGAAAGAGAAGATCATATATTGTTAAATGTCTAAGCCATGGGCAGACAGAGAGAAACATGCAACACCGTTTCATAGAGCAATCATGGGAGGCACCAAGTCAGATCTATGAGTTTAACATAAACAGTAATTAGAAAGGTTCTAGTAGAAGCAAATGTGACTTGTAAATGTGACTGCATGTGACTAGCACAGCCTTCCTAAACACTTCCTGAAAAATAACATAGATATTCTAGGTTCCTGTACTGCACAGTCTGCTTAATCTATAATTTCTTATCTCCTGATCTGTTAATATCCTCCTATACCCTGCAGGAGTCTGCTGTGTGTGATTAAAGTTAAATTTGCAGAGCAGGAGCAAAAAAACAAACAAAAGAAAAACGTCTAAAGCAAGTTAAGGCCTGATTGAAAATGAAACCATATTTCTTCATGCAGGCTGTGTGTGTCACAGCAAGGGGAGGCGTGGCTAGGGCTGCATGGACAGAAATAAATGTTAGAAACTGCAGAGGCATGATATATACACCAAAACGGCTTTAAGCTTAAATTTTTTGATGCCTATAGTATCCCTTTAATGATTTCACTGATAGGACATGGCCCACAAATTTACACTGATCTACATGTATATCAGATGTCTCCTGTGTATATTCATTGAATTATATAAATAAAATACTTTTGTTTTATTTATGTTGACTTATAGCTAGCAGTTGTATATTTTTTTCAGTAGGAAAGACACATACACAGCATGAAGACACATACACTGGCATTGTGAGGACTCTTGCTCATAACCCTAAACAAAGCTTTCTCTCTTTGGCCATATACCATTATTAGTAAAAATAAAATAAAATATGTTTCCCTACTTTCTTGCTGAGTTAAATAAAACATGGAGTTAAATAAAACTTGGATATATCATACAATTATATTAACACATGTATCATGTTGCTCTTGTGCCGTTTATAAATAGTGTCCCATAAACCACTTAGTTTTGGCAGCTTTCTGCTGGCTGCAGTGAGGTAATAAGGACGAGACTACCAATTGAACTGCTCAGGCCAAATAGGGTATCATTGACTATCCATAAACTAAACATATCTACTTACCTTGCCCTTTCTTCAAAAAGTAAATAACCATATTAACATGGGGATTAGTCCATTCCAACCTAGAGCTTCACAACTCTTAATTTAAATGGGACACTTCCAAATAATACTTTTATGTTTGTTACATTTTTATTTTTACATTTTACAATATGTTTAACAGTTTTTCAGATAATACTCTTCTGAATAGTTGTTCACTGCTGTTTTCCTTGTTTGTACTGGTCAATGAAGATAAATTTAATTTGGAATGTCTGACGGCCACTAGAGGCATGATCTAGGTCTGTAAACATTGCCATTTCTGAGGAATGGCAAAGTTTTCCATTGTCGGAGAAAAGAACCTCTAAAAACCAAAACCTCTACTTTGAGATGTAGTGATTTTTGGTGCTTCGAGTGTCCGAGATGGGATGGGAAAATGTGGCATGCTTAATTTTTGTTGGGCTTGACTTGTGTTTGTGTGTGTGAATGCTAACGTAGTTTTTCATCTGAAAATACTGAAGGAAAAACATATACATACATGAACAGAAGCCACATGTCCTCGATATTTCATCATTTAGTTCATGCAATTTAAAAGGTGCAATTCATGCAATTTTAACACGCAATCACTTCCTACTTGGGTTTCAACATTTACAATCTCATCCAAAATGATGTGACATCATGCAAAAAAGATGTTCTCTTTAATATAGTGATCTCATATAATTTCACAAAATGATTGGGATGGTAGCATAATCTTTATCAAATGGAAACCCATTGGAAAAATTGTAGTTAATGTCTCACTGGTACACAACAGTATGTTTAGAAATACGTTGTAAAATAGTTTTCATGTTAGATTTTATTTATACATTGTCTTGTGTCAAAAGGATGTTCTAATAATGCATTGCTGAAACTTTTAATGCATTTTATCTGAAAAATGCAGCATTATTGCAGCATCATATTCTTGTGCTAAAATTGTTTTTATTTTTTTTATTTTATTTGAAAATAATTTTAATTTGAGAGCTGCAAACACACTTTCGATTTGGTCACCTCGAAGTATTTAGGTTCTAAAAAAAAAAAAAAAAAAATCGACTTTATTATTATCATTTATAAAGCGGCAACAAATTCCATAGCGATGTGCAATAGTTTGACTAAAGACATGTCATTGCAACAAGATGAGGTGGACGCACAGCAACAGAGGGGATTGTGGCCCTGCTGAAACAAGATTACATTCTAGAGGCAGTGGGATTGTAATATTGTGAACTAACAATTAGATACATACCATCTTGCTCTTTTGATTGGCTGACTTTTAATAAAGCATTGCTTTGTTACTACTGGGGAGGGCAGTTCTGTCTGCGGTTGATATCGGAGTAATAAAAATACCATTCTATGAAAAGTCACTTGATGGAATGTCAACATACTCAATGTAATGTAGATTATCGAGGGAGAAAGGATAAGGGTGATTCAAGCCAATCTTGGGCAAAGAGCTTCTATTTTTATTATTGATATTATTGCTATTATTATAATTTACATAGTGCCAACATAGTTCTCAGCACACTGTGGATATAAAATAGCAAATAAACAACAGTTATTATGTACAGAAATGAGATGTGAAGAGAGCCCTGCCTAAAAGAGCTTACAAGAAGTTAAATGTCGCCTTAAACTAACAAACTGAACTACATCCCCTGAGGTCATCAATAAACTAAAGAACCAGTTCTAGAATGAAGTATTGTATTTTCATGTATAGAAGGCATTTTCTGTAGACTCTTATCAGACTTAGCAAAGCTTTTAGCTGCATATTTCCACGATGCGGGAATGTAAATAAACCAACTATGACGTAGTGGTGCGTTTCCTCGGGATAAAGTTTTGTTTTTTTTTTTACCACATTTTTACTTTGTTTTATCTAATATGTATATAATCTTCACAAAGAAAATCTGCAGTGCTAAAGATTGCAAGATCACAGGCCTAAGTCAATATTCATGGGGTTTCTTGGGCATTTCAAAGCATTGCAATTTGTTTGGTCAAAAACTGCTGAGCTTAAAAAACAGCCGAATTGGAGGATTTTTCAGAGTTAAAAAGTTAAAATTCTACTGTAATTTTTCCACAGTATACAGTTTTTGAAAAACATCATTCTAATCACTGGAATCAAATGATTGTGTACTCATTTTTTTTAAATAAAAAAAAAAAATGAAAAAAGTCTCATATTAAAATGTGTTTTGTTTTGTCATTAGAAGCCAGCTTATCCATATCACAAAATAACATCTATTACGCAGTTTTAAAGTAGTCTTTTAGGAATACATTCTTGTTAGTTTAATAGTATTAGTTGACTTCGCCTTTATCCTTCTTGTAGCTAAAAGAGTTTTAAAATGTCTATTTTTACAGAGAATATATATCTTAGTGTTACAAGCTGTGTCTCATTTTTTTTTAGATATAAAATAAGTGTTAATAATTGGCTATTTCTACGATAGGTTAAATCAGGGCAAGTACCTCGGCTCTTGTATTTCACAAAACCACTCGTGTTGAAATACATGTGCAGTTGCAGTGTTGAACTGCTGAAAAATAAAGCATTGCACAACTTCTATTCTATGGTTTATACTTTATAGCATATTTATGCAGTTTCTCTCTGTAACTGGTCACAAATCACCGGAGGCCACTTAGTTGTTAGAAATAAACATTCCCTGTAACCCACTTCTGACTCAAAGGTTGCAAATTTATTGGGTAGTTTGCATAACTGCGTTGCGGATTATATCTAATTAATATGCAAAGTGAAGTTTAAAAAATCTGACAAAAGTCTGATAAATTGGCGATGGAAACTATTCCTCTCTTGCGACTGTCATTAGTCTAATACTATCCTTACCTTTTTGTGTCATTTTACCCCACTCCCTCTAGCATGTAAGCTCATTGAGCAGGGCCCTCAACCCCTCTGTTCCTGTGTGTCCAACCTGTCTGGTTACAACTACATGTCTGTTCGTCCACCCATTGTAAAGCGCTGCAGAATTGGATGGCGCTATATAAATATCCTAATAATAATAATAATTTACCTAAAAGTCGTGAACTAAAGTTTTTTCTTCAACGCATCTATATATTCAGCTTATTTGCCTATTTTTTGCAGTTCGCATGTCATTTGTCCACAAATCCCAGTCTAGCGAGTAACCCTGAGGGCGTCCATTTTTATATACGTCACTGACCGCTAAATTGTTAATTGCTGGCAAGATCCTGCTCCCCTTCCCCTTAGGGACGCACATTTATTTCTAAGGTTAAAAGGTTGAGGTAGGCTGTAACTGCTTAAGCCACCATCGTTTTAAGCATTTAACATTGGGATATACACAGAAATTCATATTTAGACAGATGTATAGAGGCTATATAGAGGAAATCCCTTGCATATTTTAGAGATTGTATTACACATGTGCAAAAAGGCAAACTGTCTAAGTATTTTCTACATCCTCAGAACTGTTGCTCTTGTGCAATTACATAACTCTTATGTTCCCATATTGCTGTTAGTGGATTTTATAGCCTATATATTCTTACCATTGTTACAGCCATATCATATGGATTTAATTTATTTCACAGCTTACTTTCCTTGCTTGTCTGATTCATAAAATTGGATCCATCCCTATCAGGCCTCTGTAAAAGTATTTTACAGTGCTTTCACGGTTATGTTCAACATTATATATATATATATATATTTTAACCTAAATTTTCTAATGTGAGTATACATTTTGTCTACAATGAAGACTGCTTTGTGGCATGAGTCACCAAGTTTCATATTTAACATACATCTATAAATTGAATCATATTGAAACATAGCAGCATAGTTATTCAAACTGAATGCTTGAAGGTGATGCATTCAGATGAACCAGGCAGCAGTGAGTGTCTGGGTTGCCATTCGCTGATGACCTTCATTCAAGGTCAAGCCATTGAGGTTGAACACTGAGCAATGGCATGGTTCTAACTCCAGGTGCCATAGCTTTGTCAATGAGATGAAGTGGCCATGGTGTCTGGAGTGGCCCTTTTTATCCACTATCAACCATTCCTCCTATAGACTGTAAGCTCGTTTGAGCAGGGTCCTCTTCAACCTATCATTCATGAAAGTTTTTTGTAATTGCCCCCCCCCCCCCTCCTTTAATAATATTGTAAAGCGCTACAGAATCTTTTGGCGCTATATAAATGCCAAGAATAATAATAATAATTCCTGGTGTCATATAGCTGGTGTTGAGCTGAAATTACCACTTCGAAGCTGATCCCAATTGTGTCTCAGAAAGGAGATGTATAATTCTGTCTTCACTTCAAGTGGACTATCAGATTTATTGCTTGTTTAACAAGAAAATGCTATTAATAGTTATACATGTTGCAATAAAACGTATAGTCTGTTTTGCTAAAAGGCCCTTTTAAAGAAATCCATTGAGTTTGACAGCTTGGGGGCCCTCCCCCACCAGATGTCTACTTCTCACCTCTGTGAATAATTAGGGTTTTCATAACATAATGTTTGTTTGAGCCACATTTCACAGTTTAACTTCTTCGGAACCAGAATGTGACAAATCCCTTAATATTGAGCTGATGTTCTCACTTCTTGTAGAAATGATTACTCCCTACTTTTCCCTTAATCTTTATATATTTTGATTACTCTTTAATTCTCCTTATCTCCAATATATTTTTTTTGCTCTAGACACAGTAACCTTTTTAAACATCTAGTCTTTTCCGTTTTGTCTATACTCTCTCTGTCTAACAGTCTATCTGGTTTGTCTGTCTACCCATCCATCAATCCAACTATCTTTTCTTTTTTAATGCGCGGTCTAAGGCTAGGCTCTTTTTCATGGGAGGGAGTCGGCACATGGAAAATTTGGACAAAACCAACACAGAAAACACAAAACTTTATTCCAGTCTGCTTGATCGAGGCAAGCTCAGATTTTTATATATCACTACAATTCTAAGCCACTCTCAGAGAGTAGGCACAGGATGCTCTATGACCATCACCTTTGAATTTATGCTTGTTGTGATGGTGCTTAGAGGGCCCCTTTAATATTTATTATGCTTTCAGACTCATATCACAATTATGATATCATTTGGAATATGCATAACTAGCGAAATATAGAAAAAAGTAAACAAAACTATAACATTTAAAGTAGATCCGTAGCCACTAGAGCGGATACACTCAAGCTCATAATTACATATTGTCACGGAATATAGGTTGTCACGGAATATAGGTTACTCTTTCTATATCTATTACATTGTACATATTTCTTGTTGTAGATTTATGTTGGAGTAAGTGTGCATCTGCATTCACACATAGAAATGCCCTTTTATTTCCCTGAACAGAAAGTGTAAATTTCAATGTTTTAGTATTAGCATTGATTACATTTGAAAATTCAATTAAGAGAATTTCTTTATCAGACCATCAGAAAATCTTTTCATTTAGGGATGTTTTCTTGGAGAAACTGGTGAGAGATGATTAAAATAATATATTTAAAGCTGTTATAATTCCTATATAGTATTATATTAAAAAAAAAATGAAATATGTTTTGTGATATTGAAAAGCAAGAATGATCCCATCCCAATTAACACAGACATATTGGTAAAACCAGCTACTAATTCAGGAATAGTTTTCTAAGTGGATTTTCTCCTATACAGGCTCCCATTACAAATCTAACAATATGCTTTATGTAATACATTTAAAAAAAAAAAGTAACTGTAGTATTGTATTACACCAGCAACCTTTCTACTGTAATACATATCCTGCACAAAAGATAATTATTGTGTTGGTGATTTTTATATGTAGAAAATCTTACCGTGAACTTCAAACTGTCAAGTGACCAAACAATACTGGCCTGAATTCCTTCCGACCATAATTTTATAATTTGTATGATACAGATAATACATCCTGTCTGGATACCACCATTAATATTTTGTTGGATATATTTTTTTTTTTGTTCCAAGTAATAATCTACTAAACATAACATTGTAATTTCATATTTTCTGGAATACATTATTCAATGACCACTTTCTTATTTCGGAAAACCAAGCTTCTAGTTGGCTTAACACCAATAAGAAAAAAAAAAAAGTCAGGAGACTATGTTAGCCTGAAAAAGTAATTATTGCTGAGGCCTGAAAAAAAAATAAGAGAAGTCATGCGCTCATATTTGGAGAACGTCGTGGATAGAGTAATCCATCCATAGACAGCTCTTCTAGTTTGAGAAGTCTTTGTTTTTATGAGGATTACGCAGATGGGACTCACTGACAGAAAAGGACAGGATGAGCCTTCAGGCATAGAACATTCAATCTTATCAGAACATTGGCTGCCTTTCGTTTTATTATCAGATCTACTTGACTGGGAGCTCAAGGGCGGGAGCAGAAAGCAGATTTTGGCATGTAGGGTAGACAAATAATATAAGTGCTGGGAGGAATAATGTATTGAAATATTACACATCTCCAGCTGAGACACTTAAGTAACTCCAGGTTTGTAGATTTCTTAGTAGGTTAAAATGGCAACACTTCATTTCATTGACTTTTTTGATATTGTTTATATTTCTTATGAATATTTTTATGGATGTAAATATGATTATTTAACGAACCTATCCTTAATACATTTTATAATCATTTCACACCAATTTAAAATGAATAATTTTAAAAGTTCCTTACGATTAAAGGAACACTATAGCGTTAAGAATGCAAACGTTCTACATCGAGCTACATGCCTTAAGTATCTCCTGGATTGGATTTAGGAGTTAAAGGACCACTAAAGGACCATCTCAATGCAGTGGTCTGAGTGCAGTGGTCCTATTGTTTTTACTCTTCAATGTAACATTGACATTCTGTAGAAACATCAGTGTTTACTTTGAAAGGTTAAATACACCTTCTAAATACATCTTCCTCAGCTCTTCAATCGACTCTTCAATCAAATGTTGCTCATAGCAGAGTTTGATTGAATGAGTATGGCATTTTGCCATGCATGCGTATCTTGTCTTCAGTGCTTCTCTGTGAAAAGCATTGTCTTGGACAGAATCGCAGAAGAGTCACTACTGATGAAGATGGTGCAAGCAGCTGCAGTTTAAGGTGTCTTGACACCGAAAATGAGGTATGCAATATTTATTTAACTTAACTTTTAAACACCAGATGGTGGGTGGACAAAGATCACATTGACAGAAGGGAACTTATAGTTCTGGAAAAACAATCGTTATTTTTGGAACTATAGGTTCCCTCTCAAATCATACACCTTAGATCAGAATAAGAAGCTCCTAATTGGTGGAGCCACTTCCTGGTCTGGCAGGCTTCTGCTTGCCTGTACATAGCAGTTGCACGAACTTTAAAGTTGAGCATATTTTTATTCATTTATGTGTATATTTTGCATCTTTTCAATACATTTTCTCTATCTGTCATTCCTTGTCCCCTTCCAATCTTAAAACATTCTCTTAAGTCAAGTAAACTTTCAGTTCAAATTGTCTGGACTTAACTTTGAAATTTGCCTTGAATTCACTTTAAATTGTCACCTTAGTGAATAACCCTGATAGCTGCATAGTTATCTAGGTTGTAAAAAGACGTATATCCGTCAAGTTCAACCTTTAAAACACATCTTTCTATAGTGGTGTTCCAAAAGAAGGCAAAAAAAAAAAAAAAACCCTGTGGAATATATTGTGTCTCTTTAAGTGTAATATTGGATTGAACCTATGTCCAAGTACATATTTGAACTGTTTTTTTATCAATTTACTCTATACAAGATCTTGAAACCCGTAAGTGTTTGTGTGAAACTGGGAACAGTACAGGTGTCTGTAAGGTTTATGAGACCGTTTAAGTGTGATATTTTGAATGGTTCTCACTCTGCGTCTTGCAAATGTCGAAATACTTGTTAAACAGTAACATGTACTTGTGATATTTGTGCGATGCCTTTTAATGTTTGCCCAGTACACATCTTCATTTTTTCCCATGGAAAAAATGTGTTATGTTTATGAAGGGTAGAGTAATAAAGGGTTGAGTGAGCATTAATTGCAGCATTGCACACATTATTTTTATTTAATAAAATTACAAGATCTACAAGTTTCTTATAGGTTGATTCAGATTGATGTTTGGACACTAAACTCCAATCTTTTGTCCCCTTTAAAAGATTATGATACATGCACTTTATAGTTTACACTCTGAAGCATAATTATCTCTTGTATCTAAAAGACAATAAGGATAAAAGATAATACCTTTATATAGTCAAAACCCACTAAACAATAAGTTATGTTGAGTTAAGAGTGGACTTTAAAAATCTGGGGAACAAATGCTGAGGTTTTACCAAAATCTCCAATTCTACTGAACATTTAAAGTAGAGCTGCCACTTCTGGTCACTTTTTAAGTATTTCATAGATCAAATCATTATAAAATACTCATGTGCTGTAATTGCATTGAAAGTCCACCGCAATAAAAAGATATTAAGACAAAGTGGGGACATACGTTGTCTTGTACTAAAGTCTGAGACTGACAACACTAGTGATGGCTGTGGGGGAAAAGCATTTTTTCGTGCACCATTTGAGTTGGTCTCTGGCAGATCATTTGTTCTCGTGAGAGCATCCATTGCCCTTAGTGTTGTTCATATGTGTGAAAGATGCCTATTGTGGAGGTAGTCCTTGGAGCTAAAGAAGGATGTTAGCAGAACCCGTAACGGGGAGCTTTAGGTAAGTGTATGTCTGTTGTTTGCTTCTCGCCCAGTGACCACATTTAAACAGGACTTGTCATCTTTGAAAACTTTTGCACAGTATGTAAAAAACCTCTGTGACTGATCCATCATGAATGAGGCTTGTAGTGAAGACTAAGCAGAAAAAAAACTTATGAAATAATGCAAGAGAGAGTAGCTATTCATATTTTAACATCCATTATCCATCCATTATTTAACATCCATTATTTCAGATTAATAATCAATGTGAGTATAAAGTGATATAAAATGACCATCCAATGCATTGTGTTTAAAGGAATGGTTAATTAAATAATTATTAATTATTTTCCCTTGGTAATTGACTCATTAAACAAAATGATGAGCCATGCCACACCGTTATCTCACACCGTTATCTCACACCGTTATCTCACACCGTTATCTCACACTGTTGCTTTTATGTAGTGTATCTGAAAACAAATGAAAAGTTAGGTGTTGGCTGGATAAATACCTATCTATGCTTGAAGGTGGTAGATGTGAAGAGCAGTGGGATATACATGTGAGTCATGGGTATGGTTGTAGGTGGTTGAAAGTGCTCTTGAAAAGGAGGTGACAGAAAAGTGAGCCAGAAATCCAGCCAAGGCTGTCTATCCTACATCAGGTCAGTGGTCCTTTAAGTACGGTCACATTAAGTTGTTGGGGGACTTTCATTTGGGTCAGGGTTCCCAATCATGATTATCCTGTCAGATCCAGGACAGCTAGGAGGTATCTCGTTGCATAATTGTGCCAATGCAATGCCAGGAACTGTTGGATTCCATTTTACACTCAAGTGATACCTTGTATGAAGATAAGCTAAGATATTAGTTTAAATACAGTGACAAAAATATGTTTTGCTTGGAATGAGTGAGTGACTGTATAGTGTTTGATTATTTTTTGTTGTTGTACCGTATTCTGGATTTTGACCATTCACAAGAGATTTCTTTTACCTTTGCAGTATTTGAAAACAAGGATAAGATTGTAATTATCATGGAATATGCAAGTAAAGGGGAGCTGTACGATTACATCAGTGAGAGACGAAGACTAAGTGAAAGAGAAACGCGACATTTCTTCCGTCAGATTGTTTCTGCTGTACACTACTGCCACAAGGTGAGAAAAATGTTGGAACTGAAGTCCCGTGAACATCTGGAAAGCGGATTTGAATGTAAATCTTTATTGAACTGATCAGTGTTTCCTGTAATGATGAGCCAGCCAATGATAAGTTAATATAAAATGACCAATCTCTTTCAAGACTATATTACCATAACAACATCTTCTGATTTATAATGGCCTTTCCACGGAGGAGCACTGTGATTGGTTAGCTTGGAGCTTGTGATGTACAAGTCTCACTCCTAGCAGAAGTCACATTATTAATATAGGACACAAGAGATTGAGCATCTCCTGAGTTTTGTCACCCATATTAATAGAGGGCCCAGAGACTGAGCATATCCTGAGTTCTGTAAGACATATTATAGGACCACTATAGTCACCCAGACCACTTCAGCTCAATTAAGTGGTCTGGGTGCCAGGTCCCCCAGGTTTTAACCCTTCAGATGTAAACATAGCAGTTTCAGAGAAATTGCTATGTTTACATTGCATGGTTAATCCAAACTCTAGTGGCTGTCTTCCTGACAGCCGCTAGAGGCACTTCTGCGACACTGGGTGCGAAAAGACAGCCGCTAGAGGCGCTTCTGCGACACTGGGTGCAAAAATTGCATTCAGCGTGCAGAACGTCCATAGGAAAGCATTAAGAAATGCTTTCCTATGGACTGTTTGGATGCGCGCGCGGCTCATGCCGCGCATGCGCATTCCGCTCCACTCTAGAACTGACGTCGGCGGGGGGGAGAGGTCACCAGCGCTGAGGGAGCACGGCGCTGGATTAAAGTAAGTAACTGAAGGGGTTCTAACCCCTTCAGCGCCAAGGGAGGGGGGCCCTGAGGGTGGGGGGACCTAAGGGTTATATAGTGTCAGGAAAACGAGTGTGTTTTCCTGACACTATAGTGATCCTTTAATATAGGTTCCAGTAGGCTAGGCATCTTTTGGGCCCTAAAAATAGACTGGAAAACTGTCAGCCCATATTAGGAGACTAGGCATAACATGGGCCCTTAATTACTCTGATCCTCCATCCCATCGTGGGCTCGCCATGCCTCTCCTGTTTTATTTAGTTATATGTTTTCAAAGGAACACTTCAAGCACCATAACACTACAGGGCATTGCAGTGGTTATGGTTCCAGGAATGTCCATTTTAGAATAGTTCTCCTTTGTGGTTCTGCTGGATGCTACTCGTCGTCTGCACCACTTCCTCTTGAGAGCTGCAAGCTCCTGAACAAGAACGTCTCTTAGCTATCCTGAGCAAAGCACTACAATACAAACTAATGAGCCAGTACTTTTTTTTTATTGATTACAACTGCAAACAGCGACATGTGTCACAGTGTTTTATTTTCTTAGCACTTATACCAGTCTCCGACTGAGCTCAGTTACCTCTAGAATTCAAACCACAATGAGTGATAGTGAATATCACACTTCTTCAAACTGATTTGACATTTTAAAGGGGACAAGTGATATATATCGCCCATAACAAACGATAATTCATAAAGACGGGATCGCTTAATAATGAGTTGCCTTATTATATTTTTAGTATCTGACCAGCCAGTGCAAACATTTCAAATAGCACAGGGAGGAAAGAAATCACTCTGTGTATTAACTAAAAACAATATGTTCACTGATAAGAAAAGAAGCCTTTAAAAAAGTACTGACCAGTTAAGAATGCAACTAAACTATCCTTAAAAAAGATTGTATTTTATAGCAGTTTAGAATTAGGATAAACTGTAGTTTGATTATATATACTTAAAGGGCATCTGTTACATAATAGTACAATAGTACATTTGAGAGTAACAAACGGTTTATATGTAAAAGATTCTTTGTTGTGCCAGGATGTAAGAATTTGTAGTGATTGCACATTATCTTCCTAAATGGACATATTTATTAAGGGCTCAAAAATCTTTTAAATGGAAAAAAATCAGTAGATGCAATTGACGCTTTAAATTTAACAATTAACTAAATGGATATTTATTTAATTAATAAGTGTTCATTCTGTTACTTTGCTTAACGGTTAATAGCTTACTATTTCTTTTTAAACTTAGAAACTTGAAAACAGAATGTTCCAATTTATTTAAAGGGTTATCTAAGCATTATAATCATTCTAGATATATTGTTGCCCTTCCACAAGTTTCAGTAAAGCTGTTTTGGAGGGGTTTTATCAGAAACAAGACCACCCAGCAGCCATGGTCCATCCACTCTAGTTGCATTGCTAATGTGGCAATTAAACTGACCCATTGTCAAAGAGAAATCAGTCCAACCTTGAATAGCCACAGTGACAGCATGGGCTTTCCTTTCCCAGACCTGTGCGTGCATGTGGGAGATTTTTCACAGTGTGTTCTGGGCAGCGTGTTGAATGGTATCAAGATATTTAACACAAATATTTATGCACATAGCTGTCATCTGTCCTGCATTCCCAGGCCAGAATTACTACTGAGGGTGCAGTCTGTGTAGCTGCCGCAGGGTCCACAGGATGAAGGCTATCAATATGGGTTTTCGTTATTTATTTTGCTGTGTATGTCAGTGTGGGTGTGTATCTGTGTTTGTATCTATATCTGTGTGTGTCAGTGTGAGTATCTGTGTTTGTGTCTCATCATGCATATATCTCTGTGTGTGTTTGTTTGCATCTGTATGCATATGCCACAAACACTGGTGGATCCGGGGGAGGGCAATTGCCACCCCCTTTCCCCCCCCCCCTCTCCCCCCTGGAGACTCTCCCTTGCCAGCTAATGCAGGGCTGGCACTGTCCAAGCGCCAGCCCTGCAATGTGCCTTCACGGACCGGTGGGGAGATCAGAGATCTCCCTCCCCGGTCCGCAGGCAGGAGGGGGAAAGGACCCAGGAGCTCAGCCTGCAGCTCCTCCGGGTCCTTCTCTTGCGAGCACGGAGCGTTGCCGCGGTTACCACAGCAACGCTGCATATCTCCCGAGAGTGAACTCTAGCCCTGGAGCTACAGGCTAGAGTTCACTCTCACCACTGCGACCACAAGGGATTCCCCACGGACCACTAGGGATCGAGAAATGTCCCCCTTCCTCCGTCAGTAAAGGTAAGGAGGTAGGGGGGACATATATTTATTTATTTTTATTTAAAAAATAATAATAATTAAAAAAGCCCCCCTACCCTCCTCACCACACATTCACACACTGCCCCCCTAGACAAATTGCCCCCCCATACACACATTGCCCCCCCATACACACACTGCCACACACACACACAGCCCCCCATACACACATTGCCCCACATACACTCCCCTCCATACACACATTGTCCCACACACACAAACACTGCCCCCCATACACACATTGATCCACACACAGCCCCCCCTACACACACTGCCCCCACACACACACTGCCCCCCCCATACACACACTGCCCCCACACACACATACACTGCCCGGAATACACGCACATACACAGCCCCCACCATACACACACATACACTGCCCCCACACGCACATACACAGCCCCCTACACACACACAGCCCCCACACACACACCACTGCACCCCATACACACATTGCCACACATACACAGCCCTCCATACACACACTGCCCCCACACACACCATACACATTCACACACTGCCCCCCCATACACACATTGCCCCACACACCCTACAGATTCACACACTACACCTCCCACACACACACACACACTGAACCTTTCACACACACTACACCCCTCACACATTTCACCACTCACACATACCACTGCTCCTATGGCCTACTACAGCCCCATATCCCAGTAGACCCTAGGTAAGTTGTCAAACTGTTTGACTACTTACTCTGGGAGGTGGTCCTGGCACCATAACCACTACACAGAGCTATAGTGGTTATTGTGCGTGGATTATTTCTTTAAATAATCTACAAGTGCCCCTCCCGAGATCAGGCTCTGGATCCGCCACTGGCCACAAAAAGTTTCCCCCTGGACAACTTGGGAAGGGGAAGCATGACTGCTGCACATGAATAAGGGGCTGGATTATAAAATGATACAAGGTTGCAAAGTGGTCAGTTTGGTAGGAGGCTGGGGGAGGAGACTCACCAGTCAGCAGAGACAAGGGAGAGGAGAATACTGACTTTCCCTCCCACCCACCCTGTTGGTTGTTTGGTGTCTGGTTTGCTTTTCTGTTTTGTCACAGCTTGGCGGTATCCTGGACAGCGCAAAGAAAAGGTTAAGACGAAGAGTCACTTTGGGGAGATGACAGCCCGCATGGGAGCTGATGGCGGAGTGCCGGCTGTTTAGTCTCATGGAAAAAATGTTGGGGGAACTGTCTGTTGGGCAACCGCTCAACAGCTGACAGATTGGATAATGTTAAAAGTGATACATTTAATAAAGCTGTGGCCGTTGCCCTTATCCACTAAGAAGGTGTCTGATGTGTTATTGGGGGGCAACGGTGGGGACATGGATTATGGGTCAGCAGTCATGTTTTAAATGTCAACAACTAGCACAAACAATGCCCACACAATTCAGATTCAATTCACCTGGAGGTGCAATTCGTTTATTTTCTTAAGGCAGGGTGTTTTTTCCGTTGGCAAAATGGAGGCAGCTTGAGTCCTTAAGGGTGTTGTACTATGATTTATGGGGGGGAGCAGGGGGTCCTGTGGAGGTATGGATTGACCAATGTTTCCTAATTGATTCCCTGAGTATCACCAGTCTGAGGCACTTTATCCCTCCTTATGCTGTTAGTATTTGCTCTAAATACTATTCGTTCCAGTCTAGAGTATCACAGGCAGAGAACTGTTACTTGCTAATTTTATTGAGTACCAACTTTCTGGTTATAGTTTAACAATCACTGACTTCAATTTGAGTCATATTGGGGCAACAATTTAGATTTCCCTGTTGTGTTGTCACCATCACTGTAGATTTCATTAATGCAATACTGAGGTTTTTTTTTTGCCTTTTGTTTTGCATACATACAGCTGAGGCATTCCTTTGTAGTACAGCCTAACTATTTTTAGGAGTGGCCACTAGGAAGTGTCCCTAGGGGCACTGCCTTTTCTCTGAAAAGACAGCGTTTACATGAAAATGCCTGAAGGGAGCTATTATACTCACCAGAACAACTACATTAAGCTGCAGTAGTTCTGGTGACTATAGTGTCCCTTTAATGTTAGAGTATTTTTTATTTATTCATTATTGGCATTTATAAAACGCCAACATTTTCCACAGCACTGTACAATTGGGAAAGACAACACAATAAGAACAGACCGATACAACAGGTAGTAACAGTATTACTGGTCTTAAAGGGACAGGGCTACATTACCCACCTTGTAAACTACGTAACATTTAGTTTTTCTCTACTGACCTGTCTAAATATATTACTCAGTAAATAAAATGTGTATAGTTTTATTTCTTTTTGTTATTACTTCCTTAGGGACTTTATGCTGTATTCCTTTTTGGGAGTGTTCGATATATTGTTTTGTGCTAATTTAGAATATGCCTCAGATTTATTACAATACTGAAACTTTCCCTTGGCAATAATAAAATGAAGCAGTAGCGCAAATATAGGCCGTTGCTGACATTTGTTTCTAAATTTAGATTTCTTAGGATGTGCTTCGAGTGGAACATGCATACCTTTCCTTGTATTTATTTTACTGGCATGCAAACAGTTTACACTGGTGTTTCTCTACTAATCTGTTCATATAAGATTCCTTCCTATGGTTTTGGTCACAGACTAAACATTCCGTGTGCTTCACTCTGGCCAAGGATCCTGCTATGCTATATAGCAAAATTCTGAGGCTTTGATAAGCTTAGCACAATGCAATAACACATCTTTTAATCAAAGCATATCTCTCTGAAATGTTTATTACAAGCCAGCGAGGCACCAAAAAGGAATTTGACTTGTACTTACAGCTCTTGGTACTTAAAAAAAAAAAAAAAATTTCAGCATCAGATTAAATTACTTGTGCACGCTAAACTGAGAAGGGGAGTTAAATTAGGTACCAAAAGAATCCCGTAGTTTCATATACTTTGTAGGAGGACGAATTCCAGTAATTTTTCTTTTAACCACATTGCAAGTGACTAATAGATAGCTTGTTGCGAGAGGTTAGGTTAGTAATGTCATGGAGGAATCAAAGTGTATACTGTATTATATTAAAAAAGTGAATAAGAAATGCTCCCGTCTGTTTAAATTATATATAAATTTATAAAGTGTTTTTTTGTTTGTTTGTTTTTTAAATACAGAATGGAGTTGTTCATCGGGATCTAAAGCTGGAAAACATTCTGCTGGACGAATGTGGTAACATTAAGGTACTTTCATGTGATCTTGTACTTTTATTTCTCTGTACTGTACTGGTGTGAAGTTTGTAATGGCAGGATATGGCAGGATATGCAAATTTTAAGGACCAATCTCAAAATGATGCCAAGCAACTGGTCATCAGGTGTTCTATAGGATTATGTCCTTTGTTTAAAGTAAATATGGTGTTAAAGTAAATAAAGTGTTAAATGAAGCAAGAAGCACATTATATCTCAGACTGGGTAAAAACTTTTTTGGTTAGACCTTTCTCAGATCTCAAAATATTTTTAGTACATTTGCACCATTACAGATGGAACCAATATAATTTATACATTAAACTGCCTCCACCACTTAAGGTGAAGAGTGCTGATCTAAAAAAAAAAATATTATGTCAATTTACAAATTTAGCAGTCCCCAACTCTCTCTTAATGGAGGTGAGGGGTATTGTAGGATTATTGTATCAAAAGCACATGTGCCCACCCCAAAACCCCTTATTGACCAACAGGACATAACATTTAATTCAAGTGCCAGTAGGAGTTCTAGTTCCTGGCTTCGCCTCCATGGCTGAGATCATCAGTCTTGTTGATTTCAGCCAGTTCAGTTCTTTCACATAGGAAAGCATTGGGAGGCTATTACGCATGAGCGGCAAAATGTTGGGCTGCGCCAATCAGCATGTCTTAATAGAGATGCATTGCATCAATGCATATCCATGGGGAACGTTTAGCGTCTCTATGCAGAGCTGAATGCCAGTGCTGCACACTGTGCAGAACTCGAGAGGCTGTTTGAGTGACTGCCACTAGAGGACTGACACTAGAGGTGTTACTCGAGAGGCTGTTTGAGTGACTGCCACTAGAGGTGTTACTAGGCAGCAATTTTAAATGAAAAGGCAGCATTTACATTGAAAAGCCTGTAGGAAGATGGAGTCGAGACCAGAACCACTGCACTAAGCTGTAGTGGTTCTTGTGACTATAATGTCCCTTTAAGATGTTTCGATGATTGTAAATTATAATATAAACAAAAAGAAAATGAAAAAATCCATTGACGGCCTGTATATTGTAATAAATAATACTGGCTTAAAAAAAATACCTAAATAAATGTATTTAAGAATAAATCTTGAGCAGCACTGTTTCAATGGGCCTAAATGTGGTGATGTGCTTTTTGGCATAGTGGGCTAAAATATCAATAAGCTACCTGTTCAAACAGGCTTATGAAAAATCAACTGTGCCTTTTCAGTGTGTCTTAAAAATACAAAATATTTTAACCAAATCAAATCAAATATTTCCTCATATGGGAAAAATAAATGCAAAACCTTGGTTCCAGGCTCAATGATTTATCATATCTACTCTGAACCTTCATGGAACATGTAAAGAACATGGAGCATATATACCTGCAGTTATTGGTGTTTTCTAATGCAGATATTTTTCTTGTGAAACTCGCATGTCTATGAGCTGAAAAGGATATTATATTCTTTTCTCATAAATGAGTACTTCTTCAGATAGATAAATAAATAACCTTTGAGGAGCCTAAGACACTTCTAACCACTTGAACTAAACTGACCCCTTTGAGTCAATTGGCCAGTGAAAAAATCAGATTGTTAATAGAATCAAACAAGAGACATATTTTTTGGATCCAAACATCAAAGCACAGAATGTTTTATCTCTGTTGGAAGTAGATTTGACTAATCAAAGTTCCTGGCCATCTGTTTTATTTGCTTAGCAACCTTTGCTAGAATATGCCATTTGGACAATTTCATTAGGTGGAACTCACTGCTATAAAAAATCATTTTGGAGAGTTTTTTTTTTTTTTATCAAGTATGATTGCAAAACATCTTTTTCCTTCATCTTTTAATAAATAACTTTTCTATTCTTAAAATACACATTACATCCGTTGACTAGCAGTGATGTATTCACTGTAGATTGATATTTTAACAAGTTGTCTACGTCACTTACATTGACAACAAGTTCTCCCGGATAAATTAAACACTGCTCCCCCTTCCGCCGTAAGGTGGAACAATTAAGTATAAGTTTTAAAAACCTCCAAAGACCTTAAAAATCTGAACATTTTGTACAGGGTGTTTCATTGTGACAGTACAGAGGAAATGCAAGTCTGCTTTTAAAACGAGAATACGCTGATAAGCACGCACGGTACGGAAATGTACCCAAAGTAGCTTAGCAGACAGTTTTTGAACTAAACAAATTTGTTACAAATCTTCAACACTGTTTCAGTTTTCTTACTAAGCATTCATGGGGATTTTTTTGAAAAAAAAACAAAAAAACTTCTGTCTAGTCTGTTTCATTATGACAGGAGACAGGGAGGATGGTTGGAGACAACATTCCGAGTTATTGGGGATTTTCTTTCACTGATCCTGCTATGATTTACATTTAATCTAAAAAATCTTAATTGAAAGTAACAAGGTATTACTGACAGAAGTGGAATTTTTCATTGAGCAGCCTCCAGAATGGCATGTCAGAGTTAGATAATAGACTAGAACTTTAAAATAGGCAGACAGGATGGGTCTAAAAATACTTCTGTCTCTATTATAAAAGCAAAGGTCTGGTTTAAAAAAATTTAATCTTTCACGCTACCATCCTCTTTCCTACGCGTTCCACTTTTACTGTATCCTTTACCACAAAATTTCAGACCTTGGTGGAATATTTTTGTATATGTTTTCTATTTCTATTTTAAAGTTGGTCATCAATGATTCAAATGGTAAAAATGTTGATTTACTATTCCATTCGCAGATTTAATATCCACCCATAAGGCAGTATAGTCGCTTATTTTAAATGTACTTTTTTTTTTTTTTTACGGAATAGAATCTAAAGATAATTTCATCAAAACGAATAGAATGTTTTAATAAAAAAATTGCCAGTTCTTCAAACAACCTTCTAAGTTTTATCTTAATAACATTATATTAGAGTTTGAGAGCTCTAGTTAGCTCAAATAAATGTGTTTTAGGAAAAAAATTATTTTAATTTTGAAGTGGAAAGATATTTAGAACATGGTACAAAATAAAAAGAAAATAAAGCAATATTTCTCGTTTAAATCTTCCTTTAGCCACCTTTGGAGGTGCACATTCCTTGACCTGATCTACTTGCTTGACCTGAAGAGACCTCAGCTCTCCAAACTAATCAAGCACATTCCACAGCATTAACCATTTCAGTATAAGTCTGTACACGGGGTCACATGAGCTATCACCAACCCCAACCTTAGAATACACTGCATTGTTTCGAGCATAAGTGAAGACAAACACCACCTTTCAATATATTATAAAACTCAGTATAATGAAGGAATTCTTTTCTCAATGAACATCCAAAGAATGCTTCACAATTGCCTTTGCTTATTGGAATTATTTAGTTGAGGTCAAGTTTTTTGACGTATTAAAGCTAATGAAGAAATCTCACTCTGTGCTGTAATGTTAATTGTATGCATGCCAGTGATTTTTTGTAAGGCGTTCCAAAAGGTCGAGCCAACCACTGTGAAAGACTGCTAGCAAACAATCCACCTTGTATTCCGCAAAAAAAATAAACATGCTTACGCACTTTGTAATAATTAATCTTAATTGCATTTTTTAAATAACTACAAATCTTTTTGCATGAAATTACAGTTCTGCTTGCGACACCCTACTGAGTTTTACGTTTTCTTATTTATTTATTTTTAATCACTTTTTAAATCGCAACAGTTTGCAACTGCTGCTCATTATAATTCCCCTATAATACGAACTATTTGCACCACGAGATTAGAACAATTTTGTTGTTTTGCCATCTTTGATTCAATGATAATTTCCCTTTTTCATCTACCTACATCATACTAATATATAGGATATTTCGGATAAGTCATGCATTTTTCATGTCATGTATGTTTTTTTTTTAATATATATAAATTGCTAGGAGAAACACTTAATATTTTCACATAAATCTGTATTTTGTAAATAGCAGCTACTATAAGCCCAATATATTGCAGCAAATTAGACCAAATGTTTTTAGTGGCCTTTCTATCCAATTTGGAATATTATTACATTCTATTTAATAGCGGATCGAATAATATTTTATTACTCTAAATGGGACAGTTTATACTAGGAAATAATTCCAGCAGCTATGAGACCTAATGTTTTAAAAGATTACATATTTTAGTGGTAATAACCCTTTAACACAAGGGAGCCCAAAGCCTAGATCCACAGATGTTGTAGAAATACAACTCCCATGATGCTTTGCATACCTTTAGAATGGCAAAGCATCATGGAAGCTGTAGTTTTCAAGCTTTGGGGGATCTACCTTTTGGGTACCCCTGCTTTAACATCTTTATGCTCTTAGATTGTTGAGGTGAAATTGCATGGATTAGTAGAAGTTTATAAAATATTGAAAGTAATATTCCTGTATATCATTTAGGTGCCCATACTAGTGCTACACTAATGGGAACACATAGAATACACATTGATTAGACAAAATGTGTGTTGCAAAACAACGGAAACTTAATTAAAAATTATTTTCCTGCCTCTTGTTTTATAGATAACTTGTCAGTGTATAAATGCCTTGTTCTTCTACGTAGCAACACATTAACACATTCTGCTGAGAAAAGTCCATTCATTTATTGTGTGTCTGTTTTAAAGAATATTGGGAATTATTTCCAAAATTAACAAAAATGTGAACAATTTTCTTCTCGAAAAGATAAAAAAAAAAAACCAAAGTCTAAAATTACAATATTTCCTCTAAATGTCCCCAGTTTATTTTTCTCCTTTCTTTTAAATAACTGGATTGATGCTTTTTAAGTGCCAAGACTCTGAAGTAATCTAGGGTTCTATTAATCTTGTTTCAAGGGGTCTGACAGCTTTAATGGGTAGAGCTGATCAACATCAGTCTGCAAGGATGGGAGTGGACCTTAATGTAAATAATATCTTCCTGAATGGCCAGAATAAAAACATGGCTGCTGAAACTACTAAATCTTTCTTGAGAAAACAAATATATCATGGTTTTCAATTCATTTTTAAAACGTTTCAGGCCATTAGGAGAATGTGTTTTGCTAAGGAAAACATAAGGCATAATTTTAGCCAAAAATAATCCTTACAGAATAGCAATCTGAGAGTAAGTCAACAGAATCATGATGGAACCTCAACTACCCTCAAATACTATTCCATTCTTTCTTTCGTGATTGACAAGGCACACTTCTTAAGGCTTAAGAGTAACTTCCTGTAGACCAGTCAGGGTGAATTGATAAGAAAAAGGAATTTAGGTCAATTAAAGGCAATTTGAGCTTAAGAATACCATTTCAGGATAGGCATAAAGACGTCTTGTCTTTTTTTTTTAAATCTGCATTCCTCAGACACAATGAAAATCTGACTTTAAAACACCTTTTTTTTTGTTTCCTGTGCAATTAGGTATTATCAATGTTAAAAAGAGATTTAAATAGAATTTAGCGTTAAAAAAAAAATACCTTTCACAACATTTCATCAAATCGTATATTGCAAATTCATGGATGTCTTCACTGCCCATAGGCAAAATAATTTATATAAGTTTTTTTTTTGCAGATAAAATGTAGATATATATGTATATGTACATTTTTTTTTAACGGATTCTATTTATTTGTGTGTTTATTTCTTTAGATAGCAGACTTTGGACTTTCAAATCTTTACCAAAAAGACAAATTCTTACAGACGTTCTGTGGCAGCCCTCTTTATGCATCACCTGAAATAGTAAATGGGAGACCATATCGTGGACCTGAGGTATGTTGATTCTAAACTTGTTGCCAACTTTTCTTTCCTGTTACTTTGTAAGGAGGGTATTCTTAAATTTTGTTACATGGATGAGCAAAGTGGTCCAGCACCTTGGTATAGGATTTTTGTTTGTCAAGGGGTACAGGTATAGGTTACTGGGGAAGCAGGAAGGGGAATGTGGCAAGGTGGTGTGTAAGAGACCTGGAGTAAATAAATGTCTGGATGTATGTGACTGTGTATGTAGGTGGGCATGGGTGAGTGGGAGACTTTTATATATTATATAGCTATTATTATTATTATTATTATTATTATATAGATATATAAAGCCAAACTGCCACTGCCAGTGGAGATAAGCAGAAACACTGTTACCTCACTAGTGCGTGCATGTTAAAGGGACATTGAGATAAAGTAGTCTGTGTGCCATGTCCCTGTAGTTTTATTCCTGCAACAGAAAACATTGCAGGAACAGCAATGTTTTCATTTTGCAGGAAGGGCGATGTTTTCATTGCAGGATTAACATACCTCAGGAAGACAGCCACTTAATTCACTTCCGCAGCTATAACCAAGTTACACTCGGTTATGTATCAAATGACTCTCCTAGAGAGTAATTGATTGGCACAGTACAGCCTTTTGCTGCGCATGGGCACTAGCCTCAAAATGCTTCTCTATGGCAAAGCATTGGATTGGCTGAAATCATCAATCTTGTTGATCTCAGCCAGGTTGGCGGAGCAGCAGTATGTAGACCAGTGTACCCTGGGATGTTAGGTAAGTAAAACTTACCTTTTAAACCTCTACAAGGGCGGGTGAACAATTGCAACGTTAGGGGAACAATATAGCATTAGGAATGCCCTAATACTTGAGTGTAACTTCAGCAGTGCTTACCTGCGCATGTGTCCATAAGCATGGCACTGAACATGTTAGCTTATTATGTATGGCATGCTCAGACTGTGCCAAGACAACAAGGCATAAAGTGTAAATTAAAAAATTAACACAGTTCAGATTTTTTTTTTATGAAAGAAAAATGTAACTTGTAGTTAGCTGTCACATCATGCAAACATCTGACATGTGATTGGTCGTTTTATGGTGACCATTTCGAAAGTGTAAAAAAGTTCCAACCAGAACAATGCTGTGTTTTGTTAAGTAACTATACTTAACATGTAATTTCAACTGGCATGCCACAACCACTGAAAAAAAGATACAGGCAAAATAAGAAAATGATTTGAGCAGAACCCTCTTCACTTAATTTGTATATTAATTTGTTTGTTAATTATTTCTTGAATTGCTTCTCCACGGAAATCAACTTCCACATTCCACACAAGATCATCAGTGATAGATCAAATAACCTCTTTATGAAGAAACTGTACTGTGTCCCTATACTTATGAGTAGGACACCCACCCAACCTTTTGTTATGAGTAGGACACCCACCCAACCTGTTCTGTGGCCCAATACTTATGAGTAGGACACCCACCCAACCTTTTGTTATGAGTAGGACACCCACCCAACCTTTTGTTATGAGTAGGACACCCACCCAACCTTTTGTTCTTCCACTGACACTAATATCTCTAGAAATTATACAGTAGATATATTAGTTACAGTGTCATCTTGCCAAATGCGTTAGTGAGTGTGTTGGATGCCCAGTGACCAGAACAAAAACTATACTTTACCTTCATGTTACAGTGTGGATTTTTCTTTTCATTATTTCTGCTTTATTCTATTTTTTGCCCATCTTCATACTGTGTCTAATGATTTCTAATAAAAAAAAGTATCTTGTGTTTTTAGGTTGACAGTTGGGCCCTTGGTGTGCTTCTTTACACGTTGGTATATGGAACAATGCCATTTGATGGTTTTGACCACAAAAACCTAATCAGGCAAATAAGCAGTGGAGAATATCGTGAACCTACACAGCCTTCAGGTAGAGATATTATCTGGTTTAATAAACATTGGCTTTACTATAGTACAATGTAAAGTAATGGATAGCTGTTACTGTTTGTGAAATGTCACATGAACTAGTCAATTTGGACAAGAGTTGATAATTTACTACTGGTGTCAGATTGCTGACTTGCATGTATAAATCCAAAGAAATTTAGCAGTGTTAATCTAATTAAATTATGAATAATGTACAAAGTCTTTTATAAGAAGATATTTAGTGACATAAAATAAAAATAACTACAAACATGCACCATTCATAAAAGTTTGCCTAATTAATTAAAGGGTTACTCCAACCACCATGGCCACTTCTGCTTTTAGAAGTGGTTATGGTGGTAGTAGTCAGTTTGTGCAGTGTTTTTGCCTGAAACACTGCACAAACAGAGAACTTTTGTGCTTGGGGCAACTTACTCCCCCAGCACACGTGACATAAGCCAGCACACGTGACATAGGTGTTCCTGACTGCCTTATGTTAATTTTGTGCATATTTCACGTCTGTTCACTCTTCACTTGCCGGCAGAGTTAGGAGCATGCCTTCAAGTGAAGCCCTCTCTCCCCCTTCCCTTTATATACTTCACAGTCAGGCTGCTCTGCCTGTCTCTGTCTGTGCTGCCCCCTATTCTTCACATACCTCTGTCTCTCTCCCTCCATGCAGTCCCGCTCCCCATAAGTTACACTGCCGGCTCTCTCTCAGTCTGTGCAGTTCCCCTCCCTTACAGATAAATCACTCTCTTTCTCTCCCTCTGTGCAGCTCTCCTCCCCTAAACCAGTGTCTGAATCTTAATTCTTGGTTCTCATTCCGTAACACAATGTGATGTCACGCGTGTATTCTATGATTCTCTATGGCAGAATCTTAGGTGCATCACAGCAAGCTCCACGCATGAACCTAAGGTCCCCAATGTTCATCCATGAGGAGCATTGGATTGGCCTCCAACCCAAGGAGGAGGTTTCAGCAGCGCCGACTGAGACTCAGCACTGCAGATTTTGTTTTTTTCTTTTACACAGGGGGAACCTAATTGATTAGGAGCATCAGGGGTCTAGCGTTTGGAATACAGATATGTATTCCGAATGCTACAATGTTTCTTTAATTGATTCATCAGATATCATTGATAAATAAAATAAAGTTTGTGGTAACGTCTCCAATTATGTTTTTTTTTTTTCTAGATGCACGTGGTTTGATTAGATGGATGCTTATGGTTAATCCAGAGCGTCGAGCCACAATTGAAGATATTGCCAACCATTGGTGGGTTAACTGGAGCTACAAGAGTAGCGTGTGTGACTGTGATGTCTTGAGGGACTCTGAATCTCCCCTGTTTGCCAGATTCATTGATTGGCAGTATCGTTCCACTGGCAGGCAGCTGGATTCTGAAAGTAAAAGTAAGTGCCTACCCAAACCATCCGAAGTTTCGCTAGAGCGACAGAGGTCTTTAAAGAAATCCAAGAAGGAAAATGACATTGCACAGTCTTTGCAGGATGGGACTGAAGATAGTGATTCAAAGATTATATCAAAGAGACCAAAAGGTATTTTGAAAATAAGAAGCAACAGTGAGCACCGTTGTCATAGTGCTGGATTTATAGAAGGAGTTGTTAGTCCTACATTGTCTTCTACGTACAAGAATGAAAGTGAAAAAGGCCATAATAATGCATCTTCTAGCAGCATGCGAGAGCTGAAAGAATCAACATTATACAGTTCAAAGCAATCTACTCCCATGCCGAAGAAGGGTATTTTAAAAAAGACTCCACAAAGAGAGTCTGGCTATTATTCTTCTCCAGAGAGAAGTGAGTCTTCTGAACTACTGGACAATGATGAAAGAGAAAGCATTGATGTTTCTCAAGTAGTCCATGAGCCGAAAAGAACTGTGTCTCATAGCCTTTCTTACAGACGGAAGGGCATATTAAAGCACAACAGTAAATATTCAAGTGGTAATGCAGATTGTTCAATGGCCAGCACTGCTGCACCATCAGTGGAACCTATGGAAGAAGGAGTGACACCAGTGGAAGGGTTGTCTCGAAGTTACAGTAGACCGTCTAGTGTGATCAGTGACGACAGCATCCTTTCAAATGATTCTTTTGAGTTGCTTGAATTAGCAGGTGGCAGAACAAACAGACCCAGAATACGTAGTTGTGTCTCAGCGGAAAACATTCTATACCTTCAGGATTTTGAGGGCCTACAGAAAAGCCCTCGTCCGCAAAACCTAAAACGTTACAGAAACCGTTTTGCAGACAGCAGTTTTTCTCTACTTGCAGATATGGATGACGTCACTCAGGTCTACAAAAAAGCTTTAGAAATATGCAACAAGCTTAACTAATGTTGTCACAGAAGGCTAAGAGTTTTGTGATGAATACTTTGCTGACAGTATTAGTGTAGAACTACACAAATAGCCTCTTTTTGCAAGTGCACATGCACATTTTTCTTGTGAAAATTCTCTATTTAGTGTGAACGATGTTTTTCCTTTTCTTAAAAAGTTAGATTACATTTTAATAGCGCACAAAAAAAGGATTTTTCAAGATTTATGCCACTCGTTCACTGGTACCTGCAGTATTGTTCGTAAAAAAAGTTATAGAACCATTTGATTGCTGGAGGTTCTAAGGATAACTTAGTTTTGCAATATGTTGCACACCTAAAACTCAAACAAGTTCAAATTATAAAGCTGTTTTATGCGGGTACCATCTTTTTTTATGAATAATTTATTTATATTTAGATATCCATAAAAGTTCCTATATTGACCTATATATAAACATAATATATACTTATGGTAATTTTTCTCATTCATGCACTCTCAAAGTTGAAATGTCAAATACCCCTTTTGTTTAGCAAAGATCTTGCTAAAAAAAAAAACTCTGTTCACAAAAATGGTGACGTTTAGATATTTTTGTATATTTACTATCCCTTCCGTAGTTCCTGTAGATTATTTTATACTATTAAAGTATGATGGGAGTGATTAATAGCAGATCTCCCAGCTTGGGTTAAACTGTTCCCAAACTTGGGAACAGCTGGTCAACAGTGCACCCCAGAAGTTTGAGGAGACAGCTTTGGTAGATAGATTCGTTTTACATAATAAATAGGTAATCATCTGAATATTAAACAATTATTATTTAACTATTTATTTCTATCAAGTATTTATAAGAAGGTAAAGGCTTTATCGGGTCATACTTAGCATCTATGTGAAAAATAGGTGCTTCTTTTATACAAATAATAAACATCGCTCCAGTCAAACAATTAAATAAAAAAATGCGATAAGAACAAAATGTAATGTCACCCACATAACTTGCAGTGATGGTTCTAATACACTAAAATATATAGTATGTTGAACTGTCACAACACATACCGTCACTGGAAAATGTTATATGTTTATATGATACGTGTGCCTTTAAATTAACTCATGATACGCCAACTTTAAAATTGAACATAGTTATCAAGGCTTTAAAGGATACAAAAATATCGGATTATGTTTTGTTCATTTTCTGACCCCTCCTGATTCTTCACATAAATACTAAACGTATTATTTTAGCTAGGGAATGCTATCGCTAGGTTTTAACGCCATACATTTTAACCTTTATAACTGTATGAGAACAATTTTTAAGAATGTGTACCCTTAGAAATAATTCTATAACATTGTTTGAATTCTCCAAGTAAGGCGTTTGAACTTGTTCTCCAACAAAATAAACAACATTTTAGATATTTACATATTTCAAAAATACAGAAATTCAATCTGCTTTCGTGCTCAAAGTGCACTATGTGTAGTTTTTGTCTGCTGGCTCATATAGTAACGTAGTATTTTTTTTTTTTTTTAAACTCTTTAATAAATACAACAAATTAACATTTTAGAGGTGCAGTAAGGTATTTTGCTGTGTTTTCGGACCTGTTAATTTGTTCTGCACAGATGTTTGCCAAACGTAATCCGAGAACCTTAGAATTGAACATAAAAGAGCGATACCCTGGGTTGAATAAAAGCTTGGACATGCTTTCACTTATATTTCATATAATATATAATGATTTTGCCCATTTTAGCTGGCAAATTCGTACTGGGTACAGGGTTCAAGTTTCTTCACTTTCACTGTCAGCAAAATAAAAGACTTGAAATATTTATGGGTGTAATAGTGGATATGTGACCGTGTGTCAGATTGCTTTAGAATGTAGGTAGAAAGGAAAATGGCAAGTAGTAATGGCAGGGCAAGTTGGAACTAAAAAGGTGTTGTTTTTTTAAAAGTGGATTTGGAGCAAGTAAGTGTATAATTTGTAATTAAAAGAAAAGACGTGTAATGTAAGCAGGATATTCTAATGGGCAATGGAATAAAACTGTTATTGAGAGAACCAGGAACTGGCCAAGAATTGACTCCACAGCTTTTAGTATCAAATATCCATTACCAAGAGCTGAATTGTAGCTCATTTTGTTTTTAAACAGCAGTGGAACCACATTCTTTCTAATTCCTGTTAAACCGTACGAAGAATGGTCACTTGAGAAAGAAAGGTGTGACTTTTACCACGAAGGTGTTTCATGGGTCAACTGGACTGTGTGAAAGCACACAAGTGTTAACATATGTTGCATACATGATAGGCCTGGGCAAACACATAATGTTTGTTTTCACATCACTAACCACAGATGCCAAAAAAAAAAAAAAAAATTCTGTTTGAATAGAAAAGCCTGTGTTTGGTTTAATTAAATGTTTTGATACACTACCTGATTTGACTTTAGTTTGAATTGTAATAAGTGAATTCAGTCTCACTCATACAATATGTCTCTTTATTTTCCTGCTTAAATATACTGTTTCTATGTCTCACAAAGAGGTTTTTGAAAAATATCAAATTGACTTATTAAAAGCCATGATTGGGTTTTGGTATTTTCATACTGGTTATGTTTCAGAAACATTGACTTTTTTTTTTACTGTGCACGTTTATTAGGCTGGCATGTAGACACCATTTTACTAGTCAAAAATGAGCTATGTGCCAATGTCCTCCCATATGCCCTAATACATTTTTTACATTTTTATTTTTTATTTTGGCAGCAATCACATTCGATGCAGCATATGTTCAGTCATGGGAAAAAAAAGGACAAGGGCAAGATTCACATTTTTTTTATATACAATATAAAATGAATAATTCTTAGATTAGGACTCACAAGAATTTAATAACAGTACTCAAGGGTGAAAAGGCTACATCTGTCATGCAGCAAATCATAATAAGAAGGTCCCACAAATCTCCAAAAAAAATTGAAAACTTAAAAATAAAATCGAAATAAATGAATAATAGTAGAACAAACCTTAATGTGAAACGCACATTAACATAAAAAAAAAACCCCAAAACATATTAAAACAGAAAGTGTTAAGCGTTTGATACATATTTAAAGCACCATTGGAATATAAACTATGTGAATACAGTACCAAGTCCAATATAGTTGATTTTAGTAAGTCCTTCAATTATGGAGTCTTGTCAAACTCTTCCGTGTTGCAGACAAGTTCAGACGTAACAATGTGAACTCATAAATAAACACAAAACAAACAGCTTTAAGTCTAAAGTTTCTCTTTGCACATGCCTATATATTTAGTTTATGTTACTAATATATTATTTGTGTATATTTTAATTTAGGCAGTATTTGTACTTTTTTTAATCGCTTCTACTCCTTTTTGAACTACCTTTGATTTTGTGCGTATTGCAAAACTAGATTTGTCAGAACAGTCATTTATCGACGGTTCTGTAATATAGTTTTTTTTTTCTAAAGTACTAGATTTAGTCTTAATATACCTAAGTATATTTCATGTACGTTGATCAAATTCTGTCTTCCTGTGTTTCTAATAATTGATTTATAAAACAATACAGAAGCATAAAAGAATATACAATTTGGTCAAAAACATTTTTTTTTTGTATATACAATATACATATAATTTTCCAGCATACCCATTATTTCTTCACTATTATCTCTGTCATATTCTTATCTGATAGTTTAAAAAAAATACATAAAATTAAATCTTAACCTCTATGTGTAACATAGAGGGGAAAAGGGGGCCACATTTCTCAGATAAGGAAATAGCGTTACCAAAGAAAATACTAATGAATATAAATCATGTTTGCCCAGGCCTTGTGTTTTTTTGTGTTAGTGGGTAATTATTTAAAATAATAACTATGTGAATGAATAATCGATTATTGCCAAACTGGAAATGTTACATAGGGACTTTACTGGCATGTTTTCATTCGTAGAAGAATAAAAAAAAAAAAAAAAAAAACTTGACTGCACATTGTTATTAGTATTGTGATTTTATTTAATATTGTTTTGTAATGCATTGGTGATTTTTATTTGACTGCCTTTTTTATTTATTGCTCTAAAATCATTTTCAAAGGTATAATATATTTGGTGTAATTTAATTGGTGCAACGTTTTTCGAAGCTCCTGCCAATGTTTTGTTTATCGATGAGAGGTGAGTTTGTGCTGCTGATTGGTCTCAGAGAGTGCCTAACCACCTAATTGTTTGTATTTTTATCCAATGTTTTGTATTAAATAAAACGATGTGATAAACGTATGTGTTTGTTTTGTGTTATTTCCTCTGTTTTGCACTAATATGACTTCTGATTTCAATATCTGCCAAAGAGTGTGTGTTATTTTTTAAAAAAAATATGTTTTTGGTTTGTTAGAGGAACACTCTAGTTGAAATTTTGTTTTGATTCTCCCCCATCGTAAAAAAAAATGATGATGCTCCCCTATTGTAATCCATGGCAATCACTGCAATCTGCCAATCGAATGCTTTACATAGATAAGCGTATCAATTCTCTTATAAACTTACTTGCTTAAGTCAACAGGTCTTGGTAACAGAAAACTACTAATATATCCAATTTTAAGAAAGTTTCAAAACCACCATCCATCAGAAGTATTTTGATGCACATATACACTAAACCTGGAGATATGTTTAATCCGAACTGAAATTCGTCTGAACTTGGGAAGATTGGGTGATCGGTTAAATTCCTGAACTCTGAGCCAAAATGTACCCAAATCAAGAACTAATCGAAATCAGCATGTTCATTTTAATTCGTGATTCTGGATACCTCCACTGGTGCCACAAAAAAAAAAAAAAGAGATGATTAATAGGAAAAAGATGATTAACGGTTAGGGGACAGTCAGTAAATGTTGATTTTATTCACAGATTAAGTGAGCAACAGAGGGGAAAAAGTAGGAATAGTAAAAAAAATCCATACTTATATATTGTATATTTTATTAAATATATAATATATATATACAGTGATCAGTCACAACATTAAAACCACCTGCCTAAACATGTGCTGCCAAAACATGATGCGTTGAGGCATGGACTCCACAAGAACTCTGAACGAGTCCTGTGGTATCTGGCACCAAGACATTAGCAGCAGGACCTGCAAGTTGCGAGGTGTGACCTCCAAGGATCGGATCTATTTTTTAAACACATGCCAGATCTAATCGGATTGAGATCTGGGTATTTCCCAGGCCTAGGCAATACCTTGTACTCTTTATCGTGTCCTTCAAATCATACCTGAACAATTTTTTGGAGTGTGGCAGGATCATTGTGCTGCTTAAAGAGGCCAATGCCATCAAAGCACACCATTGCCATTAAATGGTGTATGTCATCTACAACAATCTCTAGGTAGGTGGTACATGTCAAAGTAACATCCACATAAATGCCAGGATTCAAGGTTTCCCAGCAGAACATTGCCAAGAGCGTAATCTGCCAGCCTGTCTTCTTCATGCATACCGCTGCCATCTCTTCCTCAGGTAAATGACACACACGCAACCACATCCGGCCATCCTCCTGATCAAAAAGAAAAATGTGTCTAATCAGACCAGGCAACCTTCTTCCATTGCACATGAACTTCAAGAACTGACTGTTCACTTGCTGCTTAATATATCCCACCCCTTAACACCTGTCATTGGTTTTAATGTTGTGGCTTATCAGTGTGAATATATGAATATAGATTATTTTTCTTTCTGCTCCTCGTGTTTTTCCCTCTGTTGGATACTTTTTCTCACGTGATCTGTGAACCAAATGCCGGGAAGATGCTCCTATTAGTGTCTTGCAAAATATATACATAGTATTATATTATGTATATATTTTATAGTGCATTGATTGGCATGTTTTCAAATTTTTTGGTTCACTTGGTTTGGTTCATGAATTGGGTTTTCGGTACAGAAATTCTGCAGAGCTAAACTGACATCGGACAGAAATTCGGGCATCCCAAAAAATGTTTGGTTTTTAGAAAAATGGTATGGCCAATGTGAATTTTCTCACCATGCACAAGTATAATATGTACTATGTTGGCACCCAATCATCTGTGTAATGTATAATACATGTTGGCTGACATAAGAAAACTGGGCAAAGTTGGGTGTCAGATTAACAACATGGCCATACAAGAGGTCAGTAATGCATCATGATGCAATCATGCCTGTTCCCAGGATACAAGAAAAAAAATGCAGAGGTGAGCTAAAAAAATAATAAGGTGGATGGAAAACATTAGTTATGAAGAAATACTAAAAATGCATTTGCTTTCATAAGAGCAAAAAATATATGACATTTTCTACCTAAAGAGGTTGTCTTATCAGATTCTATAGATATTTCTTATAAAAGGCTTGGATGATTTATTGCAAACACAGAATATTGACGGATATAAATGATATGTATGCGAACAGTTTGTAGATCCAAAAAAGAAATCGGACTACCATTAAGAAGGTCAATAAATAATTATTTTTCAACAATTACTGGTGGAATATGTTTATGAATTTGATAAGAATGTATTTAGCTTACAAACAATATATAACACACACACACTTTATTACTTATACACATATATAACCACATAGTGTTCATATACATACAGTCTCACACACATTAACACACTCACTATTCATTACACACACACAATACAGTCTTTGCATATACACATTGCTACATACTCTATCCTTTACATATATGTACAAATATACACTACCCCTTACACTAATGCACTATTTCTTCATTACAAACATACAAACAGTCTTTGTATACGCATAGCTACACTGCCTTTCTATACAAACACACTCCCTCTTGCACATGCACTCACACTCTCTTACACAACAGATACACACATACACTTCCCCATACTTATATATACACATACATATATGCACTCTCACCCTGACATATATCGACTTTGACTCTCCCTTTCAAATGCAATATTCTTCTTTACATGATGAGGGCATGTTCCAGTCCAACACCAACAAGCAGCAATGAGTAATGGTGCTCTGTCCATTGCGAAGCTTCATGTCCTCTTATTCTAGTGCAGGGACATGTCAGCAGGGGCTTTGGTAGAACTTTAAAAAAGATATCGGAATTTCCCTAATACTTTTAAAGGTCCTGCTCACAGTATTAATTTGTGGACTCAAAGGAAGGACAAGCTACGCTACTTTATTGATCTTCCAATACCGAAAGGTAGCATTTAACGTTGTCTGCTCACACCCGGCAGGCCACCCTTGTATTGTTTGCCTCGGGTGTCCTTGGGTGGCCTTATGGTAAATCCAGGCCTGAGAATTGATAGAAAGATAGTATGCATTCACATAACTTTTAAAGTACAATTTCAACATTTTTCAACTTACATATAAGATCAACATTTCAGTTCCCACATGGGACTTTTTTATCAAGACAATGTGTAAAGCAAACAAAGCACGGTGATAAAACATATCCAATATAAAACAGAGAATAAATACCAAAGTGAGAGTGATGGCTTCATACCGTAGAGTCGTAGACAAACAAAAACTTAATAAAAGTGAAGACGATAAAGACATTAGGACCAACAATAGTTATCAATGAGAGACAATTAAGTGGTGTTAAATATTTTGTAAAAAAAAAAAAATACAGAAAAAAATTAAAACAATTCTAAAAAAATATTTTTCTGAAATAATCACTGAGAGCAATTTTTGGTCTTCATTATTATTTGCTTAAACAATAATTTTAGTCATTTTTAATCTAATTTAAAAAAAAAAGATTTAATGCATCATCTGCAGTTGGTGCCTATTCTTTAATGGTCTTAAAGTGACACTATAGTGTTAGAAATACAAACATCAATTCCTTTTAATATAGTGTTCTAGTTCTGGTAACTATTGGGATTATTGACCCCCTGTGTGAATTAACAAAATTGATTTACTTACCATCCTTCTACTGGCACACAAGTCTCCATGCCGTCATCCTGCCTCCCTGGCTGTGATCATCATCACAGTTAAGCATTGGAAGGCTAGTGCACATGTGCATTGTGTCCATCAGCATCTCCTAGAAATGCATTGAGTCATGGGTACCATTCAAATTTCCATGCAGAAAGAATGAATGCTGGCCCTGAAATCTTTGCATCCCAGTACCCAGGAAGCTTATGGTTTGACAGCCACTAGAAGTGGTATTAGGCAGCAGTGTAAATACTACCTTTTCTCAGGAAAGGCAGCGTGTCTACACTGTTGAGACTGCAGGGACTGTATTTGTCCCGGAACCACTACATTAAGCTGTGGTGGTTCTGGTGAATCGTCTAGAATCACCATTCAATCACTTTTTCTGTGCCTCCTTCCCTTGTAATGCAACATTCACTAGACCATCTTGGGAAGACCTGAGAATGAATATAGCCCTGAGATTAATGGAGTCCTAAGAGCTAACAAACTCACACTAGTATCACACACACAAACAAAATCACGTAATATACAATAAACCATATTTTTCGGAATATAAGACAGTTTTTTTACTACAAAATATGGAGTAAAACCTACCCACAGATGTGTCCTTTACACTGTATATATATCTAGCAAGTATCACTATATATATACATACAGCCAAAATATGGTCTGGTAAGGGAGATCTTGTTCATCGTTCCATTGCAGGCTCCTGTAGCAGAAGGGGAAGCCCGGTGTGACTCTCTGCAGCTCCCTCTCTTCCCCACGCACCGACCTGTCAGCACATTGCAACAGGTTACCATGGCAACACTTCGACGCTGCACAATGCCTGGACTCAAGAGAGGAGTCTGCCCCAGCAGAGGTGCAGCATTGATTCTCTAGACTAGGGATAGGCAACCTTCGGCACTCCATATGTTGTGGACTACATCCCCCATAATGCTCTTACACCCATAATGCTGGTAAAGCATCATGGGAGGTGTAGTCCAAAATATCTGGAGTGCCGAAGGTTGCCTATGCCTGCTCTAGACCATGAGAACAAAGGCCTACCTTGGAATGTTGTGTCCCACCTCCCAGGCCAAAGGTAAGAAGTGGGAAGGGAGGGAGGAATTAACTTTATAACATAAAAAAATAATAATAATAATTTTAAAAAAGTAAAATCAAACTGCATCTCTGTCACCCCCCACAGAACACAGCCCCTATTTCACCTCACAAATTCACACTAACACTACATCACCTACACAAACAGCTTCCACTACACACTCACACTAAACCCCACACACTACATCCCTTACACACACAAACATTACACCCACTACACACTTACACTGCAATCACGATACACTCACACACACTACATCCCTTATACACAGACATTACATCCACTATACACACACACTTACACTGCATTCACCATACACACACTCTGCAGTCACCATGCAGACACAATACATTCCCTACATATACACACTGTATTCACTACACAGCAGCCTGTCTGCTTTCAATGGGTCGTTTTATAGGGCATGAGAAATTAAATGCAGTATCAAATGCAAACATTTTATCATATATGACACATTTTTCCATTTTGCTGCTTTCAGTATCCAAAAATACACAGATGGATATTGTTCTTTGCACATCTCGTTTCCACCTAAGAGAAATAATACCTCAATTATTTCAAGTCTTTTGAGTGCTGTTTCACATACTGCACATGTTACCTAATTTTCATGGTGAAACATGATTCGCTTGACAATGTAAAAGTTTTTATCCTTACAATATTTTATTATTTTTGCAAAGATACAGCTCCTAAGAATTATGATTAGAAAATATCCTATGTATCCTATAGATTGATATAAAGGATTCCTATACAAATGTTCAGAGTTGAAGGATAAAAACATTCAACTTGTCTTATACAAATACTGGAATAAATGGATATTACTAAAGTTACAAGATGTCAATCATCAAATATTAATATTCATTAAAGTGGCTCTTTTGGCTTTACTTTCCTTAAACCCCCAAATATTAAATATTATACTTTCTTACTTGCCACTTGCTTTTATGAGCTCTGAGCCGGTGAAATAAGTCCAACCAAATGCTTCTCTATGAAAACCATTTGATTGGACCAAGAGAGGGAAGCAGTGATGTTATGTGATGTTGTATGAGGTGTAGAAAGCTTGAGGATAACTTTGTCTGGCCCTGGATTCAATTTCAGTATTTATAATTTTTTACTGTGTTTTGGGGGTTGAAAAGAGGTGTGGGCAAAGTTGGTAGTGCCCAATAGGGTAGTATTAATAGAAGATTTGTTATAAACAAAGGGCTATAGTAACCCTTTACCCAGAACATTTAAGAGTTCCATTGGAAGTATCTCTTTTTGGCATTAGAAAATCAGCAATCAAATTGGACCTCGTCATCTGGAACTTAAGAAATTATGCACTTTTGCACAAATGTGATCATATTTCTGCCATTTTACTAGTGCAGGTATTTGACTGCCTTTTAAACAATTAAATTATTTTCAATAGTTCTTTGTTTTTAAAGTGCATGGATAATAACACGAAGTAGCAGTAACATGTATCGTAGTTAGAGATAATATAGAGGGTCAAGAGATAAACATGACAGGTCATGATGAGATGCACATTTTTTCAATTATATAAGACAAGAAATATAAACAATTAGTATGTCCTGAGAATAGGCGTAGTATACTAAGCATAAGCGCTGGACACTTTAATAATTGTCAAGAATATAACATTTTTAAGCGAACATGATTCAGGTCAGAGATAGGCATATATGACTTAATATCATTCAAGGTACATTGGCTGACTACACGATAAGTAACATAATATAATTAAACCACCAGGTAGCTTGATACCAAAAGGCGATAATGTCAGGCATGTTAGTTGATGCATAGACTTAAACAAGAAAATAATAAGACAAAGTAATAAGAAAACAGAAGGAGGATAGCAATCATCAGTGAGATAGCAGCTCAACCTATGCCGTTAGTTGTTAGACAGAGTCCGATAAGAGGTTTTAGCGTGCTCATGTCTCCTATGAAGCTGCCCTTAAAGGCTTCTCTCCAGCCTTGGGTGCCCACAGGAATCTGAGCTCGGTGTTCATCCTACCATCAGGTAAAGGCACCGTGATCCTAGGTGTTGGTGTTTGATCATGGTGTGCAGGCTGCGTTTGGCTGCGTGTACTGTGTTGTTTATTCACCTGGTAGGGATCCTCCTGGCTGAAAACTTTGCCTGAAAACTGTGTCACAGGAGCAGGCAAGGTAGTAGGTTGAGTAGATTTTCTCCTCCTGTCCTTCAGTTTTCTCCAAAACCGCTGACAAATAGAACCAAACTCCCTCTGGAATTCCATCTCCCAGCTACGGGCTGATGCCTGAGTTTCCAGCTTAGCAGCAAGTTCACCTACAGCCATTTTGGAGGGACCGCGTGTTAACCCCAGGAGCGATGGCAAGGTAGAGTCCTATGTGGTGGGGACCGGGATTACCCTCACCAGTCCAGAGGGGGGGGAGGGGAGGTACGGGGCTCTGTATACCACAAGAGTGTCCAGGTGGACTTGGGAGCGCCCGGTTTTCCCACCGCTGGGTCACACCTGACTGCAAGTAGTCGGAGCCCACAGCTGCACTTTAACTGCTTTTGCTGAACTCAGAACTGGCATCAAGTAAGTCCATAGTGTACCAGTGTTCCTAGTATCAGGGGGCTGTTAGACAGGGTATTTGTGCCCCTATACACACTAATATTTCAGAGTTTGCCCAGAGCTCAAGTCTGCCATGGCTGATCAGTATGGCGGTCAAGCCCCTACCCCAAACAATGACATTTTAACATCTTGCCCTATAAAGGTTTTTCTCATTTGATCACATTGGGTGATTACTCTTTCTATATATCATATTTCTATATATTTCCATTTGCTAATGAAGTGCATTGTAAAGGAGACTTTTATGTTGTCAGCAGCACATGATTTATTTACATTGATGGTTTGAGATTTGTTTTTAACTTCTATTATAAAAAAAATTGCAAGGTTTGTAAAATTAAGTCAGATGAGCAAAATGACAATCTAGAGAACCTTTGATGGTTATGTTGTAAAATCCCAGTAAAGGTTCTCTTGTATGGGGATAAGTGTGAGCAGCATGGCTTCCCTTAAGAGACAGTTTAGACAACCCCTCATATATGGATAATTCTAACTTTTTAGGATGATCCTGCATCAGAGCAAGGGTGGATCTAGAACCCAACTCTGAAGACGCACTTATGGATTTTGTAACATATTCTAAGAGGTGGACACCAGCATCTGAACAAGCACAGTTACATAAGTTAACAAATATACTTTAATTGGCAAATACCCCCTCTCATACCAAGTTGAGAGCAGAAGGACCTCCAAAAGCGGGAAACAAATTGGGAGCCTCTGTCCGATACAATTTGAGAGGGTATCCCATGTAGGCGAAAAATCTCCTTGGCGAATATCTCTGCCAATTCGGGAGAAGACGGAAGTTTAGGCAAGGGAATGAAGTGTGCCATCCTAGAAAACCTGTCAACCACGGTGAGGATAACAGTCTGTCTTTTAGAGATAGGTAGATCGACAATAAAGTCCATGGCCAAACAGGACCATGGTTTCTCTGGAACCTCCAAGGGTTGCAGGAGTCCACATGGAAGCGTATGGGGTTGTTTGGTTTTAGTACAAACTTCACATGCAGCGATGAACTCCTCAACATCCCTCCGTAAAGTAGACCACCAGAAGTCCTTAGAGATCAAGGCGTAAGTTTTGCGAATACCAGGATGTCCCGCCATCTTGCTATTATGTAAACACTGTAAAAGTTCCAGTTGAAAAGCAGGAGGAACGAAATGACGACCCGCAGGGGTCTGTTTAGGTGCGAGATGTTGCAACTTAATGATCTCGGCCAGTAATGGAGAATGAATCCTGAGATTCGTATTAGCAATGATATTGCACTTCGGAACTATAGAAGAAAGAACTGGTTCAGGTACAGTAGAAGGTTCATATTGGCGAGATAATGCATCGGCTTTAGAGTTTTTAGAACCAGGTCTGTAAGTCAGTACATAATTGAAGTGAGTCAGGAATAAGGACCAACGAGCTTGTCTAGAGGATAAGCGCTTAGCCTCCCCAATATATGACAAGTTTTTGTGGTCTGTCAAAATCGTAATAGGGTGTAGGGTCCCCTCCAACAAATGTCTCCACTCCTTTAAGGCTTTAATGACTGCTAACAGTTCCCTGTCTCCGATGTCATATCTGCTCTCAGCCCCAGAAAGTTTCCTGGAAAAAAAACCACACGGGTGTAATGGTTTATCTACCGCTAATCTTTGTGACAGAACCGCACCTACTCCTGTCTCAGAGGCATCGACCTCGAGTAGAAACGGCAAAGTCGTATCAGGATGGACTAATATTGGAGCAGAAGCAAAAAGTTCTTTGAGCCTCTTGAAAGCAGCGAGAGCTTCAGGAGACCACGTCTTAGTTTATGCCCCCTGTTTGGTCATATTGGTAATGGGCGCAATAATAGACGAGTAACCCTTAATGAAGCGCCTATAATAATTGGAGAAACCAATAAACCTCTGAATAGCCTTGAGTCCCTTAGGTAATGGCCAATCTAAAATAGACTGGAGTTTGTCAGGGTCCATCTTAAAACCTTCCCCAGAAATCACGTAACCAAGAAAATCTATCTGAGACTGATCAAAGCTGCATTTTTCCAATTTACAGTATAGACCATGTTGCAGAAGTTTCTGTAATACTGCTCTGACCTGTCTATGGTGAGTTTCAATCTCCCTAGAGTGTATCAGTATGTCGTCTAGGTAGACAATGACACAATCATGTTGAAACTCCCTAAGTACCTCATTAATCAGATCCTGAAATACTGCAGGAGCATTGCAAAGTCCAAACGGCATAACTGTGTATTCATAGTGACCGTACCGAGTATTGAACGCCGTCATCCACTCGTGTCCCTGCTGGACTCTCACCAAATTATATGCCCCTCTGAGATCTAACTTGGTGAAGATTTTGGAGCCCTTAAGACGATCAAATAACTCGGTAATAAGTGGAATAGGATAGGCATTTCTGACAGTTATTTTATTCAAGCCTCGGTAATCGATACAAGGTCTTAGCGTGCCATCCTTTTTCTTAACGAAAAAGAACCCAGCCCCGGCCGGGGAAGAAGACCTCCTAATGAATCCCTTTTCTAAGTTCTCCCGAATATACTCCTCTAGAACCAAGTTTTCCTGAACAGGCAAAGGATATACATGGCCCCTCGGAGGCATAGTCCCAGGTAGGAGCTTAATTTTACAATCAAATGGCCTGTGTGGCGGCAAAGAATCGGCATTCTTCTTGTCAAATACTGCCTTTAAGTCTAGGTAAAGGTCTGGTATCTGTCTTTCTGTGGACTGAATAGGAGTCTCAGGTATGTTAACATTAGCTAATGGAGAAACCTTGCATAAACACCTATCCTGGCAACCCTGGCCCCACGAGAGTATCTCCCCTAACTCCCAATCGATAATAGGGTTATGTTTCTTCAACCATGGGTACCCCAGAACTATGGGAACGGAAGGGGATGAAATGAGCAAAAGACATAAATTCTCCACGTGTAGGATACCAACATTTAAACTAATGGGTATGGTTTCACGAAAGATAACAGGGTCTAGTAGTGGTCTACCATCTATGGCCTCAACGGCCAAGGGTGTCTCCCTTAGCTGGGATGGGAAATTGTTCTTAATAGCAAAGGCTTGGTCGATAAAATTCTCAGCAGCACCGGAATCTATCAATGCCATAGCCCTTACTACTTCCTTCTCCCCAGTTAAGGAAACTGGTAGCAGAAGCCTGTGATCTTTATAATTAGGAGTAGAGGACAAAATAGAAACACCCAAGGCTTGTCCTCTAGAGAGACTTAGGTGCGAGCGTTTCCCGGACGGTTAGGACAGTTCGAGCGTAAATGACCCTTGGCTCCACAATACATACACAAACCCTCTCTTCTCCTGTACTGTCTTTCCTCCTCAGAGAGGCGGGTATAACCTATCTGCATAGGTTCAGGAAGCAAAGATACCGTGGAGTCAGGACTTGGAAAAGCGGGGGCTAACCTAAAAGAAGGTCTCCGGTTCCTCTCTCGAGTGTTCTGTCTCTCTCTTAAACGTTCATCTATACGAGAGATGAACGAAATTAAATCTTCTAAATTCTCAGGGAGTTCTCTGGTAGCAACCTCATCAAGAATTACTTCAGATAGGCCATTCAAAAATACATCCATATACGCCTGCTCATTCCACTTGACTTCTGACGCCAGAGACCTGAACTCTAGTGCATAATCCACCAGTGTTCGGTTCTCCTGTCTCAGGCGCAACAGTAATCTGGCTGCATTAACCTTTCTACCTGGAGGATCAAATGTTCTTCTAAAAGCAGCTACAAATGCGTTATAGTTATACACTAATGGGTTATCGTTCTCCCATAGTGGGTTGGCCCATCTCAGAGCTTTCTCAATAAGTAGGGTGATAATAAATCCTACCTTTGCCCTATCTGTAGGATAAGAGCGGGGTTGCAATTCAAAGTGGATACTAATTTGGTTTAAAAAACCACGACACTTCTCAGGAGCCCCACCATAGCGTACTGGGGGGGTAATGCGAGAAGAAGCACCCACTGTGGCTACCACTAGACCTAAACTGACAGGAGAAACAGGGGTATTACGTATCTCCTCTGGTGGGTTATTGGCATGAGATAATAGAGCCTGTAGCGCAAGCGCCATCTGATCCATTCTGTGATCCATGGCTTCAAACCTAGGATCAGGAGAAGCCAGCTGACTGTTTGTACTTGCAGGATCCATTGGCCCTGTCGTAATGTCAGGATCGGGACAGGGATCCAACACGCAGAGTACAAACAGTAGCCAGATACGTATACCGGACCTTAGAATGGCCGGACTAACGTAAGTAGTACCGTATAGAATGGTCAAAGACAAGCCGAGGTCGAGGGTAACAGAAGACAGGTAAGCGAGAGACAAGCCGAATCAAGGGTAACAGAGATAAGCAGAGTAAGGTAAACAAGCCGGGTCAAAACCAAAAGGGATAATAGAATACACAAGCACTGAGTGACTAGAACAAGCTAGAACCACGACAGGGCAATGAGCTAAAGAAGGAAGCTCTGTTAAATACCCTGTTCAGAGCAGTAACCACACCTCCGAGACGTCCTGATTGGTCCTGCAGCAATTGACTGACAGGTCGATCCGAGGGAGTGTCCTGATGATGACTTCCTGCCTAGATGGTGTAAAAGGCAGTCACTCCCTCGCGGCCGGCCTTGCATGACCGGATAGACCGCGGGGAAGGGAGTCATCAGACCGTCTGGATGGTGGAACAGCTAAGTCTCTACCTCTTTTGGAGGTAGAGACCACAGGTACCCTGACAAGTCTCTACTGGGGCCTGGAGGCGACTGTTTCCAGCAGAGGCTATCTGATTGACGCTGAGATGGCCTCTGCTAGAAAGACCCCCTTCCAAGCCTATTAGACTCCATTGTAGTCTCTAATGGGTCCTGGAGGGGATTCTTTCTAACACCCTCTCTAAAGGACACTGAGATAGCCTCTGCTAGAAAGACCCCCCTCCATGGCCCATTAACCCTCAATTGTAGTCTCTACTGGGGCCTCGAGGGGATTATTGCACTTTTGTTCCTTGTGTCTAAAGATTGTGTAGGGTGTGGCTGGAGGCAGGACAAGGGTGGGGCTTTCTGCGGAGCATGGGTGGGGCCTGTAAGGGATTTATTTTGCCCGTGGGCCCTGAGGGTTCTCAGTCCGCCCCTGTCCTGGTATATGTTAGAATTAGCCATGAGACATTCACCAATATTGCTACTGAGCTTACCCCAGATTCAGATCACTGTGATCTGTAATGAACGCGGCTGCGAGGCTTATTTTCCTGTCCGGTCGCACCTCCCACGCCTCCACGCTCTGTCAGTCCTTGCATTGGCTTCCAGTTAGATATAGGGCCCAATTCAAAATTCTGGCACTTGCTTACAAATCCCTACATAATGCTGCTCCAACATACCTATCCTCCCTCATACACAAGTATGTCCCGTCGAGACCCCTGCGCTCATCCCAAGAACTACGCCTATCCTCTGCCCGGATCCCCACCTCTGACGCTCGCCTTCAAGACTTCTCTAGGGCTGCACCTATTCTGTGGAACTCCCTTCCCTCCTCAATCAGACTTTCACCCAGCCTCCACTCCTTCAAAAAATCTTTGAAAACTCACTTCTTCGTTAAAGCGTATCAATTAAACTGTCAGCAGGCTTCTCATCCCCCACCCCATGACTCCTTTCCTGCAACTGTCAAAAATGACCTACCAAGCACTCAATAAACCCTTCTCTAACAAACTATTTAATTCCCCTACTTTAACCCGTTTGTGTCACTATACCCCACTCCCTCTAGCATGTAAGCTCATTGAGCAGGGCCCTCAACCCCCTCTGTTCCTGTACGTCCAGTGGTCTGATCTCAATGATGTGTCTGTTAGTCCACCCATTGTACAGCGCTACAGAATTTGTTGGCGCTATATAAATAATAAAATAATAATAATAATAATAATAGGCTGTCACAGTGTATTAGCTCCTTCTGTAAGACTGCAAGCAGGCTCTGTACCTGGTAAACACCATATGTGTATTGTGTGTACTGGGCTCACAATGGTCCATCCCAACAATAAAGCCTAATTGGCTACTAGGCTAAGTGATTACCTAGGGATCTAATTACATTAATGACATGCCTTAGCTGTCAGCATTAGTGTTATGGTTAGTTAGGGTTAGGATTACCTAAGGAATTGGTTACCTGAGATTAGGGTTAGCTCGATTCAATGATACTAGTTGAAGGAATCCCTCAGGCTTAGTGTTGGTGTAGGTTTAGGTTAGGATTAGGTTTAGTGTAGGGTTTGGGTTAGCTAATGTCAAAATAAGGACGTGTTTTCAAATTGATCCTAAAAGTTCCCCAAAAATCTTACAAAGTTATGTATATGGATTATAACTGTAAAAGTAGAAGAATATTTTAAACGGTAGAACACACAAGATGTGAAATTAATCTGTAAAGTTTAATGTGTATGGTAAAAAAATAAAATGTACAGATAAATTCAGCAGAAATGTGTAACAAAACTGGAAAAACAAATTACCCATCATAGTCCAAGATGTTTCCTTTTACGATCGAGAAATCGTGATGGGCTAAAGAGCAGTTTAGTGCTACTATTTAGTCCCAAATTCAGATGTTCCCAGTTAGTGGATCAGTGAAAAACTGGAAATGTTAAAATTGTCTATAATATGATCTTATAAGTTCTCAAATAATTAGCATGAAAAGTATCGCTGTACCCAGGGGCAGTGGCAAAATACAAATCTTGGATCTTTAGAGTAGTGCAACAAACATGGTCTGTGAAATTCACCACAAAAATGAAATACATGTAAATAAAATCTCAAAACAATAAGAACAAACTTGGAGGTTGGTGATATAAAGGTTGCATTAAGTATCAAAATGCTCTTATTTCAATAACCTATGGGGTCTACTTTCTGCAAATGTATCTGTAAACTTAAAGAGAAGGCATAGCAGAAACTTCAGAAAAGTGTACAGTCATGGAAGGGTTAATAAGCAGGTCTAAGAGAAGTGGACACAGAACAGAAACCACAGATGTTCCACTTACCACTTTTGTCCAATCTAGAAATATTTCATCAAGTACTTCCTGCACCCTACCTTTAAGCCAGTGTTCGGTTCCAGAAAAACTTGCATTAAAGGGATACTATGGTCACCAGAACCACTACATTATACATACATACTTCATGTAGTGGTTCTGGTGTCAAAGTAAGCTCGTTTGAGCAGGGTCATCTTCAACCTATCGTTGCTGTAAGTTTTCTGTAACTGTCCTATTTATAGTTAAATCCCCCCTCTCGTAATATTGTAAAGCGCTATGGAATCTGTTGGCGCTATATAAATGGCAATAATAATAATGCTTGACCCTGCTGGATTAGCATTGTAGACAAAATGCAATGTTTTCACACAAAATGCAGTGTTTACATCGCTGCCTAGCAACACCTCTAGTGGCTGTCTCTCATACAACTACTAGAGGTACTTCCTGTGTTAGGTCCTGTAATGTTTGCATTTAAAAAATAAAAAGAAAATCCAGCGAACTCCCTTATCCATTAAACAGCAACATCGTTGCTGACATATTTTGTTAGTTTTTTTTAAAAACACCTAATCTAGCAAAAATATAATGGGGGGTTAGTTACATTATATGATCATACATTGCATAAGCCTGCCACAACGTCAATGTACCCCATCTTTGGTAGGTCCTACTCTAACAGCCTAATGTCTGCTTCATGAGCTACTTACTTGGGGGGAAAAGTCCATCTGGAGTTATCTGCAGTACAAGGCTAAATAGGGCCCTGGGATGAGGCACCTGTGACAGGGAGGGGTGCAAAACCAAGGAGTTGGCTAGACTCCCAAATATATATATATATATGAGAAAACAGGGGACTGGCTGCACTCACCTGAACATGCATAAATGGGTGCTGCTGGGAGCCAATGTTTGCAGGACCTACATTCAGCATCTCAGTGCTGTGCATGGAGACACTGAACACCTTCCCATAGAGGTGCATTTAATCAATGCATCTCTACAAGGAGATGCTGATTGGTGCAGCGCAGAGTATTGGCAATCATGCACAATAGCCTCCCAATCCTTCCCTATTGGAAAGCACAGGATTGGCTGAAATCATCAAGATTTATGATCTCAGTCAAGAAGGCGTGGCGGTCGCAGAGATATCAGTGCGCTGTGGGGTGAAAGGTAAGTCAAAATTATCTTTTTACTTCACACAGTGGGAGCTGGCCCTTTAAATAGCTAGCAGGTCACTATAGCATCAGTAAGACATGTTTACATTCCTAACACTGTAGTGTTCCGTTAAATAAATACTTTTGACATAATTCAATATGTTTAACACACATAGAGATATACTCGAACTACACTTACAGATAAAAACCATATCTTTATAATGAATGTTGTTCATTTCTCAATAGCAGTAATGCAGAAAACAAAAATCTTATAGTGCATTTAATCAATCAGTGTCAGCAAAGTCAACATTTTGTTCTACGTCTCAAACCTTTGCCAGAATTTTTATATTTAGATCTATTGAGTTTTGTGTTCTCCACATGTGCCATTTCCTTGGGCAGAGTTTTGGAATGAACGATACGTGTTGTGCATGTGCCATAGATCTGCATATTTCATATCATAGATTGGCTCGATACCCCAAGCAGGTCATTTTGAAAGTGTATAAAACTGTTAGACATGAGGCAAGAAAATTGCTTTGGAAACGCGATATTACTTTTTTTTCTTCTTTTTCATATTTAGTTCAGTGTTACTAACCTGCCTGCTGTGTAGTCAGGACCAAAATTGAAAACATATGCAGCCGGTGAATTTGAAAAACTAGCTGTTTGTTAAGAGTACTGAACACTGTAATCTGTCCTGACAGAAGATGAGTTAAATGACTTTGAATGGGCAGGAATGCTTTGAAATTAGACGGTTTACAAAATTGGCTTCTGTAACTTTTTTTTTTTTTCTGTGCGTTTCCATAATGGAAGTGTTCATTGAAAAGTGCTTAGATTGGTTGAGGATGAAAAGATCCAAATATTTTTGTGTAAATGGGTCGTTTTTCAGTACTCTCCTGTTATACTCAAATGTACATTGTACTTATACATCTATCACGTGTGTCCTCACTGTACCTGCAACAGCTAAATTGATCTTAAAATAAACATAACTTTTCGGTTTACCATACAATATTTTACTAAGAACATTTTCAAAAGGTTTTCAGATGTCCCGACTGCTTTGTAACCATATTCTCCAAGACTGGGAGACTGGGACACAGAATATATTTTTAGAACAATTCAGTCAATTGTATGCACGTGAATACACAGAACAAAAAGTATATATGTGCCTCTAGACATAAACATTGGATGTTTTCTGTACAGTGTTTATCCATATGCTTTATGGCTGGATCTTAGAAAAAATTAGAAAAAGAAAAAGAAATGTTAGGCTGGAGTGAAAATAGAGTGAACACATAAAAAAGCCAAGTATGCAATAAAAATGTTCCATTAATACTGTCTGATAAAGATATGCATGGTGAGTGACTGTTAAACAACGTAGTAGCAGTGTAGAGTTACAGGGACTGTGACATAATATAGAAGTAGGATAGCCATGGTTACAAACTAGGGCATAGAGCGGGGTAGGCAACCTTTGTCACTACAGATGTTGTGGACTACACCTCCCATAATGCTATTACAGCCATACTGCTAGCAAAGCATCATGGGAGATGTAGTCCTCAACATGTGGAGTGCCAAAAGTTACCTACCCCTGGTATAAAGTATATAACATATAGGAGTATACATAATAACTCAAAAGGAATACTTTATCTGCCATAAATTTTCATGTATACATGATCTTTGTCTAACATCAATGCGGGCATCTGCATAGAAACCTCCATCAAGATCATCAATACTCTATTTAATTTTAAACAATTGTAAGGTTAATGAGAGTTAGAATTACAAAGAAACAGGAAAATGAGAACCAAATAAGATAACCAAGTTCCAGAGGAAAAAAAAAAAAACAGAAGAGAGATAAGTACAGGGATATGCCAGAAAAACATAGTTAGCATACAATAAGTATTGTCGTGAGCTTGAGCTGACTCTGTACAATTATAAAACTGAAGGAAACAGAGGTGATGAGAAGCAGACCTATTCAGGCTAGGGGGTCTTACCATTATTTAGTTCTCAGGGGTAGTGCGACCTATTATTCAGAAATCAGTGCAAGTTGTTGAGAACTTATTATCAAACGATGAAGAGTTGTAGGCTCCAGGTGCAATAAATAGAGAAATCCAGAAGGGGACATCATGGTCTGGATATGTGTACTGAATAGGTGGTTAAGGGCATTCTTTAAGAGGATAAAAGTAAATGGAAGTCATGATGAAGGCGTGATATTGAACTTGTGACGAAGGCTTAGATTAGGACTCCTAGTGAGAGTAGCAGGTTCAGTGAGCAGATAATTAATTAACCAAGTGATCCATACTTAGAGAAATATTGGCTAAATCATGTACTAGGAAAGATGTTTTATGTATCACCTTCACTTAGTTGGATTTGCGTAGAGTTATAGAAACTAATTTATATTTTAACTCATTTGTTACTGGTTGTTTTTTGCTTGAAAAAAAGAAAAGCACATAATTTCTATAATTTCTGTCTTTTCTATCGTGGAGTGCAATATGTCACTTATTATATGAACTTATTATAGCATCATGACATATTTTGGGGGCAATGCAAAACTTCAACTCAAAAAGCCCCAAAGATATAACAGTTAAATTATAGTTATTAGCCAGCAGAAATAATTCCAGTTCTCCCATAACATTGATTTTTGTGACCACAGTTACAAACAGCCTCCAGAGAGCCTGTTCTACACCAGACCAGTGGAGCCAGACTGCAGCTAGAGCCCATCATCATCCTCATCTGGTTGTAAGTAGGCAATCTAGTATATTATTCGTGGCACTAATCTCTAATTTACCTCACATTAAAGAAACACTATAGTCCCCAGAACCACTGCAGCTTAATGTAGTGGTTCTGGTGTCTATAGCCTGTCCCTGCAGGCCTTTTAATGTAAACACGGCGGCACTCCAGCACTTGCGTTAGTTAACATGGCAGATCATATGGGTGGGGCATTGTGATGTCATATGGGATGGGGGGGGGAAGGGCGGAAAACTTTACTTTTGCCTAGGGCAGCAAAAATCCTTGCACCGGCCCTGCCTTCTCCCTGTAAAATGTTAGGCAGGGGTCATAAAAAACAGGATAATACATTTTTTAAATGAAATTACATATTTAATTAAAGGGACAGTATAAGCACCCATACCTTTTTAATAGGCTGGAGTGGGCTGGGTGCCTTTAATGTCCCTTTAATTAAATCTTTCACTTAACCCTGCAAAGGTAAAATTGTTCTCCTTGCACTATAGTTTACCTTTAATATTAATTTCACAAAGATTCCCACACATTTAACATCAGACAGCCAACATACAAATATAATCCAACAGGCAATCCAGAAGCACACACACAATACAGAAAACAGCTCACACATACAACCCCACAAACAGCCCATACACATGCAAGCAATGCTGCACACCCCTCTACACATAATACCACCATATGCACTTGCATAACACCACAGACACCCCACATACATGTATAACACGGTCACACCATATCCATACAAAGGCCCACAAACATACACAACACCACGCACAGCCCAAATATACACACACACACACCAAATATACTCTGCACCCATACATAGCAGTGTAGAATTTGTCATCATGCATTAACATTGCCTTAAACTATGGACAGTACCCAAAGGGTCTTTAAAGCTTTATGTAGGTACATAGATACAAAAAGGTTGCCTACCCTGATCTAGAACATTACTGGTGTTAGCTCATGAAGTTTTTTGTTTTGTTTTTTTGCCAACAAATTGGAAAACTATTACTCACGTTCAGGTTTTACCATCTCCTCTCATTATCTGTATACCATCTTGCTGCTGTAGTTTGTCATGTAACAGGTATGTCTGCAGCAGGACATAACACGTTAGATTTCTTTCAATAGTCCTATCACACATCAATAGTGTATTTTGGTTCATTTAGAGAATACATTTTTACGTTTCTTTTAAAATCCGAGCCAACAATATTCAGAACATTATTACCAAGAAGCATAACATATCAGCAAATACATTTCAGTAATCAAGTCATTCTGACAGCTCTGCAGTATGGTGGTCTCTTGACACTTGGTTCTATAGGCATTGAATATTTTTTAATATCCTTCTTTTGCTATCATAGTGAGTAGAATGCAATCTCATAAAATCCTCTAATGAGCTCGCCTGAAATACTTCTGGTGCTTAATTACTACTGCAGTCTCTACAGAGTAGGAAATCAGAAGACTCAGCTCCTTACATTAGCTGAAGAACAAGTTTAACCTCATTGAACTTTCTGACAGTGATGGTTTGTTCATTTCACCAGAGGAAACTGTGATAGATGGAAGTATATATTGTGTTCCTACAGAAGAGATCTGTTACTGCTATAAGATGATAAAGTCACTTAATATGTTATATCGTATAATTTCCCATTCATGAGTCCAAAAATTATAGCCCGAGCAGCTCAAAGATCTTCAAATTAATGTAGACATATTCACAAATAGAAACGAGCATACATATTTAAATATGCAATAAGCAACACAAATGGATAAGGAAAACATTATTTATGTTATCAGTACACTCAAACTGTATTCATTTACAAAACTGGTGCAACGTGAAACATGTTTATCTGCAAATTCTAAAAACAGAATTGTTTAATATGCCCGAAAGCTGTTTTGTGGTTATGTTGGTACCAGTGCAGTTCCATCATATGGACCTATTCACTAAACTCAAAATATTTGCAAATAAAATCCGAAAGGGAAAAGTGGGACAAAAATACCCAAATTGTGACAATGGCTTAGTTGGAGAATTTTTCCAAATCAGCTATGCCAAGTTGTGACTATGGTATAGTTTGAGATTTTTTTTCCAAATCAGCTATCCCAAATTGTGACTATGGCATAGTTGGAGAATTTTTCCAGATCGGCTATTTTTGCCTCAATATTTTTAACTCTGATTTAATTAGAAAAAAGTCAAAGTTTGGTAAATAACCCTAAATTTCGTCAATATTCATACTTTGACTTGAAATACTGTCAGGTCTTTGTACGTTAATATTTTTCTCTGAAAAATGTAAGACCTTCTAAAAATAACTATAATTCAGTCTTCTGCTCTGGACTTTGTATAGCATTATTTCTTCATCTAGGTATGAGCCCTTAATTAAAATCAAATGCCGTTTGCTATGTTCGTCATAATCTTCTCTCATAGTTTTGTGTCCAAGCAAAAAACAAAACAAACAAAAGCACAAAGACACATCCTCAAAACAGATCTTGAAAGAAACATTAAAAAGAAATGTGTTTACTAAAACGTTACTATTAACTATAATGAGAATGTATTTTAAAATAAAACACATGATTTGTTAAAATCAAGACATGATTCAGAACCGAGCAATGAGCCAGGGAAATAAACTGAGTCTGACTATAGGAGTAGAAACAATATGTGAAAAGATTTAAACCCCCCCCCCAAAAAAAAAAAAAAAATTGAAGTAAGTTCACTAAACTGGGTACTGTAAAAATGTCAAGGGAGTTTTATTTACCAAAGTGCAAATTGAAAATTAATTCAAGGTGAATTTTAAATCATAGCTGAATACGTTTTTTTTTATTTTTTTTACCTTACATTTGAAATTAATTTGGAATTCACTTGGAATTCTCACTTTGGTGAATAACCCTGCTACTTTTTTGGTTTGAGCTCTGCTATTTATGATTCCACTGGTAAAGGGATACTCTAAGTGCCAGGAATACAAAGCTGTATTTCTGGCACTATAGCTCCCTCTGCCTCCCTCCCCTCCCTCGCGCCTACCACCGCAGTAAATAAAGTGTTAAAAACTCTTTATTTACGTAGTTGACCCCAGTGATAGTGTCCTTCAGCTCTGGGTCGTGGCTCTGCATTGCTGAGAAATCGTGTTCCCAGTGTGGCGTGGTTAGTACCGACCTGTGGTGCGAGGAAGGTCAACCGGTAAAACAGCATCAACGTCATGGGCACCCGATGCTCACTGATGCATAGGAGCAAAGGCTAGCCTGCCTAGTCTGATCACAGAGAAAAGCTACAGTAGCTCAAATTGTTTAAAACCGTAATGCTGATCATGATAGAAAGGTGTCAGAATACACTGTGCATTGTAGTTTGCTGTATATGGGGTTACTTAGCTGCAGACAGTTCAGAGTGGTCATGATGACCCCTGTACACCACTGAAAGCACCTTCAATTGGGATGTGAAAATCAGAACGGGACCATGGAGCAATGGAAGGAGGTTGCCTGGTCTGTTTAATCAAATTTTCTTTTAGATCAGGCGGATGGCTGGGTGTATGAGCATCATTTAGTTGGGGGAAGAGATTGATGCAGGGAAGCAGAATGCACTATGGGAAGAAGGCAGACTGTTATGTATCTACTCCTCTTCATGGCGATGGTGTTCCCTGATGGCAGTGCACATCAGGATAATGCACCCTGCCATACTGCAAAAATACGTTTAGGAATGGTGTTGTCTTGGCCTCAAATTCCCCAGATCTAAATCCAATTGAGCATCCGTGGAATGTGCTGGAACAACAAATCTGATCCATGGAGGCTCCGCCTTGCATCTTGCTGGACTTAAAGAATATGCAGATACGACAGAGGGCATGCAAAGTACATGCATAGATGCATCAGAGCTATTTTGGCAGTCTGAGAGAGACCTACACAATATTAGGCAGGCTGTTTTCATGTTGTGGCTGGTCAGTGTAGATCAGTTGATTCCTGGAACGGCAAAACAAGCATAAACCTCTGTATCGGCTGATATAACTAAACAACAAAAAGAGGGAAATAATTCTGGATTTTAATTTGGAGACCAATTCCACAACTTCAACTACTCCACAGAGAGGCTCTTCATTATAAAAAGTGCACTTACAATGCAAGAATAATATGACAATCTTTACTAAATGTAATGCTGTGTTTTGACTGTTCTATGTAGCCAACCTAATCACATTTACTAAACTCTCAAATATTTATTTTTTCACATCTTTGTAAATAAACAACAACCATGAAGCACAAAGCTTTGAGTTAACTTTGTAAGTATTGCCTAATATTCTGAGTAATCATTGTCTGGTTCCATTCTGACTATTTGCTGTATTCAGATTGATGGATTTTGAAGCCAATCAAAGCTGGTTGTGCAGGTTGGCTTGCAGTATGCACCAGATGTGACAAAGACCGGACAAAGCCAGCAGAATTATTTAGGCTGGATCAGCTATCGCTTACAGTGACTTGAAGATGAAATTCAGTTATAACACATGGCAACACATGAAGCGTCTTTTGCTGGTGGTAATTACAGATAACTCCGGTTTGTACTTTTGGGGTACAGAACCTTATGAGGTAGATACATTCCTTTTTGATATTTTTGGCTATTGAGCACCAACGAATTCTGTAGTGTTGTAGAATGACTGAATGACTTCACACTCAAATCAAGAAAATAAAATGTTGCTAACAAGTTACGGCAAAAAGAAGAGGTGAGGTGGGTCCAGCTCAAACAAGTTTAAGTTATTGACTGACTAAATTCTATTGTAAACATTTGCCATCACATATGGTATTAAAAACAATAAAAAAAAAAAAAAAAACCTAGAATTAACAGTTTCAATACCAAAATCTGGGAAGGGCATAAGGTATTTAGATTTTAATCACGATTAAACATTGGAACAAAGATATAACTCAGGACTGCTTGTTGAAATCAGAATTATTTGGCATGTATTTCACTTAAGAAGGAGTATGGGATTAAATGTTCTAGCTGTTTGGAATTTATTTTGTCATAACACCATATATATGAGGACAGGATTTATGGCCGCTTTGTAGTTCTGCTTAAATGATTTACTGAAGTCATATTTTTTTTTAAAGATATTCCTTTTAAGATTTTATCAAGATTTTTTAGTATTTGAGTTACATGGTCTGAAATGAAAATGTACATATGACTGTCTAGAAAGTGTAAGCTCTTATATTTAAGGGAATAATCCATTATGTACCTGAGCTTATTATTATTATTATTATTATTATTATCACTATTAGCTGACACATGAAAAAAATATGAAAACTTTATATGAATATACATCTCAATGTCTTATGCATTTCATTTTTATTTATTTTCTTGCTTTGCCCATTCTAAACCACTCTGCACCTTTAACTTTCAGATAGTTCTTCTGCTATCCACGACACCCTACTCCCCCCTCTTTTTTAACAACTTGTTTTAAGTATTAAACTCTATCATATTGACCGGTAATACTTCAGACCTGAAGGAGAGAGGACAACTCTTAAAAGCTTTTAAATATTATGTTAGTATATATATATAAATATATTTGTCATATTGTAAAAATGCAATGTTTTGTGGACCCAGGACATACTTAAAAAACTAGATAAATCTCAATGTATCCATCCTGGTAAAATATTTTTAAAATAAATAAATATATAACTCTGTATATTTAGGAAGCAAAAACCGAAAAGGTTATGGTGGGGAAAAAACTGTGATTGAAAACCCCTTCCATCTGAAGTCTGTGGATAGTTAATACAATGTTAAACAAAAATCTGCACACCAGTCAAGCCATAAGGCTCGCTTTTCCCTCAGAAATCACAAATCTGCAGTGATGTTACTACCGCAAAGGATTCTGGGTGGGCATGCGCAAATTAGTCTAACAAAGAATCACATTTTTGCCTCATTATTCTTTTTAACATGGATTCCTTTGAGTCTGTGTCTGCTGTATACAACAGCTTTGGAACACAACTTGGGAAAAGATGCAAAGCCAGTAAACCACTCATGGACAGCTGTTTCATTGTTAATGCAAATCATCAGCATGAGGTTGGTTACTGGTTTGGTTATTGAAGCTTGACAGTGCTTGGAAAGCAAAAACAAAAAGGTTATGGTGGGGAAAAAAAATGTGATTGGAAACCCCTTCCACCTGAAGTCTGTGAATAGTTAATACAATGTTTAACAAAAATCTGCACACCTGCTGTCTTACGTCAAGCACTACCGAGCCTCAATAAGAAAACCAGTAATCAACCTCATGCTGATGATTTGCATTAACACTGAAACAGCTGTCCATGAGTGGTTCACTGGCTGTGTATCTTTTCCTAAGTTGTGTTCCAAGCAGTTGTATACAGAAAACACAGACTCAAAGGAATCCATGTTTATAATGGAATGAGGCAAAAACGTGATTCTTTGTTAAACAAATTTGCATATGCCCACCCAGAATCCTTTGCGGTAATCACTGCAGATCTGTGATTTCTGTGGGAAAAGCAAGTCTTGTGGCTTGACTGGTGTGCAGATTTTTGTTTAACATTGTATTAACTATCGTTATATTTAGAAACGGTACTTTTCAGTATTGTTTTCCAATCTCTAACTTCATTATTTGTGGGCATAATTTTTTTTTACGTTTTTCATTCTGCCCAAAATTTTTGTTACCATGAATTACTGTGCTATCTTTGCAGTCTGAAACATAAAATACATTTAATAATACTTTGCAGGACAGCCAAAATACTTCCGGTTCTGTTGGTGTTTTTTCCCACAAATCGCTTAGTAGTAAAGAATTTTAAGTCACAATTTTTGCCCCGTTAAAGATACTCTGTACTTTTTGAGTTTAACAGTGTAAAAGCTAAAAGCCTAGTGGGTGATCAATGATGTTTCAGCACTTGTACGTTAATTTGTGTTCACTGAGCTTTTTCTTTAGGTAGTCATTATTAGGCATTACCTCAGTGGAGTTATGTTGTAAAAATGAGCTAAAATGAGCTAAAGCACTTTTAGAAAATAAAATTATAATTATTCTAGATTATCCCTTGTAGGCTCATCAAAATACAATAAAAAAATTCAAAAGACAGAAAGTGCTTTGTTACCCTCTGACAATTTGGCACATTCGTTAAGTCTAATCACGTAACAGAAATGCGAGCTTTTGGTTATGTCCTTTAGACAAAGCAAAACTACTTAACATAACAGCACTTGAAATTGGGCAAGTACCAGCACTTACCTAATGTGTTCTGGGTATACAAAAAAGTTAAATTGCTGCCAAAACCTTTATAAAGTATTTGAAAAGGTGTAATTAATCCTGCCCTGACTTAACAACTAAGCAGCACGTTGCAAACAAACAAAAAGAGCCAACTCCTGTACAGAAAGGAAAATATTAGTTTCTTTAGTTCGTCATACCCACATATACTATGCATTTATATAATGGTACGCACTAAATAGGTATACGTGTATATTTTTCCGTTTTCCTACAAGATAACTTTACTACATTGTGCAGATAAATTAAAAAGTATGTGCTTCTCAACACTGAACAAAATTTGCAGCAAATTTAATTAGGTAAGAGAAGCATCTCTTAAATATAAAATAGCTGTAGGACCTACAACTATTTTATATTTAATATTTATTTCAAATTTTGTTTAACTCTTGATTTTATCAATACTTTAATAAAAAGATGCTAAAAAGTACACCTGCCATCTGAAGTCCTGTTTTTTACCTTGGAGTGGATGGATCCAGTAAGGGCTTGGAGCCCCCCATGCCCATCGGGGGAGGCACCTTTGGCGTGCTTCATCTACTTAACTCTTGTGAGTGCATTAAATTAAAGCGCAGTATTGTCTTATAAACTGTATTACACTATGTATTTCTTAGATGCTTACAGCTGTATCCCAATTTTTCTGTGTATACAAACATACTACAGTCATTCTCATTCTCAAAAAGACTAGACTAAATGCAAATGCGTCATCCAAAAGTCCCCCCATCTCTTTACTATTTTTATACTGTAAACTCTTAAAATGGCTTGTGTATGCCATGCTATCCAATCTTCTTGATTCCCTTGAATCTTGCTACATGACCCTCTCCATTCTGGTTTACAGTTAGAACATTCCACTGAAACTGCTCTTGCCAAGGCAAGCAATGATTTGGTTGCTGTTAGACTCGTTTCATTCCAAAATGCAATTTGTCTGAATTTGGGCAGATTGGGTGATTCTCCGAATTCTCGATTTCCAAACCACCATATAAACTAATCACAAAACGACTAATGCAATGAACAAACATGTTCGTTTGCGTCATTAGAAGGAGTTCCACCCATGCACACATCCAAGAATAGGTATAGATGTTGAGTGTTAGTGATCAGGGGTTTCCTTTTCTGTAGTCCCATTCTTTTGTTAGCCTACTGTGTCCAAAAGATGAATTAGCTCATTTATTTTATCATATACCGTATATACTCGAGTATAAGCCGACCCGAATATAAGCCGAGGCCCCTAATTTTACCCCAAAAAACTGGGAAAACTTATTGACTCGAGTATAAGACTAGGGTGGGAAATGCAGCAGCTACTGGTAAATTTCTAAATAAAATTAGATCCTAAAAAAATTATATTAATTGAATATTTATTTACAGTGTGTGTATATAATGAATACAGTGTGTGTGTGTATGAATGCAGTGTGTGTGTGTATGAATGCAGTGTGTGTATATGAAGACAGTGTGCGTTTGAGTGCAGTGTGCGTATGAGTGCAGTGTGTGTATGAGTGCTGTGTGTTTATGAATGCTTTGTGTGTGTGTATGAATGCAGTGTGTGTGTATGAATGCAGTGTGTGTATGAATGCAGTGTGTGTGTGTGTATGAATGCAGTGTGTATATGAGTGCAGTGTGTATATGAGTGCAGTGTGTGTGTGTGATGCAGAGTGTGATGCAGAGTCTTGGTGGGGGGTGGGCATTTTTATTATTTTTTAATTATTATAATTGTAATATTATTTTTTTTTGGTTATATTAATATATTTTTTAATTGTATTATTATTTTCTTTATTATTATTAATATTTTATTATTAATATTTTTGTATTATTTTATTTTCGTCCCCCAGAGAGGGGGGCTCTCACTCCCTGGTGGTCCAGTGGTGTGCACTGTGTAGGAGGGGGCTGGCAGCGAGCTCTTACTTACTTCTCCTGCAGTTTCTGTCAGCTCCCTCCTCCTCCGCGCCGGTCCGGTCAGCTCCCTCTGCAAATCCCAGTGTAAGTCTCGAGGCCGCGCTATGACCCCGCGGCTCTCGCGAGACTTACACTGTCAGCTGACAGGGGAGCTGACCGGACCGGTGCAGAGGAGGAGGGAGCTGACAGGAGCTGCAGAAGAGGTAAGTAAGAGCAATATAAATTGCCATAATACAGACATTGACTCGAGTATAAGTCGAGTTGGGGTTTTTCAGCACAAAAAATGTGCCGAAAAACTCGACTTATACTCGAGTATATACGGTACGTGTCTTTCCTCTTTTTAAATGAAATTAATTTTTTGTAAAAAGAAGCTATCTTTTTACTCATCCATCTCTATAATTCTCTGTGTCGCTCAATAAAAAAGATATATTAACTCAATACAATAAAGCCATTTCATTTGCTTTTGATTATCACTGACAGAATAGAATGGCCTAGAGGTAGTTATCCCACTTGATGATTGTTAATAGACAAATATTATTTCTTAGCAACTCAGCTGCTACGTTGACACTAATGTCACAAACTGCAGTTTTCTCCAAGCTGGCAGCTATGACCATGGAGAAGACTGTAGAAAATAGATGACTTGGTTAATTACTGCAATTTTTTGGATCTCCAGATGTTTAACTTGTCACATGGACTTTGTAAACAGTTTTCGGTCTGCACTGTTCCAGGACTTAATCACAGACAGATTTCTCTTTTCATGGAAGTAATCAAGAATATTACGGATATATAAAGTGGGTTTCCGATTACTTTGCTGTTTATACGATGCTAGGGCAAGCATGATACAGGTTATTTGGGATTAGAAACATTTACAGGTGCATAGGAAAGAAAATAACACACGTAAAAACCACATTTTTTCTTAAATGAAAGATATGTGCATTTTTTTTAAATAAATGCAAAATGAACTTATTAAAGAGATACAATATGCAGGAATTTTATAGATAATGCATTAGAAATATACTAGCCGTGGTTTATGACCCCGAATGTGGTTCCATTCAACACTTGAGAAGAAGAGTTTAGCAAACTGATGTTGATCACAATTTGACCACTCCTAGCCTATTCAAAGCTGAGTTTACTATTTCACAAACTGTTTTATGATCTCCTAACCAGAATGTTTAGACTATCTAAGTTTCTGGTTAGAGTGGGGCTAAATGTAGGGTTCAGGAGTTTGTTTCTGGTTTAGACTTTGAGTGTTTAATAATGGGAATAAGGGAAATGTCTGTTTATGCTTTGGGAACGGGATACATTAAGAGTTTGGGATCAAGGGGTGTTTAGAGTACAGGCGTATGGACCTTGAAGGGTTATTTGCAAAGTGCTCACCCTCATAATGTTGAAAGTATAGCTGCAGTAGCTGCTGTACAGTATGCATCACTCTATGCTGTCCCTCAATGGGCATATGAGGAATGATCCCTTCCACTTCCTGTCCTGACTCACACACATACGCACACACACACACACACACACTGAAGGATTGGGACAGCTCTGAGTTTTACACCCTCTATATCTGTTCCTGGAGCTCTGCTACTAAGCGCTGAAATGTTATCTGCCATCTTATCTGCCATCTCCCCCAGTTTGCATTTTCTAGTTTTGGATCATTGTCTTTGTATTTAACAATTGTGTCATGTTACCCTTCTTCTAACTAAGGCATCGATTTAATACGCTTTCTAAATAATTCAATACTGTTGGAAAAACCTCCCAAAGTATTTATCCACAAGAGTCTCTACTAAAGTCTATATTGATTTTTTGCAGATAAATAATGTAAAAAGTTTTTCTAACAGTATTGAATAATTGGAAAGCTTATTAAACCGAGGTCAGTGTTATAAAGTGTTCACTAGGCTACTTCTATTCTTTTTAACATTAGATAATTACTTACTGTATTCTTCTAAGCTAAATTAGCTTTAGGTAATATTCGTATCTTTTCACTTTAGTATTTTGAACAGCTCAGTTTGACTTGATGAAAGAGCAACTGTAGTTAAACAATGTGCAAGCCTTGACTGCTGTCTAGATGCCTGTACCACCCACCCGGTGCCCCCCTTTCCCAATGACACACAGAGACCGTATAAAGTTGGGTAAGGGCATCGGCCACAGCTTTATTAATTTTCCATGCCAGCAACATAAATACTGTCAGCTGTTGGGGTGATTGCCCAACAGACAGGTCTATCCCCACAAACCATGAGTCCATGAGCAGCCTGCCTCCGCCATCAGCTCCCAACAGGCTGCGACTCCCCAAGCCTCCTCGGCAACTCCATCACTTCTGCCTGCGCTGGCCAGGACTCCCGCATGCTGTGACAAAACAAGAAAAGACAACCAACAACAAGCACCAGAAACAAAACCCACATTCCTTCAATAACCAAATGTCCTAAGGGCGGGAGGGCGGGAAAGTCAGGATCCCTGCACTTCCAAGAGCTGACTGGTAAGTCCCCTCCCCTCACTGTCCTTATAACTGTCTTCCATCTTAGCAACTATGTATCCATATATCCCCCTCCCATCTGATCTTCCTTTAAGACTCCTTATCCTAGCCGCAGTCATGTCCCCCCTTCCTTGTCAGTCCAGGGAGGTGTCTTTCTGTTGGATGCATTTTTATAGAGCACAACAGGAACTTGGAGATTTGTCCCGGCATTCATTTTTAAATGTTGGCAAGTATAAATTAGAACAATCTGTTGTAAGTAACGTACGTTACGTTAACGTACTGCTAGCAACTGCCACTTTTTTTTACTAACAGTATATATATATATATATATACTGTTAGTAAAAAAAAAAAGTGGCAGTTTATATATATATATATATAAAAAATTCTTGTTTTGAGAAAAACCCTTGTGTTGTTTAGCAAAAAAAAAGAAATAAAAATAGAAAAAAAAAAGTTACCCTTGCCTAGCTTTCTCCCAACTGAGGCATGACCAGTTTCTTATGACCATAAGAAAGCAGCTAGTTTCAGTTCTCATTCCATTTTGGGATGTGAGAGAATCTTTGAGCCACAATAATGCCAGTTCAGGACAGATCAAACCCTTGTTCACCCACCTTCATTGCTTTGGTTTTACCCTAACTGAGTCTTGTGGTGCCTGCTACCTCTACAGATGTATTTTGGAGAAGCTGATAGTGCTTGTTTGTTTTCCACACTGATCGACAGTCCCATGCTACAGGCTGGATATATGGTAAAGCTTTGTTCTTGTCAGGAGTGAGTGGGTGGTCAATTGCCCAATCATTTTAAAGGTTTTTTAAGTTCTCTCACTTCCCTGATATTGCATAGTCATATGCTTTTTTAGTTGTCTTTATTGCCTTCCTACATTTTTTTTTCAGTACCCAAATTCGACCAAGCTGAACAGTTGCATGCACTAAATTCTGCAGTCACAAATTTTCTTTTTTCCTGACGAAGTGTTTCGGAAGAACCACATTTCCCCCCCCCCCCCCCCCCCCCGAGCAAAAGTCTGTTTAACTCCTAATTGGCAGAGGACTGAGCAGTGAGTCTGCCATGGCATGATCTATACACCAAAACTCCTTCATTAAACTAATGTAGTTTTGGTACTTAGAGTGTGCTTTTAATTCCTGATCAATTTCCATACTTGCTCAAACTAATGATATTGGCCTTCTGTCTGTATGAACTGCCTGTGATAACAATGTTAAAGGATATAAATTTCAAACATATTTGCAGGGGGATTCCCACTAAAGCAAAACAAGTTAACCCTTTCCTTATGAACCTTAAAGGGACACTATAGTCACCAGAACCACTGCAGCTTAACCCCTTAAGGACACATGACGTGCGTGACACGTCATGATTCCCTTTTATTCCAGAAGTTTGGTCCTTAAGGGGTTAATGTAGGTGTTTCTGGTGCCTTTTATTTTCAGAGAGAAGGCAGTGTTTATATTGCTGCCTAGTCTTTATGCCACTATAGGTGCTTTCCAGTTCAGTGCTGCAGGGAGATGCCGAATGATATACTTGGAGATGCATTGATTGCTTTCCTATGTGAAAGCATAGGATTGGAGGCAGGACCAGGCAGGACCTGCCATGGTGAGACTGACACAGTGTGGGAGAAAAGGTAAGTTAAAAACATTTTCACAGCAATCTGAAAGGGGCCGGTTAGCTAAACAGTTTAACACAATTGTGTCCGGAATACATGTTTGTGCTCCTGACAATATCGAGTTCCTTTGACATATTTTGGTTTGACCTTTTCCTGTAAATCAAAAAATGTTTCCCTGCCAACCAAATGCATCTTAGTCAACCAATGTCCATTTATATGGTCATTTGCATACTGATACATACAAGCTTGAAAATCAAGCAAAGCATAGTCCAATAAAGTAACACGGATCTGTTCAGTCTGGCAGCTGTGTGAATATAGATTTTAAGCATGGTCCTCATGTTATATAGATGTCAAAGAAATTATAACTTAGTCATGATTTAATAGTCCCCAAACAGCTCTGAATTAATTTTACACCTAGTGACCTAGCAATGGCTGGAGATGGAGAGAATATCAGTGCTTTTGATGATGTTTAACTAATCTCATTGCTCCCAGGAAACATGAGCTACACTGCATTAGACAATAAGTTCATGGTTTTTATGTCAATAAGTTCACAGATTTAAGATCGCCATCCTAGTTCCCAAAAGTCCTAACATATACTGTGCACACCCTCTCCTCTTCCCACAGAGGGACTTTTTTGTGCACAAGGCTACTTTCTGTGCCATGACATTCCTTGGTCTACCACATGTTATTTTAGGTTTTGCTATAGTTCATTTTTGTGATCTTACTTAGTTCTTATCAGTACTTGCTGTATATACATTGTAACCTTCGATGTGGAGAGTCCAGCTCATGCCCAAAATATCAAGTGCAACAGGAAATATTTCAAACATTCCCTAAATTAGATTAAATGTGGGATGATATTACCTTTGATATAAAGACTTCAATGGAATAATGACTTTGTTATAACACACCATATTTGCCTTGTGTAAATATACACTAACGAACATCAAAATATAATTTTCTGAAAAATGGTGAAATGTATTAAAGTTGGGCAATAACCATGGAAACCAGTGGAACAAGTGGGCATAGTCTGTTGGTGATTCCTCCACTTTTACATATTTGCACCACTTTTCATTGAACAAAAGTTTGAATAAATACTTGCTATGAGTAATCATTAATTCTATTTGGCTGTTTTTTATACTTGTTTTCTGCTATTCGATATGAATCACGAGTCGCTCAAACATTAAGATGACAAAAGCAATCCGTACATAGACTTGTGAGTATTGTAATGTCTTGTTTACATGTCACGTACATGTTTTTTCATCTTGTTCCAGATGTTTGGATGTTTAAAAAATAAGAGATGCTGATGTAATACAGATGGCATAGATCTATGTGTAGGTATGGCGAGGGAAGCTTGTGGCAGTCAATTTTACTTTCAAAACATATCTTCAATTAAACCCCCTAAGGGATACTTCCATTTTAAAACAGTACAGCTTTGTTAAAAGAAATATTAATTCATGCCACAGACACATACATTTGATTAAAATGTTGTTCCGAAAGATGCTAATTGATCAAGGTTTACAGTTCAGTTTATTAACTTATGCCAATATGCTATTTAGAATTGCATGAATAGATTCGTCTGTGTTAAAAAAATACTTCTAATGGCGCATTTGACTGATCTCTAAATAACAAAATGAGGGCAATTCACAATCACCCACGTTGCAGTAGCAAATTCAGAAACTCTTGAATTATTTGGCAGCAATTTACAGACATCATTTCAAGATAGTTTACAAAATTCTTAAACCTAACAATCTGCAAAAACGCAACTTGACCAATCCAAACAAACTTCTATGTAGACCATCTAAATGAATTATAAATGACTTAAACTTTACACTGGGATCATGGTATGCTTCAGTAACAGAGGCCGTGGATTTTGGACACTTCTGGTCCATCTGGAGTCTTGGCTAGGGACTATTGGCAAGGGTGGCAGGGTTGTAATTGGCCCCATGCCACAAACATACAAGGTTTGTAGAATGAAGCCTCATACCACCATTCTTTTAGTCAGTACTGTACGGGTTTATAAGCAACACTTTTGTGCTTGGGCTGTAATAATAGTGCTCTCCAGAGCTGTAGTGTCTCACTGGGATCTTTTCCAGACAATTGTAGTATATGTGGCTGACCAAGCCCATGATGTCCATGTATAGCGTCCATAGTGGTGTTTGTATGGTCTTCACGTGTGTCAGTCATTATTAGTACCAATGATGTTACAAGAGATTGACCATGCATCTTTTAGGCATTCACCGTTCTAATTCACGTCTGCTTTGCCTGTAATTCTTAACTACTCAACTTTCCATGTATATTGTATTTTTACAAAATATAACTTGCATTATTACAAATCTCTGCAACAACACAAAAGTTATCTGTACAGACTGCCAAACATTCAGCAGAGAAAGCAAACTAAAACTAACATTAATAATAAACAAAAGCTTGGTTGGAGACAGCAAAAGGGGGGGACATTTAAATTTTTCTGGGATAGGGATATAGCCAGGTCACAGGAGTATTTTATATTTTAGGGTACATTTTGACCAGGTAAGTAATTGAACACAGGAACTTATAGAAGGTGTTTTAGCTCATAATATCTCTCAACACAACATTTGCAAAACATGAGCTTGTTGGTTTGCACCCCAGAGAAACGGCAAAAGAGAATCAAACCACAATGGCAAAAAAAGGTCTAGAATCAAGAGAGTTTTACGCAGCTGAAAAGCATGTATTCATTTGCACTATGCAAGTGTTAAATGTATTCAAATAACATGTTCGTTTAATTACCTCTTTACCATTTTGCAGCATTAGACAAATACCATGGTTACAGAAATTCTGTCTCCTGTCATAATGGGACTTATAGAAGAATTAGCATAGCGCATAGCCAACTGCAAAAACATAGATTAAAATGTCTAACAAAACAGCAAGGAAAGGTACGGAGCCTGCCTGACCTTTCTCTCACCCTAAGTGGCTCTAAATAAATTCCCATAGTGGAATAGAAGTAGCTACACATTCAACCATCCACTATAATAACAGACAATCTAAATCACTGATATTTAAGAGTGTGCATTTACTTCATTAAATTATCAAGAATTTCTACAGAAATAATGTACATACACATATTCAGGTAGATAGCAGTTTCGAGGTGATATTATATACAACGATAGGTATTTATTACTAATAATACTATTCATTTTGCTCGGAAGAAGGAGGAATAAACAAATTAAAAATATTTTTTTATACTAACACCTCAACTAGTGTCTATAGCTTTAAACAATTTCTGGATAACCATCTACTCAGAGAAGCCTATCAATCTCTGTCTGGCTTCCACCTTCACCATTCCATCTCTGCAAATAATTCCCTCTTATAAGCTTGTTTTGGAAGACTAACTTTTCAAAATCTGTAGGTAATAGGAGTAGGTGATGTGTAGAGTCCCACAAGGTGAAACCAACATCAGTAGAGCTCCACTGTATAAGAAATGAGAAGGGGAGGCCCTACCTTTAATCAATCTAAGGATGAAAGGCCGAAACGCACGTTTCGAAAGTGTTTTCTTTTTCTTTAATCTCTGCACTTGGTAGCACTTTTTTTATTTTTGTTACCACTATGGTTATTAATTTTTAGGTGTTTATTTATTTATTTATTTATAACTTTAGTAGGGAGAGTTGGTTCAGGTAGACAATATTGGTTAGACCACGGTGTCGAGGTAACTTTTAGGGTGAATTGAGAGATTTATTTATTTATCTATTTATTTATTGTGTGAGGCCTTTCATCTGCGTTTAGACCTGATTACCCGGTCCCTTGTTCTCTGGGGACCCTGTGCCTCTTCTCTCTCCCTAACCTCGTTTACACTACCTTCCTGTCAGTCGGACACTAGGGGAACTGGAACTCAGATGCTAGCTAGTACTCCAGACAATTGATCCCCTGGGCACCATTTAGTAGATCTCCCTTTTTTCAAGTTATACTTTTTGTTTGCATATCCCTTTTTATCCTTAGATTGATTAAAGGTAGGGCCTTCCCTTCCTCATTTCTTATACAGTGGAGCTCTCCTGATGTTGGTTTCCCCTTGTGGGACTCTACACATCACATACTTCTATTACCTACATATTTTGGAGGGTTACCCCTTCATTGGAGCTCCCTATTAGGTGGTTACAGTGGTGCAGCTCATGAGCCCTTGACTTGTATCCGGACTCCTGACCTGCACTCTGTTTACTTTATTTCTCCATTTTGTGTAACTTTTCAAAATCTCTTTTAGAACTAATTGGCACTGACCTTCTTGAACCCAAACACATCCAAGCTAACTTAAAGTGGCATTGTAGAAAATCAATGCGAGTAGATTGGATTGGAAAACAGTAACTCATGTACACAAATATATTTTGTTTTTCATTTTGGATTTATTAATTAAAAGAGAGTTTTTCAAAGTGATAAAACATAATTCCAGACGCTAGAGCAGATTAAGAAACACATTGCCAAAAACACCCACCTACAGGTTTCTGTTGAACTCAAAGACCAAAACGCAAGAAACCTATTTTGAAAAAAATAAAAAAAAGACAGATGGTAAACATAAAAGGATATGTTAACATATGTATAGAAAATTAGGTAAATGTTCAAACGTAAAGGTACACTATAGTCACCAGAACAACTACAGCTTAATGTAATTGTTCTGGTGAGTATAATTAGTGTCTTCAGACATTTTCATGCAAACACTACATTTTTTAGAGTAAAGGCAGTGTTTACATTGCCCCTAAGCACACCTCCTAGTGTCAACTCCTCAGATGGCCACTGGATGTGCTTCCTGGCTCAGTGCTGCACAGTAGGCAGCACTGCCGTTCAGCAGTGCTGCCCATGGGAAAGCATTGGATTGGCTAAAAATCTGCAATTTTAATTGCTTTTAAGGGGGGGGGAAGCCACCTAAATGGTGGGTTTAAACAATGTAACGTCAGGAATATATGCATGTGTTCCCGACCCTATAGTGTTCCTTTAACCCCTTAAGGACACAACTTCTGGAATAAAAGGAAATCATTGCGGAATATTTCCGTCATGTGTCCATAAGGGGTTAAGAATATTAACATTTTAAGCTAACTTCATGAGCTATTCAAAATATCAATAAGTAAACACAAATGAATATTGAAGAGATTCTAGAGATTGTTTTGGTTTCATGAGCATCAATTATTCAAGGCTAGCCTGGTTTTAAAAAAATGTTATAGTTCAGCAGTTCCCAAACTGTGTGCTGGGGTGCCGTGGAGTGTTTCCCCGGTGCTATTATTATAGCAGCAGGTAACATTACTGCTGAACAGGGCCAGGTCGGGTGGCACGATCCTTTAAGATTGCGACCGGGCCACTGTAATGTCGGCGTCATGCAGAGAGACAGCACGGGAGGGAGAGGAGACAGCCTAGCCAGGGCCGGCGCTTCCTATAAGGCGAACTAGGCAGCCACCTAGGGCGCCATATAGGAGGGGGCGCCCTGCGCCCCCATCGCCGGCCCTTTAAATGCTACAGCCACCTGAGCGCTCTATAAAGAGCGCTCAGACGGCTGCCGCACTGCCTCACCTCCCCTTCCCTGTAGCGTGTCCGGGCTCCTCTCCTGTCCTCGGTCCCGGCCGGACTGACAGGAAGTGCACACTCAGTGTGCATTTCCTGTCAGTCCGGCCGGGTACAGGAAACAGAAACTCCTGTACCGCGGACCGGAGAGGAGCTCGGCCACGCTACAGGAAGGGAAGATGAGGAGAAAAGGGGGGGGAGAGAGAATTAGAGATTACAGGGAGGGGGGAGGCGGGGAAGAAGAGATTACATTGAGGGAGGGAGGGGGAAAGAAGAGATTACAGGGAGGGGGGGAGAGATAACAGGGAGGGAGGGAGGGGGAAAGAAGAGATTGCAGAGAGGGAGGGGGGAGAAGAGATTACAGGGAGGGAGGGGGGGAAAGAAGAGATTACAGGGAGGGAGGGGGGAAGAAGAGATTACAGGGAGGGAGGGATGGGGAAAGAAGAGATTACAGGGAGGGAGGGGGGAAAGAAGAGATTACAGGGAGGGAGGGGGGAAGAAGAGATTACAGGGAGGGGGGGAGAAGAGATTACAGGGAGGGAGGGGTGGGGAAAGAAGAGATTACAGGGAGGGAGGGGGGGAAAGAAGAGATTACAGGGAGTGAGGGGGGGGAAAGAGATTACAGGGAGGGAGGGGGGAAGAAGAGATTACAGGGAGGGAGGGGGGAAAGAAGAGATTACAGGGAGGGAGGGGGAAAGAAGAGATTACAGGAAGGGAGGGGGGAAGAAGAGATTACAGGAAGGGAGGGGGGGAAATAAGAGATTACAGGAAGGGAGGGGGGGGGAAGAAGAGATTACAGGGAGGGAGGGGGGGAAAGAAGAGATTACAGGGAGGGAGGGGGTAAAGAAGAGATTACAGGGAGGGAGGGGGAAGAAGAGATTACAGGGAGGGGGGTGAAGAGATTACAGGGAGGGGGGGAGAAGAGATTACAGGGAGGGAGGGGGAAAAGAAGAGATTACAGGAAGGGAGGGGGGAAGGAAGAGATTACAGGGAGGGAGGGGGGAGAAGAGATTACAGGGAGGGAGGGTGGGAAAGAAGAGATTACAGGGAGGGAGGGGTGGGGAGAAGAGATTACAGGGGGGGTAAGAGATTACAGGGAGGGGGAGAAGAGATTACAGGGAGGGACGGGGAAAGAAGAGATTACAGGAAGGGAGGGGGAAAAGAAGAGATTACAGGGAGGGAGGGGTGGGAAGAAGAGATTACAGGGAGGGGGGGAGAAGAGATTACAGGGGGGGAGAATAGATTACAGGGAGGGAGGGGGGGAAAGAAGAGATTACAGGGAGGGAGGGGGAAGAAGAAGAAGAGATTGGAGGGAGGGGGGGAGAAGAGAAGATTACGGGGGGAGAAGAAGAGATTACAGGGAGGGGGAGAAGAAGAGAAGATTACAGGGAGGGGGAGAAGAAGAGAAGATTACAGGGGGGAGAAGAGGAGAACATGGGGAAGAAGAGGAGAACAAGAGGAGAGGGGGAGGAGAACACGGGGGGGGGGATGAGAACAGAGGGAGGGGGGGTTGAGAAGAACGTGGGGGAGGGAGAAACCACTAAAGGAGGGAGGGGGTGGTGGAGAGACCACTAGGGGAGGGCGGTGAGGAGAGACTGCTAAGGGAGGGTGGGGGGAGAGCAGAGAACACTAAGGGAGGGAGGGGGTGTGTGGAGGATAGACCACTAGGGGAGGGTGGGGGGAGAGTAGAGACCACTAAGGGAGGTGGGGGGGAGGAGAGTAGAGACCACTAAGGGACAGGGGAGGGGAGGAGATGAGAGACCACTAAGGGGTAGGGGAGATCTCTAAGGGACGGAAGGGAGAGCTCTATAGGACAGGGGGCAGGACAGGGAGCTCATTCACACTACGCACACACACACACACACACACAATGCATCCCTATACATACTCAGAAACACACAATGCATCCCTACACACACAGAAACACAACATGCTTGCCTTACACACAGAGAAACACACAATGCATCCATTACACACACACACACACACACACACACACAATGCAACCCTTACACATAAAGACAATGCATCCTTTGCACACATACACAGAAACACACAATGCATCCTTTACACATACATGCAAACACACATTGCTTCTCTTACACACACACAGAAACACAATGCATCTTACACACACTCAAAGCACCTTGAGCTGTGTAAGGGGCTCCAAAAAATGGAGCTGCTTGCCGTTCTCCCAGAACATTGAATTTTGTGACCACAGTTACAAACAGCCTCCAGAGATCCTGTTCTACACCAGACCAGTGGAGCCAGACTGCAGTCAGAGCCCATCACCATCCTCATCTGGTTGTAAGTAGGCAATCTAGTATATTATTAGTGACACTAATCTCTAATTTACCTCACATTAAAGGGACACTTTAGTCCCCAGAACCACTGCAGCTTAATGAAGTGGTTCTGGTGTCTATAGTTTGTCCCTGCAGGCTTTTTAATGTAAACACACACTGTGTGCAGCACTTGCGTTAGTTCATATGGCAGATCACATGGGTAGGGCATTGTGATGTCACTGGGGGCGGCAAATCTTTATTTTGCCTAGGGCGGCAAAAATCCTTGCACCGGCCCTGGCCGCAGCGTAAGGTGAGAGGAGCACGAAGAGCTCCAGACCACTCACTCCCACCAGCAGCAGAACTCCAAGCCACCCTCTTGGACATACAAGGTAAGCTAACAGGAGGGTGGCTGGAGATATAAACAAATATCACTTGTGTGAGCAAACATCTGTGTATGTGCATCTGTGTGTCAGGGTGTGTATGTGTATATGTCGGTGTACAAGTGTGTAAAGGTGTGCATGGGTCGGTGTGTATCTATGTATCTCTGTGTTAATGTGCATGTATATCTGTGTAAGTATGTATGTGGTAGTGTGTGCGCACACATCCAAGCAGTCAAACACCAGCACGACATACAAACACACTCCTGCAGTCCAACACAAATATTACATACAAACACATCCCTGCATTCAAACTCCCAAATAAATATACAAACACACCCCTTCACTCAAACACAAATACTTCACACAAATGTGCATTCGCATTAAAACGTGAACTTTTTATACAAACACACCCCTGTATTAAACGACAATCTATATACAAGCACCCCTTCAAACACCAACAATGTACATTACACTATAGCACCAATAAATGCCACAGCGCTGTACAGATATACAACCTAGAAATTTTGACTTGGGGTGCCTTGAAAAAATATTGAAATATTAAGGGCACCTTGAACATAAAGAGTTTGGGAACCACTGTTATATCCATTTGATATAGAGCAAAATTGCTCGTCAATAGATAAAATAGCGCGTAAGATATTTAAAAGATTTCTATTTTTTTTTTAAATATTCAAGGCTTAAAAGCATGGCAGTCAACATTATTAAGAGAACCACGATTAAGAGAACCAGTCACAAACCAGAAAAAGTAAAGAAGGAAGTATTAAATAGTTTTACTGAAGATACCATTGGTTTGCTTCTTGAAACTTCTCTGATTTTAGCACAGTTTTTATCACAGAAACTGGATTGACTTTCATTTTGGGTCTCGAAGAGTTATTGTAGAAGATTGTGGTAATAATAATGTAAAAAAAATAAAAAACCTAAGCAAAAACATTTACCCCAAAAGATCTTGCATTAATAATGGCCTTAATTGAATATTTTTAGATTTGCTTTTCAAATGATTTTATATTTTTTGCATAAACTTTTAAAATGATTTCAGATTTTTAAAACTATCTTAATTTTTTGATATTTCTGATGTATTGATTTTTTTTATATTACATTTTTTTTTTATAATTTAAGATCATTTTATATCATGATATCATTTTAATAATTTTAAACGTTTATCCAGATTTATTACGTAAATAATTTTAAAATGTAGAATTGAATACAGTGGACTACAGATATTTATGCATTGATCTATATATAGTCTGTAGTTGAAACACAGATGTTTTGTGCATTTTTATATATATTGAAACTTGTCATGTTATGTGCAATACACAGATATTTGTTATCTAACTTTACTATGCAAATACCGGAAAGTGGTTTGTCATAACACACTCAACATTATAGTTGTTTACCTGACCTTATTGACATTAATTTATTTACGTATAATTTAACATGTATTTATTATCATTAGCCTTACTTTATATGCAGATTTATCGCATATTATAATCACATAAAAAAAAAAAACTATATTATATGATTTTTACATCATGCAAGGGAAAAATGAAAATCATAAAATTATAGTTATTGAAAAAAAAAAAATCTGAGATTTAGATTGATGCATGTTTTCCAAAGAAAATATATAGCATAAGCAGCCGTGTGTTAATCAGTGTAAAAAAAAAGACAATTTAAAATGAATGGTTTAGGTTTAAAAGCAGATCCGACATATTCATCCAAAGAAAGACTCTTTGATCAATACAGGCGTCTGCTTATTATATATGGCTATTTAAGAAAAACAGGGTTGGGTTGTACATTCTTTCAATGTTCAGAACACATTTTTTTTCTGGTTGTTTGGATGTATGCCACTGTTTAAATTTAGGCAGATATTTTTTTTTATTCCAACATCTGCAGTTTGATTATTTGACTATTTTTTGGCTTGTCGTCAAACCACAGCAGAACATATTACCCTATGATTAAATCCCACTGTGACTGAAATGAGCTTTATTTTAGGTAGGTTGCCATTTATAGGCTCATTTACATAAATACATAGTGTTGTAGAAATAGTGGTATAATTTGGAATTCAAGTAAAGGCAGGTTCATTTAATTTGAAGATGCTACATGCCTTAACATCTAAGTTGGGGTAAATTGGGCTTGGCATTTTTAGCAGAGTTGTATATCTATAAACTTTTTTTTGATCCAGGTATTTTTAAGGCTTTTTGGTATGTTTTCCATTGAGCTAATAAATTAGCGTTATGGATGTGAACAATAGAAAAGAATATGTGCTATGCTATATTTTTTGAAAATGTCATATATTTAATTTCTTATTCTTTCATAGTTAATGACTTAAAGAAAAGGATACATGAACGCACAACATACACACATGTATATGTATATATGACATGGGAAAAGTTATGGAGATTGGATTACAGTGAACGGAACCATCACTAAACATACGCACCACCCTCCCACAACACATCTTAAATGGCAACATTTAGTGTACCTTCCTAATCTGTTGTATGAGGAACCTGGGTGAACCCCCTAAATTACCTCACATGACCTCTTCTTACAACACTTTTATAATTAAAGGAAAACCTCTAAAGCCTAACAAGGCTTAGGTAGTACTTAAACAAAAATATAAGAAAATTGTACTCCAAAATCATAGTTCTTGGTTTGAAACAAAAAGACAAGCAAATTGTACTTATTAATCACTGGATGTCCCACAAGCGAATGATAATTGAGGAATAAACAAGTCAAGTCATATGAAGTGTCTCTTACATCCCCTCAGTCCCTTTGTGTGTCTGTTTTCCCCAGACCTTTTTTGTGTCTCTCCCCAGCAGTCCCTTTGTGCGTCGCTTTCTCCTACTCCTGCCCCTTTGTGTGTCTCTTTCATCATCCCCCAGTCCATTTGTGTGTCTCTTCCCCCCACCAAAAAAAATATTTTTGTGTGTCTCTTTTTCCTCCCAGAACATTCAGTTAGATTCCATTTCCATGAAATAATTATTGAGTTAGTTTTAGGGAATACATGAATTGCAATTACAGGTAAAAATCAGATCAGGAATTTACCCATAATGTTGTACTTACATTCAAACTGGAGCTTAGTGAATAGCCTATCTTAAGACCCTTCCATTTTTATTTTTACCACATTTTGTACTATCTTGTTTAATTTTGTTTATTTGTATCTTTTTTTTGTTTGTTATATTTAAATTCCTTAAACTGAAAAAAAAATAGTTAACAAGTATATACACAAACAAATCACCCTAATATTACAAATCACAATGTTTTGGTGCATTCCAAGATATCTGAAAATCAGTACATATCACCGGTTTGGAGCTCAATCAAGATCAATTGATGCAGAGTTTTCCCAGGGTATTCCCAGGGTATTGGCTTCATAAGAAAACGTTAAAGTTCAATTCTTATTTGAAATCCAAAGAGTGTTTTTCTTTTATTCAACATTGTGTTCCTTTAAGTGCAAGTGATAATTATATTTATAAACTGTTCCACTTTTCATAAAGCAGGACAGTGTGAAACTGCCATGCTTTTAGAGAATGGAAGACCTCTTGATATTTCCTTACTCATTGTTTGGCTTAAGCTCCATTGCATTTACTTTGGCAAAAAAGTGCAAAATCTAATATCTATTTAACACCGAATTATTATGTATTTATTTTTTTTCCATACAGACCAGACATAATAGTATCATGGATATTAAAACAATGTCTTCTAAATAAATTTGACAAAAAAAGTGAAAACGATAGTTTTTCTTAAATGCATATCCTAGATATTGTTAACATTATTTGTATTTTAAACAAATACCCATTGCTTTGAAAATAAAGGGTTATCTAAACAAATGGGCACATTTGCAGCGCACATGCTAGGTTATAACAGTTGAGATTCACATAACTATCAGCCAAAATCAAAAACCAAATTCAACAGACATTATGCCAAACCAAATGTTCCCAGTTGACACTAAATGCTCCTGAAACACTCACATTTTTCATTGTGTACCGAAAATGGCACTGAAGTACATTTTTCTAAAGCAATAATAAAATAATATATATATGATGTTCTTCCCATTAACCTTTCATCAGTGAGCATGACACATCACAAAAAAAAACAAAAAAACCCAATACAAAATAAAGCACCATTTGCCGACTTAATAATTGATGTGCTGACATGTTCGTTTTAGTAGACTATTATTGTTAGGAATACGTCTATGGCAGGTGAAGGTCTAAGGAGAAGGATGGCCAGCATGTCTGTACACAGATCCAATCCAAAAACAGCAAACTAGGGTGGGTGGCAGAAGACATAAATTAGGACATAGTGTAAAAATAAAAAGAGGAGATATGCTAGGCACTTTAATTTGTTGAAGAATTCAGCATTGGTTAACAAATCTGGATATTGTTACAGTTCAAGTATTTGCTCCACAAAAAAAATATGTCTGTATATCTGTCTGTCTTCTTAAATCGTCGTAGAAGGAAGAATGTACTGTGCATTTGGTCAAAGAAGCAGGTATGCTGTTGGCGGGAAGAGCAGAACTAGAAGTTTATAAATGAGCGGTAAGTCTATTTTACACATTCAACACTGCACATAAAATGTAAACAGTACACTTCATTATAAAATGTTTTCAATAAGCTCTTATAGTGCAAACATCTCACAGTTGGAGAATACAATTATTTCTGTATTTTAATTAGGAATCTAATAATTAGAATAGCATAAATATTCAAACAGAAAGTATGTCTGTTGACAGAAAACTGTCCACAAACAAATTTATCTTGTTAACTGCGGAAGGCCAGATACAGTGTCGTTCTTTCCAAAAACATAACTAATAGGGGTTCCTCAAATTTTCCAAAAACTAGGATAGTTGGCATGTAGCTCGTTTCTTCGTCCTCTCATTCGGAAATAGATGGTAATGATGTCAGGCAGTTACCCAAATAAGAAGTCCTACCCTATCCTCCAATCCTATATTCTGTGGGATATAATGGTGATAGGTAGATACAACCAGTGAGTTACGGGGTCAAGGATCAAGTGCTATGTATTTGTGTGAGAAGGGGATACATAATTAACGGTCAGCACAAAACTGTAGAAATCATGCTAAAGATCTTGCCAAGTTACACAACAACCATCACACATAACACTTGTACTTTAGCCACATTTTATAGCTATAACATTCTCGGTTATTCACTATACACCATTTTATTATTGTTTACGATTGCAATTGATCTCCAGTAATCCTGTTGCTTATCTTGGAGATTAATCGACCTGCTAAGAATTTTATTCTGCCAATACCGAAGCACTCTGGCAGAAGTTTAATTAAATCTTCAATTATAGAACTATAGTGACAAAATCCACAGTGTTTGCAGGAAAGAAATATTAACAAGGCTCATTTGTGTCTTGTTAAACAGATGTTTAAATCAAATGCAAAAAACTAGCTTGATATTTTCATTTTGATCTACGCTGCTCTCTTACCGAATGTGACATGAAGCTAAATCATTTTATTATAGTAAGGGGACATGCCACCCATTGGTAGACATTATTATTATTATTATTATTATTATTATATTATTTATAGAGCGCTGTCAAATTCCGCAGCGCTTTACAATGGGTGGATGAACAGACATGTAGTTGTAACCAGACAAGTTGGATGCACAGGAACAGAGGGGTTGAGGGCCCTGCTCAATGAGCTTACATGCTAGAGGGAGTGGGGTAAAAGGACACAAAAGGTAAGGATAGTATTAGACTAGTGACAGTTGCAGAATAGGAATCAGTTGGGAGCTATTAAGAGTTTAATTGATACGCTTTTATGAAGAAGTGGGTTTTTAATGATTTTTTGAAGGAGTGGAGACTGGGTGAGCATCTAACGGAGGAGGGAAGCGAGTCCCACAGGAACGGTGCAGCCCTTGAGAAGTCTTGAAGGCGAGCATCAGAGGTGGGAGTACGGACAGAAGATAGACGTAAGTCTTCAGCAGATCGTAAGGGCCTAGACGGGACATACTTGTGTATAAGGGAGGATAGATAGGTGGGAGCAGCATTATGTAGACATTTGAAAGCAAGAACCAGAATTTTAAATTGAGCTCTATATTTTATAGGAAGCCAATGTAGGGACTGACAGAAGGGTGAGGCATGGGAGGTGTGGGCGGACAGGAAGATGAGCCTGGCCGCCGCATTCATTATGGACTGTAACGGCGCAAGTCGGGAGCACGTAAGACCACTGAGAAGCGGATTACAGTAGTCAAGGCGAGAAAGTACAGTGGAATGGACCAACACCTTAGTCGCATCTGGCGTTAAGTAGGGGCGGATGCGCACAATGTTTTTGAGATGCAAATGACAGGATTTGGCGATAGAGTGAACATAAGGCTTGAAGGAGAGGTCGGAGTCAAAGAGAACACCTAGGCAGCGAGCCTGCATGGTGGAGCTGATGGTAGCACCATTGACTTGGAGGGAGACAGACACAGGAGTAACAACACTTGAGGGAGGAAAGACCAGAATTTCAGTTTTGGTCAAGTTTAGTTTAAGGAAGTGGGCAGCCATCCAGTTAGAAACAGCAGAGAGGCAGTCAGAGACACTAGTCAAGAGGGACGGGGAGAGATTAGGAGAGGACAGGTAGATTTGCGTGTCATCTTCATAGAAATGATATTGGAAGCCAAAGGAGCTAATGAGTTTACCAAGGGAGGCAGTATAGATGGAGAACAGTAGGGGACCAAGGACTGAACCTTGAGGGACACCAACAGAGAGGAGTTGGGGAGAAGAAGCAGAGCCAGAGAAATAAACACTGAAAGAGTGCTGGGAGAGGTAGGAGGAGCACCAGGAGAGAGCAATATCTTGTAGACCGATATTGCTAAGGATGAGAAGAAGCTGTTGATGATCAACAGTGTCAAAAGCCGCAGACAGGTCAAGGAGAATTAGGATAGAGTAGTGACCACGAGATTTTGCAGCGAGTAGATCATTGGATACTTTGGTCAGTGTCGTTTCCACAGAGTGCTTAGCGCGGAAACCAGACTGAAGCGGGTCTAGCAGAGAGTTTGATTCGAGGAAGTCTGTCAATCTCGCATACACAATTCTTTCAAGGATCTTGGATGCAAAAGGCAGTAGCGAGATAGGACGATAGTTGGATGGGGAGTTAGGGTCAAGATTGGGCTTCTTTAGAATTGGGGTTACAGTTGCATGTTTGAAGGGTGATGGAAATAAACCAGAATGGCAAGGTATATTAAAGGGACACTATAGTAACCCAGATCACTTCAGCTCAATGCCAGGTCCCCCAGGTTTTAACCCTTCAGATGTAAACATAGCAGTTTCAGAGAAACTGCTATGTTTACATTGCAGGGTTAATCCAGTCTCTAGTGGCTGTCTTCCTGATAGCCGCTAGAGGTGCTTCTGCAACGCTGGATGCGAAAATCGCATTCAGCGTGCGGAACGTCCATAGGAAAGCATTGAGAATTTTTTTCCTATGGACTGTTTGCCATGCATGCGCATTCCGCTCCACTCGGGAGCTGACGTCAACGGGGGAGGAGAGGTCACCAGCGCCGAGGGAGCCCGGCACTGGATTAAAGTAAGTAACTGAAGGGGTTTTATAGTGTCGGGGGGGACCTAAGGGTTATATAGTGTCAGGAAAATTTGTTTAAAACCCCTAAGGGTTATATAGTGTCAGGAAAGTTTGTTTTCCTGACACTATAGTGATCCTTTAATTATGTTTTTTATATCTAGATAGCTGTCTATTTCTGTATTACATAACATTTGCGGATTATAATGTTTGCATTAAAAACTTGGTTCCAGCTTCTTAAAAATATATATTATGCAAGCACATTATTTGGAATCCTTCATGTTATATCACATACAATCTAATGTAAGCAAAAAAATGTTGATGGCAGTTGTCTCTGATGTGTAGTTTAAATCCCATATAATAAAAACCATGTGCCCAACTGTCATCTGGTAGAATGTAACAATTAAAACCGCTGGTCTTTGAACGCTGTAACTGGCTCCCATACTTTACTTTTCACAGGAACTAAAACCACCTGTGCACACACTTTGTCATGCATACCACCCATGTTGGTCTTTCAATTGATCTCAAAGCTTCAGTAAACCCATGTTTTCCTAAATTCATACTGTCTTTGTGGGCTGTTTCACGCAATTGAAACCAACCACAGAAGCCTCTAAAAGTTGTTTAAACTGTCTGCAAATTCCAGTTCGTGGGCTATGCAAAACTTGTCTGCACCTCTACGTGATTTCAAGTACGTTTGTATGACTCTTTGCTGTACCACATTGGCTCTTCATGACATTTTGAGACTTTTCCAAAATTGAAATCTAAGTCAAACACGTTATATTTGTCAGTGTGTCTATTTTAATTTTTCCCAGTAGTCAGATTTGCTATACTTATTATGCATGAACAGTGACCACCATTTTTGTGTAAGTCAAGTTGACCGTCATTATCAATCTGTTGCTCATGAAACAAGCCATCCTCTGCATGATACATTTATATTATATTTGGGATAAAAAAAAGATGATATGTTTTGCTGTCTATTTTGTGTAGGGAAACAGAGGGATTAATGGAGGAGGGTATATGTTGTGGAAGAGGGGAGAGAAAAGGAAGAGGGAAAAACAAAAAAGGAGGGGGGAGAAAAGGGAAGAATAGGAGTATGATTGAGAAAAGAGACAGTGAGAGTCCCACCCCTTAGGGAGGCCCAGTGCTCTTGGATCCATGGATCCCAAATCCTATGGGAATGCATAGTTGCACCATGGACCAGAGTGGAAAGTCTATCCATCTCCATGGCGTCCCCTACCTTCAGCATAACGATGTGGCACTGCATGTATTCAGATTTAATAAAACTTTTAAATAAAGAATAAAAGAAAGAGAGATGAATAATTAGGCAGAATGTATTTAATTCGACCTTGCAACACTTGAGTCTTCTAGAGCTGTACAATCTTTCAGAAAAGTCTTCCTTAACTTTTGAGAGCTCTCAGTATTGTTTTGACAGTATTTTGTTACTAGTCATATGCTTTATTACTTCTAATTACCATTTTTTGTTCAATATTACCATTTACTTAGGATTCCTCAGCATTTATCATTGATGAGCCATTGTCTTTCCACATCATTCAATGAATAAATAAACCTTATGTGTAATATTTTAACCACTAATAGAGTCTTAAAGGCATAATCAAAGCTGGAGTCAATGTGTCCATTTTTAGAGCAGTATACACATAATGCATATATTTGCTATAAACCCCTAGGACAAGAGTGTCCACGTTTTTCTGCAGTGGGCCATTTTATAGAAATGTATGTGTGCATGGGTTACACTCATTTTTCACTAAGAGAAATGCATGTTAACACTGGGCTAATTTGGCAATAATGTAAAAGCAGTCCACAAACAGTTTTTAGATCACTATATATATATAGTTAATACATTGCTAAACACACATACACACACCAGTCAAGACATAAGACTTGTTTTTCCCACAGAAATCTCACTTTAACAGTGCTCTCACTACGCAAAAATGTGGTTCTTTGTGTTTACCAAAGTATTAACTATTCACTTACTTCAGGTGGAAGGGGTTTTCATCCACACTTTTTCCCCCACCACAACTCTTTTTGTATGTATGTGTGTGTGTATGTGTGTGTGTATATATCTCATTATCATTATAAATCTACAAAATAACTGAGAGTAAAACAAAGTTAGTTCATAAACCATTTAAACAAGTTTAGCCAATGAAACCAGCACAATAAGGTTGCACAATCTAATGAACGTACTGGTAACTAAATGAACAGTTTTTGAGAACTCTGGAGAATATTTAGTCAGGGGACATCTTGATTCAGACTCCAAATTAACCTCACTGTGTTAATAATGTGGCTCTCAGCTTGGATTTGAACAGCTTCATAAAAAGGAACGAGCATTCACAGAGCCAAGCTGACCCAAACATTGCCCAGAGCATGGCAACATAGGTTGAAATTTCAAGATATTTTTCAGATTCATATATCTGTCTCCAAAATTGCAGAGACACTAAGTCTTGGTGGGCATAGTTTGTTTTCAGTTCAATTAGTTCCTTTTGAAAATTGGCATGCTTATAGTGCCTGTTCTTGACAATTCAGACACATTCTGAGCCTTGCATTCCAAAGTGAAAGCATGAGTTAAACTCGCCAAAATCTTTGAACCTTTTTCGAAATTGTGATTTTGTGTCAAGCAAAAACATCTGCAGTTGTTTAAAATCTGGGAGCACTCTATGGGTATCAGGCTGTCTGGGGCATTCTGTGGGTATTGACGTGGAGCACACTGTGGTTATTAGGCTTCCTGGAGTTCACTGTGGGTATCAGGCTGTCTGGAGCACATTGTGGGTATCGGGCTTACTGGAGTACACTGTGGGTATTGACCTGGAGAAAATGGAGATTGGGTGGTCTCAGCATAGATTTGCCATCCATGTGTTGTGTGAGCCTTTTCCTTTCAGCCGGCTGAGTATTTTGGGAATAACCACATTATTTACTGGCATAACGTACAGGTGTGGTCTCAGTCTATTCTAGGGAACTGCAGTTTTCTTAGTATTTACCTGTACATTGGATTGTTACTATCTTCTCTTTTATACATTATCTTATATACCTCTCTGTACCATTTGTTTCTAGTTACTATAGTTTCAATCTACAATGGGCTCTGATCAATAAAGCCTGGAATGTACATCATAACTTTTAGTTTGAGAATATTTGCTACAGTAGTCGCACTACCTATAGTCCCCTTAGGGATTTACTGATATTGACTGTGATATTGACTGTGACAGATAGGGGGATTTTCCTTTTGGATTATGTTTAGAAATCTGTATGTGATCTGAACAACCAATATTAAACTCTTTTTTGCCTATCAATACTAATATTCATATAACAACTAATTTGAGCTCATTCAGACTTAACATTAAGATGATTTACATTCACAAACATCCAGATAGGGTTTATACCTTTTACAAGGTGACTGAAACCATCAATGTGTCTTTTTACATAATTTAACGCAGGCATTGCTTTTATCATCAATGTTCCTGCTGGTATATACATGTCACTTTAGCCAACAGCGCGTGACTTTGGTTTATTTCCTTTTACTTAAACATGACTTTAAACAAAACTCTATATGGAATGTTGAAGTAAGACTAGAAATCTCTGATATAAGATTACTGAACAGGTTCTTCACGTTAACAGTAATATCACATGGAGTTTGTGGCTGTGTTGTTCTACAACAGTACCAGTAATAGCAACCTCCGCATTGTACCTGATCCACTGATCACACAGAAGGATTTAGATACAATAAGATTAAGATACGTTCCCAGTTTGCCTCTACCCTTCATTCTTCAGGAAGAATAAATGGATCCATGCAAATTCATGGTTTCAAAGCTCCTGTCTAATCCCAGGGACTAATGCGGCTGCCCAAGGTCAACTTGTTATAATCTCATATAGTAAGTGTACCATCCCATAATCCATAGCATTATTTGTTCTCTCCTGCATTCACACTACCCCAACTGAGGTAAGTACATGCATTCACACTATCACCAACTGGGTTGAATACATGCATTCACACTATCACAAACTGGGTTGAGTTTGTGCATTCACACTACCAGTGACTAGGATGAGTACGTGCATTCACACTACCACTAACTGGGTTGAGTTTGTGCATTCACACTACCACTAACTGGGTTAAGTTTGTGCATTCACACTACCACTGACTGGGATGAGTACGTGCATTCCCACTACCACTGACTTGGATGAGTACGTGCATTCACACTACCACTGACTGGGGTGAGTATTGTGAATGCAGCAGGTGGATCTTATATCATGTATAGCAGTAGGCTCATTGTTCCAACTGCTGCAGACTATTGTGTCCACACATAAGTGTGTGTATTGATCAATAGAGTGACATATACAATGTACATATTCACTAGTCTGTTTCTGAACTTGTTTTTTTGGCCAAACGCATGACTTGATGATTGGTGCATGCCATATTCATTCTATGTAAAACTGATACTAACTTACTGTGGCAAACTTGCATCATTTTATTGAAGCTCATTCAGACACTGACAGATTTGGCCTTTATTGCAATGACCATAGGTTGCCTTTGCTAATCATTATCTTTTTTTTTCCTGACCTAACTTAAATCTGTGTACGTTGATGTCTGCTGAGTTTTTTCTGATTATCTTGGTCTTGGCTTGCTTTTTGTACTTGCCTGAGTCTGAGTTCTGAGTGATAGGAACAACTAAGAGCTCAACTGGATCATCAGCAAATCCTCGATTCACTTTTAGAAAGTCAACCTGGTTAGGAGACAATAAAATTATTTTACCATACTAAAAGGAACATGGCAACATTCGAATTCCCTTCAAAATAATGGATGTCATTACAGTGCCTATTACATGACTGTACCCATTAAAAGCGTATTATATATACAATTAGTACTGAAGATGCTTTGCCAACACTAGAGCCCCTTTTATCAAAGTGATAAAAAAAAATCCATGCACTATAGATTTTTACTTGCAGACTCTGAAGCATGCCATTACTCAATAGAGATGTCGCGAACATAAAATTTTCCGTTCGCAAAAGGCGAACGCGAACTTCCGCAAATGTTCGCGAACAGGCGAACCCGGCGAACCGCCATAGACTTCAATAGGCAGGCGAATTTTAAAACCCACAGGGACTCTATCTGGCCACAATAGTGATGGAAAAGTTGTTTCAAGGGGACTAACACCTGGACTGTGGCATGCCGGATGGGGATCCATGGCAAAACTCCCATGGAAAATTACATAGTTGATGCAGAGTCTGGTTTGAATCCATAAAGGGCATAAATCACCTAACATTCCTAAATTGTTTGAAATAACGTGCTTTAAAACATCAGGTATGATGTTGTATCGATCAGGTAGTGTAAGGGTTACGCCCGCTTCACAGTGACAGACCAAACTCATAGGAGGTGATTTGCTGTCCTAAACCTGCAGGGCCTATGGTCCTATCATAATGTCATGATGTAATACCCCAACACGCAGAGTTTAGGATAGCAAGGGACAAGACTAGGATATAACTTATTACCTGGACTTAGAATGGCCAGACTAAACGTCAAACAGAGATAAAGCGTAATCAGAAACGAGACGAGGTCATGGTAACAGAGAGACCATGAAAACGAGAACAAGCCAGAGTCAGGTAGATGGTAATCAGTCACATGGGCAAACAAGACAGGAAAGGGTTAAAGATAAATTCAGAGTCAAGAACAAAGCCATGGTCAATACCAAAATAAACAAAATAGATCAAGAAACGCACTAAAGGGTACTGACACAGAAACCACAATAGGACAAAGTGGATAGGGCTAGGGAAGTTTAAACATCCTTTAACATTTGATTGGCCCACGTCATGCCTACGCCCCCAAAATGTTCGTGTGTGGGGGTGCTGGAATGACGTGGGCCAATGGGAGCCTGAATCAACTTTTAGCTCCCACTGCCCCTTTAACCCCTTAAGGACACATGACATGTGTGACATGTCATGATTCCCTTTTATTCCAGAAGTTTGGTCCTTAAGGGGTTAAGAGCGAGCTCGTGACTCGAGCCGTGCTCCTAGTGCCAGGCGGGCCATGTGACCAATCACTGCAGACAGTGCACGCGGCTAAGTCAGAAGAGGAGATCAAGCCGCATGCGGCTCGTGTGGAGGCAGGAGTGATCCAGCCACGCGTGGCTCAAGCTTAGGAGCCAGGTCGGTCCCAGGATAAGGTAAATACAGCCACAACCACTTATCCCAATCACACACCTTTCCTAACGTCCTATCCCATTAAAAGCATATTAACGCGTATTTAATAAAACAGATAGACCCCCTACTTCATCCAGGTTACCGATCAATGGTTCGATATTCTGAGCCCTCTCTGATTTACTGTACACGACTATTCGATATTCCCACAAATTTTATATAGCATTTTATGTTTGTTTGAGACCACCTTAAAAATATTGGATATCGCTAAAAATCATGATCACTATATACTTTCTCTACAAACCTCACCAAACTACTCATCCATCCGCTATACCACTTTATCCCACCTAGAACTAGTGCCCAGTTAAAATACTTGACTCTTACTTACGCTTACTCTTACATGCCACACACATTTCACCACTACTCTCACTGAATCCCTCTGACTACGGCTAAATTCATCTTCTACATCAGAACACTACTCCTAAGATTGGGTTGTATCCATGTCTCGGGTCTTTCATTTAGAATAGGGGCAGCTTCGCTCTCCTTCAACACTGGCACTCCAGTGCATATTATTAAAAGAGTGGGCAGATGGAAATCCTCAGTCTACAACCGATATATTCCTCATCCCGAGAAAGAAATGAGGAAAGCTTTTAAAAGTTTGGCTTTGTAAATTTGATGCAATAAGTGTGTTTTTCTTTAATAACTTTTCACCCTCTTTGCATGAACCCAATTTACATATATTACTAATATGTTTCTGAACATATATATTATATTATTCACTCACTCACTCACTCTCTGGGCCGGCCTAAGACATCATGCTGCCTAGGTCCAATGATAAATGACTATGGGGGATAATGTATAATAAGCACAGGTTACTGGCTATGGGGGGATTATGTATAATAAACACAGGTTACTTTACTGCATATGGGAGGGATAATGTATAATAAACACAGGTTACTGGCTATGGGAGGATAATGTATAATAAGCACAGGTTACTGGCTATGGGAGGGATAATGTATAATAAACACAGGTTACTGGCTATGGGGGATAATGTATAATAAACACAGGTTACTGGCTATGGGGGGATAATGTATAATAAACACAGGTTACTGGCTATGGGTGGATAATGTATAATAAACACAGGTTACCGGCTATGGCGGGATAATGTATAATAAACACAGGTTACTGGCTATGGGGGATAATGTATAATAAACACAGGTTACTGGCTATGGGGGATAATGTATAATAAACACAGGTTACTGGCTATGGGGGGATAATGTATAATAAACACAGGTTACTGGCTATGGGGGGATAATGTATAATAAACACAGGTTACTGGCTATGGGGGAAAATGTATAATAAACACAGGTTACTGGCTATGGGGGATAATGTATAATAAACACAGGTTACTGGCTATGGGGGGATAATGTATAATAAACACAGGTTACTGGCTATGGGGGGATAATGTATAATAAACACAGGTTACTGGCTATGGGGGGATTATGTATAATAAACACAGGTTACTGGCTATGGGGGATAATGTATAATAAACACAGGTTACTGGCTATGGGAGGATAATGTATAATAAACACAGGTTACTGGCTATGGGGGATAATGTATAATAAACACAGGTTACTGGCTATGGGGGATAATGTATAATAAACACAGGTTACTGGCTGTGGGGGGATAATGTATAATAAACACAGGTTACTGGCTATGGGGGGCAGGGCCGGCCTTAGGCATTTGGGCGCCCTGTGCAAAAAATCTTCACAGCGCCCCCCCTCCCCCCCTCCTTACCCCTTCCCACACACCCTGTCACACACACACACACACACAGGCAGACAGCCACACACACAGCCACACACAAACACACAGGCAGACAGCCAAACACACAGAGGCAAACAGCCACACACATACACACAGACAAACAGTCAAACACACACAGACAAACAGTCAAACACACACTGTCAGACAGCCACACACACACAGTCACACACAGACAGACACACACACACACACACACACACACACACTGGCAGACAGTCACACACACACACACGCGCAGACAGTCACACACACACGCGCAGACAGTCAAACACACACACGCGCAGACAGTCACACACACGCGCAGACAGTCACACACACACACGCGCAGACAGTCACACACACACACACGCACAGACAGTCACACACACACGCGCGCAGACAGTCTCACACACACACGCGCAGACAGTCACACACACGCGCAGGCAGTCTCACACACGCGCGCAGACAGTCTCACACACACACGTGCAGACAGTCTCACACACACGCGCAGACAGTCTCACACACACACAAACATAGGCAAACAGTCACACACACACAGGCAGACAGCCACACACACACAGTCAGACACACACACTCACTAACAGACAAACACACTCACAGACACACACTAACATACACAGACACACACTAACATACACAGACACACTAACATACACAGACACACACTAACATACACAGACACACTAACATACACAGACACACACTAGCATACACACACACACTAACAGACACAGACACACACTAACATACACAGACACACACTAACATACACAGACACACACTAACATACACACACACACACACACACATTAACAGACACAGACACACACTAACATACACACACACTCACCCACATTAACACATATTTTTACATTTATTTAGACACCCCCCCCAGCCTCCTTACCTTTGGGAATGCTGGGGGGGGGTCTCTTCCTCCCTGGTGGTCCAGTGGCTGCTGGGCGTGCGGGCGGCGCTGGCGGGCGGCTGGCGAGGGAGCACTTCCTCTGAGCTGTATGCTCAGCTCCCTCGCGCGCCGCAGAGTGAGGCTGGGAGGCGGAGCCGGAATATGACGTCATATTCCGGCTCCCAGCCTCACTGTGCGGCGCGCGAGGGAGCTGAGCATACAGCTCAGAGGAAGTGCTCCCTCGCCAGCCACCCGCCAGCGCCGCCCGACCGCCCAGCATTTCTGTTAGCCGCAATGCTAACAAGACATTTGCCTTGGGCATTTGGGGGGCGGCTTTTTTTGCCGCCCCCTGGAAAATGCCGCCCAAGGCAAATGTCTTGTTAGCATTGCGGCTAACAGACATGCCGTGTGATCTATGCGGCCGCAGGGCGCCCCCTGCACCGTGGCGCCCTGTGCGGCCGCACAGCTCGCACACCCCTAAGGCCGGCCCTGATGGGGGGATAATGTATAATAAACACAGGTTACTGGCTATGGGGGATAATGTATAATAAACACAGGTTACTGGCTATGGAGGATAATGTATAATAAACAAAAAAAAAAAATGCAGCATCAGAATTAATCTAAATTGTATGCTGTCTAGGAGGTGGGAGAGTCTGGGAGGGAGGGTCCCATGCTCAAATATAACACACTTCTGTCACACTTCTGTTTGTGCCTCCGGTCCCGTCTTCGACGCCTTTTGCGTTGGTGGATTTTAATGGGGACTGCTTCGCTTAGCTGTGGTGGAGCTTGTTGGGGCTGTGGTGGAGCTTGTTGGGGCTTCCTGCTTGTTATTTGCTTCCAAAATTGATTAAAGAGTCTGTCCAGCTTAGACTCAATATCCTGCCATGCTTTGCTGGTACCAGAAGGACACGTGGCTGCCGCCATATTGGGAGAGTTGCAGATGAGTATGTCAGCCTGGGCGGCTGTGCTCTGTGCGTCCATTAGCTCCAGACAGCCTCTCAGGGGTGGACCGGGATAACCCCCACCGGTCCGAGGGGGGGGGGTAACGGAGCTCCTGCCAGGAAGTAGCTGCACCTGGGCATCTCAGGATCGGGAGATCGGCCGCCTCTCCCGCCCGCTGAGCACCAGGCCACACTTGCCACGTGGAGGTAAGTAAGACTTTGTCGAGTTGCTGACCGCTATTAAGCATGTCGGGTCGGTCAGGTAGGAGCAACATTGCTGGGTCATCCCCTTCTGGGGTGAAATTCACTTGTTGATAGCTACTTAAAGTGAGATATTGAGGGAGCTCATACGAAGTGCGTCCATGACAGCTAGGCCCCGCCCCCCGGAAGCTGCATTCTTAGTGAGAGGAGGGACAGTGTAGCTGCTGCTGATTTAGGGAAGTCGATAGCTGTGCTAGTGTATTCAGTGTCCACTACATTCCTGACGGACTCATCTGATCTCTGCTGTAAAGACAGCACCCCAAAAAGCCCTTTTTAGGGCTAGAACATCAGTCTGCTTTTTTTTTTTTTCTGTGTAATCTAATTGCAGTTGCCTGTCTGCCAGCGTGTGTGTCAGGCTCACAGCGTATACTGTGCCCACTCGTATCTGGTGTCACAATAGCTTGCATTTAAAAAAAATAAATAATTTTTTTGACTGTAATATAATAGCAGTCAGTTTCCTTCACACGTGTGCGTTTCAGGGCCTGCCTGGGCACAGTGTCACACCAGTGCAACTCATATCTGGTGTAACAGTAGTGCACATTAAAAAAAATACAGGGGGCTTGTTGTCACCTTTCGGGGACCCTTGGTGTTGTACGTGGCTGGGTGGAGGAAGAGACCTACAATGACATCAGTGAGCACAAGGAACGGGACATGGCTAGCTTGGTATCCAACCTTGTGCAAATGGGGAGTTTGCGGTTGTGGAAATGGACTGTTTGCGGTTGTTTGCGGTGCGTTAAACGGGTTGTTTGCTCTGTCACTGTGAAGCGGGCGTAACTCTTACACTACCTGATGGATACAACATCATACCTGATGTTTTAAACCACGTTATTCCAAACAATTTAGGAATGTTAGGTGATTTATGCCCTTTATGGATTAAAACCAGACTCTGCATCCACTATGTAATTTTCCATGGGAGTTTTGCCATGGATCCCCCTCCGCATGCCACAGTCCAGGTGTTAGTCCCCTTGAAACAACTTTTTCATCACTATTGTGGCCAGAAAGAGTCCCTGTGGGTTTTAAAATTCGCCTGCCTATTGAAGTCTATGGCGGTTTGCCCGGTTCGCCCGTTCGCGAACATTTGCGGAAGTTCGCGTTCGCCGTTCGAGAACGGAAAATGTTATGTTCGCGACATCACTAGATATAGGTTTAGGTTAGTTAGATTTATGGCTAAGGGGACATAGGTTAGGTTTAAGAGACCTTTATTTAGGGGAAAAGTGGACTTAGTTGCCTGCCTATGACTTTTTTATTTTCACTTCATATTAACCCCTTAAGGACCAAACTTTTGGAATAAAAGTGAATCATGACATGTCACACATGTCATGTGTCCTTAAGGGGTTAAACAACATCGACATTTAGAACTTCCCATCTCAACCAGTTCAGGGATGATAGAGGCTCGACTGTCATGGGAAGCGGGATGGTGAAATACTATACTTGGTGCTCAGAAGGAATACCCCATTTCCAAGCAGAGATGTCCTATGTTTCACAAAATCGTCTTAAGTATTAAATATTTTCGATGCTCTTCCACAATTACAGTTAAGCAGACAAAATATTACAGGGGAATTTATGAAATCAGAGCATAACATTTTTTTCCCTTTTTAACATTTGGCAGTATCTCTACACATGGTCCGAAAGAATACTTTTGTCTCTTTGTTCTTTGTTCTTTTTTTTTTTTTTGCCCAATTTACATGCCAAGGAAATGAAATGATTTAGCTCTGGAAGAGAAGTGGTGCCATTTCTTAAACAGAGGTTCAGATAATAAATTCAAGGCTCACATACTGAGTTTTTGTGTATGGTTTGTTTTTAATATACAAACATAACTTCCAATACTGTCATTTAGTAGGTTTTCATCATTGGGTAGTATTTTTTTTTTTTTTTTTTAGAGTCTGTCTCAGTATGTGACCTTTGGAAACGGGCCATTTTTCCCTAAATTGTCTCTATATAAATTCACAGTATGAATGAACCTCCATTTGTACTGTTGTCTGAAATGCATAAATTTATAACAAATATGTTTAACATCACTTTGTTAGATGTTATCTCTGAGAAAAGGAAACTACCCTAATTAGAAATTACCAGCAGTCTTTAGGTATGACCAGTTTTCATCATGTAAAATTATTTTGGTTTTATAAGTATTATTCCAATATTTAGATAGTGAAAATAAACATTGTAGATCAGGGAGTCTTGTACCAATCTGGAAAGACTGACATATGTTGAAAATATAAGGATTACCATATTTTCCATCAACTTTGTAATAATTCATCTTTGGTTAATATTAAGAGTTCTCAAGGAACTATAAACATTATCTGTATCACTTTTGAGACACACACATCATAGCTGTTCTTTTATAACTGGTCTGTGATCTAGCCTTTGAAAACTTTAACAATTGCTCCCCAAAACTCTTAAAGGAACACTAAGGCATTAGGAATACAAATCTGTATTCTTAACACTATAATGTCCCTCGCTCTATGCCTTTCTAGGTTCTTCTCCCCCAAGTGCCACAAAAATGTAATAAATAAAGGTTTAACTTACCTGTTTTTAGCGCAGAGACTCCCTTGGTGATGCTCGACTCTCCTCCCTTAATAATGTCACAGAGGAGGCAGTCCCTGCTCCATGACGGCATAATCCAATGCTCCTTTTTGGAAGTCAGTGCTCTCCGATTGGGTTTCTGAGTTACGTAAGAAAGTTTTAGTTTGCTAGTGCAGCAGAACCTTTTTTAGTGACTGGCATGCTTACATCCACTAGATATGGACTTAACTCTGCAATGTAAACATTGCAGTTTCTCAATAAAAGGGTTATGAGGACAGGAACACTGCACCCAGCCCACTTGAATGAGATGAAGTGGTCTGGGTGACTATAGTGTTCCTTTAAAGTAAATTTATCATATCTGAGATTCGTTGGAAGGCAATCCGATATGCTTCTCTTATTAATTTGATGGGTATTACAATTAATTTATAAACAGACTGCATTTTATTTTTTGGTTACCTAAAACAATCCCACATTTAGTAGATGTTAGTTACTTGCTGTTATCTACAATTGATCCCTTGTTTAATGATATCCCTAATGTGTTTAGAGTATATGTTGCATGCTTATTTTGCTTTCAAAATGTACGTTTCATTAATTTCATTAATCTACGTTTAATTAATCTATCCTAAAATATCCAAGTGTATCTATAGAGAAGTAACATCTTGCTCAGTGAAATAGTTTCAGTCCAATTGCAAGATTCATTTCTTGATTCCTTCAGCTCCTGAATTGCTTTCCCTCTCATTCCTTGACATGTGCACAGTCGTTATTCGGCATGTGCTATATAAAACCTTAACTTAAATAAGACACGGACACCGTTTATTCTGTTGGAGTATAAAGTCCACAGCTTTATTAAGATTATTATATATTTAAATAAATTAACATAATTAGGGTAATTGTCACAATTGAACATTATGTCCCCATCCCCTTCGCACAATACCCCTGACAATGACCCTATTACTTTAACAATAAATAACATCCAGATAACACTTAACTTATAACACACGGCCTACCAAAAGAGGCCCCATATCCATAATGTTAACTGTAGGGGTGTACCCAGACACCCCCACACCACTAGATTCGTAGCCACCGAAGAGCTCGAACCTACCACCACTTCTTTCCCTCCGGCCTACTCCAGGCTAGACCTTGGCCTGTCCACTTCCAATTCCACCAGAAATCCAAATTTACCACGCTCTGTTCCCGCAGCTGTGACCAAACGGGAACTTACCTCAACAAACCTAGGAAGGGTGGGAGGGATAACTAACAGGTAAGTGAGGCTCAGGTTAGAAAGGGGGGACTCTCTAAGATGGCCGCTATTTAACTGGCTATCCTCCACCTCCAAGCTGCGTTAACCCAGCCCCTAACTCACTTACACCTGCCCACTTCCTGGCCCTGTCAAGGTCCACTCCCCCACTGCATAGCTCCATGGGTTTCAGTATCTATACTTGTCCACCAAGTCTAGTGTATTAATTGTGTAGTAATTAAATGGAAAGACAGATGAACAACCTTAAAAAGTGATCTGGTCCAACTATAAATATAATTTTAAAGGGACACTATAGTCACGTGAACAACTTTAGCTTAATGAAGCAGTTTTGGTGTATAGAACATGCCCCTGCAGCCTCACTGCTCAATCCTCTGCCATTTAGGACTTAAATCCCCTTGTTTATGAACCTTAGTCACACCTCCCTGCATGTGACTTGCCCAGCCTTCCAAAAACACTTCCTGTAAAGAGAGCCCTATTTAGGCTTTCTTTATTGCAAGTTCTGTTTAATTAAGATTTTCTTATCCCCTGCTATGTTAATAGCTTGCTAGACCCTGCAAGAGCCTCCTGTATGTGATTAAAGTTCAATTTAGAGACTGAGATACAATTATTTAAGGTAAATTACATCTGTTTGAAAGTGAAACCAGTTTTTTTTTCATGCAGGCTCTGTCAATCATAGCCAGGGGAGGTGTGGCTAGGGCTGCATAAACAGAAACAAAGTGATTTAACTCCTAAATGTCAGTGAATTGAGCAGTGAAATTGCAAGGGAATGATCTATACACTAAAACTGCTTTATTTAGCTAAAGTAATTTAGGTGACTATAGTGTTCCTTTAAATACAATATGGTACTCTCGTAGAGGAATGTACTATACCATTGGACATTAGGCTATTTTCCATGCTTGCTGGAATCAAGTGTTTAGGCAGAAAATGTTCATTTCAACAAGTCTAAATTAGTCACCTGTTGTTCTCTGTACAGCCCTAGTAATGAACTGATTTGTAGAGAGTTGCCTGTGCTGGAACTGTATATATCTGTATATAATTTTCATATCCCTTGTTTTCTTCTCCTTCTTCATAGCTAAAATCTTCGATTTTTTTTTTTACCTCTGCACTTTTTATAGTTCCATCATCTTTCAAAGAATAAACTTACATTAGTTCATAAATAGGTAAAATTATATTTCCATTACATTAATTGCTATTCCTTTTAATCACAATACATTACTGACCTTGGCGTTTTTATGAGTGGATATTAGCAGCTTCCAAAAGATTTCGAGTTTCTTAGGCAGTTGCTTGAAACTAAGTAACATCTGCATGTCTTAATTTAGCAACTGTGATAGTTTTTAGAAAAATTATTTGGACAAACCAAAATGGAGGGAAACTGCACCCATTAGTGTACTGCAATACAAATCAAAACAATATAGATTTTTCTCCTTTCCATCTCCCTTTTCTTGTGCCATGGATGGAACTCCAAATCACAAATAACTAAAACCTCTCATCCATTTCCCATTTACTTTTTGTTTTTCATATTACAGTCATATTATGGCTACGTACCATTCAGACAAATCGTTGATCAACCCAAATTTGGACAAATCACAATTTGGGCCAAACCAAATGCACTGGTGTAATTGCTAAATCAATTAATTGAAAAATGTACCTCTTTCTATCCATAAATAAATAAAGAGAAAAGGCCGAAATCAATCCTAAAGGACTGAACAGGGGGTAACCCTAATTTTTTTTTTCTCTCTTTCTATCCATATGTCCACTTTTCAATGATTGCTTTTTAAAAAAAACAACTATTTTTGATATATCAAAAAGCATTTTTTTCCCCATTAATATTTTATTGATTTTTTTACATGTAAAACATGTAAGGCATGGGATACAGAACAAAGAAAGGGGTTGGGATACGCCATCAAATTCAAGTCACATCAACAGCCAGCATTCTCGAGGCATAGCAATGCCTTCCATGATTACGTGATATGTTGGGTATAACTCGGTGTTCTCTTGCGCCCTCCCCTTGGAGGTTATCTTACCCAGTGTGATTTCTGTTATACTTGGCTGTTAGCTAACAAGTGTCGTATATCTTAACTATGTACAGTATGGGTATCATTCTTTGGTCGTTACCGCCCTTAAGGGATTTTCTTCCACCCTGACACCTCTTGCGCTTGTCTTGGCCTCCCCTTATCGCCCCTTTGTTTGACCCTCTCTCACCATTTCCTTAACATTTTTTTCTTTCCTACTTCATAGATCGTCCCTTTCCTCGTTTCCGGATCCCACCTCTCTGCCCAGATATCCGTCCCACTATGTTTTTGCTGCTGTTCTGAGTTTTCTTGCTACCTTGTGAGTGAAGCTTCGTTTCATAATCAATATTTAGAGTAATTTGGCGTATCAATGCCTGTTTCGTCGCTATTGCTACCTGTTTCCAGGCTCTCACTATCAATGTGTTTGCTGCAATTGGGGTTTTTTGTACTCAGGGAGTGCCATAAATAACAATTCGCACTCCGGTTGGAGGTTGATCTGGCTTTGTAATGCTTCTTTGATCATTCCCTCCACCTCTCTCCAGTATGGCCTAATAAATCTGCATGTCCACCATAAGTGGTACATTGTTCCCTCACCTTCCCCGCATCTCCAGAAGTGTTTCGAGACCTGTGGGTACATACCTGCGAGTCTAGTGGGCATCATGTACCACCTATATTGAATTTTTCTCATTAACTCCAAGTGTGAGGCACATCGTGACCTGCCTTTATGTGCTGTAAATACCTTTTGCCATTGTTCTGCAGTGAAGGTTTTATTTATGTCCTCCTCCCATGCGGCCCTGAACCTATCTGCCATCTCAGTCGAGGGGTTGTCATTTAGGGTCGCGTACATGCATGAGAGTAATTTTTTTTTATAATCCCTGATTCAAAAATATTTGTTTTGTGGTCCCAAGGCTTCAAGATGGCCTTGTTTGTCTCGTTTTCTAACATGGTAGGAGAACAAAATGTGGTGTGGTAGCTCGTATACTCTTTGTAGTTCTGGATAGTGCATTAGTTTGTTAGATTGGTATAGGTGTTTGACCTTTGTGCAACCATTCTGCACCCAAGGTCAGTGATGGAGGGATGGGTTAGCGTCCCAATTGGAGATTTGCATCGTCATCGAGCAGAGACGTGATCTCTGTCATGTCTGGTGCTTTGGGGCGCAGTTTATAAGGTATTCAGAAAATATATTTTATGCCCATTGTGGCCTATCATCTGTTTTGTGTGCCAAGACAGCCGTGGACAGTAGTGCTGCCCTATAGTACAGCCTCATATCAGGCATCCCCAATCCCCCTCTGTCCACTGTCCTACATAATGCTTGCCTAGGTAAGTGTTGGGCACTAGGATCTGTAGAGTCCAGACTAGATAGAGAAATTTTGGTAGTAGCACCATTTTTAGAGCCACCAGTCTACCCACCCAGGACAAATATTTGTTTTCTAAACCTTTCAGAGTTTCCGAGGTTTTAGTCAGTAGACTGTCATAATTTAGTTCATGTAGATGTGCTGTGTGTTTGGGTATCCTCAAGCCTAGGAAAGTGAGGTAGTCGTACCGTCAGTGCAGGAGCAAAACTGTTTTAAGCTGTTCTATCACTCGGTTGGGTAGTCCCTCCCCCATGACCTGTGTTTTCGTTACGTTTAATTTATAGTAGGTTAGTATTTCGGTTAGCAAATTCGGTAGTGACACCAGTGGCAGCATCAGGGTTAGTAGTACGTCGTCCACGAACAGTTTGGCCTTGTGTTCCCTCCCTCCCACTAGGACTCAGTGGATTGCTGGGTTTTCCCTTATTTTAATTGCCAGGGGTTCTAAGGCTAGGAAATATAACAGGGGTGAGAGGGGGCATCCCTGCCTCGTCCCATTTGTCAGCCTAAAGGGTTCCAACAGGAATCCTGAATTCAACACCTGTGCAGATGGGGGGCTGTATAAGGCCTCTATTACCGCCTCGAACGCCTCTGGAATGCCAAACCCTGACAGAACTGCCGGTAGGAACCTTCAGTTCAGTCTATCAAAGGCTTTTTCAGCGTCAAGGGAGACTATCATTTCCTCCCCGATCCCGGCCCTGAAGTATATGTAGGAGATTGATAACCTTCCTGGTGCTGTCTGACCCCTGTCGCCCCTGAACAAAGCCAATCTGGTCACTATGCACTATGGCCGGTATAATGTATCCCAGCCGTACCGCATACAGTTTAGTGAATATCTTCACATCTGTATTCAACAGAGAGATGGGTTGGAAATTCTGCGGCACTGTTGGGGGTTTGTTCAGCTTTGGCAGAGCGATGATGTGGGCAAGCAACATCTCGTGGGGCAGTGTTTTAGAGGTGGTTGCATAGTTAAATGTTTTAGTAAGATAAGGCTAGAGTGTTCTTGATTTTTTTTATAGTAAAGATTGTCTAGACCATGGGTCGTCAACCTGGTCCCTACCGTCCACTAGTGGGCGTTTCAGGATTCCAGGTGGGCGGTAGGGATTTCCAGGTTGATAGTGCGGGCGGGCGGGTGCGAGCCGGCGGTACCCGTGCGACTGGGTACCGCTGTGACCGTTTGCGGCTCCGGCCCGCGCGGTAAACCGCCGGGGCCACCTTCCAAAGTGTCCATCGGGTGGCCCATGCTGTCAGGGCCACCCGATGGATGCGGATTGTAAGGGGGCCCAGTCAGTGCTGGGCGCTTTAACAGCGTGACCGGGCCCCCTGTGATGACATCACAGAGCTGGGAGGAAGTGATTCCCCGGTCACTCCTCCCAGCTAAAACTCTGACTCCCATCCACCTGAGCCACCACTGGACCCCAGGAAAAGTCACCCTCCTGCACCTTAAAGGTAGGAAACAGGAGGGTGACTTAAATATAATGTGTGTGTTTGTTTGTGTGTGTGTGTCTTTGTAGGTATGTCTTGTGTGTGTGTATGTGTCTGTCTGTATATATGTGTGTGTGTGTGTCTGTGTGTGTCTGTATGTATGTGTGTCTTGTCTTTGTATGTATGTGTCATTGTATGTGTGTCTTGTGTGTCTGCATGTGTGTGTCTATGTATGTCTTATGTGTGTGTCTGCATGTGTGTGTCTGTTTGTATGTGTGCCTGTCTGTTTGTATGTATGTGTCTTGTGTGTGTCTGTATGTATGTGTCTTGTGTGTGTATGTGTGCCTGTCTGTGTCTTTGTGTGTCTTTATGTGTGTCGTGTATGTGTGCCTGTCTGTGTGTCTGTATGTGTCTGTATTTGTGTCTTGTTTGTGTGTGTGTCTTGTAGGTGTGTGTGTGTGTGTCATATGTGTGTCTGTATGTGTGTCTTGTGTGTGTGTGTGTGTATGTATGTGTGTCTTGTGTGTGTGTGTGTGTGTGTCTGTATGTGTCTTTGTGTGTGTGTCTTGTATGTGTGTCTTGTATGTGTGTCTGTATGTGTGCCTGTCTGTTATAGTGGTATTCCTTATTGCTATAAGGAAGGTTAAAAAATAGAAAAAAGGGAAAAAAAGGTGGGGAGGGGAATTGAGGAGGGAGAGGAGATGAGCTGACGCACAAATGAGAAATCATATTATGCGCAAACAGAGAAGTCGTCTGAATATCACTGAAAGAGACCTTCGTTTGTTCCTTACGAAAATCGAACCAGATATACAATATTTAGTCTCGCAGTTAAAAACCTTATAAACCCGCATTAAGTAGAAATAAAAAGATAAATGTACGTACATTTATTTTTTTTAAAACACCCTCCTTTCTAAAAAATATTCTGCATTTGCGCGAAAACTGGTGGGCGGTAAGGAAATTTTTTCAACCAAAAAGATGCATTAGTGGGCGGTAGGTAGAAAAAGGTTGACTACCACTGGTCTAGACCATCTGCTCCTGGGGCCTTCCCCGCCGGGAGGGTCTGGATTATGTCTAGTAGTTCCTGCGTCGCTATCGGTTTGGTGAGCTCTATCTGCTGTTGCCCCTTGAGTTTTGGCAGCTTGATCCCCTCTAAGTAGTCCTTGCTACCTGAGTGTGTGGGTTGACTGGTTTGTGTGTCCTCCCTAAGGTTGTATAGGCTTGAGTAATACTGTGGGAACATGCCACTTATCACTTTGGGTGTGGTAATTTTAAGTCCATTTTTGTCCGTGAGGTGTGATATCTTGTGCGCGGCCAGCCTAGCCTTTAATCGGTTTGCTAAAAGCTTTCCCGCCTTGTTCCCCTGGAGTTATTGTGAGAGTTTACATTTTTCCATGTATGTTTGTATTTGTTCTATGGCTTGTTGTTGTAGCAATCGGTTTAAGTGTACAATGCAGTGTTTTGCTGCGTCTGTTGGAGTCAACTGGTTTTGGGTGTTTAAGTCATAGTGCTCCTTTTGCCACTCCTGCGTCTGTGTTTGAGTCACTTTTTTTAGGTATGTTGCCCTCCTTATCAGTAGCCCCCTCACCACCATCTTGTGTGCCATCCATATCATCATGGATGTCACCTCCCCTGTGTCATTAGTGCTGAAGTAATATTGTAGATCCTTATGTAGTTCAGCTGTGTAGTTGCTATCTCGAAGCAAGGTGGCCTTTATTTTCCATGGGCTGCGGTGCCTGAAGTCATGTTGGGTTTTCATGTCCAACATGACAGGTGCATTATCTGACCATGTAATTTGATATATTTCGCATGTGTGTATTTGGTGTAAGTGTGAACCTGAAAGCAGAAACCCGTCAATCCTTGAGTAAGAGTTATGGACAGGGGAGAAATGAGTATATGCTTTTCCCCCTGGGTGTGTAACTCTCCAAGCATCATAGAGGTGGTGTTCATGTAGGAGTGTTTGAATGGCTGTACATTGTCTTTTCAATGGGTGTTGTCTGCGGCTGTTGTGGGGTAGAGTGGTATCCATTTTAGGGTCAAACACGTGATCAAAGTCCCCAGCAGACCACCGTGATTGTCTGTCTGACTTTACTTAGTTTGTGGAATATTTTATGCGCTGATTCACGTTAGGTGCATGTATATTTACTATCGTGTATAACATGTCCTTGACCATCACGTATCTACCATGCGTGTCAATTCAAACAGCATTTTTAAAAGAAAAGTATTGTTAGAAGAGGTATAATTTGTAAAACAGAATTTTAGCTTCAATAAACATAATCACCTTGCACTAAGTATTAGAATTCCAATGACAATCTGGGTTAAGTAATTTCCTAGTACTCTCTAGACTTGGATAATAAAGTATTCTAATAACTCATAAATCACATTGTCATGTTAAGATAGTTGGTCAGTGCTGGTTAGTATCTCCAGAAGAAAAGTCCTGGCTTAAAGAGAAATAATGACCATAAAATTAATTGCAATGCAGATGTAGACCAAAACAACCATGATAAAGTGTAATTTGAGAAATGTGTACTTTAATATGATCTGAAAGAAAATATCTCAATAGGATTGTCTGAAAACTTCCCGCTGAACAACGAGAGAGTCGTTCTTTTAAGTGTATTGAGTTTCTCCTTAGACTGAGACCACCATGTAAATTCAAAGACTTCATATGGTAATATTTTCCATTCATTATACTGTACAGAGAGCAAGTCTCACTTGCGTAGAAAGTCACAAAATTTGAATTTTTTACCATATTCAAAACTACAAGAGGAATGTTTTGGTCATTTTCTGAGAGGGATACTTTTTGTAATTATGCAGTTTCCAATTAACAGTCCCTTTTTCCATTTTAATTACACATTTCCAAAACATAATGCTAAAGTGCATATTTATCTACTTGCAGTAAAACAAATTAAATTAATAAATTTATTAAAATTAAAGTTCTGAATCCTTAGTTCACCCTGACATTTTCAAATAGATTTTTATCTCAGATACGAGAACATAAAATACATATAGTGTGGTCGAAATCTCTAGAGAATAAAGTCTGTTTTCATTTAGCGTAACGTTAAATTCTGCTGTAATATACATTGATAACATCAGCTACGTTTTATGTCTTTGATTAATATTCCAAGCTCTTGCATATGTATGGAATGTGCAATCATACTAGATTAGCAGGATGGGAGTTGGAACACTTATATCATTCATGTGTACCTTCGCTGTGAACTGTGTGTCTCATGCAATTGTTTCATTTTCTCACATACATATGAAAGAGTTTCCTGTGGATATGGTAAAGTATGGTAGCACCTTAGGTCAAATGCCATAAGTTGGATCTAGAACTGTAAAGCCAGAGATTTTGTAATTTTCGTCATGAATGCTTTATAACTTTAAATGTATGTAATTATGTATTGTTAAAGGACCACTAAAGTCACCCAGACTACTTCATATCAATGAAGTGGTGTGGAATCAGAGGCCCTTTAGTTTAAATTCACACTGCAGGCACCCAGACCCCTTCTGCCCATTGGAGTGGTCTGGGTGCCAACTCCCAACATCCTTAACCCTGCAAGTGTAATTATTGCAGTTTTTACAAAATGCAAGAATTACCTTGCAGGCTTAAGTCCTCCTCCTCCGCTGGACTCTGGTAAGCAACATGGGATGGCGGGTGGGAGGGAGAAGGGCACTGCAGGGTACTGAATATGTTTTTCTGGCACTGGAGAGTCCCTTTAGCCCTGCAATGTAAAACATTGTATCATTGAAAAATATTTGGTTATGTGCAAATACAGGGTGGCCTAAAAGTAGGTATACTTTTGAATCAATGAATACATCACAAACTTTTATACACATACACAGGGACGTCTTTAACACGGGGCAGCTGCTCTGAGCCAGCGAGTGGAAGATGGGGGACAGAGTCCAGGGGGCCCAAGTTAATTCATGCCCCGAGTCCATTCAGTATTAAAGATGGCCCTGCACATACACACATGAGTACACATACACACTGACATACAGCAAAGTGTATGTCTATTAAATTTTAGGCATTTAAATATCAGTTTAGCAGTTGGAAAGAATAGTGGAGAGCAGATAAAATAAGTATTTTTCTATACTGTTATTGTGAATGATGACAGCGAACTTCAAGTCAAGAACAAAGAAAGTGGATTCTAAAGCAACTCTTAAAGGACCACTCTAGTGCCAGGAAAGCATACTCGTTTTCCTGGCACTAGAGTGCCCTGAGGGTGCCCCCACCCTCAGGGACCCCCTCTGCCGGGCTCTGGAAAGGGGAAAGGGGTTAAATCTTACCTTTTTCCAGCGCTGGGCGGGGAGCTCTCCTCCTCCTCTCCGCCTCCGTTCCTCCCCGTCGGCTGAATGCGCACGCGCGGCAAGAGCTGCGCGCGCATTCAGCCGGTCACATAGGAAAGCATTCATAATGCTTTCCTATGGACGCTGGCGTGCTCTCACTGTGAAAATCACAGTGAGAAGCACGCAAGCGCCTCTAGCGGCTGTCAATGAGACAGCCACTAGAGGACATAGGGGGAAGGCTTAACTAATTGATAAACATAGCAGTTTCTCTGAAACTGCTATGTTTATAAAAAAATTAGTTAACCCTAGCTGGACCTGACACCCATACCACTTTATTAAGCTGAAGTGGTCTGGGTGCCTAGAGTGGTCCTTTAATGCATAAATTGAAATGAAACCTGTACTTTTCAAGACTATTACTTGGTCTTTTGGAGGACGACTCAGACCGTTGCTTGCAATTCTGTGAAATGATATGTAACCAAACTTCTAACGAACCAGACCTTCTTCATAAGATCATCTGGTCAGATGAGGCTTCTTGCAAATTGTCAGGCCATGTGAGCAGGCATAATTGTGTGTATTAAGCAGATGAAAATTCTTATTTAACTATCATATCTCAACTAAAACAGGTAGGTGTCACAGTGTGGGCTGCACTATCCAGCGAAAGCGTTGCTGGACTGGTTTTCTTTGATAGAACTCTAAATAGTAACAATTACCTAAACTTGTTGCTCAACGTGGTAGTGCCACATCTCAGAACCAGGGCTAACTTCACCGAACTACTCTTCCAACAAGGTGGGGCACCTCCTCATTATGCGTTTGCACTAAGGCAGGGATAGGCAACCTTCGGCTCTCCAGATGTTGTGGACTACATCCCCCATAATGCTCTTACACACATAATGCTGGCAAAGCATCATGGGAGGTGTAGTCCAAAACATCTGGAGAGCCGAAGGTTCCCCACCCCTGCACTAAGGGACTACCTTGACAACACCTTTCCACAGCATTAGATCAGATGATGTGGCAGCATTGAATGGCCACGATCACCAGGCTTAACACCAATGGACTTCTTTTTTTGTGGTATAGTAAAAAGTATGGTTTTTGAGAGGAAGCCCGAGACAATGGATGAATTAAAGCAGTTCATCTCAGAAACATTTATGTACATTGATGCGATCCGGAAGTTGTGTTATACTGTCTGTCACAGTGTACTGGACAGATATGAGGAATGTTGCAACGTTGATAGAAGACAATTTGAGTGCTTACGACATTAAATAGTGTTAAACCGATATACATGTATTAAACAATGTAATAAGATGCAAATAAACTATTCTGTAAACCTACTTTGGGGCCACCCTGTATTTGCGTTCAATTCCTAGTACAATATGTGTGGATGTGATTTGATATTTCTGAACCAAGTATAGTGTTTTCACTGCTGAAAAATAAAGGCTTCAGTTACTGTTAGAGTTAATCTATTCCTTTTGACAACTAAATCTTGGTGCACCTTGTAGAACAGTGACAGAAGTAGGCTTCAGTGGGCCCATCTGATGGAATGGTGGCTGGCATTGTGCAGAATCCGTGAGATCTCTGTATCTTCCATAGCTCCTTTATGTCATCCCATGGTAGCAGTAACCTGTATGTCATTCTGTGTCAGATTAAGTCTGCTACTACAAAAAGCACCATTTGATGTCTATTCAATTCCCTGTATAGATGTCACTACTCCTTCCCACATGTCTCAACAATTCCAGATTCCATCCTATCTTATATTTCCACTGTTTCACTTCTCTCGAACCTCAAAGAAAATTAAGGTAACTGCTTGTACACAAATGAGCATGACATAGATAGGATCAAAAGAATATCAGCCAAAACGAAAATATGGGCGGGCAATATTATCAGTGATAAAATATCATGTAATCAAGCAAACAAATAATCAAATGTTTACTGTTACATGTGTAGACGTTTTCAGATCATCAGCCCCTACTAGCACATCCAGTTCCACTCTTTGCCATTAGGACAATTAGCCACAAACGTCAATATCCATTTTCTTTTGCTTGTTACTATAGGATCATTCATCACTATGTTTTGGCATTCACTACTATACGATCTTGGGCTTTCTTGGGCTTTCTGTGAAATGTTAAAGGAACATTCAAGTGCCATAAATACTACAGCTCACTGTAGTGGCTATGGTGCAATAAGACAAAAGTGCCCTCCCCACATTGCAAGTAGTGATTTTTGACTGCATACCTAGGGACTACTGGGTGTTGCTTTCTAACTCCACTACTGGTGAGCAGGAACCTTCTAAGAAGGAACTTCCATTAGTCATACAGATAAGAGGTCCAACCAATAAAACATTGACTACTTAAATAAAAACAAAAACTCAGATACCTTTCAGGGTTCTTTTTCATATGAAGCTCGAGTACTACTTGTTTTTAGTGGTAAGCATGTATTAGGTTTATGTTTTAGATTGCTACACACTTTCTAAATGATAAGTGGCCACTTCAATGGAAAAGTCAACTGATTCAAGTTTTTATGTGTGAAAAATCTTAAGAGGCTAAACGATATCTTATAAAATAACTACAGTATATTTATAGTGGTTATGATACTAGTAGGTTGGGTAAAACTGTTATTGAGTAACTTGACCAAAACCAATGCTCTACAAGCAAAGTCAGCATCAGCTAACACTCTCAAGAGCACCAGCCCAGATATGGCTCTCTGTTCCTTAATGAGCCGGTGGAAAGATCAAACATCTCCAGCCCAGCAAACTTTAATGTTGCAAGACCAGGATAACCTTAAATTGTACAGTGAGGAGAAAAAAGTATTTCATCTCCTACTGATTTTGAACATTTTCCCACTGACAAAGAAATGATCAGTCTATAATTTTAATGGTAGGTGTATTTTAACAGTGAGAGACAGAATTAATTTGCATGTCAATGAATGAAATAAGTATTTGACCCCTTCGACTTAGTACTTGGTGGCAAAACCCTTGTTGGCAATCACAGAGGTAAGACGTTTCTTGTAGTTGGCCACCAGGTTTGCACACATCTCAGGAGGGATTTTGTCCCAATCCTCTTTGCAGATCCTAAGTCATTAAGGTTTTTCGAGGCTGAAGTCTGGCAACTTGAGCCTTTGATTTACATGTCAATGAGAATAAGTACTTGATCCCCAATCTAACAAGATTTCTGGCTCCCAGGTATCTTTTATACAGGTGATGAGTTGTCTTAAATGGGAGTGCTCCTAATCTCAACTTGTTACCTGTATAAAAGACACATGTCCACAAAAGCAATCAATCAGATTCCAAACTCTCCACCATGGCCAAGACCAAAGAGCTGTCCAAGGATGTCAGGGACAAGATTGTATACCTACACAAGGCTGGAATTGGCTATAAGACCATCGCCAAGCAGCTTGGTGAGAAGGTGACAACAGTTGGTGCAATTATTTGCAAATGGAAGAAACACAAAATAACTGTCAGTCCCTCGGTCTGGTGTTCCATGCAAGATCTCACCTCTTGGAGTTATAATGATCATGAACTACACGGGAGGATCTTGTTAATGATCTCAAGGCAGCTGGGACCATAGTCACCAAGAAAACAATTGGTAACACTACGCCGTGAAGGGTTAAAATCCTGTAGCGTCCGCAAGGTCCCCCTGCTCAAGAAAGCACATGTACAGGCTCGTCTGAAGTTTGCCAATGAACATCTGAATGATTCAGAGGAGACCAAAATCGAGCTCTTTGGCATCAACTCAACTCGCCATGTTTGGAGGAGGAGGAATGCTGCCTATGTCCCCAAAAACACTATCCGCACCATCAAACATAAAGGTGGAAACATTATGCTTTGGGGTGTTTTTCTGCAAAGGGGACATGACAACTGGATCACATCAAAGGGACAATGGACAGGGCCATGTACTGTCAAATCTTGGGTGAGAACATCCTTCCCTCAACCAGGACATTGAAAATGGGTCGTGGATGGGTGTTTCAGCATGACAATGACCCAAAACACACAGCCAAGGCAACAAAAGAGTGGCTTAAGAATAAGCACATTAAGGTCCTGAAGTGGCCTAGCCAGTCTCCAGACCTTAATCCTATAGAAAATCTGTGGAGGGAGCTGAAGGTTCGAGTTGCTAAACTTCAGCCTCGAAACCTTAATGACTTAGGATCTGCAAAGAGAAGTGGGACAAAATCCCTCCAGAGATGTGTGCAAACCTGGTGGCCAACTACAAGAAACGTCTGACGTCTGTGATTGGCAATAAGGGTTTTTCCACCAAGTACTAAGTCGAAGGGGTCAAATACTTATTTCACTCATTGCCACGCAAATCAATTTATAGCTTTTTTGACATGCATTTTTCTAGATTTTTGTTTGTTATTCTGTCTCTACCATTAAAATTATAGACTGATCATTTCTTTGTCAGTGGGCAAATGTTCAAAATCAGCAGGGGATCAAATACTTTTTTCCCTCACTGTAGTTTGGTAATAGGTGGTACTGTGCTGGGAGGAAGTTATTATATGGTTAAAGAAGATGGAAAAGTGAGACACCAGGCAGCAGCTGCTGAGTGTGGACTCCTTATGTGTCAGTCTGTGTGTGTATGGATCAGTCTGTGAGTGTGTGTTCATGTGTACAGGTTAGTCTGTGTACGGGTCAGTGTGAATGGGTGAGTCTGTGTGTATAGGTTAGTTTTATGTATAGGTAAGTTTGTTTATGTGTCTGTATGGGTCAGTCTGTGAGTGTGCATCTGTGTATGGGTCAGTCTGTGAGTGTGTATAAGAAATTGTGTTTTTGTATTGGTCAGTGTGTGTGTGTGTGTATGGGTTAGTGAGTGTGCATGTAAGATTCAGTGAATGTGTGTATAGGTCAATGATAGTTTTCAACCTTGTCTAACTATGGCCTCAATTACATTTTTTGGATACGCTTTTCAAAACATTTAATATTTTTGGATAAACTTTTTAAAATTACTTTTATAAAATAGTAAAATAGAAAAAATATATCATATATAAAAAAATATTTTGAAATATTTAAAATAATTTTCATATGATTACATATTTTTCAGAAGTATGTGTAAGTAAGTGTGTGTGAATGAGTCAGTCTGTGTGTATAGGTCAATTTGTGATTGTGTATATGTGTATGAATAAGTGTGTCAGTCTGTGAGCGTGTGATGTGTGTGTGATGTGTGTGTGTGTCTGGGTCAGTGTGTGTGAAAACAGGTCAGTCTGTCATCCTGAGACTGGCTGCTGCACAATAAGGAGTTCCAGAAGAACTTTTGCCTGGCAATAGGCCAGACAACCCCAGCTTCTCACTGTTTATAGGACGTCCTCAAACACTTGCTTATATCTATCTGTCTGTCTGTCTGTCATCTATCTATATTATATCATATATATGAAATATTTAATATATACATCTATTTTTATTTTATTCTCTTAATTTGTTTTCTTCTGTTGGTCAAGTTTCACTTGCTTTGTGAATAAAATCAACATTTAGTGACTGTCTCCTGGCCATCTACCATTTTTCCCATTGATCATCACTGACCTTGAAAAATTATGAATCACAAATAAAAACGAGCATGCTTGTCTATTGTGCTTTTTGTTTGGTTCATTATTCAGCTACATTCCAGCTAGAAGTTCAGGAATTAGGATGGTCATCGATCAGCACAGATTTGATCAAATTGCAGTTCAGAACATAAGTCTACTAATTAATAACATGAGATACCTTTTTCATCCTTACAGTAAAATAATAAAGTAAAATAAAGTGAACAGAAAATGTAAACTCAATTTCAGAAATACATTGTTAAAAATACATTTTAAATTGACAGCAAAATAATCCTTCATGTTTTATAGGAAAGTATGTGTTTAAATGGAAGTATGATGTAAAATATTAGTGATAGCTTCTATTGAAGTAACTTCTGTGCAAATATTTTTTCTACTTTGTTCACCATTTCATGTTTTTCTAGCTAAATCAAGCCTTTAAAACATAGCTATTCATTTCCCATACTGTAAAAATTGGCACTAATTCAACAAAACAGCTATATTTTTACATAAAAGATTTGCAATAATCCTATATGATTTAATCCATGCCAGGCTCAAGAACTTCCGATCACCCACTGTATCAAAATACACAACATTGTCACTGTTTTAGTAGACAGACCAGCAGGCTACCTTTTGTGTTTGATATAGCAGAACTTAAAGTTTGAACTCAAGCCAGACACTGTCCTGCCCTGTTCACTCACACAGGAAAGTGTTAGAGTAAATCAAACCATTAATATAACATGTCTTGTATAAACCTGCAAGTGTTTTCGCAAAATGGTTTATGGTGAAAGAATGCATTTTTCCGTGTGAAAGATATTTTATATCAAATAAATTGCAAAATGTCTACATGAAAGTCCACTGGTTAAACACAAGAGAAAACCTCAAATTCCTAAAGTGTATATTATATTTTCACTTTGTTTTTAGAGTCCTTTGATCTGAATTTATCCAAGAGATACGATCTTTGGTTCAAGTTATTAATCACACCATCCAGATTTAGATATGCACGAAGTAGGAAGTTAGTACTTCAACTAACTGAGAAGATATTTAATATTCTGCAAAAAAAATAAAAAATTCAGTGATAGTACATTCTTCTCTAGCTACATAATGTAAGAGAAATTATTTTGATTTAATGTAATTTAATTTAATGTACTTATTATTGTGTAAGAAGTTGGGAATATATGACATAAGAGATGCCCAACTATGAAAGGGACATATATCTGGAGCGCATAATCTGGACAAGCAGAGTGTGCTCCCTAACCCCTCTCTCATCATAATGTAACTCTTCAAATGTACGGTGGACTTGCCAGTCACCTCCTTCCATAATTGGATTGATCGTCAGCACACCAAGAATAAGTATTATTACTACCATAGACAATATTGCCATGTCCCGTACGAAGAGGAATGACAAGTTTCGGACTATTTGTGTATTTTTAAGGCAGAGATGTAGTGACAGAGGGATCACAAAACTGATCAGGAGATTGTGAAGATCCGACAGGAAAGAATAACTGTGTGGCAAATCGTACGTTATTCCACTCTCGTTTGTTATTGAAAAAACTATCTCACTACTCCCTGTCTCTGTACTTTTCTCCCTCCATGCTAAACACCCAAAAATGCCTCTTCTCTGGCAGGGATTTGGTTCTCAAACGCCGCAAGGTCCCAGCGGGACTTAGTAACAAAACATGTGAAACTCTAGCTCGGCCGAATCACATCTCCATTATTAACCCTCTGCTTTACCCCACTTTCCGACCTTCCAGGAGAGCGCTATTTGGAGGGTAAGTAATATGGTTAAAAATAACTAATTGCTCTCATAGAGCCAGGGGGAGGCCCCCTTTTTTTGTCTGCAGGAGCTCCCAACAATTGACCAGCCGAAGGGACATTTACTCTGGAACTATTCTCGCCATGAATTTTGATAGCGGACGGTCAATTATTTACCTCTGGGGAAGATTTATCCATTCTCCATGGATCCAGGGGCTATTTTGCCAACAAGGGTGCACAGACCAAAGCTATCCGGGGATGTATGATGTGTTGGGGTTTCTGCTTGTTTTCATGTGTTTTGGGGGTATTTTCATGTTGTGTCCTCTGGATCCAGGAGATAATTAACTTAACAGAGGGCTAACTCTGGGATGAATAGGGACCCCATGCAGGGGGTCACTCTAGAAAAAAATTGTGCTTTCCCAATAAAAATCAGTTATACTCCCAGAACTATGTGTCGTCTAGTTACTGAGGGAAAGGTAACTAGGTTACTGAGGGAAAGGTACAATCACTGACCAATGCTTCTTCCAGCTACAAGGAAAATTCAATGGAGATGCCCAGTCGGGGTAGTGGAGCTCTGCTACAGAGAGTTTGCCTGCAGAGGGAATATCACAGCTGTGACAAGGAGATTGCTCAGTTTACTGAAGCAGTCAAAGGCAACCAGTGCAGATATGTTGATCTTGGAACTTACGGCATTGCTAGAAACAAAAGCGTGATATAGACTGAATTATCCAGAGCAGACAAACAGTTCGGGTACATTTTTACCCAATATGTTTCTTTTTTTTGTCTTTCAGAATGCATGTGGAAACTTTAGACCTGAACAATAAATAATATACTATGAATCATGAAGAAAAAAAAATTGTTGGGGATGTACCTTTTCCTGTAATTTGTAACCTAGGAGAAGGCGTTGTTAGTCTTTGAGTGCTGATAATCATATTACAGTTAGTTTAGCAATTTATTGCTGAAGAAGCAATGCTAAACTAAATGTAACCCTGAAAGCCCCACTTATCTTACCATCTAAAAAGGTACTGTAAAAGGAAAGATCACTCATGTCTCCACAATCAGTAGCAACATTTGAAGGCTTTAACCCCTTCCCGACCAATGACGTCCAACAAAAAATGGTCCTTAATAACCACGGACGCACCTGATACGTCCGCGGCTAATTATAGCGATGGAAGCGATCATGATATGTTGAGGCATCATGTAATACCCCCCCGACTGCCGGGCTCCCGAGTGTTCACTCCACCCTTAGCTATTACTTTCGGGTTGCTCCACGTGAAGCCTAGCAGTGAGGCAGAGCATCGGAAGCCATCAAGCAGGCTTCCGATGCTCTGCCTGTGCTGAGTGCATCGAGGGGTCGAGGCACTCAGTGAAGAAAATTAAAAAAATAAATAAAAAATAAATAAATAAAAAATTAACCCCTTCCCTCCCTCTCACTCCCTCCCCCTCCATATGTACTTACCCGATTGCCACCGTTCCCCTGCTGCTGATCAGTCTTCTTCTTTTATGGGGGGACTGTCTGACAGCCCAGACAGTCTCCCCTCTGCAAATTATGACCCCCAGGGGCAATGTGACCGCTGTGACAGGCAGTCTCCCTGCTGGTAAAAAAAAGTTTTTAAAAAGTTTCAAAAATAAATAAAATAAAGTTAATAAATAAAATAAAATAAATATATATATATATATATATATATATATATATATATTTGTGTACGGGGTAATCAAGGACGTACAATTAAAATTACATAGTTCGATATGGACCAAAGTCGGTTGAGGTGTGCCGAAACCGACGAGAGGTCAGGCCTGCAAAAGAGGGCCCACCTGATATATTGATGTAAATAATAAAGGGTGAGGTGGGAGGGGAACATCAAAACGGCGACGATAGGTAGGCTGGGATTACTGGGGACTTAAATAGTAAAATAACCCCTCCCACAAATTCAGGCATTTTGCCTTCCACTTGTGTACGGGGTAATCAAGGACGTACAATTAAAATTACATAGTTCGATAAAGGTCAAATGTTCCCGACAGCAAAACTCTACTTTTGGACTCAAGAAATCGTAGAACGCCAAGTAAGCTGCTGAGTAAAAGTGGCAAAATTGTGCAACCAACCATTTGTAACTGAAACGCATTTATTATCTTGAATCACATATCATATATCATACTTACACATATCGAAAGCTGTAGAGTATGTTTGAATAGTACTCGTAGACAAAAACTTACCTGCGTACAAACTCTAATTTAAGGCATGTTTAGACCTTTTAGACCTGCAGAGGATCTCTTGGACTGTATGTTTTCTTAGCTCAACCTTTACGTTGAAGCAAGGTCCGACTTCAGGACTATAGGAGCGGCTAGGGCGGGGGGACTTGAGGAAAGATAGTACGTTATGTGGAGCCATTTCTCGTAGCATGCTGTTAGGAGGGAAGAAAATATATATATATATATTTTTTTTTCTATGCAAACTTTGATACCGATTGAATATCCCATATTTTGCGAATGAATACGGATAGGTGAAGACAAGGAGTATTCCGTGAGAGGTGAGGCCCTACCATTGCCCGTGTCTGGGAAAGGCCCTACCATTGCCCTGTGTCTGGGAGAGGCCCTACCTTTGATTAGGCCCATGTGGACTTGTATCTACTACACGCAGCGGGTTGTTAAACTGTTGGTGGCGGTAAAAGAGACTATACTTGTGGCCGTGATATGTGAGGCCTACCCAAGACCTTGAGGAACTAACTCAGAAATGGATCTCCGGGTGGAACCTCTGTGTTGAGGTGAGTAGACGGCCTCGGACTTCTAACCCTTGGCTGGCTTGTTTCTGGTGGACGAGCATTAACCTTCCACGTGTGGGTAACTGGATAGCACCACTGTGAAAAGGACTGTAAAAGGCGCCTGACAAAACTATTTGTTGTGACGCGAACCGAAGAATAGAATGAAATGCCGTGATTCACAGTAGGGAAATGTGCACTTAAGATAGGAACCTGAAAAGGAGCTTTGTGGTATAAGCTTAAAGATACGTGTTCGTATATCCTATAATCTTTTACTTGACAGGCTTGGGACCATAAACGTCTGTATTATACAATGCCTATGGTGTAACTTCTTAGACAGAACCGATAGCATGACCGAAGTAAATCCCGATGGACCTCTTGAACTTAAATAACATAGTGAAATGTATGCGACATTAAATAACGTGAAATAATGAACTGAATGCGTCTGGAGAACCTTGCGAATATCAGGCGTGCGGAGACAAGTCTCTATCTGTTAAGGATTTGAATGGTATTCGTTTGTTCATAATGACGGCCAAATGATGCCTCGATAGTTGATATGAAACGAGTGGGAATTCTGTTTACCCTGTATCGATTAGAATGCTAATGTATTAACCTGCATAGCTTGTAAAATTGACGTAGACGTGATAATTAGGCGATGGAATGAGTCAACGTATGTAATTTAGAACTCAATGTACAGAAAAGCCCCTAATGGGTTGCAAGTAATAAATAGTATATCTGTAATGCCTTAAACCGTAAGCAGTCGCTATATGTACGTAAGAGTCTTGAGGACCTGACGATGGTCCAATGCAAGGCCTAAACCTGTACAACGTGTAACGTAAAGGCAGCGCAGGCCTAATATACGTATTTAACTGAAAAATATATGTAAGAAGAATGCCTGAAAGCAAATTGTTAGAGGAAACCGCTGAACTTGGTTTCTACTAGAATGATATGTCACCTAATGTATGTGGTATAATGGGATCACAAGTGAGTGATAAGTTGGGGAAATATATATATATATTTATATCTTTGGGTATCCTTGTACTGTGATAACTAATTATCTAGTAGACCCTTAGCCCGTAAGTGTTTGCCGTATTGAAAGCGTGGATTAGCCTTGCCTGACAGTTCTGACATACTGTTTGTATTAGTGTAAGGGTGTACGAACTCACAATCAAAACTACAGCTGTAACGAGGCGGGAAGTAATCCACTAGGAGACCGGATCTGAAACATAGTGGTTATGCGTGACTGGGTCTGTAGGATGCTGTCCCCCAACTTACTGTGTGTGCGCTGGCTGACTAGCTAGTGCCGCAATGCGGCGAAACGATTACTCTAGATTGGTGACAGGTGAGGCCCTGCTATTTGCCAAGCGGCTTGAGAGGCTCTATCTATGCGTTGGCGCGAGGGGATGATGTGGCCACTGAACGTTGTGGCGGGGTGTCGGCCTCTCGGTGACCGTTAAACATAAGATAGAATGGGAGTGACAGGTGAGGCCCTCTCTACAGGGCCGGACTGGCCTACCGGGATACCGGGAAATTTCCCGGTAGGCCGCCAGCCCTGGGGCCGCTTTAACATTTGGCTGCCCTGGGGCCGCTTTAACATTTGGCTGCCCTGGGGCCGCTTTAACATTTCTGTTACCCTATGCGGCCGCGCGGCCGCAGCCACAACCGCGCGGCCGCAGCAACACCTGAGCCGGCCGCTGCTGCTTCCTGTCAGCCGCCGGATGTGAGCGGCAAATGACGACATGACGTCACATCCGGCGGCTGCGCGGCGGCGGCTCTACTGAAACTGCATCACATTTTTCCCTGAGCTGTTGGAACTTGTAAAGGTAAGAATAAAGGGGTTTGGGGGACCTAATTAATTAATTAATGTATTGGGGAGGGGAGGGGAGGGGAGAGGAGGTGGTCATTAATGTATTAGGGAGGGGGGGTGGTCATTAATGTATTGGGGAGGGGGGGTGGTCATTAATGTATTGGGGAGGGGAAGGGGGGTGGTCATTCATGTATTGGGGAGGGGAGGGGGGGTGGTCATTCATGTATTGGGGAGGGGAGGGGGGGGGGTCATTCATGTATTGGAGGGGGGGGGTCATTCATGTATTGGGGAGGGGAGGGGGGTGGTCATTCATGTATTGGGGAGGGGAGGGGGGTGGTCATTAATGTAGAGGGGAGGGGGTGGTCATTAATATATTGGGGAGGGGAGGGGTGGTCATTAATGTATTGGGGAGGGGAGGGGGTGGTCATTAATGTATTGGGGAGGGGGTCATTAATGTATGGGGAAGGGGAGGGGGGTCATTAATGTATTGGGGAGGGGAGGGGGTCAGTAATATATGGGGGAGGGGAGGGGAGGGGAGGGGGGTCAGTAATGTAATCGGGAGGGGGGTGGTCATTAATGTATTGGGGAGGGGGGGTGGTCATTCATGTATTGGGGAGGGGGGTGGTCATTAATATATTGGGGAGGGGAGGGGGGTGGTCATTAATATATTGGGGAGGGGTGGTCATTAATGTATTGGGGAGGGGAGGGGGGTGGTCATTAATGTATGGGGGAGGGGAGAGGGGGTCATTAATGTATGGGGAAGGGGAGGGTGGTCATTAATGCATTGGGGAGGGGAGGGGGGTCAGTAATATATGGGGGAGGGGAGGGGAGGGGGGTCAGTAATGTAATCGGGAGGGGGGGTGGTCATTAATGTATTGGGGAGGGGGGTGGTCATTCATGTATTGGGGAGGGGGTGGTCATTAATATATTGGGGAGGGGAGGGGGTGGTCATTAATATATTGGGGAGGGGAGGGGGTGGTCATTAATGTATTGGGGAGGGGAGGGGGTGGTCATTAATGTATTGGGGAGGGGAGGGGGTGGTCATTAATGTATGGGGGAGGGGAGGGGGTGGTCATTAATGTATGGGGAAGGGGAGGGGGGTCATTAATGTATTGGGGAGGGGAGGGGGGTCAGTAATGTATGGGGGAGGGGGGTCATTAATGTATGGGGGAGGGGAGGGGGGGTCAGTAATGTATGGGGAGGGGAAGTGGGGTCATTAATGTATTGAGGAAGGGGTCATTAATGTATTGGGGGATGGGGGTGGTCATTAATGTATTAGAGAGGGGGGTGGTCATTAATGTATAGGGGAGTGGGGTCATTAATGCATGGGGAGGGGAGAGGGTGGTCATTAATGTATGGGGAGGGGAGAGGGGGTCATTAATGTATGGGGAAGGGGAGGGGGGTCATTAATGTATTGGGGAGGGGGGTCAGTAATGTATGGGGAGGGGAAGTGGGGTCATTAATGTATTGAGGAAGGGGTCATTAATGTATTGGGGGGGATGGGGGTGGTCATTAATGTATTAGGGAGGGGGTGGTCATTAATGTATAGGGGAGGGGGGTCATTAATGCATGGGGGAGGGGGGTCATTAATGTATTGGGGAGGGGAGGGGGGTCAGTAATGTATTGGGGAGGGGAAGAAGGGGGGGCAGTAATGTATTGGGGAGGGGAAAAAGGGGGGCAGTAATGTATTGGGGAGGGAGGGGGGTCAGTAATGTATTGGGGAGGGGAAGAAGGGGGGGGCAGTAATGTATTGGGGAGGGGAAAAAGGGGGGCAGTAATGTATTAGGGGAGGGGGGTCAACTGTGTATTAGGGGAGGGAGGGGTCAGCAGTATATTAGAGGAGGGGGTGACAGCAGTATATTAGAGGATGGGGGGCAGCAGTACATTAGGGGGAGGGGGGTCAGCAGTGTATTAGATAGGGGGGAGAGGGGGACGGGAAAGATCTGACTTGGGAATTTGAGATGAGGCAATAATTATATTTTTTACACTTATATTTGTGGCCCAATGAATATTTTATATATATATATATATATATATATATATATATATATATATATGTGTGTGTGTGTGTGTAGAAGGAAATGTAAATAGAGGGGGCTACAGGGGTGAGGGAATTATATTTGTAATATATTTATTAGGAACTGTGGAGGGAAGGGGGTTGGATGAGAGCATTAAATATTATAGCATTAAATATTATAGTTATGGGGTAGGAACTGTATTATATATTTTTGGTTTAGTGCAGGGGTAGGTAACCTTCAACACTCCCTTTGTTTTTTGACTACATCTCCATTAAGGCTTGCAAAGCATCATGGGAGGTGTAGTCCACAACATCTGGAGTGGCAAAGGATGTCTATTCCTGGTTTAGAGCATAGGTGTATAACCATTTGGCTTCCCCAGGCCAAAATAACCCCTTAAACTCTTAAAGGATCACTATAGTGTCAGGAAAACAAAGCGGTTTTCCTGACACTTTAGTGCTCTGAGGGTGCCCACACCCTCAGGGTCCCCCTCCCGTGGCCCTGAAGGGGTTAAAATTCCTTCAGTTACTTACCTTAATCCAGCGCCAGGCTCCCTCGGCGCTGGTGACCTCTCCTCCCTGTCTGACGTCAGCTCCCCCGTCCGAAGTCACTGGAGCTGAATGCGCATGGCCGCGCGCGCATTCAAAGTGTCCATAGGAAAGCATTTCTCAATTCTTTCCTATGGACACTCTGTGTGATGGAGGTGAAATGTGCCTCCAGCGTCGCAGATGCGCCTCTAGTGTCTTTCCGGAAGACAGCCACTAGAGGCTGGATTAACCGCAAATGTAAATATGTTTACATGTGAAGGGTTAAAACCTGAGGGACATTGCACCCAGGCCACTTCATTGAGCTGAAATGGTCTGGGTGACTATAGTGTCCCTTTAACGCTGTTACGGCGTTATATGCGTCCGCATTTTAATGGGCTGTTAAGCTGAATTCTGATGACTCCGCAATGCTATGGGGCTGGTATGTATTTTTTTCCAGGGCTGGTTTTCATACCCAGTCCGGCCCTGCCTCTCTATGCCACAATGCAAGGCGACTAACTATGATTTGGGCCGAGGGACGTAGTACCTCCGAGTATGAGGATGGGTGTTGGCCTTGCGGGACCACTAACCTAAGGCGAAGAAGCCAGGGGGAATAATAACTAGTGGACACCTAGGAACCTGACAGCCAGCCACTGCTAACTAAGAGGGAAGGTTAGTTAGTGAGAGAGAGGACATATCATGGAACGAAACGTAGGTGATAATAAGTTAGGATCGTAAGGCAGACCGAAACTGGAGTGCCCTGTGAGCACGTGGGGTCCAGATGGTCGGTGCGTACGAAATAGAATGCGTGTATGTAGGTATGAGCGTATGGCCCTCGGGGCTCGTGGTGCCAGACCGTGGCTCAATTTTTTATTTATTTTTTTTATTTATTTCATTGTATGGATGCGGAACTTGTTCATTGTTCTGTTAACACGCGTACTCGCCTTTACCAAGGCTTGTTTATCAGAACTGCAGATAACGTGAGTGTGAGCTTAATGCGCTTGTTTAGAAACATATGCGCTAGTCTGCGCAGCGTACAGGTCAAGTTGATCAGGCTATGATAGGTTTAGAAAATTAATGTGCAGGCGTAATTGTCAAGTAAATACAACTGTGTTTATTCAAAGCGTCTGCTGATGAAAGTAAGATGAGCCTAACAGTCAGAGCCTCTGCGTTTCCTGAGGAGTAATATATAATGCTGCAGCCAGGCTATCACGGGAGCACTAATAGTTTTCCTATACAACACGTTTGCTTTGCATTAGATTAGACAAAATGTAGATAATCCTCCCATTGACTGTGATCTCCTATTCTCATGCTAGTTATGGCTAGTTATGGTTGCCTGCGCAGGGGTGTATACGTCCGGGTTATCAATCCATTAAGTGTGCATGGATTTAGCCAGGTAAAATATTCATGAGGGTAAATACGCTTGGAAATGCAGTGTGTAGGCATTATGGATAACAGAAGAGTGTATGCGACTAAGTAAGGCATAGTAATATATAGTGCGACAATCAGGCAACTAAGTAAGCAGTATTAAACAACCGTAACAGCGTATATATATTTAATTAAGAAATAATTCTTCACTGGATATACAACGAATACCCTGGTTGCCCAGTCTGTGTTACCTGCACCAGGAGGTTGCCCACTGTGTCAGTGCCTAGAGAGACCTGGGCCATGCTGCGGGCCGACGCTGGGCAGCTCCTGGCTTTGCTGCCATGTCAACTGGACCCGGGGATTGTACCACTGTGCCAGGCGAGGGCGGAAGATACCACCCATCCGCACGCTGGGAAAGGTGCGTGGGAGTGTAGCCGTTGCCACGCGGGTGTTTGTTGGTTGCTATGCGGAAGTAGCACACGTTAGTTACGGACTGGCGTTCATAGCTCAGCAATTTGGAATGCATAAGTGTTTTTTTTTTTTTTTTTTTTTTAAGCATATTGGAAGAGAAGTCAACAGTGATTTCAGATTTTGAGAAGGATTATGGTTTGTATGTGTTTCTATAATTTCTGGGTCTCTATTTTATGTCCAGAGATTTGGACTGCATCAGCATACTGTATAGTAGCCATTGGAATGAGCAGAGCCTAGAGGTGTTTAATAGATTGCAGATGTTCACTGGGCATTTTTTGGCAATATTGTATGTTTACTAACCTCCTACAATTAACGAAATTACAGCAACCCTTTCAGCATTAGAGAATACATCATACGCATAATATATACCTGCTGAAAATGCAATTAATGCAAAAGTACATTTTTGGCGCGAACAGTATTGAAAAGCTTTAGGAAACGGCACGAATTAATACCCGGAGTGCCGTTTGAATGTCGATGAATGAATGAGCCTGAACAAGTATTTAATTTAACCGAATAAAACTGAAATTAATACGAATTGTCCGGTGATAGTGCCTGGACCTGTAACCGAACGGGGAAACCCACGAAATGATTTGTATGAAAACCACATACGACATCCAAGGTGTCCGTGAAGACGAACTACTTACAGTTAGTAGAATTTGTCAGTAAGCCTGCTCGTGCGACAGCTGCGTTTGTTTTTGTTAATACTCACGATTTGTATGAAAAGACATTTGGAGGGCTGTGTTCTTACGGACAGCCGGCGGGCGGAAATGACATCAGGGTTTTGTGAACCGGAAGCAGAACAGAGGAACATCAAAACGGCGACGATAGGTAGGCTGGGATTACTGGGGACTTAAATAGTAAAATAACCCCTCCCACAAATTCAGGCATTTTGCCTTCCACATATATATATATAGAATACCTTGTAGGAAAGCACTCACAGGACTTGATATGGTTCAAAAATAGTGCTTATTTATTGCAGCAAGAATTTCAAGTAGAAGTGTCAACGTTTCAGTCCCATCTGGACTTTTATCAAGACAATTAAACATTGATAAAAACAGCCTTTAAATATGCAGTGATCAGATGTTCATTGGAAGGTGAAAACAAGGTGGATTGAGGTCATAATTGACGTGTCTGTTTGCAAATAATGTAATCAGGATAATTGGTAGGTTGTTCCACAAGGATAGATAGAAAATAATTAAAAAATACAAACAACACATATACATCTATATACATAGTATAGACATCGTTATAGGGATAATACCATGGCACTAGCATGTATGCTAAATTACTCAGAAGTAAAGAGAGTTATATAGACTTTTGCTAGTAATTAAAGTGCCACACGGCTAAATAATCCCCAATAACCAGGGAATATCACTCCCATCACTAAGGACTCCCACGCCAGGCAGTTAATGCACATTAGAATCAATGTAATGACTTGTTATCTTTAAGTTTTAATATCAGTAGCTAACTTAATTACAGCCATCTTATACTGAAATGTGACTACTTTTAGCTGCTGCAAGTATATATATAGATACATATATTATATCTAAATATAATACGTATATATATATATATATATATATATTTTTTTTAATCCAAATAGGTTATGGTGGGGAAAAATTGTGATTGAAAACCCCTTCCACCTGAAGTCTGTGGATAGTTAATACAATGTTAAACAAAAATCTGCACACCAGTCAAGCCGTAAGACTTACTTTTCCCACAGAAATCACAAATCTGCAGTGATGTTACCACCGCAAAGGATTCTAGGTGGGCATATGCAAATTAGTTTAACAAAGAATTTTTGCCTCATTCCATTTTAAACTTGGATTCCATTTCGTCTGTGTTTGCTGTGTACAACCAAGCTGTTGTTGTATACAGCAAACACAGACTAAAAGGAATCCATGTTTAAAATTGAATTCTTTGTTAAATTAATATATATATATATATATATATATATATATATATATAAATAAAGAAATAAATAACAATAATACAAAATATACATATGTCCATATACATAATTACATAAAGAATTTCATAAATATACACATAGACTTCGTGCCTTTGTAATATTTTTACATAATTAAGTAATTTTAATGATTGCAATTCGAGGGACCTGCATGACAACCCAGGCCGAAAGTCCAGAGAACTTAATTTGCTAGCATTGTATTTAACACTGTAATGTTCCACGACACCCTAAAGCCTGTACATGGGGGGTACTGTTTTACTCAGAAGGCTTCACTGAACACAAATATTAGTGTTTCAAAACAGTAAAATATATCACAGCGATGATATTGTCAGTGAAAGTGACTTTTGTTGCATTTTTCACACAAAAACTGCACTTTCTGATTATATCATTGTTGTGAAAGGTTTTACTGTTTGGAAACACTAATATTTGTGTTCAGCGAAATCTCCCGATTATAACAGTACCCCCCATGTACAGGTTTGATAGTGTTTTTGAAAGTTACAGGGTCAAATATAAAGATGTTTTTTCACATTGAAATTTGCCAGATTGGTTATGTTGCCGTTGAGGGTGTATGGTAGCCCAGGAATGAGAATTACCCCCATTGTTATTGTTGCCTCCAGGCTGGCTGAAAGTTGGACCGTAGAAAAGGATGCTCCTAGCGCTCACCAAAGGACCATCAGCACCGTAGACACCATAACTACTGCGTAGCCATCATAAGTACTGCAGACTCCACGAACCACCGCTGCTGGGCTGGTATCTCGCCGTCTGCTCTGCGCCCTGGACCTACGACCAGGCTCCAGGTTCCAGTAGGTGAACCTCTTCCTTCTATAGAGTGAAGCAGGATCAGGAACAAGAAGTCTTACAAGAGCTCAGTAGCTAAGGGAGTATGAAGAGCATAGCAATCCCTGTAGTGATTATAGCTGTCCCCTACAAACATGAGTCAAGGCTGCAAGTTAGAGGGTCAAGTCATTCTCTTTTATTGGCACCAAAAGAACCTTCTTTTATGCAGCATCCCCTTAGATAGGACCACCCACAGGGCGTTACAAAACAATCAATCATACACGTACATTACCGAAAACATATTAACATAATTATCACACACAGTAAAAATACAGTTTTTACACATACCCTGTAACTTTAAAACCATACATCCAATCTCCATAAATTACATATTTGAACTCAGCATACTTTAAACTTAAACACTCTCAAAAATCATACAAATCCATCCAGTAGATAAAAAGTTAGACGGAAGACCTTTATGACCGACCGCAAGAACATTTTCCTGCCCAAAACAGTTCCATAGATTTGGGCTGTGCGGTCGGTCAATATCCTGCAGAAAAACGGCTAAGTCCCCTTCAAATGCACGAACTGGTCTGTTCGTGCAAATAGCCCATTGTAACAGGGTGTTCAAATTGTCGAACGTACTTCGACTTTAACCGAAGCGTTGAAGTGGAGGCGACGGTAAGGGTCAGCGGTGTTCGTGTATTTGCGTAGCCGATTTTAGTTCCATAGATTCTTTAGCATACACCGCTGACCACGTTCGACTAAATTAAAATGGCTGCTGCCACATGTTCCTTTGTCAAATGGCGGCCACTTCGACAACTTCGACAACTTCGGCACTTCGACTGCATCCGAAGTGCCATATAAAAAGCACCAATCCTTCCCCACAGGATTTAAAGGGCCAGAATGAGTGACATACACTCTGGTATAGCCGAATACTGTTTTTAAAGGGCCCAATCTCCCAGGGCCATAGTCATGCGGGGGGAGGCTGGCAAATAGGCTTCTCCACAATCAAGGGAAGCAGGGCAATTTATCATTTAAAGGGCCAGTTACAAATAGCAGTTTGTAACACCCATTATGGCATACCATTTGCAAAAGAAGACAACCCAAGGTATTGCAAATGTGGTACGTTCAGTCTTTTTTAGTAGCCACTTAGTCACAAACACTGGCCAAAGTTAGCATTCATAATTGTTTTTTTTTTTTTTTTAATTCTTTATTGTGGGCGTGCAGTGTTAAATACAAGCTTTTGTAATGTCTTATGACACGAGGTATAATGACAATGTTTAAACAGATATGGTCAAAATATGCTGCACATTTTTTTTTCGTTAAGAAAACAAGCTTATTCACAGTAAGGCAATATATGAACAGTGAGGTAATAAAGACATGCAAATTGCCAATATATTGACCTAGAAGTATAGAACAGTAAGATTTTTGCATTGTGCATTCGTTTACATATATGTTTACTCTGCCACAACAGCAGGAGTCAATGTTTTCATGTGGTTCAGTTAATTTAACATTATGGCATTCGAGGTTTTCGCACATTTTCATTTTTAGTATAAGACAATAGGTGGAAGGATGTGTGTCAGCAGGAGTGGTGTATGGTGGTAACAATTTTAGTTGTCAAGGTTACCGGGTGTGGTATTACAGGTGTTCATGTGGTGTTGTGCCAGGATGTCAACTATTGTGAATAGTCAAGAGAGCTGTGTGGCGATCGTGTTCAGGCGTATATGGCCCCCGGGTTTGTAGCGGCTCGTGGTGCTGGGTGGCCCAGCTCACTGTCGAGGTTGTATATGATAGGGTTGCTCAGCATGTCTCATGTGAGCGGGTCCTATGTCAGGATGTCTTGGTCAGGCTGTAGGTTAACTTGGGCTCGGATTTTGGTGGGCTGGGCACCCGTGTGTCTAGCGTCTAGGGTTTCCCAGAGGGTGGTGTACCCCTGACCTAAGGGGTGGCGGGGGGGGGGGGGTGGAGAGGGTGCTCTTGGAGTTCCTGCCTCCCCGACCTTTGTGTGAAGCTATCAGTGAGTATCGGTCATCTGTGGGTTAACGTTTCCGTGTGTGCTGTCAGGTGTGTGAAGCACAGTGACATACGCCAAACAGGGTACTAACAATTCAGTAATTATAAACATAAGAACATTATAAAGAAGAAACATTCTAAAAGAAAACCATAAGTCTTCCGTGGCTGGAGCAATTGTTTACACCGTCCCTTCTCCAGGAATTGTGTGTGGTTTGTGAGAGTTCTTTCTAGCCTTTGTCATTCAGGTGGCCTGGTTTGTCTGTACCATGTTTCTTGGAATGAATGGTACATTGTTGTCTGGGTCCCATCTCTGTGCAGGGGTCTCAGTTGTGTCGTTTCTGTCCTGTAGTCCCAACTTGGTGAGCACTGCAGGCACTTCTGTGGTCGCAGAAACCCTGTGCGTGGTCCCGTTGTGGGTGATTAGCAGGGATCGAGGTGCCCCCCAGCGGTATGGCACCCTTGTGGAGCCCAATAGGCTTCTAAAGTGGGATAGTGTTCGGCGCCACTGAAGTGTGGCTCTAGTTAGGTCCTGGAAAAAAAGCAGCTGTGCATTTTCAAAGGCCTAAGGGGTTTTGTCCCGTACTGTCGACATGATGTTGGATTTGTCCTGTGTGGTGGCACAGCGTAAGATAATATCCCTGGGAGTTGTGTTAGGCATAGTGGCTGAGGGTGGAAGCCTGTAGAGCCCGTCGAGGAGCATCTTCCTGGCTGTTGCTGGTGGCAGGATGGTGGCCAGGAGCCGTCTCACATAGTGAGGCAGTTCATCAGGTGTGATGTCAGAGGGTACCCCATGTATTTTAACGTGGTTGCAACGAGCTCGGTCTTCGTGGGTTGACAGTTGTAGGGAGAGTCCCTGTTGGGTGGTCTGCAATTGTTGTATCACTTCCTTTACTTGTATTATGTCTGTTTGGATGTTCATGATGCTCTCCTCTGTCATCCTTACTCTTTCAGTTACTTTTTGTACTTCCCCTTTAAGCAGGCCCACATCTGCGGCCTGTGTCTCCTTAATGTCTTGCACCCAATTATGGAGGTCCTGTTTGGTGGCCAGTGTGTTGTCAGGTGGTGCCTGTGTTGGTGTCAGGGTGTACTCACTGTCATCCTCCATTTGTGCGGGTGTGTGAGATGCCGCACGGGTCGTTGTTGGAATTTGTTGAGCCTCTGCGGCCATCTTGGATTGTGCCTGCCTCTGTAGTAGAGCCCCAATGTCGGTCTGCTCTGCCGGGTGGCTGGATTGTGCTTTTTGTGTACATCTCCCCATATTTGTTGGGGTATTGTTGTGGGTCGGCAGAGGGTCGCTTGAGGGTGTAGGCTCACCTTGGCTGTACACAACGTCTAGGAAGTACTTGAGCCCGGAGATGGTCGGCGAGGGATATGCCTTGAGCCTCCATTTCACCTTGCCAGATCTCTGGGGTTGAAAAAAAGGCATAAATGTGTGCGTTTCGTTGTCCCGATGCCGGATTTGAGGTGGGTCTGGCAATCGGTCGGTTCCTGTACTGGATGTTTGCGGATTTATTTCAGGCTTGTTAGGAGCAGGCAGAAATGGTGTCCGCTCTGTTTCAGGTTCAGGCCACGCCCCCGGCATTCATAATTGTTTTTTGGCATTTTTATCACACAAACAAATATATATGCTAACTTTCGCTAGTGTTTGTGACTATGTGGCTACTAAAAAAGACTGGACACACTCCATATTAAATACCCTGGGTTTTCTACTTTTAAAAAATATATGGTTTGATGGGGGTAAATTACATTGGCCGGCTTCAAAAATGTCCCAAATAGGACATGGGTGCATGATGACCAGCTGTGAATATCCCAAATTGGAAAATTGAAATGCGCATCCTCCAAATAAGGTCTTTTAGCCCCCAGAGAACCTGACACACCTATACATGAGTGGTATCACTGTACTCAGGAGATGTTTCTGAGCACATATTTGTTGTTTTTTTGGCAGTAACCCTTAACCCCGTAAGGACACATGACATGTGTGACATGTCATGATTCCCTTTATTCCAGAAGTTTGGTCCTTAAGGGGTTAAAGTTCTCAGTACATGTATTCTTAAATTGCTACGTGTGTCAAAAAAATCACCAATTATTATTGTTATTATTTTTTTTTAATTATTTGGCATAGATTAGTGGTAAAATGGTTGCATGAAAAGAGTCAAAATACCCCAAGTTTAATACCTTAGGTTGTATTCTTTTAAAAAATGTATACATGTGAAGGGTTATTCAGGAATTCTCGACAGATATCAGTGTTACAATGTAACATTTGTTAATTTTGAAACAAAATAGTTTGGAAATAGCAAAGTGCTACTTGTACTTATTGCCCTATAACTTTCCAAAAAAGCTAAGAACATGTTAACATTGGGTATTTCTAAACTTGGGACAAAATTTAGAAACTATTTAGCACGGGTGTTTTTTGGCGGTTGTTGATGCGTAACAGATTTTGATAGTCAAATTTAGAAAAAGTGTGTTGTTTTAAATTTTTTCATCATATTTTATAATTCTTTTAATAGTAAATTATATGATAGGATGAAAATAATGGTATCTTTAGAAAGACCATTTATTGACAAGAAAAACTGTATATAATATGTGTGGGTACAGTAAATGAGTAAGAGGGAAATTACAGCTAACCAAAAACACAGCAGAAATGTAAAAACAGCCCTGGTCCTTCACGGTAAGAAAATTGAAAAATGGTCTGGTCACTAAGGGGTTAATTTAGCAACCACAAAAAGGAGAGGAGGGAGGAAGGACTTTGATCACACTGAGCATACTATAGGGATTCATTGCAGGCTGCATTAGTAACCTGACATGACCTTCATAGTACAGATATTGGTGTAACTGTATTTATTGTATGTGGACATCATACCTCAAAACACATTATTTATACATTGTCTTGTCATGCCTACACACACACACACCATACAGACAGACACCATGACAGACACACACACACACCATACAGACACACACACACACCATACAGACACACACACACACACACACCATACAGACACACACACACACACCATACAGACAGACACCATGACACAGACACACACACACCATACAGACATACACCATGACACAGACAGACACACACACACCATACAGACAGACACCATAACACAGACAGACACACCATACAGACACACACCATGACACAGACAGACACACACACACACCATACAGACAGACATGACACAGACACACACACCATGACACAGACAGACACACACACACCCACCATACAGACAGACATGACACAGACACACACACCATGACACAGACAGACACACACACACACACACCATACAGACAGACACCATAACACAGACAGACAGAAACACACACACAAACACATTACTCCTACCTGCCAGGGGGTCGTGCAGTGCAGGAGGCCGCTGGGGCAGGTCTGCTGGCGGCCGCTGGGGCAGGTCTGCTGGGGGAGGTCTGCTGGCGGCCGCTGGGGGACTTGTACTGGCGGCCGCTGGGGCAGGTCTGCTGGGGAGGTCTGCTGCTGGCGGCCGCTGGGGGACTTGTACTGGCGCCCGCTGGGGCAGGTCTGCTGGCGGCCGCTGGGGGAGGTCTGCTGCTGGCGGCCGCTGGGGGAGGTCTGCTGCTGGCGGCCGCTGGGGGAGGTCTGCTGCTGGCGGCCGCTGGGGCAGGTCTGCTGGCGGCCGCTGGGGGAGGTCTGCTGCTGGCGGCCGCTGGGGGACTTGTACTGGCGGCCGCAGGGGGAGCTGCGCTGGCTCTGCTCTCCTGCCCTCGCGCGCTGCTGAATGAGACCGGTGCCGGAATATGACGTCATATTCCGGCACCGGTCTCATTCAGCTGCACGCTGGGAGAGCAGAGCCAGCGCAGGCGCGCAGCTCCCCCAGCGGCCGCCAGTACAAGTCCCCCAGCGGCCGCCAGCAGCAGACCTCCCCCAGCGGCCGCCAGCAGCAGACCTCCCCCAGCAGACCTGCCCCAGCGGCCGCCAGCAGACCCAGGTGTCTGCCCGGCCCCAGGTGCCGACGGCCCACCGGGAAATTTCCCGGTATCCCGGTGGGCCAGTCCGGCCCTGGCCTTGGGGTAGCACACGGGAGAGTGGCTGCCCTGCTACACCCAGTATCATTGGCAGGAGTACTTGGGAGAGAAGGAGGATAGTTCTTTCCTCTTCTCACCCAGCCCCTACAGCAGCAGGTGCTCTCTCCCAAGAATGAACTGCAGGAGAGCGTCCAGAGATGACATCAGTGTTATAACTCCACGTAACTTCTTGTACATCCGGCTGCCTGCGGGGGAGAAAATAAATGTAGTAAGCAGGGGCACAGAAAAAAGTACTGGTTATTTTAAAATATAAAGAAGGTGACATAAAGTTAGAGGAGGGGGAAAAGTGAGGAATTGTGAAAAAGAACAGGAGGGCAAGTGAGGGAAGGGGAGAATGAAGAGCGGAACAAGTGAGGAAAGGCGAACAAGAAGAGGGGAACAATTGGAGAAAGTTATGGTTATGGGGAGAGGACATAATTAAGGAAACAGGGTTGTGGAACATGTGAGGGAGAGATAAATTAATATAGAGGCCTGGAGCAGATGGAAATTTGAAACACAGGGCACACTGTTCATGCACACTAAATACCCATACATGCTCACTAAAACTCCACACAAATATGCTCCTGTGTTCAAATGGGCACTCTATAAAAACACACCACTAGCACCCAACACAAATACACATGCCATTAACAGTCTGCAAAATATGCTCCTACAATCATTCAGCCACCCAACCAGCCACATACTCTGAACCGAACATATTGCCTAAACACCTAGTAAGATAGTCTGTCTCACCTTCCATGCATACCCACTCACCCTGTCACATTCACACACTTAGCCACATAACATATCATCTGACGCAACCCACCTTGCACAGTCGCATAACATATCATCTGCCCCCCCAGTCATACCACAATCTAGTCAAATTCATCCATCCAATCACATATACCAAACTTTATTTATATGACAGGCTGTGGCGCATTGGAGAAACGTAACTTGGGGCAGCAGAGGAAACCTGGCCCTGGTATTTTATTGTTGTATCTTGCTCAACATCAGCACATATCTGGGCCAAATGATTCAAGAAGGCAAGGAGAGTATATTTATGCCCTTATGGCATTAACCTTTTTGAGTGGGTCAGGAAAGGCTTCTTTAGGTCCACTGGCTATTAAGAAGTTAACCCATTATTGAATTGTCTTCTGGCCTAATACATAATGTATGGGCCACTTATATTAAAAGTTTAGAGACACTATGGGAAAAGATTAGAGACACTCAATAGCTTGTTCTTCGGGTTGGTCCCCACTCAGGCCTCAAAATATTTTTTCTCACTTGAACCATTACAAAGAGAATCTATACTATTTGCATATCAGACTGATGCCACCCATTAGGGCAGTCCAAAACCGATATTTTTCACTTCATGAACTCCAGATGATCATTTTGGCCTTCTTTGGACCTCATCAGCCAGGTGTAGCTAATAACCCTCAAGGCACAGTGAACCTGGATTATCCTTTTAGCTTAGGGAGAGCTCTAAATAGATTGTTTGGGGTTGCTGTATCCCTAGTTCAGAAAGCTGGCCTGCATTTCAGATCTGAACTACCCAGTTGTGTAGGATGAGTATGATATGCTAATGGTCCTGATTCTTTTTTGTAATGGCACAGGATGAGCTAAAACTTGCTTGAGATCCTAGCAGGGACTGACGGGTAGAGTAACTGAGCTGTTGTCCATTCTCAGTACTCTCTTACACCCCCTCTTTTGCTCTCCCCAAGTTTAAAGGGTAATATAGACATGAACCCCTTGCGCTGCCTAGAAGGGTTTCAGCTATACCTAAGTGATGAGGCCTAACAAGGATAAAATGATTGTCCGGGGTTGCTGTATTCTTTGTGCATAAGGAGCTGGCATGCATTTTGGATATGGACCACCTATTTGGGTGGAATAAAACTGAATAAATCTGCAAATAGCCCTGTTTTTTTTTTGTCATGTCACAAAATGATCTAAAATCTGCTTGAGATCTAAACAGGGACACACAAAGGGGTAAGCTAATGGAGTTGTCCGTTCTCAGTACTCTCTTTCACCTTGTTTGTTTGCTCTCCGCAAGTTTAAAGGGTAATCCAGACATGGATCCATTGGGGAGAGCAGTGCATTTTGTGGCATGTGTTATAGCATGTCTGATTTAGTTCCATAATCATAGACCCCGTTATGTTTCGGGATTTTTTTGTAACGGTTTACTATAACTGCAAACATTGAGTGCTGATGTTTCAGGTATTCACCATACCTCAGACTTACACCAGCTATTTCAACAAAAGGCTGTGCTTTTTCTTCCACTTTGGAGATGGAATTTTGTTTTTGTGGGTTTTCATGCACTCCATGGTGGAACACAGAGAATATTTACGATTTCCTCTAAGTTGGCATTCCACAGTGAAACGCATGACAATTTTTATTTAATTAGTTGAGGACCAAGTAGTACATTCGTTCTTACACTAATTAAAAGTATTGTGCTTTTGCGTTTGAGGCTGGGGAACTAAGGGGTTTATATAGTGTCCCCTCTAGTGTTCTAGGGTGGAGCACATGGTCATTAGAATGTCAGTTAGATATTTACCAGTTGTGTTCTCTCGTGGAACACATTGTCATTTTGGATATCCTGCTGGGAATTATTATTATAATTACTAGCAGCTGGACAGTGTGTTCCATGGTGGAACACATGGGCATTTTTAAATTTGTTGACCAATCTGATAGTTTAACAAATTGTTTAAAGGGTGAGCTGAGGAAAAACTCACAAATGTTTAAATAACAGATTGGGTTATATGATGTGTAGCGCGGTTCCTGGTCATTTATGCACGATTGTTTCTTAAAAAATAACTTGTGATGGCACCAGAAGAAAGGCAAATTCAAGCACAGTACTAGAAGTGGTGAACCATTCATTTTAAATCCTAAAAATATTTTTTTGCACTTGCTTGTGTCAGTTCCACTTATGTGGAAGTGGTTACTTTTAGCTTATATTATAAAGCTATTTTCTATATTTTATGCTGTATCACCTTTTTTTTTTTTATATATGGAGCCATTTTAGGCTATATATTTCCTTAAAAGAAAAAAAAAATCCATTGTATATGGTTTCTAATTTTTTTCCTTTCTTCCAACACCTGTTCCTTCTAAAGATTGTCTTGTGGTGCTAAAAAAACAGCCCGTGAGCCATGATAGTAGATTTCATGGATCTTTAAATTGTCTTCGGAGTGTAACTAATTTTAGCAGCAGCATGCCTCTGGTCTCACTATGTGTACCACTTGTGCCGCAAAAAGGACTTATTTTTAGACCATTAAAAATTGTAAAACCATTTAGTATGTAGCAAATTGTGTCATGGTTTCTGTGATTCCCTATGGAGTACTCTCACTTTGGTCAGAACCTTTTAACGACTGGCATTGCAAAAAAATTATTCAAGCTAGAAAATTGCATTCTTTTTAAATGTAGCTTTGCCATAATACCATTAAGTAAAGCAACATGAAAGTCTAAAATGTATTTGTTCCTCCACAATGGTTTTGTTCATTATTTGATCTTTCAAATCAAGAATTGAGCATAAGGCCATAACCCTTATAGTCCCATTGTTGGAATATGATGCATTTTAATTTAGAGAGTGTATTAATATATTGATAGTTTCTAAACTTTCAGCAGTTATGTTATAGAAGATTTAAAGAAATAATACAGCCACCCAGACCCAGGGCAATCTTTACAGCATTATAAGGTTTCGGGCATAGCAGTGCACTGGTTCCCTGCCTACCATCCTCCTGTGAGTCTCCAAGAATCAAATTCACTCTTAAGGTCTCTTGCAAAAACTGTGATATCTTCTGGAATTACAAAACTTGTTATGTATTATAAGCCCCATGTAAGCGTAAACCCACAAGAAAGCATTAATTTAGCACATTCCTGTGGGAAAGTCTGCCACACGTCCTCTTTGGATCTCCTATGAGAGGCATTGGATTGGGCTATCGCAGAGGAGTCAGGGCCTCCTCCGTGACATCGGTGGGGCAGAAGAGGTCAACTTCGTTGGGGGAGCCACGGCACTGGAATATGGCAAGATTTTTTTTGTTTTGCTCTGATGAAGAACTAGGGTTAGAATTTGTATTCCTAACACTACAGTGTTCCTTTAAAAAGATGGAATAACATAAAAAAAATTGTGTTTGCTTTTGGAAACTACAAATGCATCACTCATATTTCTATCTTTAACTGCCATACAGCGTGCATGAAAGAGCTTTGATTAATCACAGGTATACAGTGTACGATTGAGGAAGTAAAGTCTCAAGATAGGCTGCCACTTTTGGAATATAGGGATACAAAAGAGAAAGGAAGTGAAAATATTTCCTTTGTATGTAATTTTAACTCAAAGAGTAAGCAGGTGAAAAAGATCATTAAAAAATTCTGGCCACTCTTAAGGGCTGACCCTTTATTATATAACCTACTGCCGGAACAACCAAGGGTGATATACAGGGGAGCTCCAAGTTTATCCTCAAAGCTAGTCAAAAACCATATAAAAACTAATAATCAACCTAAAACTTTCTTGCATAAAGATGGTTTTTTCGGCTGTGGAGTGTGTATATCATGCAGACGGACAAACAGTGTGAAGAGACATGTAACCACCTTTAAACATCCACAGGGTACAAAAGAATATACAATAAAAAGTTTAATTACTTGTTATACCAAACAAGTAATATACCTACTTAAGTGTACATGCAATTTACATTACGTAGGAAGAACAAAGCGGCCCCTTTATATAAGGATAAATGAACACATCCGAAATATCCAAAAAGGATTTATGCAACATAGCGTTTCGGCACATTTTAAAGAACACCATGGTAGTGACCCACGGTGCCTAACCTTTGTTGCAATCCAGAAGGTTCATTTGAACTGGAGGGGAGATGATGTCATCAAAAAAATGGGACAGGCAGAGATGCGGTGGATTTTTGATTTGAACACTCTGGCCCCACAGGGTCTGAACGCAGACTTTGAATTGTGTCATTTCTTGTGACCCACCGCATCTCTGTTTCTGCCTTATTGTGTATCTGACACACTGTATATATATATTTCATATTTTTCACCTTTTGAGTATACACATTTTTTTTTTCTATATACCTCTGAGATAACAGTTCTCTATATCAACATTTTTGACCCAGCTTAATAAGTTGCTTTGGGTTATGGAGTCATGTTTGTTCGTCCTTTTTGACAACTGTAATTTATCCTTGTATATATGGTAACACTTTTTTTCCCCCATTTTCCTCTATGGACTATCATATGAGATTGTACTGAATTTGGGACCTTTTTTCGTTATATTTAAATAAAATTTCCGCTGAGTATGATGGGAGTGATGTCTCTGCCGCACCGGAAGTGAGAGAACTTTGCAGCCGCAAGGTACTCTGGGGAATGTAGTTCTGCCCACCCGCTTGTAACATAACAATGATTCAGGAAATCAACTGCATGAAGGTTAGCTGTAAGAAGGAGGAGCTAAACGGATCGGAAAACCCCAATAGGACGAAAACCAAAAGGGGCGAGCCACAACGATGACGTAAATACCGGAACCAGGAAGAAAGACTATGCCGATTGAAAAAGCCTACAGGATAGGTGAAACGCGTATCGGAGGATCCATGCACTTTTTATTTGTAATTTTAATGTGTTTATTTTCTTAACCTTATTAAATTTGGCACTTTTTAGTGCATTTTTTACTACTATTTGGATCCAGTCTCCAGTTTCTGCCCGGTTCCAAGGGAGTTGTCACCCTTATTTGACAATATACTTATATACTCAGAGCCAGTTTTGGAAGGCTCTGAGCCAGGTGAGCATATTCTGTTATACTTTATGCTTTGCTTTGGATACACAGATCTCACTTAGAGCGTATATTCTTTTGTGTCTCCTTTCCTCATAACGCATATTGGAAGCACTACCTCTGAGGAGAGTGGAAAAGGGGGTTGTATGCTACCCTAAAACATACCTGCTGAGGATTTTAGAGCCTGTTTTCCAAAAAAGGCTCACAAGCATGTGAGTGTATTACTTTGCATTTAACCTTACCCACTGGTTGTGACAACTCTGCACTATATAGCCTTTATTTTGTTTCCCCTTACATGCAAATATATGTGACCGAGTCGAATTGTCCAATCAACTCAGATAGGGTGAGTTGATTTTATTGTACAGCGCTGCACTACTGTCCCACAGAGTGGTAGAGGGTTTTTTCTCACTCTCTATCTTCTCTGTGTGTTCCCATTTGTACTTTCTCACAATAGTGGGTGATTTTTGGAGCACCCACAAAGTGTACTAGCTGCTATTACTGAATAATTATTACACAAAAATAGCGCCTATAACTCACACAATTGTTTTTTCTATACAGTGTAAGGCTTAGGGTTTTGTTTCTTTAGTTTCTTTGTATTTTTTTTTACAAATGGCACGATAAAGAAATACAATATGCTGGTTTCAAAACCCCCTTTATAATGAACCCTGTAACTATGTAAGTAGTGTATTTAAAATATATGCTACACAATTAACCTAAAATAAACGCAAAAAAACAAAAAAAAACCTTCTTGTAACCCGATGCTTCCTGGTGTTCTATTACTGATGTCCAGAGTCGTTGATAGTGCTGATGTGCAGCCATAGTCTAGGCCAGGGATAGGCAATATCCTGTCGTTCTAGAATACATCTTCCCTTGTTTCCTTGTTAGCATTACGGCTATACGAGCATTATGGGAGATGTAGTTCACAATATCTAATGTGCAAATGGTTGCCTACCACTGGTTTTAGGCTTACAAACGTTGCAGGGTGGGGCTGCCCATGTTATACAGGTTTTGGACAGGAAAGGAGGAAATACAAATCTTCCTTTGATGTCACAATCCCACAAGGCAGTTTTATTGTTACCGATTTTAGTACAAATCACTCTGGACAGTTACACAGTGTCCAAAGTATTCTAGGCACCATAACTATTGCAATGATACATTGTGTCCGTTTAGCACTCATATCAGTAACAACTTTGCCAAGCTTTTATGTGGTTCCATTTCAGTTTTAGAATGGTGATGAATTTGACTTAATGCTAACAATATGTATGTTTTAACAGTTTCAAAGTTTCAGGTAAAAAGTGGGGACTCCGTTTCCATTGAAAGAGTATATTTCATTAACTTATAATAAGGATTCCAACTGCCATTATTTTATTGAGTTAAAACATTTACATGTATACATCAACAAAATAGATTGAGCTTCTCTTACTTACTTTTAACATTAGTGATATAAGTGTCTTCTTAGTATCTTTTACTAATACGTATCTTTTACATATTTGGGCAAGCAAAACTTGCACCCTAGGTATTATGTAGAGATATCTACTTAAATAATACTATATATGACAGTTGTAGGGAGAGTCCCTGTTGGGTGGTCTGCAATTGTTGAATATATACACACACACATTCTTGCATATTTGTGCATCTGGTGTGAAATAAGCTAAAATTGTACCAATATTAGACCCTGGTGAGTCAGGCAAGACCTAGACAGAATAGGGACATGTGAGTGTGAGGGGGAGTGTATACAGAGGAATTTGGTAAAAAGGCCTTTTGGATGGTATTATTCCCATGGGAAGGGTGTTTAATCGCTGTTTTGCACTAGCAACCGCTGAGATCATTATATGCGGATTACTCGCCCCTTGTGTGAGGACCTGGCAGTCTGGGCCGTTTTCTTTGAGTGCTTTAATGGTCGGTCATATTGGCAGGCGCCTGAGGTGTCCAATGTCGAGCTCCATCTTTTTACCGACACCACTGGAGTGGTGGGTTTTGGAGCCATCTTTAGGGCCCACTAGTGTGCTGACTTGTGGCCAGAATCTTGGCATTCGGCGGGGCTAACTAGGAACTTGGCCTTTTTGGAGCTTTTCCCTATTGTGGTGGCAGTGGGGGTGATCTCCTATGGGATCGTAGAGTGGTCTTCCATTGTGATAATATGGGGGTGGTGTTGGCTATTAAAATTTGTCGGCTTCTTCCCACCCAGTGGTTCGGCGTCTGCGGTGCCTGGTACTGCGCTGCTTGATTTTGAATATATATTGTAGGGCTGTGCATGTCCCCGGAGTTGTGAATGTTAGAGCAGATGCTTTTTTGTTTTGTTTTTAGTGGCGGGAGTTCAGGACGGTGGTGCCTGGGGCGGATGAGGTGGGCTTTCCATGCCCGATGGATCTCTGGGGTCTTGGGCTGACCGAATAATGTCCTGGATCTGGTGTTTGGTCTCGGAATCTACTAGGCAGCATTATGGTAAGGCATGGGGTGAGTGGGTATAATTCAAGAGATGGCTCTGTGTTTTTCGGTCAGAAGGTAAGTGTTTGCAAGGTTTATTACAGTTAATTTGGTTTTGGGAAGCCTCAGGCTGTTCTGCTTCGGCTGTTTCGGGTAAGTTGTCAGGGCTTTTGGTTTAAGCTCACCAGGGTAACGGACATCACTGAGGATTTTCTAGTTTAATTGGTTATGAAGGGAAGGCGTAGGGGGCCCAAGATTTCAGATTCCCGGAGGCCGGTTTCTGGCGCTCTTATGGTAGGCCTGCTTACTGTTCTGCCGCAGGTTTGTGCTTCTACATTCGAAGTGATGCTTTTTCGGGTTGAGTTCTCTTTTTCAGGGCCATGAGTGTGGGTAAGCTTGTGACCCCACCCAAGCCGGTGCCTGGGGGATTGTTATTTGGGGATGTTTTTAGGGATGTAGGTGCAGTGCGTTTTTTTTTTATGCGCACGTCCACAACGGACGTTCTTGGATGGCGCACTTGGGTCACGTTGCGGGAAATTCCAGGCTCCATGGTCTGCCCTTTGGAGTGTTTTTGTGCTTTCTGCGAGGTTTGCCAGCTTCTTATCTCATTTTGAATTAATCAGGGTTTTCCGCATGGCATTGGAAGCATTGGGGCTGCCTATTGTAGAGTTTAGGGGACAGTCCTTTCGGATATGGGCTGCTACTGAGGCATCATGCCTGGGGTTGGCTGAGGAAGTAATCCAAAGGATTGGGAGATGGGTATCTGGGAGGTTCCGATGTTATTTTCGTCCAGCTGGACTGATTCCGTTTCCCCTTTTGTCTTCGTAGGTGCCGAAAGGCGAGTATGGGTCATCATCCATTCCTACATCTATTGGGCACAACAGCGGGCTGAAGTTCGTCCCGGGAGACTATAACTGGTTCTGTCGCCAGCGGTGGAAGAAGTCCATTGGTTCGGTACCTAGGAGATGCGTTGGGAGCACCTGTTGCCTGAAATGGTCCAGTTGTCAAGCCTACTCGACGTTCCTGATATAATGTTGATACATTTGGGGGGAAACAATCTTGGCATTATTCCATTGTGGGATCTGGGTGAAATGATCAAGAAGGATTTGGCTGAGTTGTGGCTCAAATTCCCAAGGTTATGTATTGTGTGGTCCGAGGTGCTATCCCGGAACTATTGGAGGGGGGCAAGGGACCCCAGGGCACTTGAACAGAGCAGAATCAAGTTGAATAAGTGGGTTTCTAAGTTTGTGAAGGAATGGGGGTGCTCATGGCGCGTCACTGTATCTTTGAGCAGAACACAGCATTGTACTTTAGGGGAGATGAGGTCCACCTTATGGAGGTTGGACTGGATTTGTTTAATTTGGGATTGCATGATGCATTGGAGGAGGCTATGGCTTTGGTGTTGGGGTGGCCCCGCTGATTTAGGGGGTAAACCAGCGGTTCTTGTGGCGGTATATTGTCCATGTCAACCGTGGGTTGGACCAGCGGTCCGTGGAAAGTGGATGGGTAGGGCTGTCCCTCCTGTAACCCTAGGTTCAGTTATGGATTAGCGGACATGCCCACTAAACCAATAATCGACTAGTGGTTAGCATTACGAGAATGGAAGGCCCAAGAAAAGGCCTTGTGCTGGTTGGGGCGAGGGGTTATGTGTTTTGGTTGGCAAGGTGGTACTCAGTGACAGATACTTTTTTTTTTTTTAAATTCTTTATTTTTCCATCTTGACAAGAGTAGCATGCAAAGTATGTGCAGTGACGGCTTGTGCAAAAGCCCAGCATTGTATCACGTAAGTGAATGTAGTTACACAGTTGCCTATACAATATATTTCCAGACATGCACAATTGATATTAGGCTTAGTTAGCTGCTTGTCAAGTTTTTTTTTTTTTTTTTCTATTTAAAAGAATACAGAGTTTTGAAATCATCTAAAACAATGGAACCTAAACAGAAACATAAATATCTAACTATACAGTCAAATAAGTTCAATTTGAATGTTTACGCGTCGTGCGTCTTTAAAGCAGAACTCTAGTTCGTGTCAGAGCTGGGTGACATGAGGTACAATTAAACTGTATAGGTACATAAAGTGGATGATGATTTGGTTTAAGGTACATTCGGTTTTTGGTAGGCTCGTCAGTTCGACCATTTATGGTGGCCATATGTCCGTTGTCCGTTGTCCGTCGAGGGTCTTTGTCACTTGGTTGTCTGTTGTTGTTGTTAGGTGGTTGTTGGCTGAGTTCGTTTTGCTGTCGAGGTACAGTGTGTGGGGGTAGAGGGATGTCTTGATCACCATCTTCAGTGTCAGGGGTCTGTTGTTGGGTGTTGGTGAGGTGGGGAGAGGGAGATCTGGGTGGGGTAGTGGTTTGTGGGATACCGGGGTGGCGCACCGCCGTTGTGTGTTAGATATGGGTGGAGGGTTCTGCAAGCCATGGGTCCCAGATTTTGTCACAATGTGTTGTGGTTTCGTGGATGAGGGCCGACAGTCTATCCATTGTCCTAGCTTCAGTCATTTTGCGTTTGATGTCTGTTAATGTTGGGGTTGTGGCTACTCCCCAATGGGCCGCTATAGCTCGTCTCGTGGCTAGGGCTAGTTTGGCTAGGAGCTTGTTGTGGGCCCGGGGTGTGTCTGATAGGGGCTTGGATAGCAGCCATAGCCAAGGGTCAGTAGGGATGGCGTCGTGCAGGACTAGTGATGCGAGCGTTGCTATTTCTCTCCAGATTGGTGTTATGAGAGGGCATTCCCACCAGAGGTGGTAATATGTTCCCTGTTGGCCACAACCCTTCCAGCATCTGTCTGAGGTGGATAATTCCATTTGTTTAAGTTTTAGTGGGGTAATATACCATCGCATGAGGGTCTTATAGGCCTGCTCTTTGTGCGTGACGCAAATTGTTATAGTCGCTGTGGCTTCCCATATAGCTGCCCAATCTGAGGGGTCGGCGGGGGGACCAATGTCTCGTTCCCATGCCGTGATGTAGCTAAGTGGTTGTTTTTTGGTCGCTGTGAGAAGCCATGTATATGTGGTGGAGATTTGGCTTTTTCGTATTGGAGTGTGAATGCAGAGTTTTTCAAAAGGGGTGAGGGGAGATCGTCCTGCTTGTTTGTATGTGGTTGTCTCGAGAAAATTTTTTATCTGGAGGTATCTGAAATAGTCCCGCGTGGTTAGTGGCACAGTTTGGGGCAGTTCCGTAAAAGGGATTATTTGCTGGTCCTTATAGAACCGGTAGATTCTATGAAGGTTGTTATCCTCGTAGTGGGCAAAGTCTCGTGGGGTCATTCCCGGTATGAATTGTTTGTTTCTCAGAATGGGTGCTAGGGGTGATGGGTTTGACGTGAGTGCGTATTGCAGGGAGAGTTTGTTCCATATAGTTATGGAGGTGGTGAGCGCTGGGGTGGTCTGCGGGGCCTTCGGGCGTGCTTGCCGCGGCAGCCATATATAAAGTGAGGGGAAGTCCCTGCCAAAGAGGTCATGTTCCAGATCTACCCACCTTTTGAGTCCTATGGGGGCGTGTAGTGCCTGAATCTGGGCTAGTTGGGCTGCATGGAAGTAGTGTAGGAAATGGGGCAGGCCTAGTCCTCTGGCCCTTGTCGGAAGGTAGAGGATATCTCGTCTGATCCTGGCACGTTTGTTCGCCCAGATAAAGCGGTCTATTTGCGTTTGAAGGCTTTTAAGGTCTTTGATCGAGACTTGGACTGGCAGTGTTTGGTATAGGTACAGGAATCTTGGTAATAAATTCATTTTTATGCAGGCCACTCTCCCCAACCAGGAGATGGAGTGAGCTTCCCATGATTTAAGGTCTGCGACTGCTTTTTGCAGCAGGGGGGTATAGTTGAGATGGTAGGTTTGGGTGACGTCTGCCGGAAGGTTGACGCCGAGGTAGTGTATGTGTGATAAGGTGAAGTGGAAGGGGTAGCTCGCCTTCAGGTGGGCCAACTCATTCGGTGGGATCTGAACCGGCAGTGCCTCCGTTTTATCTAGATTAAGGCGGTAGCCTGAAACTTTGGAGTATTCATCTAGGGCGTGGAGTAATGGAGGGAGAGAATGTGTTGGATTGGTAAGGGTTAGGAGGAGGTCGTCGGCGTATTCCGCCACTTTGTATTCCTCCTCCCTAACATGTATGCCTGTGATGGTGGAGTCAAGCCTTAGGGCTTGGAGGAGGGGTTCTAGCGAAAGGGCGAACAGTAGCGGGGAGAGGGGGCATCCCTGCCTGGTTCCGTTAAAAATGCGGAAGGAGGGGGGTTGTGTGTTGGGGATGAGAAGGTTTGCTTCTGGTGCGGAGTACAATGTTTGTAGCGCGTTGAGGATTGTGTGAGGTACCTGAAATTTGCGGAGGGTAGCGAACAGAAAGGGCCATAGGAGTCGGTCAAAGGCCTTTTCGGCATCTAGAGAGAGAAAGAGAGCGGGGATGTGTCGGTGCTTTGCGGTCCAGAGGAGGTCAAAAGTCCGTCGCGTGTTGTTGTATGCTTGTCTGTGGGGTATGAAGCCGACCTGATCGGGGTGAATGAGTCTATGTACATATGGGTTTATTCTGTCTGCGAGTATCTTCGTGAGGAGTTTAACGTCTACGTTCAGTAAGGAGATTGATCTGTAATGGCTTGGGTCCATGTGGGATTTGCCAGGTTTCGGAAGTAGGCATATGTTCGCTCGGAGCATGTCTGGCGGTAGTGGGTTCCCCTGTATCACAGAGTTAAAGAGGGAGCATAGGTGTGGGAGAAGCGTGGCGGGGAAGGTTTTATAGTAAAGTCCCGAGAAGCCGTCGGGTCCGGGGCTTTTGTTAGGTTTTGTATTTTTGATGGCCCTGGCCACTTCTTCTATGGTGATTGGTTCATTTAGTGTGGCTATTGCTTCTGTTTTTAGGGCTGGTAATGGTATCTTTTGTAGGTAGGCATTTATGGATTCTAGCGCTATGTCCGGGTGATGTCTCGTAGTGGGGCTGTGGTCGTAAAGTGCTGTGAAATACGTTTGAAAGACCTCTCCTATTTTCGCTGGGAGAGAGTGGGTGGTTCCATCTGGAGCCTGTATTTTGTCTATTTTCTTTTGATCGGCCCTACGTTTAAGTTTTCGAGCTAGCAGAGTATCTGCCTTATTAGATTTTTCGTAGTGTGTTTGTTTTGACCACTGCAGTGCTTTGGCTGGATCTCTGGCCATGAAGTCTTTAATTTTAGTGCGGTAGTCTGTCAGTTTGGCGAGGATATCGGGGGTGGGAGTTTTTTTGTGTTGGGTTTCTAGGGTCCTAAGGGCTTCCAGGGAGTTTGCTAGATCCGCCAGTTGGGTTTTCTTGTGCGCTGATGCAAGGCTTATTAGTTTTCCCCTGATGACCGCTTTGTGGGCCGCCCATAGTATTCCCGGAGAGGGTGTTGAGGGTGCGTTAATGGTGAAGTATTCTGACAGGTCCTTGTGTATGGTGTCTCTCAGGAGGGGGTTGTGAAGCAGGGTTGGATTAAGTCTCCATGTCCAGGGGCGTGCTACGTTTGGAAGTTTTATTGTTAGAGTAATTTCTGCATGGTCCGACCAGGATATGTTGCCTATGGTGGCCGTGTGTACCGTGTGTAGGAGAGAGGGGGAGACCAAAAAGAGGTCTATGCGCGAATATGAGTTATGGGGATGTGAAAAAAATGTGAAGTCACGTGTGGTCGGGTTTAACGTTCGCCACACATCTACTAATTGTAGCCGGAGAGCGAATGATTGTAGCAATTTGTCTAGTTTGGTTGTGGGGGTTGAGTTTTGTCTACCTCGGCGTGTGCGGAGTCTGTCCGCTGCTGTTGACATAGTGGCATTGTAATCTCCCCCAACGATTTTATGGTATCCCGGGGTCAGGGTCAAGTGTGCCTGTAGTGTTTCCCAGAACGAACTGTCCGGGGTGTTTGGAGCATATAGTGTTGTGACGGCATATTTGTTTGGGCCAGCCTGGACCGCGAGTGTCAGGAATCGACCCTGGGGGTCCTTTATAACTTGTTTTACGTTTAGAGGGCAGGTAACAGGATGGCTACTCCATTCTGTTTGGTGGTGGGTGAGTTAGCAGAGTAGCAATCTCTATAGTACCGGCTAATGAGGGGGAAAGGTTTGGTCTGGGTGAAGTGTGTTTCTTGTAAAAGAATTATGTCCGCTCCTGTGCGGTTCGCCCATCTCATGAGCCGGTGTCTCTTAGCTGGGTTGTTAAGGCCTTTGCAATTTATTGAAATACAAGTGAGTTTGGTGGACATTGTGTCAGCTAGATCTCTCCGGGGGGAGATGGTCAGGTTATTGCGGTGCGCCTGTGTGTGGGGTGGGGTGGTATGAGGGGAAGAGGGGTGGTTTGGAAGGGTAGAGGTGGTCGTGTGGAGGTTATGTAGTTAAGCCTAGATTCTCGGGTGTGGCGCCCGGGTAGGGTGGGGTGCCTAGATGGGGAGAGGTTGGGAAGGGTATGCCTGGTCTGATACCTAGGTTGCCAGGAGTGTTTGGGGCGGAGATGGAGGGGGTTTGGTAGTCTGTACCTGGTACAGGTCCTAACCGGTTCCCTCTGTATAACCGCGTGTGAAGCGGTGGGAGCCAAGGGGTGTGTCGTCTAGTGAGTGGTGGTGGTAAGGAAGTGTCGAGAGAGATATCACTTCTCGCCTCCCGTCACTTCAGAGTGTCGTGGTGTTTACCTTCCAAATTGTCCTCTCGTCAGGTCAGCCCTACTCATCGCAGGGGGGTCCAGGTGGGGTAGCTTTGTCAGGTAGCTCCCGTTGTTCTGTAAAAGTATCAATGTAAGAAGTTTCATTAATCGGTTCTGGTCTGTCAATGGTCGTCGTATTGCTTGTGGAATTTGTCTAGGTGTCTCTGGTCCTGCCTGTGGGGGTGCAGTGGAGGATAGCGTAAGTCTGCTTTCGATGGTATGTGGTGTGAGTCGTGGGTGTCAGGTGGTATGGTTCTCGTGTACCTGTCGTGCACAGACTTTCTTTTGCGTGTGCCTCAAGCTTGGGGTGGAGCCCCTTCCCATCCCTGGGGTTTTTCGGGGTGTGGTTCAGTGGTCCCTAGAAACTCTTTGTGGTGGTGTTGTCTGGGGTTCCTAAGGTCTATCATAACCTGTGTCTGTGCTTGTTGTTCGAGTTATTGGCGTGGTCCAGTCGATAGTCGTCATACATTCTGTTAGACACATCGGTGAACAACATTTATACATTTATATATTCTTATAGACATTACGTTGAGAGTAAATAGATCAGACCATGCCCGGGACCTCCCAGTCTATCCTCTGTTAACCGAGGGGGTGCGTATTGGTGACCTTGGAGGACCCACGCGGGTCTGGAAGTTAAACTGTATGCGAAGTAGTACTCTTGGATATTGGGGTAATCCCTTGTAGCTAGGAAAAATAATTAAGCGGAAGGTGAAATTGAGTACCCAGGGGATGTGCATGGGGAGGAGGCTACATGTTCTGGTTTCCGTTTTACGGCGCTTGTGGTGTGCAGCTCGGATAGAGCTGTAAGTTTGGCCCTGGGCTATAGGGGGTTAACGTTAGCGTCATTATCCCTGGAGGTGTGGGCCGGTAATTAAGGTGTGCCGGCACGTTAATGTGAGTCCCCTCTAATTGTGGCATTATATCCCCGTATACAGGTTGCGTCTGTAGTCCCTTCTACTATGTTTGACACTATTCCTCCCTAAATTGAACCCGGAGAGTTCATTGGGCAGATCGTCAGTGATTCCCAGGTGGGGGAGAGGGAGGGGGCATAATGCCAGGCTTGCTAGGGGCTATGGCATGGGTGCATTTTGGCTATCGATATTCTATCTAAGCTTTAGCTGTGCCATATGTGACCTGTAGTATCGGCCCGTGGCCCCATTAAGAGCAATAAACTTTTGACAATACAGTTTATATGAACAGAGTGAGAAAAGAAATACAACGTGGTGAATAGTAAGGTGTACATATAGAACCTGTCGTGGTGGCCAGCATGCTTGCCCACTTGGGGAACCTAGTATCAATAGGTATAGTGTTCAATTTGTAACCGCTGGGATGGTTGTTTCTGCCTGCGGGGGAGGCCGCTTCTTGGCTTGGTTACTGGATGGTTGTGCCATATTAAGGGTTTCTTTAGGTGCTATGTTGCTCCGGTCGGCCGTCCGTGTCCCGGTGGGAAGCTGGAGGCCTAGTGCTGTGGCAAAGTCCTCCATTTCCGCGGGGTGGTGTAGTACACGGTCTTGTTCTCCGAGTCGCACCTGTAGCTTAAAGGGATGGCCCCATCGATATTTGATTCCCCTTTGGGTGAGAGCCATCGTTAGGGGCTTTAGGTCCCTCCTCTTTTTTAGGGTGGATGGCACCAAGTCTTGGAAAAAGGCCAATGTATGGGCTCCATACTTTGGTGGTGAGGCCCTGGTGGCGGCCATGATCTTTTCCTTCGTGGCAAAGTGCAGCATACAGACTATGATGTCCCTGGGTGATGCTGTGTTGAGTGCCAGGGGCCGCAGTGCCCTGTGAGCCCGTTCTATTTCGCACTCCCGTTCTGTGGAGTTTGGGAGTATAGTGTGGAAGAGGTCGCGGAGCGTGGGCAAGATGGCGTCGGCTTCCACTGCTTCCGGCAGGTCCCTGATCCTGATGTTATTTCTGTGGGACCAGTTATTGAGATCTTCTAAGCTGTCTTCCAAAAATTGGATCTTGTCGCTCAGGTAGTATATATCTTGCCCATGTTGGGATGTGGTTGCTTGGAGATGTGTTATGTCCGTTTCTGCTTGCGTGGTACGGGTGTTGAGGGCCTCCAAGTCTTCCTTGATGCCTGTGATGTGCCGCTCTAATTCCGCCGCGGTGTGGGCCTTAATGTCGGCCGTGGCTTCTTGGAGCATGATGCGGAGGTCCGTCTTCGTGAGGGGCTCTTGCCTGCTGACTGTGGTTTCATCGGTGTCTGAGTCTGAGCCCGAGTCGTGGGCGTTTGAGGTGTCCTGACTCAAAGATGGCCGCGAGATGTCCCTGGCCGCTCGGAACATTGAGGCCACCGAGGTTTGTTGTTCTTTTCTTTTTTTGTTGCCCCCCATGGGTATTTCGATCGGGTGGCTACGTGGGTATCGGGTAGCCTGTTTGTAGGGCTGGATGCCTGGGGAAAGTTGCTGATATAAGCTGATGGTCACTCTTGGACGGGAGAGCTCAGGCTTTACACGTCCTGCTCCATTGATGTCCAGGCTCCGCCCCCGACAGATACTTTTTTACTGAGTAAATTATGCATATAGAATGTTTTATATTATAAAAGTTGATAGTTTAAAGATTTATATATTTATATTTTAATAAAGATGTGGCCTATTTACTGCAAAAGCAAGTATGTGGTTGTTTATTTTAGGCAACAAGTGGTTGGGTAGTTTATCAGTGGTGAAGGTTTATGCCCCATACACAGTTACCCTCTACCTACGCACAAGTAGATACTAAAGCTGTTATGTTAAAATAGTGATACATTTGACTGCACAGTAGAGCATTTTTTGGAAAATATTGGTAATAAATATAATGCATCAGTAGCTTGTCATAAAAACTCTATATGTTAACATGTTCAGCATTCATTGCTTGTGCATATAGTTACATAGTTACATAGCTGAAAAGAGACTTGCGTCCATCAAGTACAGCCTTCATTTGTTTTTGTTGTTGATCAAAAGAAGGCAAAAAAAAGAGTTTGAAGCACTTCCAATTTTGCAACAAACTAGGAAAAAATTTCCTTCTTCACCCCAGAATGGCAGTCAGATTTATCCTTGGATCACCCTACATTGAAAAATTATAACCTTGAATATTCTGTTTTGCAAGTATGCATCTAGTTGCTGTTTGAACTTCTGTATGGTCTCTGATAAAACCACTTCTTCAGCCAGAGAATTCCACATCCTTATTGTTTTTACAGTAAAAAAAAACTTTTCTTTGCCTTAGACAAAATCTTCTTTCTTCCAGTCTAAACGCATGACCTCGTGTCCTATGTAAAGTCCAGTTTGTGAATTGATTTCCACACAATGGTTTGTATTGGCCCCAAATATATTTGTCTAATGTTATCATATCCCCTCTCAGGCGATGTTTTTCTAAACTAGAGGTTTAAATTTGTTAACCTTTCTTCATAGCTGATATGTTCCATTCCTTTTATTAATTTTGAAACCCGCCTCTGCACTTTTTCTAGTGCCATAATATCCTTCTTTAGAACAGGTGCCCAAAATTGCACAGCATATTCAATATGTCGTCTTACCAGTGATTTATAAAGATGCATCCCGAGAATGCATGCCCTTTTTCATGCATGACAATACCTTACTGGCCTTAGCCACTGTTGATTGACATTGCACATTGTTGCATAGTTTGTTGTCTATAACAATTCCTAAGTCCTTTTCATGTGTTATCCATAATTTGCTTCCATTAAGATTATACGTTGCTTGTGCATTCTTGACGCTGAAGTATAACTTTGCATTTTTCAACATTAAATTTCATCTGCCATTTGAGTGCCCAGTCCCCCAGTCTATCTAAATCCCTCTGGAGCAAAGTAATATCTTGCTCACATTGTTTTACTTTACAGAGTTTTGTGTCATCTGCAAACACTGGAACATGACTTTATATGCTTTTTTCTAGGTCATTTATAAACATTTAAAATAGAAGGGGTCCTAGAACAGAACCCTGAGGGACACCACTTGCCACCTCTGTCTAGCTTGAAAATTTACCATTAATGACAACTCTTTGTACTCTATTTTAAGCCAATGATTTAACCCAAGAACAAGCATTTTCATCTAGACCGATTTCTTTGAGTTTGAACACTAATCTATTGTGTTTAACTCTATCAAATGCCTTGGCAAAATCCAAATAGATCACATCCCCTGCAACACCCTGATCATTCTTCTACATACTTCTTTGTAGAATGTAATCAAGTTCGTTTGACATAACCTGTGCTTCATAAAACCATGCTGAATTTTGCTCATAACCATGTTCTTCTCAAGGAATTCTTGAATATTATCCCTTAATAACCTTTCAAATACTTTTCCAGCCACAGAAGTTAAGCTCACAGGCCTATAATTTCCAAGCAAGGATTTTGAACCTTTTTATATATAGGAACCACATCTGCCTTCCTCCAATCCTCCGGTACACTTCCTGAAAGAAAAGAATCTTGAAAGATTAAAAACAGAGGTTCACTTATTTCTACACTTAGTTCCTTAGGTACTCTTGGATGAATACCGTCAGGTCCTGGAGCTTTGTTTATATTAACTTTCTTTAGTTGCTGCTGCACCCTGTCTTGAGTTAACCAATTACAATTATTCTGCAAGTTTTTAGTAGCAATCATTTGCACATCTATTGCCATGGGTTCTTCCTTTATATATACGGAGGAGAAATAGTTATTTAAAATGTCTGCCTTTTCCTGGTCTTCATTAACTAACACCCCCATTCAAGTTTTTAGTGTACCTACACTTTCATTTCTAGTTTTTTTTTTTTTTTTTTAGAATTTATGTACTTAAAGAATGCTTTGTGGTTGGTTGGTTTTGCTCTCTTCGGCTATCATTTTTTCATTTTGAAGTTTGGCGAATCTAATCGCCTTTTTGCATGCATTATTGGCTTCCTTACATCTTTTATAGGATGCATATGATTTGTCTGTTTTTAAATGCTGTAAATGCCCTTTTCTTATTTTTAATCTCTTGTTTTACTTCTCTACTAAGCCACATTGGTTCACAATTTGTTTTTTTTTATATTTATTACCCAATGGTAAATACTGAGAAATGTGCCTTTCTAATATTTGCTGGAAGATGTTCCATTTATCCTCAGTGTTCTTTTCACTAAAGAGTTTATGCCAGTCAATATATTGTAAAGCTGCCCTTAACTTAACTAGAAATTGGCCTTTTTAAAATGATATGTTTTAGAATACCCCATGTGCTTTAGTTTTTTTTTTTAGTTTATTTCAAAGGACACTATATTGTGATCACTATTTCCCAATGCTACAATGCTATGTTTATTAACCCCTTAAGGACACATGACATGTGTGACATGTCCTAATTCCCTTTTATTCCAGAAGTTTGGTCCTTAAGGGGTTATATGTGTATATGTATTCGATTTGTCTCTATATGTTTGACTAGTAACAACAGATCACACCTATAATTTTAATAATAATATCAATGCAAAGTTAGATGCATGTAAAATCCAAACATACGAAATGAGCGTTCAAATCATATGTTACTAGTTATTTTACCTGTTTTACTTGCATTGTATAATGCCATTATACAATGCAATTACACAACAATATTGTTTTTCTTTGCTATGCGCCTCTAGGTTCACCATCCCATTATGACATATTAATGTCCAAAGTACAAATCATGATTTTGTTTCCTTTTTTAAAAATCTTACCTTGCTTCATTTTTATGACGTACCCTTCTAAACTATGTCTTTTGGTTACTAAGGTTAATTTTCATTCAGACTAATAGAGTCATTTTTAATGACCCATGTTGCACTGAAATCTAAATCTAGCGTATGTCAATTCAAGCTTTTTTGTGGTCACACGCAGCTGTATCTTGCAAGCCAGCTACCCTCTTTGTCAGTCTGCTAATTAATCAGAGCCACACACAGAGTAAATTCTATATTAGTGTTCGGCAAGATATATATTAACATTTGTATCTGTGTCCAGATGTGTTCTGCCAGTAGGCACTCCAGATGTGTTTGACGTTTCTTTGCTTTAATGCATTCCTGTAGTAAACGCTTTATATCCATGTGTGTGTTCGCATATTTTATTTTTTCTGGAATAAATATACTTTTCGATGGTGTTTCTCCCCACACCTTTTGCTTACCTCGAGGGGACCATGTCAGTGTCAATTTTCTATTTATCATAAAACCGGCCACAAAGTAAAAGGGGGTTCTGAGAATTTAAAGTGATATAACCACAGGAGGTATGTAACAATGTATGTTGCATGTGGGTAAAATTAGGTCAGGACTTAACATAAGCATCTGTGTATCAAATGCTTGTCTCCATCACAGGGGATTACTATTATTATTATTATTATTATTATTATTATTATTTTAATAGTAAACAAAATGTGTTAGGGACTCAATATACCCTTTCCAAATTACATAACACATTTTTTTTCATAACATTTGCATAAACTTTTTTTTTTTTTTAATTAAATAAAGAGTGGTTGGCCAAAAATCTAAGGGAACAGAATAGGGGGTAACCCTAATAGAATTAGTAGCAAAAAAAAGAGGAAGAAGAGATCTGTCCCTAAAAAGTGTACAGATAAGAATAATAACTTTAAAATCTCGAAAATACTTTATTGAGCAGAAAAGACTCACATACAATTAACAAAACAAACCCTAGCTGTAGCTACCTGACTCAAAAATAAGAGTCAGTTGCAGTAGTCTACGTAAGGAGCACAGATAAAAGGAAAAGGGAGTGACAAATGACACATACGTGTAAAAGAATTAACTGAGCTGGCACAGATAGATATATCAATATCTGGTAATGAGTAAAGAAATGTCTAGTCCACTGGAGAATATCCTAATTATGTGGAAAGCTAGTATTGTTAATTACAAAATCAGCCAGAACTCAGTATGTAATTGTCACATAAATAGATATATTAGAAGGATTAAATTGGCAAAAAAGTATCAAAAAGCACATTAGAAGGTAACTGCTTAGCGACCATAGATACCAATGCGTCAGTGTATCAGGAGTGTGTCTGATACTCAATAATGTAACTTTTTGTATATTCCACTGTAATGGTATCAATTAATTAATGACTTTACATCATAAATAAAGCATATTTAGTGTAATGCTTTGGAGGCACCACTAGGGGCAGTGTGTAGGAAGACATGTGCTTCTGGCAGTGACATCACAGGCCAGCCTACTTACACTGAATAAAAACCAGATGTAGGAGAAACTCTGTCTCTTTTTGCCTGTACCTGACTGGACCTAAGATGTAGTACCAGCTCTGACAACCCCAGCCAAAGGGCTGGGGCCTTGTAAGTAATATAAATCCATTGTAACATTTAGCAATTGTAATAGCCTTTTGTAAAACGTGTGGCAACCTTTTGTAGTTTTGTATTGTGTAATTATTATGGTAAATTGACATTCTGCTAGCATGTGTTTAATTGTTATTATAATTATATTAAATATACATTTAATACTACAATGTTTTGTGTATTTCCTATTATATATTCAACCATAATACCGAACTCTAAAAAATATTAATGTTGTTATTTGTTGCTTAATTATTATATATTAATTATTAAATTGATATTCATATTTAAGTCACAACTTTAACACTTGGCGACGAAGATATGGGATTATGCTGGAATATTAGGGAAAATACAAAAGTTATGCATTTTGTTTAATACATAGAGTCAATTGTCTGTCTGTATAGAAGTGAATAAATTGATGATCTGGTTTCAATGGAATGAATATAGATAGCAAATAGGGATTAGATATTTGTTTTTAATGTATCTCTTGCTGTAGAACATAGTGATGAATTATTGTGTTGCTTGTTACCAATCTTTGGTCATTTTTATATAGAAAAAATATACTTTACTTTTTGTCTGACCATGTGGATTTGAATCCACCATTGACCACATGGTGTAAATGAGTTGAGGCCTAGTTTCATTGTTTGCTACCATTTGCATAGGAAAAGACTTTTCACTAAACTAGTTCACCAGGTTGTATTGCTAAATTTGACCATGTTTGTTTGTGTACTAATTTACATTTGTTTGGCATTCATGGATTTGTCTAGTTGAAAAGAGATTTGGACAAAATTTATTAAATTTAGTAGTTAAGAAAAAGATACGTTTAGTAAAGCAGATTCAGTGAATAATAGATTTATGTGTGCGTATACACAGAATATTAGTATAAATATATATATGATTTTGACTCATGAAGGAGAGACCACCTTTTTAACAGCTACAGCTGGGGGAGAATGTCCTTGTTGGGGGTGGGTAGTCTTGCCTGTATGAGAAAAAATAAACTGCATTGTTTTGTAAATGTAATTGCCTTTGTGGAGTGTTTTTCAGCTTTATTATCCAGGACTATGGAATTACTGGACACATGATGGAATTTCAGGAACTGGTAACAAATGAACTGAAAAAATGGTAAAATAATTCCTTTGTCCTATTTAGTCTGAATATTTTAACAAGTTAGCATTTTTAACAAAGTAAGTGTATGGGCTCAGATTAAGATTTATATTATTTTAGAAGCCATCTATAACTGATTTTAATATTTCCATGCTTTGAATTAGGGTGTATCTGCCTAGCGGGTGAACCTCCATAACGTGGGCTGTGATTTTAGTTACAGTAGCGGGTGGGGAACCTGAGCTAGGGGGTATTTAAACGTGTCCGGATAAGGGGGAGCATACCCAATAGTTGTTGTGCAGTTCTATCCTGTATTATTATATTATTTGAAACCCTGTATTACTTATAAGTAGCGTTTTGTAACTTATTTGTAATTGTTTATATATATTGCTCTGGGAAAGGGATAGGCTAAATCTCTGAGAGACCAGGAAATATATTTAAAAAAAGGGCGTATTACACTAGTGGTAGGGCGGCCTATCATGACCATAGAGACCCTTGGTGACTAGTTTTTGTTGTATATTGCCCTGGGAAGGGGATACGCTATTTAATAGAAATTCCTGAGAGACCAGGAAATATACAATAAGTGATACGTGAGTGTACTGGTTAAATTGCAGACATATTGGCCCAGAACCTTTAATCGAGCCGGAAAAGAGGCTGCTGTATGTTTGCTCCTCTATAATTTTGCGGGGGCGGTCACCCCCATGCGGAAAGCCACTGCCATCACAGGATGGTTAGTTGTGCAGGCCCTTAGCCGCGAGGTGCAAGCATGTCCGTGGAAAGGCTAGAAATTAATAGGGAGTCACTCATAGCTGTCAGAAGTGTTGAACTTTGAGACATATTGACCTATATCCTTTCAGAGGCGGAAGAGGTGTTGTGGTTCACTCCTCTATAATTTAACCAAAGGGTGGAGAGTTATTAAACATGTTTAGGTTGGCTAGAAATGTGTTTCCTGAATTGCAGAGAAGATGCAGAAAGCAGCTATTAGCTTATTGTTTTTTTTAAGAGCCTTGTAAAAATTAAGAAAGTTATCTTGTTGAAAAAAAAAAAAATATTTATCAAATGAAAAGCTGAAGGAGTGTGTTTACATGTCTGTGTGTGTGTATATATATATATATATATATATATATATATATATATATATTCTAAGTAAAATATTTGCAGTATACGCTATAAGTGACTAGGAAAGTAATCCTGATCTGTTTTCTAACCTTTTCAGATGTAGCAGAAACCAGAGGTGGACATTGGAACACAGATAGAATATCAGATGGAGACCAGTGTCTAAATGTTGACCTTTGATGAGCTATTGAATGTTTTATTTTATTGTCTATTTAACATGTCTATGCTATGATTTTGTGCATACTATTCTCTTATTTCTAGTGATTGTATTGCAATTGAAACCCTTATGTATTATTGTTGTATGTATGTATGCTTGCCTGGGAAAGGGGGGAATTGACCCATAGGGACCAGGGGGTATTTTTGTGTAAACCGAACTGGGGTGGGAGGGCTCTAACGAGGGAACCCCATTGTCCAGTAGGTGCTTGATTTGTGTCTGTGTAAAGTGATTTGAGTGGTTGCAGTTCAAAAAAACAAACAAAAAACGGAAGAGTGATAAGAGGGATAAGAGAAAGTAGGCATTTTGGGTTATCTATACATTTTTAAATAGAAGGGTGGTAAATAGGAATGTAATTGTTTTGGTTAATGTTTAGATTAAATTGGTTAAATACAGCAGTGATAACGAGTGTTTAGATTAAATTGGTAAATACAGCAGTGATAACGAGTGTTTAGATTAACTTGGTAAATGCAGCAGTAATAACGAGTGTTTGGGTTAAATTGGTAGATACAGTAGTGATATTGTGTTTATCTCTGAATCAGGAGTGTGCTGGATGTGAAGAGAGGTATGTAGGTATTTATCCAAACGCCATAGGGAAAAATATGGTTAAGACACCACAATCAAATGGTACTTGTGATGATTGGCACAGTTATTTGCCATTTATGTTTGTGTTCGTCATTGCCTGTGTTTTCATTCAAGAACTTTCAAGCAAGGATATTTTAAGAAGAAGCACTGGACACTATGCTCAACTGTTGCTGTAAGGAGAAAAAATTTTTGCAGCTAAGAGTGGTGAGAGTCGGAACAAAATGCATCAGGAGCAGGAAACTGTTACGTCAAGGTGGTTAATGGTATGAAGAAAGAAAAAACAAAACAATGTGACCACAAACACACAAAAGTCCTTGATCACATGAACTGTTACTGAAGCTGCGAGTGATGGGAGTAGGTAAAATAATACAGCCAGAGCAGGATACTGTGACAATTGACCACAAACACACAGAAGTCCCTGCACACATGAACTGTAAATACAAAAATCCTACGTCCTTGTTTGCTCAAATTATTTCATTCATCCCTGTCTCTATGCGTATGTTCTATGAGACTGTCGAAGAATAGAGTATCCAGTTTCCAGGACTAATGTTTGTGAAAATTCCAGGCACACAGACCAGCCAGAGGCTACAGAAATCAAGTTGGTCGGTGCCATGATTCATAGGTGTTATGAGTTTGTGGTGTCTAATACTATATTAAGCTCCAAAACACATCCTCACATGAACACAATATCATTGGTTAATCTAATAAAACATGGTTTGAGTTGTTCATTATTATAAGGGTGGGTATGTGCCTACTTTAGGCCAAGGTTTCCCAACTGGTAATGCATGTGCTCAATGGTGAACATTTATATAAGAAATAAAATGTGAATGGGTAATAATTAATGGGTAAATGGGTATCGTTCTTCAAAAGGTGGGTTTTGTTGTAGGGCAGGTAGTGTTAAAATGGGGAAGATTCAAAATGTACTGGTTTTATAAATGCTTGTTTTATGACATAAGTCAAAGGGTGGTTTGTAATGGTATCAATTAATTAATGACTTTACATCATAAATAAAGCATATTTAGTGTAATGCTTTGGAGGCACCACTAGGGGCAGTGTGTAGGAAGACATGTGCTTCTGGCAGTGACATCACAGGCCAGCCTACTTACACTGAATAAAAACCAGATGTAGGAGAAACTCTGTCTCTTTTTGCCTGTACCTGACTGGACCTAAGATGTAGTACCAGCTCTGACAACCCCAGCCAAAGGGCTGGGGCCTTGTAAGTAATATAAATCCATTGTAACATTTAGCAATTGTAATAGCCTTTTGTAAAACGTGTGGCAACCTTTTGTAGTTTTGTATTGTGTAATTATTATGGTAAATTGACATTCTGCTAGCATGTGTTTAATTGTTATTATAATTATATTAAATATACATTTAATACTACAATGTTTTGTGTATTTCCTATTATATATTCAACCATAATACCGAACTCTAAAAAATATTAATGTTGTTATTTGTTGCTTAATTATTATATATTAATTATTAAATTGATATTCATATTTAAGTCACAACTTTAACATCCACCCAACTATCAATAACAATGTGCACCGATGTATCGAAAGTGCATGGAGTATATGAAGCAATATAGTTGAATTGTGTGCTCAACGAGTTACCTAAGGGCAATCAGCCAAGAAATTGATCTCTAATAATCACATACTAATTGACAGAAAGCCATATATGCCACACAAATGCTTATATCAGCATTAGAACTGAAGACAGGAGCTAACGTGGCTGCCTGATAGTAGTGGAATTAATGGTATGTGCAGACAGTGGCGTACATACCAGGGTCACAGGGGTCGCGCCTGCAACCAGGCCCGGACCACCAGGGGGCCCGGCCGCCTCTGCGACCCGGTATGCACCCACTGTGGCCAGCCTCTTCTCCTGGGGGGCCCAGGAGCCGGCCACCTCAGGGCCCCCCGAGGCTGGACCTGCAATCACCCCACGGCCGGTCCTGCAGGCTCGCGAGGGAGTAGTCTCCCTTGAGTGCTTCCTCTTCAGCTCGCTCGCGCACTGCACTGATACCGGAGCCGGAAGATGACGTCATCTTACGGCGCCGGCATCCCTTCGCGGCGCGCGAGGGAGCTGAAGAGGAAGCACTCAGGGGAGAGTGCTCCCTCACGCGCCCGCAAGCCTGCCTGCCCAGTGACCAGCCACCCAGGAGCCCAGCAGCACCACTGGACCCCCATTTTTCGCACTGGGGCCCCATGGGTCATGTGTACGCCACTGCGTGCAGATATAATATCATTAGACTGCGAGGTTGCTACTCTCGTTCGCTTAATAGTTGGAACTGAAGTTTGTCAATAACAGTAACCCACATATATATGATAGGTTAATGACAATAGAACTACTGAAACTGAAAGTAGATAGTAAAGAATAAGGTAGTTGGAATAGTGCCTTCGTGGGCACCTTGTATAGCAAAGTAGTGTAGAATAAAGATTTCGATCCAATGACTGTGTGTAGAATAAAGTAATTCTAGTGTCAAAGTACTGCAGGTTTAAATTAGTTGTGAAGGGGATACCCTGATCAGTATCCAATTTTTTCCTGTTTCACTCAGACGGCTATCAACCGTCAAGATTTTAAGGGTCCCAAAAGGCTGCACGATATAGCCTGCGGTAAGTATATTAACCGGAAGAAAAAGGGAGAGGATGGCGCCGAAGGAACAGGAATAACAGTAAATATCGGGTAACCAAGGAGTTGGCTAGACTCCCAAATATATATCTATATATGAAACAAGGGGGGTTGGGGGGCTTCACTCACCTGAACATGCATATCTTACATGAGTTAAACAGTAGTAGATGGACATTGAGGTGTACAGACAGTGAAATTCCCTTTATACTAATAAATACCTGACTTACCATGTTAAATATTAACTATATGTTGTATTCCAGTGTAAGCTTTTTATATATAAAAAAAAAAATTCCAGATATTTTTGCTTTAAAATAAAAGGGATAATGATAACATATCTACAGTATGAACAACAGAGATGGTGAAAAACAAGGCTGATTAATTAAAAAAACAAAGTGAAAAATACATCTAAACATTAAAGGGTTACTCCAATCCCAATGACATCATGGTGGTAGGAGTCTGGGTGTTCAGCGTTCTTGCTTGAAACACTGCACATCCGGAGATATTGGAATTTGTGAGCAAGGGGCTAGTTACACCCCCGGTATCAATTCTGTGCATATTTTACTTCTGTCATCACAGCATACTGGCAGCGTATCTGCAAGGGGAAGCTTGCTCACCACTACTTTCATAGCTTTATTTATTTATTATAAATGAAAGATCCCTCCCGCCCTCCAAACCCCCTCCCTTCACCGCCTCAGATCTCGCGCAGGCATTCTGAGCTGGTGAAATGGTTCAATCACAGACTTCTCTATGGCAAGTCTTTCATCGTAATGTGCCAGGCCCCTGTTGACATAAGACAGAAGAGTGAGATCCGTGCCAGGAGCTCCACCCAGCACTGGGTTACAGCTAAGTTACAGCTAAGTTTAAACACAATTATTTTACTTTTTAAGGGGGAGGGGACCTATTCGCAATGCCCGACTGGGCAAGGTAACACCAAATCATAAACTGACTTAAAGGGCTGGAGTAATCCTTTAAATGGACACATGGATCTAACCAATTCATTTCAGTAGACATATTCAACATGACTAAAATAGTGTGTAAAAGAAAAATAAATGTGAATTCAAGGTAAATTCAATTTCAAATTTAAAGACAAATTTCAAATTGAACACACAGCTGACTTAGGGAGTGTTTCCAGTTTGGCTATTTTCACCTTAAAGGTAAACTCGTTTTCTTTGCACTATAGCTTCCCCGTTTGTCAAGGCCCATCTCCATGGTGCAGAAGGTAGACAGCCACTAGAGGAGGAGTTAACCCTAACAGGTAATTATTGCAGTTTACAAAAACTGCAATAATTACCTGCTCAGGGATCCGAGTGATGGGACATTGCACCCAGACCAGTTCAACAAGCTAAAGTGGTCAGGGTGCCTACAGTGTCCCTTTAAATTTGAAATTGATTTTGAATTCACCTTGAATTCTAACGTTAGTGAATAGATAGACTTACGATGTCATTCACTAAAGAATGGATTTATGAGAACTGAAAGTGAAATTCAAAATAGTTGATTTAGATAGTTTTTCTAATTTGGCTATTTGGGGCTGAGTCACAATATACTTCCCAGTAGAATCACACTTTAGTGAATAATCCTACAAATGGTGTTTCGATACAACTACACAATAACATAGGGCTCTTTATAATGAATGCTTCAGATTGCATTACTGTGTTTCACTGATGTAATAAAATAGCCACAGAGTGCCCTTAGGACACCAGCATATGTGAACAGAAAATATCCATAAAATAAAAAATAAGCATCTTAAATTTTGTTGAAATGGCATATTAGAGCAGTCATAGTGGTTGTAATAAGGGCATATAACCTGTTTAGTCATAGTTTTTACTTTTCAAATTCTAAATATACCACTTGGAATAAAATTAGCAGATAGTGATGAAAATGAATATCAGGGTAAAATTGCATAAGGTAGTTTTAATCTTCAGAAAATCTACAGGAATTCGAGTGTGTCACATCAAATAATTTTAATCTTAATTGAGCGTGTTACGTTTTAGGTTTAGCATTTTATGGGATCAGCTGTTAAAACTTTAAAAGGTGTAATACAATACAGCAAGAGCATTTTAATCGTTTTGGAACAGACAACTAATTATATACAGAAACTAGAGTTCAGCATGGTGGGACAGCTTTGTAAACTGATATCTTGGTAGACAATTACACAACATCAATCACTTTTAAATAGAAATAGTGTTTAGACTTCAAAATGAATGAAATGTTAAACATATTTCAGGACATGGACAACAAACATTTGGAAATAATTTACAAAACAAATGTAAAATCTAAAGAAGACTTAAATACTATCAACCATAGAAAATATGTTGCGAACGTAGCAAATCTGTTGCTTGTAAAATATGTAGCAATTTGTTATTTATTGCTTGAGTACAGTTCACAATATAGACTAACTGACAGTTTAAAGGGGGGAGTTTAGGAGATATGGACTAGCATTCTAAGGACCCACTATTAACAGGTTGGCCAAAGAGTAGTAACCACTCTTACATATAAACCAATATGCAGGTTCGTAAATTCTAATATAACTGAGAAGAAGTTGCTTTCAATCAAGCAATGAGTGGAAAAATAACATAATTTGATTAGGGTGGGTGATTAAAAGTTGCCCAACACTCCTTAAACTGCCATAATAACTTCTAAAATCTCAAGTGAGAACTCATTAGGAATCCCTTCTTGTTAGTGGAGAACGGCTGCATATTCTTTCCAGGGGAAGGATAAAGGGGTCAATAATTCTTCTTGGTTTCAGTTGGACTTTGGCATTGGACCAACAATAATTAATGGGACCTTTGTACCCTGACATTTACTAGGCAGAATTAAGGACTCATGCCTGTAAAATATATACATTTCTAGAGTAAATTCTATGCCATTCACTATGTTGAAAGCCTATGCTTGTAGGCTAGAATGTAGAGTGCCAGTAAGTGAGATTGGCAGCAGAGGAGATGTATGTGCTTGGTGACCATGAAGATGGTTGGAGTGATAATAGCATTGTCAGCATGTCCATACTCTCCTCACTGCCTTCCAATAATAAGATATTGGAGGAATATGACCAGACATAGACACTTCTGCTGTGATTTGCGATTTTTGTGACAATGATGCCTCAGCTGCCCACAATGTGGACATTGGTGTCTGGTCATCCCTGTATTGGAAAGATGTTGTTGCTGGTCCAAATGGTGCAACTACACCCGGTGCGGATGAAGTGATTAGGCCAAGGGGACGGATCACAAAACTTGGTGTAGTCTTGTATATTGTAGTTGTATCTGCACCCACTCCTTTACTGCCTATGTCTGTTGCAAAAAGAACATATTATTACTACAGAGTTTGACTTACTGTCTTTCTATCTTTTCTATAATTCATGGCTCTGTACATTACTTAAGCATATTTCATGATGTCGATATCTATACAATTAATACTTGTTGATTGTATTACTATTTACAGTGTTATACAGCTGAGCAAATGCTACACTATATTTATAACAAATGTGAAGGTATTTTAAAGCACAACAAATGCAGGAAAGATGAAATGACTGCAAACGAGCAATGAAAGACAACATTGACCAAGTCAGTGTTTGTGTTTCAGATGACTTAAAGGTAGGCAGACAATGTAATAGAGCAGCAGGAAATGCTAGCAGAATGCTTGGTTGTATAGGGAGAGGTATTAGCAGTAGAAAGAGGGAAGTGATCATGCCATTGTACAGAACACTGGTGAGACCTCACTTGGAGTATTGTACGCAGTACTGGAGACCATATCTTCAGAAGGATATTGATACTTTAGAAAGAGTTAAGAGAAGGGCTACTAAACTGTATCATGGATTGCAGGATACAACTTACCAGGAAAGGTTAAAGGATCTTAACATGTATAGCTTGGAGGAAAGACGAGACAGGGGGGATATGATAGAAACATTTAAATACATAAAGTGAATCAACACAGTAAAGGAGGAGACTATATTTAAAAGAAGAAAAACTACCACAACACGAGGACATAGTCTTAAATTAGAGGGGCAATGGTTTAAAAATATTATCAGGAAGTATTACTTCAATGAGAGGGTAATGGATGCATGGAATAGCCTCTTGTTGACGTTGTAGAGGTTAACAAAGTTTAACCATGTGTTGGATAGGCATAAGGCTATCCTAGCTAAAAGATAAGGCCAGGGACTAATTAAAGTATTTAGAAAATTTGGCAGACTTGATGGGCCGAATGGTTCTTATCTGCCGTCACATTCTATGTTTCTATGTATGAAAGCCGGTGGGGGAAACCTATCATCCAAAATAAAGTTTAACAACTAGGAGATGATTATCCCAAAAGAACTGAGCATTAAAACAATAGAAGAGTATTCTTGTCTCTTTTATTACATACATGCCAGTACTGTCAATGGAGCTGGTTAAATTATTTTCCAAAATCCAATCTGTCTGTCGCTCTGTCTGTCTTTCACTGTCTGCTTCTTTTGTGTTAACTGCAGTTGTTAGGTCCGAATTAGGATTGTATTTTTGCCTTTTTAATGGCAGCTTGTAAAGTGACCCTTTTTAAATTAAGGAATGGATTCACACATCTGAAGGAGATGTGTGGCCAGTGCAGGCTTTACCCGTTCTACTCCCATCTCCCCCCAAAAATAATACGAGTTTAATGAATCCATTACCTAAACAGTGCAGGCATAATTATTAAAAAAATATATACTGTATATATATATATATATATATATATATATATATATATATATATATATATATATATATATATATATATATATATATAATCATAAAAAATAAATAAAAAATAAATAAATATATAGTTAATACATTGCTAAACACAAATACACACACCAGTCAAGCCATAAGACTTGGTTTTCACACAGAAATATCACTTTAACAGTGCTCTCACTACTGCAAGGGGTTCTGGGTAGGTGTATGCAAATGAGCTCACCAAAGAACCACATTTTTGGTTTACTGGTTTTGCTCCACTTCCTGAGATGTGTTTCAAAGCTGTTGTATACAGAAGACACATACTCCATGAAATCCATGCATAAAGTGGAATTATGAGGCAAAAAGGTGGTACTTTGTTGAGCTCACTTGCATATGCCTACCCAGAATCCCTTGCAGTAGTGAGAGCACTGTTAAAGTGATATTTCTGTGTGAAAACCAAGTCTTATGGCTTGACTGGTGTGTGTATTTGTGTTCAGCAATTTAGTAACTATCCACTTACTTCAGGTGGAAGGGGTTTTCATCCACACTTTTTTCCCCACCACAACTATTTTGGTATATATCTATATCTATATCTACTGGAATATGTGAATATAGTGAGTGAATTCACCTGTGTAAATACATGCAGGGTTAACAATGATAGTAAAAGTGTTTATAATAGTTAAGGTTTGAAAGGGGCTAATACCCAAGGTAGGTTACACTGGGTGTTTAGTGTTTATAGAATTGAACGCTTGAGGTGATATAAGGCATATTTTGGACTATTTGTTTTAGGGTTCGAGTCAGGTTGCATTTAGTATTTGGATACAATGGTTTCCTAGGATTATTGACTTTAAGTTTAGAGTTGGGTTAACTTAAGTATTGGGATACATTTAATTTTTCAAATTAAGCCTAGCATAAAAGTAAACAATTATTTTTCTTTGAGTGTTAAATTTGGGACTAAGGAATGGGTTTGTTTAAGTTTTGGGAGCGGCTAAATTTAAGGTTAGGGAAAGGTACATTATAAGGCACCCCCCATTACCACTGGACAGGCACCTGTAGGCACATAGAGAAAACAATAACTATCCCTTACTGAGATAGTGAGTGATATACTAAAGTGCCTGAATAAAAGCAGCTCAACACAAAAAGTGGAATACCTTAATCCACAATAAAGTGCAAAATACAAGAATAAAAAGGTATAAACAATATACCAGCGAGTGGAGCGCTATAATGAATATTAATATAAATAATGAGGGGGTATACTCACCCCTCCAACATAGTGATACAATGTGTCCAAATGTACATACAAAGTAAAACAACAAAAAGAGAGAATATAGTGCAGATGGATTACAAAAATAAAAAATGAATAATAGTAGCAATTGGTTGAAACCACTCACGTGGGTTGGAGCCTATAAGCTATTGGCTCCGTAAGTGACTCCTTTTTGCTCTTGAGGCAGCAACACACCCCTTTATCCCAAACAATGTTCTCCCGAAGATATGGAACAAGCAGAGAGAAAAAACCTCATAGGTGGTATTGTACAGATAGTGTATATACAATATAGTGAGATAGTAATGATTATGCTCACCTTAGACAGAGCCTTGAATTCCTGGCTCTGAGGTTTGTTGGCAATATGCTAATTTATTGGGATAGCATTCCCCACATAGTGTTCCTGGAGGCTAGAAAGGACTATATGGACTAATATAAAAAAATAACAATTTAATGTAGAGATAAAAAATAATAATAAAAACAATATTTAGACTTTTCAAAAGCATATAAGCTAAATGATAGAAAGTCCAAGTATAAAAGTCCAAACTCCAGCTAAACGCGTTTTACTCTTGTATGAGCTTCCTCAGTAGCTGTAGGCACATGCTTACTCTGCCTAATGAGTAAGCAGGCCAAGTGTGTGGCACTATCAGTATGGACCAAAATCATGTAGAAATGTTTCCAGGCTGTTACAGAGGAAAAATGGAATCCTACCAGGTATTAGATCATTGAATCTAAAAAATGTGGCCAATGAGTGTGTCTAAAGCATATAAATATGCATGATTAACACCGAGTGGATTTATTACTACTGACAAAGACAAACACCCTTAAGAAAAGTCCCACACCTCACTGACATTCCTCCAAAGCAATGTAAATTATTTCCAGAAGTATTTCATGTGCCAAACGATAGTGACAAATATAAACTTACAAACAATGGAAACACATGACTATAATTTACCAAATCCATCATGCCATGGACACTCATCCAAATACTGACTTCAATATTAATGACAAACCCGAAAGAATAGATACTAAATTCGTGTATTTTGTTGTTAAATGGATAAGGTCATTTTTAGGATTTTGAAATTATAGAATGTTTTGGGGTCAGATTTTTCTCTCTTAAATAATATTCTTTCTTAGAATCTGTACTAGTAGAATCACATTTTGTCTCTGCAATACATTTTATGAAAAACAGCACTTTTTCTGAAACAGAATTAAACTACAGCACATTTTAATATGGTTTAACATTAAAGTGAATGCTTCGCCTAAAAACTAAAATGTAGGTTGTAAAGCACCTAAAAATATAATTTTGTTGAATTAAAGCACAGTGGTTTTGGATGACATAACAAATGAAAATGAGAGGGTGAAGTGGCCAGTGACCATTGGGATCTTTCTGTTCAGCTGTAATAATAGGCAGACGTGGATGTGTCTTGGTTTTATTCATTCAACAGTGAATTGTAGACACTTGAAAACCAAACTGCAAAATCTAGGGAAAATAGTCAAGCTGTAATTATCGCTGATTTGGAGAATATTCCAAATCATATATTTGGTCAAAATTTTAAAATTCTGCTTCCCATTAAGCCAAAGGCTGCTCACTGTTTACTAGACATGCCCCTACTCGTGGTATAGCGAGTAGGGGCATAATTTACTAATACTAAGTAATTCTCTTGTGCCCTGTTTTTTGCTCTCCATAAGTTTAAAGGGATAATCCAGACGTGGACCCCTTGCTCACGGTGCCTAGAGAGATATTAGCTATGCCTCACTGATGATGCCTAACAAGGCTGAAACGATTATTGTCTGGGGTTGCTGTATCTCTCGTGCAGAGGGAACTTCCTGGCATTTTGGATCTGGACTGCCCATATGGGTGGGACCAGTCTGATATGTTTCAGAAATGTTCTCTCTGTAATGGCACAAGATGAGCTAAAACCAGCTTGAGAACTGAGCGGGGACCCACCGAAGGGCAGGCTATTTCAGCTCTATTTCAGTCTCTTCTCAGTATTCTCTTTCACCCTGTTTTTTGCTCTCCTTAATCTTTACTTAGTATTAGTAAATTTGGCTGAAAGACTAATTTAGGTCTTTCAGCTTTTTTGTAGATAGCTCCCTAATACCGTGGGAATTAGGGAGTTATCTACTTATTCATTCCTGTCATTCCATTTACATTTTATATGAATGTGTGTTACTTGATTGTTGTAAGTGTTGCAAATGCTTACAGCTGAATCCTGGCTATGTTTGTATACTTTTTATATAAACTCGTATACAGTGTAACATTCTTCATTCTTCCACTGGTTAGGTATATTAGTACTTTGGCAATACCGTGGTTCGGAAATTTGGCACTTTGCAACTGCGACACTTTGGAAATTTGGCAATTCGGAACTTCGGCAATTTAGCTATTCGGACATTCGGAAGTATCCGAATGTCCGAATTGCCCGAAATTCATCTGAATTGACATTCGGAACGAAACAAATTGCACATGTCTAATAAAAGGGATGCTTACAAGGATATAAGTGAAATAGAATCAAATTAATGTCTAAAGAGGAAGGGAGGGCAGTCAGAACAAAATAAAGAGAAGCGTGAGAAATAAAAGGTGCATATGAGAATAAAGAGAGTGTATAAGACATATATTGAAGGTCTACAAGAAGAAAGAAAGAGTTTTTAGTAGAAAAGGGTGGTATGGTTCACTCTACTACTTTGACTACGGGATTTTGACCCTAGCTATTTTTTTTCCTATTTATGATTTTTTTTCTGGTCCCCTGACTGTAACCTTTTTACAGTTTATTTTGCATTTCTTTTTACCTTTTAAAAGTGTTCTCATTAAACCATTCCCCTCTAAGTTTATTATCTCTATCAGGGTCTGAAGGGTTCTATTTCAGAACGTACAATTATACATAAAAGGAGAGATATTGAGATATCGAATCAGAGAAGAAGGAGCCAATCAAAAGCATGTCGATTTGGAACATCACAATTACGCAGGTTGACCCATTGCAAGATAACAACTTAGTCTCCGTTATATTATGAGTATAGACAGTTTGAGGATAGTTTCCCTTTAAAATTTTGTTTTTTTTGGATGAAAATTACCTTTAAAAATATGAACAGATTTAAATACAATGTGCAACCTAATCTACATCAAACAATCTCACATTCCAAAAAAATGATTATGTTGAAGCAAAACTGCTACAAGAAAATCTATGAAGATGTCTGGCATTAAACGCTTTTATGTTTGGATCATATTTAGAACATCGTTTTGATTAAATAATTACAGTGTTCTCTGCTGACCATTCCTGTTGAAACTAAGATTGATCAGGACTCTTTACAGCTTTGGATAGGTTAATGTGGGTTTCCCAGAATGTCCTCATTTAACTTGTGGACTCTACTGACATTTACAGCATGAGATCACAACCTTGTAAACATATTTCAGAAAACCATTACATAGTTGCCAATAGTTAAAAGAAAATTTAAAACGCTGTGACAATTATTTCAAGTTCTAATAGATATTACGTTTAAGCACAACAGCAGTGTGATACCAATCAGGCAATCAGTAACTGCATGATTTTCATTGTGCAACGTAAACATCACAACACAGAAACTATGAAATTTGGACCATTGGAAAACATTTTTTAACAATGGTTTCAGGACAATGCATGTATTGATGTAAACAAAAAGCTTCTCACTATTTTTTCATTCCATGAAGATGCACTTGTCTGCTGGTTGTGCTTCCTTGGCAGATATAACATTGCCTAGCCATCAATAAAAAAATGTATACATAATTAAAGGGTCCCTCTCAGGTCCATATTAATGCATACATGAAAACACGTCACAGATCATTTCCTGCACTCTGGTTTTCTATGGTGACATAACTTAGAAGGGGAATCACAAAAATAACTCCCACTTTTTGTTTCCACAATGAACCTGACAAATGCTACATGATAACCATGTTTTTGTCACAAAGCAGTCCAATAGCATTCAAAACATCATTTTGATTATATAAGAGGTCAGAGGATCGACATGGAAAGTCAGCTTATTAGAATTTTGGTGTTGCGTAGACAAGGTTCTGTATTGATAGACATTTAAAGGGTCGCTGTAAGACCATAACAACTTTTCATCATTTTGGTTATATTGGTTATATTGCAGAGAACAGCATGCACTTGTTTTTCTACCCAGGGCAGCTTATATTTGTAGAAATCTTGACAGCTAAACTCCTCCCGCTTGGTAAAGATACAGCAAAAGAAAGTTTTACTTCCTTCATTGCTGTCACAGTTCACACCGTGCCAAGCAGACTGCCAGGTGTGGACATCACTTCTCAGGGCCTGGCTGATATTGAACCTGGGTCTTCTTCATCCCAGTCAGTGATCTTACCTCATCACTTCTCATGTTCATTCTTGTTCATTTGCTCATGCCATGGTATCTGCATCACTAGCCTGGACTACTATCACACCTGCACGTGGTTCCTGACTAAGTAGCTTGTTAGCAACCTTTATAAGCCCTGCCTTGCCACTTCCTCCTGGTCACATCGTTTTGTTACCTGTCTTGGAAACTGTTAAGTTCATGTGACTCCTGCTTTGACCTTCTGTAGAGTTTACCGTATTTGCCTGAATTTCGCCCGCCCCGAGCTTTGGAATGGTACCTGACTACTCTATTGGATTTCCCTTGTCTGTTCTGCGTATCCAGGACTACTTTTCCTGCAAAGCTCAGTTGCATTGTTTCATAACTGTGGAGATTTCTTCCTAGAGTCTCCTCGGTTCATGTTAAACTGAAAGGGTGTGCCTTAATTCACCACTTCGGACTCCCACCTCCAGGTAAGACCCTTACATTTGGAGAATCAGTTCCATCCTGATTCTGCAAGGCAGACGCATTCCAGCAGAGTAGCACTATGGTAGTTGTACTGCCTGAGCCACGTGTCAAATGTCCCCTGCATCTAGGTGCATCATTTTTGTTTATTGAGCATTAGCACTCCTTTTTGTCTGCTACTGTGTGTTATGAAAAATGCACAGTTATCAGCCTGCCCTCACCACTACACTCAAAGTGAAATAGGCAGTCACTAACGATAGGCTTTATAAAACTTTACTGCACTTCATGCATGTAGTCGATAATGGTGGAGGCAAGCTGTAGGCTGTGCACTTTGCATTGCTGGTCAGCACCCACAAAATATCCAAAACTTCCTGCTTCGTTTCTATCTGATTCTTTTACGTTTTACGTTCTACTATATAACCTTTTTATATAACCTTTTTACATAACTTTCACTTAAATTAAGTAAAAATATTTTTTTTCGCCAACCCGACAAAAAGAAATTGTGGTCCAACATAACAGGACCTTTTTAGATACTGCTGCTTCCTTATTGCTTAGTGACCAACGTGCAACAAAATACAATATAATGTCCTCAGGAATACATTGACATTTCTTTTGGTTCCAATTATGTCTAGAGTTAAATTGTTTCCTATTTATTAGGCTATTTCAATAAAAATGACACATGACTTGCTCACAGCATGTCCTTCCTATATATATATATAAATGTAAAGGTATTTATGCACAATGAATCAGAATAGCACTCTGGAAGTCATAATTATGAAAATAAGACAAGGAAGTTGTTCGTTGTTCTTAATCTTGTAAAACTGCATTTAAATAAAACAAGGACATAAGTGGGATTACCATTAGAATTTTACTTGTATCTCTATGACTCATGGTCTATAAATGCCATGCAAATGCATATAAATTAATAGCATCAGGCTCTCATCAATTGAGGCATCATGCAATTTGAGATTTTAAGCAAGAGTAGAAACAGAGCCACAATCCTTATACAAAATAAAATTGTCCTACAAATAAGAAGTAATGATAAAGAAAACGTATTGACACCAGAGAAACTAACCTCACATGTTTTTGAGCAACTATACTTGCTCTATTATACATAGAATGAATTCCTTTTGAGCCTTGGGCATAACATAAATTCAATACTTTCCTGATATGCGGGCCAGGGAGCTCGGGAAACCCTGTATGACCATGCATATTATATTATTATTATTATTATTTTTTTTTTATAAAATATTTTACCAAAAAAATATAACCAGCAATCCACACACCACAATGTTCAATGCAGAGACATTGTTGCCAGGGTGAAAATCACAACTCTGGATCTTTGTCAGTTTGACAGAATATAATTCATATGTGAACAGATATTTTACTGCAATTATGAAGTCAAGGACGATTTTTCCCCCTTTTTGTGGCAGAATTGAAATGACTACAATTTGGATTTTTATCTTCTTTTGGACTAACAGCATAAATGTTGAACAAAATGGACCTTATTCTTTTTTCATCCTTCATACTATGTAAAGATACTATGTAAAGATACTCATATATTTGGTGTAACGGACCGTTTCAGCCAAAAAGGGGAAAAATGCGTTTAGGCGATAATCCCCTTTTCCATAGACCAGCAGCTACCATAAGCATCAACTTCCCGAACTCCCAAACTGCACGAATTCACCAACTCTCGAACAGCAGACACACGAACCCTGGAAGCAGCCGAACAGGAAAAGCAATATGGACAGCTTACACTCCTGGCAGTCGGCATACAGTCCCCTTCCCCCCAAGAAAGAGACACACTCCAGCTTCAGGGTTAAACAGCAACTCCTTTACTCAGGGCTACCTGCCCAGTATTTATGCAGGTCTCCCACCTGGTGGACACTCCCCTAGGGGACCAAATGGAAGACTGTAACAAAGGACAGACATAAACCAATTACAGACACACAGCAGTAAACATTCCCACAATGCATCCTGGTTTCCTCTCTTCTGCCCTGGAGATAATTGTAGAGGTAATCCAATTACCTCTCAGGACAAAGACAAGACTCCATTACACATGTGGGGATCTAAATACAGTATTATGCTTTAAAATATATAAAGTCACTTTTATTCCACCCAACACAGACATGTTACATATCCCCAGATAGCTTAGGTCTGGGTGCACATTATTAAGTGACTGGCACCCAGACTACACGAATACAGTTTAATCGCCATGGAGCCAAAGTCTTTAATCACCCAAATAGGCTCCATGGTATAGCTATCTGGGTTACTACAATTCCCATAGAAATACCGAATTCCAGTGTTCGGTTAACCTTGTACGATAGGACCCAGGCGACAGACGGCTCAGCGGTGTTCGTGCAATTAAGTGTCCGTTTATAGTTCCATAGAATTCTCGCCGAACACCGCTGGTCTTTCGCACGATTAAAATGGCCGCTACCTCGTGGTCGGCAAACGAACAAAGGCCACCCAGCGTTCACCAATTAAGCTGCGGTTAACCGCAGCTTCTGGGCGGTTAATTGACGGCACACTCCATCTCCTAGGTGGTCCCTCATACGGTAGTTTGTTCGGTAGCTGGAATCTACTGAACACCCCGGCTGAAAGGCACGAATATGCCTTTCTGCAGGTAAAATAAAGCTTTTTAAAGTCTGGTCCATAGTCCAAAGGAAGCAGGCGAGCAACCAGGCTTCTCCAGCCCATAGTGGCGAGGTTGGTTTCGCCACACTTCTCCCCTTTACCAACTAGACTAACAGGGTACCTGACCTCCTGCCGGTCAGTGCCCTGGTTAGTCCAGCAACCCACCCACAAAACACAACTATTAGTACAGCCCCCCCACAATAACTGGGTACTACACCTGAAAAAATTACAAACTTGTCCAGGTCCAGGTGTCTCACCATGACTGTGTGGGGAACAGTTAGGCTGCCTTGGTGGGTTGCTGAGGGGGCAGAGACCAGCGGTATTCTGTCCTGGTGCCAGCACTACCACGGAAGTAGTCTGGTTGGAGCCTGGTTGCTGGAGACTGACTGTCTCCCCTTTAGGTGCATAGCTCGGCTGCCGGAGGGGGAGACCGACTGTCTCCCCTTTGGATACATCGCTCTGTGGCTGGGGGACAGGACCGACCGTCCCTACCCCTTGGGCTGTAAGTACAGAGACTACGGTCCCATCTGCACAGTCGTGGGGCTTAACATCTCCCCTTGGTGGGTTAGGCTGCCGCTGGAGAGAGGGTGTAACACGCTCCTCCCTCTGGACGGTAAACTGCCGCTGGGGAGAGGGGGTAGCAGGCTCCTCTCCCTGCCACTCTCTCTGCTGGTGGAAAGGGGGACCAGCTGTCTCCCCTTTCATTCTCTTGTCCGGCTGCTGGGGTGCGAGACTGACTGTCTCTGCTCCCGGCAGGACACACTGCCGCTGGGGAGGATGGACGACACCATCAGCTCCCTGGGGTACACACTGCCGCTGGGGAGGGAGGACGCTGCTCTCCTCTCCCTTCGCTTCACACTGCCTTCTTGGCATATCACTTTGCTGCTGGGGGGCAGGAACAACAACCTCTGCCCCCTGTAACTCAGCCTGCCGCTGGGGAGGAAGGACTGCACCTTCGGCTCCCTGGGACACACACGGCTGCTGGGGAGGATGGACGACACCATCAGCTCCCTGGGGCACACACGGCCGCTGGGGAGGGAGGACGCTGCTCTCCTCTCCCTTCACTTCACACTGCCTTCTTGGCATCTCACTTTGCTGCTGGGGGGCAGGAACAACAACCTCTGCCCCCTGTAACTCAGCCTGCCGCTGGGGAGGAAGGACTGCACCTTCGGCTCCCTTGGACACACACGGCTGCTGGGGAGGATGGACGACACCATCAGCTCCCTGGGCCACACATTGCCGCTGGGGAGGGAGGTCTGCAAACCCCCTGGCCCGCTCTGATTCCCACGGCAAGTACTCTCGCACTGCTTGCTTCACACGCTGCACTCTATATTCTGAGGGGTTGGGTCCGCATAAAGCCAGTATCTTGGTGACCTCTCTGTCATACGCCTCTTGAGTGTAGCTGGGTGCCATGCTTGCTCTGCTGCAGTTGGTTCCTTGTAGATAGGGGCGCTGTACGGGTACTGGCGTTGCCCTCACTTTGTAATCCAGGAATGGTGTTGTCTGTAGCTGTCCCTCTGGTTGTAGGAACGATCCCGCCGCTTGCCACCAATTGTTGCGGACCGTTTCAGCCAAAAAGGGGAAAAATGCGTTTAGGCGATAATCCCCTTTTCCATAGACCAGCAGCTACCATAAGCATCAACTTCCCGAACTCCCAAACTGCACGAATTCACCAACTCTCGAACAGCAGACACACGAACCCTGGAAGCAGCCGAACAGGAAAAGCAATATGGACAGCTTACACTCCTGGCAGTCGGCATACAGTCCCCTTCCCCCCAAGAAAGAGACACACTCCAGCTTCAGGGTTAAACAGCAACTCCTTTACTCAGGGCTACCTGCCCAGTATTTATGCAGGTCTCCCACCTGGTGGACACTCCCCTAGGGGACCAAATGGAAGACTGTAACAAAGGACAGACATAAACCAATTACAGACACACAGCAGTAAACATTCCCACAATGCATCCTGGTTTCCTCTCTTCTGCCCTGGAGATAATTGTAGAGGTAATCCAATTACCTCTCAGGACAAAGACAAGACTCCATTACACATGTGGGGATCTAAATACAGTATTATGCTTTAAAATATATAAAGTCACTTTTATTCCACCCAACACAGACATGTTACATATCCCCAGATAGCTTAGGTCTGGGTGCACATTATTAAGTGACTGGCACCCAGACTACACGAATACAGTTTAATCGCCATGGAGCCAAAGTCTTTAATCACCCAAATAGGCTCCATGGTATAGCTATCTGGGTTACTACAATTCCCATAGAAATACCGAATTCCAGTGTTCGGTTAACCTTGTACGATAGGACCCAGGCGACAGACGGCTCAGCGGTGTTCGTGCAATTAAGTGTCCGTTTATAGTTCCATAGAATTCTCGCCGAACACCGCTGGTCTTTCGCACGATTAAAATGGCCGCTACCTCGTGGTCGGCAAACGAACAAAGGCCACCCAGCGTTCACCAATTAAGCTGCGGTTAACCGCAGCTTCTGGGCGGTTAATTGACGGCACACTCCATCTCCTAGGTGGTCCCTCATACGGTAGTTTGTTCGGTAGCTGGAATCTACTGAACACCCCGGCTGAAAGGCACGAATATGCCTTTCTGCAGGTAAAATAAAGCTTTTTAAAGTCTGGTCCATAGTCCAAAGGAAGCAGGCGAGCAACCAGGCTTCTCCAGCCCATAGTGGCGAGGTTGGTTTCGCCACATTTGGAGTCAGAAAATTTAAACTAAGAACTATGTAAAGATACAATAACAGATTACATAATGTTTCGAGACCTTATTGTCATTGAATTATGCAAATAACACACTATAGCAATTTTGTACACAATACATCCAAAATCATGTAATGTGAGAACTTATATGAAACAAATGAGAGGTAATAATTAATAAAGGAATGTGTTGAGGTGTGTTAGTTTTCTAACTTTGAGAACATTAAAATGTGTTGACAAGTTAATTTAGAAAATGAAATATGACAGGTATCATGCCACACGTCGTCAGAATTTAGAAACTATGATCATTACAAAGGAAAGATATATGATGTATTTAGATTATTAGTCAGAATTGTTTTATTCTGTCTATAAATTAAACTAGATTGCATTAGCTAACATTTATTGTGCCTTAATTGCATTACCTCATTTTGTTAACGATGACTACATTATGACGCATACTTTTTACACCCTTTTAAACAGAGTATTAAAAGATTAGGTATTGACTTATCTATTAGAAAAAGTAAGAGAGTTGAAATGGAATTCAAAAGGCAAAAATCTTTTTAGTCACTTTTCAGGTAAGTAGGTAAGCAGCCATCTTTAGAAGCCAGCATTACCATATATAAAAAAAAAGATGTTAACTTGGCTCAGGTTAGATACAAACATAGAAATTTAAATGTCATCCCTGTGTTGATACACAGATCTTTATTTGCTTAGATAGTTTAGGCTAACGTAGGCTAAAGTAGTTTTTGCTTATCAATAGCTTAAGTTTTGTTGCTTCATTCATGAAAACATATAGGCGCCGATTCAGTATAGTGTGAGCTGCAGTCATTTTGCAAACAAAACAGAATAGTTCATTTTGAAAAGAAATGTGGGACTCATCTATTCATTGAAGTCCATTTTGTTGCACAGTAATTGTTTTTAGGATCTGTGGATTCAAATGATGTATACTTGTCAGCTCGGTTATATTTAGCTCAGAACAAAAAAAAAAATAAAATAAGAGTCTCGGAGGACTTATTTGAGAATGAAAATAAGAGCTGCAAATACATTTATTTCAATTTGAGTATTCGCTAATTCTTTAATTACTGCCAAGCAACTCTTGGGTTTATTTCTCAAAAGAAACTCAAAAGAAACTAACTTTAAATCTGAGCAGTTTATTGTTCAATGGAACATTGTGTGTTAGCCATTCATAATGAGCAGTTAATATATTGATCAAGTATTAAATGTGATTTAACACACATATATATATATATATATATATATGTATATATCCAGGTCCAAAAGCACTCTAGGGACTTGTATAAGTATAAATCTAGTTTTTATTGCTTAGAAATAGAAATATCGACGTTTCAGTTTGATACCCAAACTTCAATCAGGTCCTGATGGAGGACATTACTGCTGACAAGCACTGGGTAAGTACTGACTTCATAAGGAGTGCAGGTTTTTTTTATATATATATGTGAGGGGCAAAAAGCAGCATGGCTCCAGTTACTACAACATTGCTCCTGGACATAACTTTCAAGGTAAACAAGACAGCAATGAGACGAAAGTCGCTAGAGATGACCCAAATTGAAGACAAGGAAAGCAATAGTCTCTGAGTCTTGGGCAGGACATATGAATACATCATACAGCATACTTCTCAGGTTGAGTACTTGGAGTGCTGCAGTAATATAATGTTTTCACCATAACTTAGCACTGCACTCATTTTGTGGTGTTTCTGTGGTGGGGTCCAAAATCTAAACTCTACGTATATTTCTTCTGTTATAATATTCAAGGTGTATCCAAGTGTTGTAGCTGCTTTCTAACCAAATAAGTCTATAAGTGTCACTTTACAAAGTGCCTTTATAGTCACGCATATTTGTATTTTTTACATTTTAGAAGTTGCATGCATTCTAGGGCTCTGGGATAGACTGAATAACTGATCTTGATACTCATATTGCCAGGGAGCCTTATGTATTTTATGAATGTTTGGATTACAATGAATGGTATGGGAACCAAAAAGGGGTGGGGCAGGCCCCCATTAGGTAGCCTATGTAAAATTAATGTCGTTTTCTGTAGGCAAATTGATAAATTGTGACTAGTGAGTCTACTAGTAGAACAGGATATAGATTTTTTTTAAGCCACATGAGCTCACCATGTTGATACATAAATATGCAATTTCACACAAAAAAAATCAATTATTCAAAAATGGTATAGATTAATTTTTAAAAAAATGTATGTTGCCATATGATCTTAAAACATTGTCGGAGGTGTAGAGTTTTACCACACTCATCCCCACATTAGATTTTCACAACGTTAACTTTAGTGAATAGACCACTTTGTTATTTATCCCCAATAATCATAGAGTTTGGTTACCAATGAGTTATTTCAGTTTTAAAAACAAAAACTGCTTTGACTAATTTACTATCAGCGTGAATGGGCGCTGAGCCTACGGATACAGGCCCAATACACAAATATGTTTCAAGTGGTTTGCATGTATGACATTATATATGTGTGAATTCCCACTTATTTAGTAGGCTGGGTGGTAATTTATTTTTCAGTTTTGCTTATAGTGCCTTCTACAGTACCATAACACATGCTAAACACATGCATTTATCATAGGTTTCCAAGTGTCTTGATAAACTGTTAACTTGTTAAATGAATTATCATCCTTCACATTAAAACACAGATCCGTTGACCCATCATTGCTCCGGAGTGTGGTGCTGCTTCTTACATGAGTGCATAACAGTGACATTAATATCTGGTCATTGTTAGATATGTGCTTAGAGCAATCGTTGTTCAAAGTTCTAAAAGTGGAGAAATACACACAGAATGCTCTTCATTCTGTCAACAAATGATTCTTTATATATAATCCCCAAGAGGTATTCATTCAATGTGATAGCTATTAAGCTCCCGAAGTCAAACTAATGGAATGTATCTCCTGATAACTTCAACCTTACATTCCTGCAAGTTTTTCTCAATAAATCAGCTTATCCATGTGTTCATTATAAAGAAATGGTTATCTACAGTGTACTGAGATTACAAAGCCAGTCTTATATTATATTGTGATATCTCACACCTTACGATATTAATTATCTGCTAAAAACAGGTTCTGACCTACTGCTTTCCATCAACTGTTAGTTCAACAGGAACATTAAAAGAAAATGAGCCTTAAAAACAGTAATAAAAGCATCCCCTTAGAATAACTTATGTTTCTGTTAGTTTTTAAATATAATTGAATCTTAATTAACCATTAAGGACAGCAAATTCCTGTAGACTAAAATTGCCTTTTCTGGCCAAACTTCAAAGTCTGTGTGATGTTCTACAGCATTATACAAATTTAATAAATCAGTGGAAATGCATATTTATTTGCTATATATGCACAAATTACTTTTAAAATATGCTAATGTTCTATTGTTTAGAAAAATAAATAAATGTGTTATTCAAGTCTAAATTGCCAGAAGCATGTTCTCAAGTACATTTTATATGATGAGGTTTGGCAGATGCTGGAGATTAGATAATGCCACTATGTTGGAGTATATTGGAGTAAGCATCTTTGTATTGAGAAGTACGCTTGTTTCGGCATAAAAGTAGAAATGTCTTACTTATGGAACACATTAAAAGATATTAATACTTTTTGTTGGCACAAAAGGATGCATATACAGCATTAGTACACAGTACTTCAAAATATGACAGAGTATAACGAAAGAGTTGAAACTGATACTAAAATCGGGAAGCTTTATAAGGTGACAAGTTACAGATACGTCATAGGGAAGGTCATATGCATTTTTTTAATTTATTTTATTAGTCCCTTTTCTGCAAATTACACACTTGAAGACAAAATATCACTTATAACTGCTTTTATGGGATTCTCCAGTTTCTCTCAAATGTATTAAAAACGTTGCAAATGACAATCCAGTTGTACACGTTACAAATAATAATAAAAAAATCTAATCATTGGGTCAGATTCATCCAGATTGTTCTTTTCAAAATGGCCTATAGTGCTAAATGTGAGGCAATCACCATGACAACCAGTGGAACCAGCAAGCATATTCCATTGGTGACTCCCCCTCTTTTAGATGTTGCACTTCTAAGAACAGAACACTTTGATAAATATCCCCCATTGTTTCATTTGTCCTTTTCCCTGTATGCTTTCTCTGTCCTGACTGCCAGGTGCAAAAGATGGAGTGTATAATAATGATTGACAGAAAGCTAACATTGGGGTCCAGTTGCAGAATAAAGAAGTGTTGATTTATACATTCAGTTGTGTTTTTTATTTCTATTTTACGTATATATATCTATATGTGTGTGTGTGTATATATATATATATATATATATATATATTCCATTGTACAGCGCTACGGAATCTGATTGCGCCATATAAATAATAATAATATATATATATGTGTGTGTGTATATATATATATATATATATATATATATACGTTTCATTAAACCTTACATTTCATATTGTGATGTGTCCTTCTGAGGGGGAGTAGTTATGGGCAACATGCTACATTTGGAGTAATCACTATGGAATTCAGCGGAATGTTTCTGCTGATTTGGCCACTTCAGAAGTTTTTGCCTCAGAGCTGTTATTTCTAGATAAAGTAACACTGCTCCCCCTCATTTAACTGATTTATAATGCCAGTATATTTTCTTCATGAGAAAAAAAATACTATTACCTTCCACTTACGAATACGATATGCTGGTGCATTATCTGTAAGATTTGGATTAAATATTTAAACCCCAAGTTTATGAGGCCACGTAACAATACACATGGCAGCAATGGATGCCTTGATATTTCATTTATTATCTATTGACCTTGCTGTTTATTAGTCGAACATGTGCTTACTCCCCTCTTAAATTCTTTAATAAATGCCACCGTTATATTGTTACTTTGTGGACAGTGTTCTCACATCTCACCCCTTTGATCGTCTCTCCTGTGAACTTAGTATTTACTGTAAAGCCTTATCTTTAACATATATATACAGGGCCGGCCTTAGGGGTGTGCGAGCTGTGCGGCCGCACAGGGCGCCATGGAGCAGGGGGCGCCGTGCGGCCGCACAGCCGATTAAAAAAATAAAATATATATATTTTTTTAAATTTGCAGCGGGGGCGGAGCTTACCGTGCGGCGGGGGCGGAGCTAAAAGCACCGGAAAACGGCTGCAGGGGAAGCAGGAAGGAGTCCCTGCTTCCCCACCAAACAGTCACCAGGAGCTGCACTGCCTCAACAATGAACTCCACAGGTAACTGTGTGATTGTCAGGTGAGTGTAACTCTCTGCCTGTGTGTATGACTGTCTGCCTATGTGTGTGTGTGTGTGTGTGTATATGACTGTCTGCCTCTGTATGTCTGTGTGTATGACTGTCTGCCTGTGTGTGTCTCTGTGTGTGTGTGTGTATGTATGACTGTCTGCCTGTGTGTGTGTGTATGACTGTATGTGTGTGTGTATGACTGTCTGCCACTGTGTCTGTGTGTATGACTGCCTCTGTGTGTGTGTGTGTGTGTGTATATGACTGTCTGCCACTGTGTGTCTGTGTGTGTGTGTGTGTGTATATGACTGTCTGCCACTGTGTGTCTGTGTGTATTACTGTCTGCCTCTGTGTGTTTGTCTGTGTGTATTACTGTCTGCCCTCTGTGTGTGTGACTGTGTATGACTGCCTCTGTGTGTATGACTGTCTGCCTCTGTGTGTATGACTGTCTGCCTCTGTGTGTCTGTGTGTATGACTGTCTGTGTGTGTGTGTGTGTATATGACTGTCTGCCACTGTGTGTCTGTGTGTGTTACTGTCTGCATCTGTGTGTTTGTCTGTGTGTATTACTGTCTGCCTCTGTGTGTGTGACTGTGTATGACTGCCTCTGTGTGTATGACTGTCTGCCTCTGTGTGTATGACTGTGTATGACTGCCTCTGTGTGTATGACTGTCTGCCTCTGTGTGTATGACTGTCTGCTTGTGTGTGTCTGTGTGTATGACTGTCTGCCTGTGTGTGTCTGTGTGTATGACTGTCTGCGTGTGTGTGTGTGGATGTCTTCCTGTGTGTGTATGGCCGTCTGACTCTGTGTGTGTGTCTGTGTGTGTGTGTGTCACATACAACCAATACACGCATATCACACACTGTTAATATACCCATTACAATTATCACACATAGCATACATATCACACACAGTCATCACATGTACTATTACATACACAGACAACACAAACATAACAGCATACATATATAGTATTGGACTGTGTGGTTAATAAATCAACCCCAGTCTATAGGTGGAGCGCTCAAAAGTGAGGTAACTCACCCCCCTCCTTTGGGCCGTGTAGATAACCTAGGGCAGGGGATGAGAGAAAATAATATCGTGTGATATGTTTAGCTTAATGATAGAGTGGTAAAGAAAAGATATGGATCCACTCACATGGTTCTGAGCCTTATCTGGATAGGCTCAGATCACTTTTGCAGGCGTGTTTGGGATAACACGAAACCTTACACTGGGCGAATGGTAACGCTGTTCCTTTAAGAGACAAAAAAGCCCAAAATTTGGTGCAGCATATAAAGGTGTTACAGTATAGGTGACAGGGTACAGTGAACTGCTCACCTGATACAGAGCCTGAACTCTGGCTCTGAGTATATGGACGTGTGTGTCTATGTGGGGACACAAACCCTATAGGTTGATGTAGAAATGGTCACGTTGTTCCTTTAAAAAATGAAAAACCACATTTGGTGCAGCATGTACAGATAATGCAGTGTAGGTGACAGGGTACAGTGAACTGCTCACCTGATTCAGAGCCTGGACCCTGGCTCTGAGTATATAAGCATATGTGTCTATAAGGGGACACAGAACCCTGTGGATGAATAGCTGGAGCACAAGTAGTTTCTTCACCAGGAGGAGGTTAGTAAAAAAAGTAATTTATTAAATAAAAAACTAGTATTAGTAAAATAATAAAAAACAATGAATATACTGAGTCCTCAGTCCTGTGGGTTGTCCGAGACGCGTTTCGCCGGTCGGCTTTTTCAATCGGTGTAATCCTGTGTGCTCGTGTGCTTCTTTTATATCGTTGCTAGAGATCTGTTTCCAGGTGTCCACCTGTTTTTTTTTGTATTGGTTGTATGTGACACACACACACACAGACACACACACAGAGTCAGACGGCCATACACACACAGGAAGACATCCACACACACACACGCAGACAGTCATACACACAGACACACGCATACATGGATGACGGGGGGGGGGGGGGGGGCGCTGTGAAGATTTTTCGCACAGGGCGTCTAAATTCCTAAGGCCTAAAAGTACAACCTATCTCCTGTCCCTTTGCTTGCCAACAGCCTTCACCTGTTCTCTGCCCATACTTCCTCAACTATTAAAGCATATCTCATCTGTGGAGTGTGCAGCCTTCATATGCTTTGGAAGAGAAACCAACTGCCCCTTGATTAAAGAAAGAAATGCTTTTCTTCCTGCAACTTACGAAATCTATTAATTTAGCACTCCTGTGTGTGCTAAAGACAACAGGCTTGTCTGAGCAGGCCACTTTTTTTATTACATTTTCCTGTTTTTATTTACATGTTTTGTCTGGACTGCAGAATCTATTGGTCCTCCATATTTGTTACTCCTCCTCTCACTAATACTAATAATATTATAAAAAGTTATGGGTAAAAGTATGCTCAGTAAAAGGGGTATATAATAAAATATACTGTAGCATCAAGCACAGAGGTACAATCCAAGCCAGTAGCATAGTCAGAACTTTAGTAAAGGCAAAGGCACTTTAAATTAGTCTCTCAAACTAAAGTATATGTCCGGGAGACAGCCACAAGAGGCTGGCTTAACCCAAAATGTAAACATAGCAGTTTCTCTGAAACTGTTATGTTTGCATCTGAAGGGTTAAAACCTGAGGGACCTGGCACCCAGACCACTTCATTGAGTTGAAGTGGTCTGTGTGACTATAGTGTCCCTTTAAAGGTTTTTATTGTAGAAAGAAATTTGGTGAAAAAAATTGTGACACAAGGTATACTTGGATGAAAGTCGGTACTGGTAGATAGGAAAAGCTGAAGTGGTAGAGGTTAACACCGTGAAGGAGTTTAAGCATGCGTGGGATAGGCATAAGGCTATCCTAACTATAAGATAAGGCCAGGGACTAATGAGATTATTTAGAACATTGGGCAGGCTAGATGGGCCGAATGGTTCTTATCTGCCATCACATGCAATGTTTATATGTTTCTATGAACCAGTGGGAACTTTAAGGAAGGGATGAAAGAATACAAAGATGGTTGGACATACTCTGAGTCAGGAAAATGTCCAATAAAAAAGTGAAGAATTATATGTTCAACATTTCAAGTTTTGAGCTGCAAGCCAGGCATAAAAGTTTCTTGCCATAGAAGAATCCTCCTACCAAACGACTCTGGAGAATAGACAGGGCAGTAGCGCACACACTACCCACCACTGAAATGTGACCTCATATTCAACCGGTAATCAATGTTAAATTTAGGAGACCTATTTTAACTTTGATGTGATTAATAGTTATCTTTAAGTGCCCATGCAAATCTTCAGGTCTGAGGAACAGAGATGACCTTCTTCACGATCTCTCTGTGAAGTATGCAAGCTATTCATTGGAGCATTTGAAATACCTGATGAAACCTGATGTGGATGAGGGCTTGTGGTTTACAGGACAATTCCTACAATCTCTAGGTTTCAATTGATGATGCCCTGCTCTATGTTATGATGTCTACAGATGTCAGCCACTGTTTAAAAGCTGCTGCTTTCGAATAATACTGAGGAACATAGCAGGTGGTAGGGGTACACCGGTCAAAGCTGATCTTCTCCTCAGCAGGGCTGAATTTCTGCTCACAAAGGACTAGATGGTACGTGGTGTGTAAGCCCTGATTTAAGGCTAGCTGAAACTTAAGAAGGCGACCATCTCTAAAGTTGAAAGACATGTTCAGTATGTGAAATGTCACATATTCAGCAAAGAAGAGCAAGACCATTTTGATCTTTTCTGAAATGTGTAATAATGATGTTGAGTTTCCTTTGTGTTTACTTAAAAGGCGTGTGGCACTGTACTTTCACAGCAGGTCTAATTGTATGCCCTCAAGTAACCATTCTGACAAGTCAAAATTGCATTACAAATTGAGAACCAAGACCTGGCATTACATCTTGAACAGACATGTCAGGCTTTGGAGAATAAAAACAATGATTCACCCTATGCAAACGTCTGTTGAAACATTATATCTGTTGCATGTCTAAGAACTTGGCATCTTGCGATTCTTTAAAATATATATCAACAACTGAATAACGTCAAATTCTTTTTTACCCAAACCTCATTAGACTTCTCATTTTTGAGTTTACACCTTATGTCCTTATGTGATTTCATTGGTGCCTAACACATTTAACATGGAACTTGCCTGTGACCTCTAGAAAGATGATATTTCGGTATACTATAAATTAATTGTCAGTGTTCTATTTTTCACCTTTGTTATAAATATGTATTGTTCTTATGGCTGAGCACTCTTCTTTCTTTTGGAGGTCTGTATCATTCTGGGAAATTATAAAGGCATAAAAAAATGTAGATAAAAACACACAAATAGGTCAGCGCTAATAAACACAGATAACAGATAGGCAGCAACCCTAGAAAAGGGATTCCCTCTAAAAACCTTTACAAAAAATCACAGATGGAAAAGAAACAAAAAGGGAGGGCTGCGCCACGCAAATATATAAGAGAACAATAAGTGAGTCTAAAAAGTGGAAAACAAATGGTTCCAATCAAGGGGGTAGAGTGTCTCAAATTAAGAAGTACTAGACATGTGCAATTCGTTTTGTTCCAAATGTAAATTCGGACAAATTTTGGCAATTCGGACATTCGGATGCTTCGACATTCGGACATTCGAAGTGCCGAACTAAACCAGATTGCTGAAGTGCCAAATTTCAGAAGTGTCGAAGTGCTTCGGATTTCTGCAAAGTGGCAAAACAGAAGAGGGAGGGAAAATTAAGGAAATTATGACAGGAATCTAACCCTAACCCTACCCCTTCCCCTAACATTATCTCTAACCCTAATCCTACCCCTAACCCTAGATGTGTAAATGGTTGTGGTGGTTAGGGTTAGGGGTTGGGGTAGGTGTAGGAGTAGGGGTTTGGGGTAGGGTTAGGGATTTTGGGTTAGGGGTAGGGTTAGGTGTAGGGGATTAGGGTTAGGAAATTGCCAAAGTCCCGAATTGCCAATGTCCCGAAGTGCTGAATTGCCGATGTCCCGTATTTCAGAAGTGCCAAACCGAAGTGCCAAAGTTCGAATTGCAGAAACCAGAATTGCTTAATGCCCCGAATTGCCAAAGTCCTGAATTTCAGAAGTACTGAACCAAAGTGCCAAAGTCCCGAATTGCTGAAGTCCCGAGTTGCTGAAGTCCCGAATTTCGGAAGTGCTGAACCGCCGAATTGCCGAAGTCCCGAATTTTGGAAGTGCCGAACCAAACAGAATTTTTTGCCTATGCACATCCCTAAAAAGTACCCCTTTTAGAGTATGATGTAGGATGAAGATATGCTTAAGGTCGGAGAGTACGACTTGGCCCCAGTTTTCTCAGGTCTTGATAACATATGGAGAGATAAGAGGAAGAAAAATCCAAAAGTGTAATGTGTAAAAATATTATGTAGGATAAGATGATATTTAACTCACATTTGTTAGAGGTTGGCCGGCTCTAGCGTATCTTGTATACAGTAGTACAATCCTCACTAATAGGATATGATGTGAGAATATAAAATAAAAATTTTACTTTTTACAGGAAGGTTGTAGCATTTTAATAAAGGTTTTACTCAATGCTGCAAACAATTTTAATATATCTTGGTAGACACATGGATTTTCAAAGCAGGTACTAAAAAAATGACTGAACATTCTTTAAAGGAAATTGACAAACTATAAATTCTGCTTTTTTTTTTTACTGACTTAGAAATTGTAATAAAATTTTATTAAAACAGAAAATAGATTTGCTACTCTTGTACCAAGGACATTTGATTAAAAGAACAATCCAAATATCAGTACAGCTCTGGCTCCTATAACTACCACCCCTACCACCCCTACCACCCCTACCACCAAGTTTCTGCCACTAAGCTAAACCTGCATGTGCAAGGCTACACTCATTGGCTGACAGTACAAAGCAGATGCTCTCAGCCATTGTTTGCATGTCCGGACTTGGCTAAGTGGAACTAATGGAATACAGAAGCTTCTGGCATCAGGGAATGTGGCATCAAGTGCCTGGCAGGACCCAGGCAAGTTTTATATAATTCTTAAAATATTTGACTACATACTCTGGGAAGATACCAAGGCGATTTCACGATAACCAGTACAGGCTATATCAAATAAATCATCATATCGTCTAGATGTCAATGTACTAACGTCCAACACTGATTTGTTTTTTTACCATCTCTGCAAAGTTGTGTCAATATGCCATTTACCAACATGTGTCTAAAAAAAAAATTCTTGTCACAGTAAAACCACTCTATAAGAAACCAGAGGATCCAGGTAAATAAACACAGTCTAACACAGAAACATAGAAACATTGAATGTGATGGCAGAGAAGAACCGTTTGTCCCATCTAGTCTGCCCAATTTTTTTAAAAAATACTTTCATTAGTCCCTGTCCTCATCTTAAGTCTAGGACAGCCTTAAGCCTATCCCATGCATTCTTAAACTCCCTCACTGTGTTAACCTCTACCACTTGAGCTGGAAGGCTATTGCATACATCAACTACCCTCTCTGTAAAGTAATACTTCCTGAAATTATTTTGAAACCTTTTGTGAGAGTAGTCGCCATCACTGAGAGCTGAAGGACACTTTACAATGGTTCCTAAATGGCTCCTATGTCTCAGACACCCTGTGCCCGTTATAGGGTGTTTATAATGTGAATGTGTATACTGTTAAATGTTTTGTCTGCTCTCCTGTACTGTTGAGGATTGCTACGAACTAGGTGGATTTGGCTATTGAGCCTGTGTAGCGCCCTCTGTTGGTACCAACAGCAATATGCACTACCTGAATAGCAAGGCTAGTTAATTTGTATATTCAGGTAGAATTGCATATTGCAAATTCTGCAGGCAGGAGAGATATGTTGTGCTAGTTATTGTCTACCATCCCTTTATAAATATGTTATTATTCTATTATAATTTCCTGTATATTTTTTGACATGTTTTGTTATTTGAACTTTAATATGTTAGTCACAGCAATGTTTATGTAATGATCATATGGGCTAGTCCCAAGTAAAACAAAGTTATGTATGATAGTTCCTCTTGGAACTTGCGTCCTGTGTGGATTTTTAGCGATCTCTGTGACAGAGTCTTCTGACCTGTTTACTGGGTATTCTTTGTATTAATATAGAATTCAAGCAAACCAGAATTCAACCAATAGAAATCGAATAAAAAAAAAACACAAAAAGGAGTATATTTTATAACTTACACATTTTGATCATAACTTAAAAAAAAATGAATCGTTTTATCTAAATATTGTTGACTGATATACCCTAAAGTAATACCTTCGTGATCCTTCATCCCTCTTTACCTCAACCTTCCATGCTTTGGCCCATACCATCTGATTTTATAATGAGCTAATGAATTATGTTTTTGCAAATATTATAGGTTGAAAGAAAATAGTTTTTCCCCCTGTTGGTGCCCACCCTCGGCTAATCTGAAAGTAATGCATCAAAGTTCTGTCATTTTTATGTTTATGTTTTTGATAATAAGAGGAAGCACAGCTGCATTGCAGCATAACACTATTTATTCAATACTAAACTCGAAACAGATGTGCAAGGAATGTCTATATTTTAAACAACTGGATTCTTTGTATACTATCCCGAACATTATTCCTGGTGACACTACTTCACTTTCTCTTGTACTAAAATTACTCTTAAAATCTTTAGTTTCGTTTAGTGTTTTATTTTTAAATATATGTCTGGTTTTGATTAGACTCACACTAGTAGTTTGTTCCCGTTTTTAGTTCGGTAATGAAATATTTTGCTAAAAACTGTCCTTGATTGAGATTTCTCTAATGTAAGCAATGCTGTTTGTAATCCGATTACAGAGATAGTCATAAATTCTATATAATCATACATTTTATGGACACATAAAGATTGTGTTTAAACTTAGTAGTTGGCTGTCTAAGCACAAAGACATATTTTGTATTTTAGAAACATATCATTTCATCCGGATAAGAAAAAAAATGATTAAATTACCGCTGTGATGGCAATACTTGGCACTGCAAAAATCATGTGGACTTCAATTTCCCATGATACCCAGCCAGTCTAAACATCTTCAATGCCAATGCTAGCCATCAACGGCTTAGAAATAATAATAATAATAAGGCTGTATCGTGCAGAGTAACACTGTGTGTATTTTATTTTGTTACATAGTTACATACAATAAAATAGAATTGAGACGACAACAAAAACAAAAAAGCTACTTGTGTTTACATAGTATAAACCTGTAAAGTTTTTAAAAGTAGTCAGCAATAGAAGAAGAAAGTTAAAATAATTCTTGCTAGATAAACATATTTTGTTTTTTATTTGAATCATCAAGTGTTTTAGTAAACCCACTCAAACTATAAAATTCTGTAAGAATGACTTGAAGCATTTTTCTGTTGCGAGTTATGCATCTAATTACATTTTGATGGCCTGAAATCACCTCTCGTTTCAGTATATTCATCAACACTGTCTTATTCCATTATTAAAGTGTGGGAGTATTGTGGGAGTATCTGCTTAAATAATTTAAGAAAGGCAAAGATATTTGGTGTGGCACTCAGGCGTAATTATTGCTGCCAATCCAGGGCCAGTGGCTGGCTGCTTGCTGTTTATCAGACATGCACCTATTTGCAGCATATCAATCAGGGGGCATAGGTAGAGTATAACAAAAAACTAAAAAAAAACCTTTTATACCTCCTACACGCCCCTGCCATGCTGTGAGTGGGGGCATGTCGGTTAAACAACGTGCAGCCAACAACTGCTTGCTGTTATAAAAACTGTCAACTGGGCAGCTATTGCTGCTCAGTTGCTAGTAAGCTGTTAATATTAACACCTCAACCATTCTCCAGATTTAAAGAATGAATGTGTTCCCACATTGGCATCAGGCGGGGTCTTTAAAATAAATAAAAATGGAGGTTAAACATCACAGTCCACTCCCCTGCCCCATTCGTGGGTGTGGGCTATTAATGTTGCTCCCACCAGTAGGAGGACAGGGAGGACATATTGTCCCCACCCTAACGCCCATGGAGTGGCGATGGGTAAGGGATATAATAATTAAACTAGGGATCTAATAATTAAACAGTGGGGGAACCTAGTGTCCAAAAAGCCAAATGCCTTGACCTGACAACTTGATCCCATGATGTTCACGATGAGGTTGCCACTCTAATTATACCTTCATATACCACTGAATTGTCTTTGTCTTCGTATTAAAGAGGATACAAGTCAGACAAATAGGCACCACTCAAGAAACTCTCTGACAAGTTGTTCAAAGCACCTATGGAAAGAAGGGACATATTAGACCATAATCATAAATCCACTGGGCATTTATGTGTACATACACTGATCAGCTACAATATTAAAATCTAATATTAGGTAGGTCCCTCTCATGCTGCCAAAACAGCTCTGATGCGTTGACGCATAGACTCCACAAAACCTCTAAATGTGTTCTGTGGTATCTGGCACCAGACATAAGCAGCAGATCCTTTAAGTCCTGCAAGTTGGACCCTCCATGGATCAGATCTGTTGTTCCTGCACATCCCACAGATGCTTAATCAGATTGAGATCTAGGGAATTTGGAGGAAGTCATAATTTTGTAACTCTTTGTCATGTTCCTCAAACCATTCCCGAACAATAATCTTTGCACTGTGGCACTGGGTAGGAGCCCTAATGAAAAGATTCATGGTGGGTGGACCTAGTGTCAAACCTGCCTCTGTTGACTACTGGCACTATCCTCACCATCCTCCCTTTTCTGCCTAAGGGTGGTGATAGTAGTAGGGGAGGAAGTAGCACTGGTAGTAAGTTGTGACTGGCACTATAAAACATACAAGGAAACGTTAAAGGAACTTAACATGTATAGCTTGGAGGAAAGACGAGACAGGGGGTATGGTAGAAACATTTAAATACATAAATGGAATCAAAACAGTAAAGGAGGAGACTATATTTAAAAGATGAAAAACTACCACACCAAGAGGACATAGTCTTAAATTAGAAGGACAAAGGTTTAAAAATAATATCTGGAAGTATTACTTTACTGAGAGGGTAGTGGATACATGGAATAACCTTCCAGCTGAAGTGGTAGAGGTTAACACAGTGAAGGAGTTTAAGCATGCGTGGGATATGCATAAGGTTATGCTAGCTATAAGATAAAGCCAGGGACTAATCATAGTATTTAAAAAGTTGGGCAGACTAGATGGGCCAAATGGTTCTTAACTGCCGTCACATTCTATGTTTCTATGTTTCTATGTTTCTATGTGACAACTGAGCAGAATCAGATACAGCAACAGAGGACCTACTGCCTGCTCTAGTACTTTCTTGTTCTGCTTCTTCCCTCGGAAATACCAAATTGTAGTATCTCTCCAGATGTTTCTTCCTACTGGTGCTTTTGAGGTTACCCTTCACTACTTTGCTGCACAGTTTGCCACAAGTTGGCCTTCTTGGAGGCACTCAAAGTGACCCTAAACTTTACTTTATTGACACAATATATTACACCCCACCCTTTGCCTTGAGGCTGATGAAGATGCCGATGGATTTGCATCAATGGCATTGGAAGCTCTTGCAACAAAAGCCTGTAGAGTCTGTACACTAGCAGTTGGTAGATTAATGCTAATGGAAATTCCGATGGAGGTGGTAAAGGTTATGTTGAAGGTGGTGGGGTGGCGGTAGCGGTGGTGCTGACGATAGTAACATTCACAGTGGGTGAGCTACTTTTGTGACTAGGTTACCATTAAATACTGGTGAATTTGATTCAGCCAAATTGCAGTTTGGCCCGAAATTAATCTTCAAATATATATATATATATATATATATATATATATATATAAGTATATATATATATATATATATATATATGCGGCAAACAGGAGAACGTTGTGATAATTGTGAACAAATGTGTTTTAAATATTAAAACACTAAAACAAATAAACAAATTACTTTAATTAAAATGCTTAAAAAAAGCCAAAACATGTTTCACCACGTAGGGCTTTATCAAGTAGAAACAGGTTTGTGAATTTTTTAAAGCATTTTAGTTAAAGTTATTTTGGCTACTTTTATACTGTGGTTGTACCAGTTTCCTTTTTTATTGCTTTTTAAAAAAAATTTGGCCTGGCATCCTGTTCATCACTCTAGAAAAGGCTCTCACGAACTAATCCTAGGTGGGAATTATACCACTCACGCCTTCATTGAGCGTTGTGTCTGCTCAATCAAATGTGAGTACATTTATTTTTAGTTTAGTGTACACAGTGAGCACTATTGTTGTAATTTTTTGTAATTTTTGTTCTCATGGTCCTTATACGGCTGCAAAAACTGCGCTACTGACTACACTACTTCACGTATCCTACAAGTGGGGATTATACCACTGTTCGCTTATCATACTAGAGCTGGTTTTAGCTCTATAAAACTATCTATACAGTTCCCAAGAAACTTTGGATCTGGTATCCCTATAGAAAAGGATGAAAATACTCCTCCATGGGATTTGGCTCATACCTTTGCAAGTTTACACACTGACTTTGGACTTTTATATTTGCTACTTGTTCATATGTATTAGTGTTTTAATATTTTAAGCACATTTGTTTACAATTGGCACAACCTGTTCCTATTTTGCTGCATTCGTCTATTTATATTAGGTTTTTGAGGGAGCCCCATTTTTTTAGGTTTGCTGCTGTTTTTTCTTTTCTATTTGGTTGTGCAGCACTGATCTCTCTCTCTCTCTCTCTCTCTCTCTCTCTCTCTCTCTCTCTATATATATATATATATATATATATATAAATAACTCCAAATAGGTTATGCTGGGGAAACATTGTGATTGAAAATCCCTTCCACCTGAAGTCTGTGGATAGTTAACAGAAATCACAAATCTGTAGTGATGTTACTACCACAAAGGATTCTGCGTGGACATATGCAAATTCATTTAACAAAGAGAGCAAAAAACGCAAGAGAATACTGAGAACAGGCAGCAGCTGAAATAGCCTGCCCTTCGGTGGGTCCCTGCTCAGATCTCAAGCTGGTTTTAGCTCATCTTGTGCCATTACAGAGAGAACATCTCTGAAACATATCAGACTGGTCACAGCCATACGGGCAGTCCAGATCCGAAATGCCAGCAAGGTCTCTCTGCATGAGAGATACAGCAACCCCAGACGATCGTTTCAGCCTTGTTAGGCATCATCAGTGAGGCGTAGCTGATATCTCTCTAGGCACCGTGAGCAAGAGGTTCACGTCTGGGTTACCCTTTAAACTTATGGAGAGCAAAAAACAGGGCGCAAGAGAATACTGAGAACGGGCAGCAGCTGAAATAGCCTAGTTTAACAAAGAATCTAATTTTTGACTCATTCTTTTTTAAACATAGATTCCTTTGAGTCTTTGTTTTCTGTATACAACAGCTTTGGAACACAACTAAGATGCAAAGTCAGTACCACTTTGCGGTAGTAACATCACTGCAGATTTGTGATTTCTGTGGGAAAAGCAAGTCTTATGGCTTGACTGGTGTGCAGATTTTTCTTTAACATTGTAATCTGATATATATATCATGATTATTATTTTTTAAAGGGCATATCGTATGTTAAAATCCTGAACCTCATGGTGGTTACATGCATTCAAATCTATAAATAAAGGTCATGGCATGACTAACACTGCACAACATTGGCTTCTACTTTCAGAGCAACATTGAGACACACATGTCTGAGCCGTTCTAAAATTAATTGGAATAACTCATCTGGGCAGCAGTTTTTATTTGCAGATGCCAACATAAAATAGACACTATAGGGACCCAGACCAGTTCAGCTCATTGACGTGGTCTGGGTGCAATGTCCCATGCAATTGTAATTATTGCAGTGGTTAACTCCACCTCTAGTGTCTGTCTACCAGACAGCCTCTAAAAGCATTTCCGGGTGGCCTGGCATCTTTTGTCCACCTAACTGACGCTGGACGTCCTTATAATCTGCATGAGGACATCCGGCGTCCCCCAAAACCCCATAGCAAAGCATTATGCATTATACAATGCTTTCTTATGAGGGAAGTCCTAATGCGTATTAGGTCGCCCCAGCCTGCAGACATTTGCGGAGGAGGGAAAGTGGAGCCTGAATACACCCCGTGGGACATCGTGGCTGGAATCAGATAAGTGACAGAAAATATTTTTTAACCCCTTCAGCACCAAAGAGAGGTTGGGGTGGGAGGGGGGCACTATAGTTTCCACTTTAAGTCAATATCTTTCACCGTACTGATATGGTGGGAGAGGGACTAGGGATGCAAATACATTATTCCCACAGCATATATTCTGATTTATCAGGGGAGAGAGGCTAAATTAAGGACAGCAGCAAATAGCAGCTGCTGTCCAGGATTACAACTCCTACAACTTTCAGGCATATAATAAGGGTTGCAGTAAGGTTGTCCTAACTCTAGCTCTAATCTTATACAGTGAGGGAATAAAGTATTTGATCCTCTGTTGACTTTGACCGTTTGCCCACTGACAAAGAAATGATCAGTCTGTAATTTTAATGGTAGGTGTAACAGTGAGAGACAGAATAACAACAACAAAATCCAGAAAAGCACACGTCAAAAAAGTTATAGATTGATTCGCATGTCAATGAGTGAAATAAGTATTTGAATTGATTGTCAGTGGGCAAACATTCAAAATCAGCAGGGGATCAAATACTTTTTTCCCTTGCTGTATATTGTAGGGTTAAGTAAAGATATATATGCAATAGATCATTTTGCATGACGCTCTTACAGGTTTAGAGTGTTGAGGAAAATATATAAGTAATTGTATCATGATGCATATCAGTATGGAGGCTAATGTTGGAGGTTTGATGGTTAACACATATTTTGTTGTATTTCCCTTGATAAACATGCAGCTGTGCTTGAATGCCATGGGAAATCTGAACAAGATTGACATAAACTTTATTTATTTATTGGATCATTGTGACACATGGTATTGGATGTTTCCAGCATTATTTAATGCCCCAATGTAAAGCTAAGCTTGTCCAGAAATAATTTCAGGAATGTGACTTTATCACTGCAGTGGCCCAGCCTGTCACCAGGTTTTAAACCAATTCGACAATAGTGGGAAGAGATGGAATTATTAATCTTAAGTACTGAATAACAGGGAAAAGTAATGGAGTTAAAGGGACACTATAGTTTTGGTGTATAGATCATGCCTCTGAATTTTCACTGCTCAATTCACTGTCATTTAGGAGTTAAATCACTTGTGTTATTGTTTATGCAGCCCTAGCCACACCTCCCCTGGCTGTGACTGACACAACCTGCATTAAAATAATATGGTTTGACTTACTTTAAAAGTTTTTATCTCCTCCTCTGTAAGTTGAACTTTAATCACATACAGGAGACTCCTGCAAGGTTTAGCAAACTGTTAATAACAGTGCAGGAGATAAGAAATTCTAAATTAAACAGAATTTGTAATAAAGTAAGTGTAACCATTAAATGACTCTTTACAGGAAGTGTTTAGGAAGGGTGTGTGAGTCACATACACGGAGGTGTGCCTAGGGCTGTATAAACAAAGTGAACTCTGAACGCCGACACCACCAGCGAGGGGGTCTGTCTACCCCTTGAGGCCCATTGAGTCCACCTGTATCCGTGTGAAGGACAGTAGCTCCTTGTCCCTGACTCTTTCAGGTATATCTCTTAGACGGATATTTCGCCTCCTGTGTCTGGACTCCAACACAGCAACTGTCTTGTGTAGCTACTGAACCTGGTGGCTAAGCTCTTCCACCTCTAACCTTCATTCTCGTTTCAACAGGCTAGAGTTATGTGTGTATAACTCCTAGTTTGGTCTATGTCTCTTGCAAATCTACTTACCACACCTGCCTCAGCTCTAGCAGCAGCCTCTTTCTGTCCCCTTTGGTAGATGGGGAAGAGTCACCATCTGACTCAGACTCCTGGTATACTCCTCCTGAGGCGACCCAGACCGTGAAATCAACATCACCCTGTGACTCTTCGGAGGTCTCATCCTTGTTTCGTGCCTCGGGTGCCATATTGGATGGTGGCCGCCCTGCAGGCCTCTTGAAGGAAAGCCAGATATCCTGCACGCTGGAGTCTTCTGGGTGGCGGGATTTATTGTACCCGCGTCCCATGTCCCACTGCCATCAATCTTAGTAGGATTCAATTAATTGCAGGGCCATGTAGGAGCATGTGGTTTGCCTTGTCGTTGGCCATGCCCCCCAAACTAAAGTTGTTTTGGTGGCTATAGTGTCTATTTAACATAAGCTAGAATGCCTATGGAACTCTGTCAGTACTGTGGGAAATCTAATCAACTAAGGAAGACTGCTTTGAAATGTTGAGGTGGCTTCCTCTCAGATAATATGTACTGCCAAATGCATGCACCCAAATAAATTATTAGTAGGATGCTGAGGAAATTCTCAGTTATACTGGACTCAGAAGGATATAATAGCACATTAATTCTAAACACTGCGTGATATAAAGTGTAAATATTTTGGCTAATTCTTGTTTAGTTTTCATTACATTTACTTCATTTGACTTCTGACAAAGTTTTATTACTAATAATAAATCTTCAAAATTAAAGGAAAACTGCAACACATTAAGCAATTCATCTTGCTGAAGTGTTTTATGGGTAAAAAGTGTATCCTTTTTTTTCATTTTATAGAAGTGTTGATTTCAATAGAAGTCGTTACTTATATAAATTAACCATTTTACACCTTCCGACTGTCAGCCAACAGCTGTTCCTGTTACTTCCTGGTAGTATAGCTCCATTGACTCAAGACCCAGGCAATTGCCCAGAACACTTGCCTTGCAAAGACTTCTCGTTGAGCTGTATTGGGGAGTCTGGGATTGGACAGCCACAGAAAGTCTGTGAATGGGACGGAAGGGTTTTGCAGTAGCTTCAGATACTAGATTTGAAGCTATTGAAAGCCAAGACTTCTTATATCGTCAAAGAAAACAGGAATAACAAAATGCATGCATACAAATGTAACACATTTAATACAGATACAATAAATAGTAATTAACATAAACAATCAAAATCAAAGGCCATAATTAAAAAAAAAAAATCATTGCTCCAAAAAATTAGGCTCCTTGTTTATGTCCTTTTCTACTGCAAAATATAAAGCATTAGATAGATCAAGTCTACCAACAAATGAAAGGTCCAACTTTCACAATCCATATTTTGAGGCCTAATTGTTTTTGTTTTAAATCTGAGGACCACATGAGTCTTGTAACATCATCCATTATTATTTGAGATACAGTTATCAGGAATGATATCTACTTGCTGAGAAGTGGAACTGAGATTTTGTATAGCAGTGACACCTGCTGGCAGTTTAACAAACATCTGTTCACAATAATGTCATCAGCAGTTCATGTACATTAAGCAGCACCCTGCTCCCATCTGTTAGGGTTATCCGTCTGAGACAGGTATTTCTTAGTTCCTGCTGTTAATTACCCATTTTGTCGTATGACTGTCCTATCTAACTTCAGTTGCTGCCTCTCCCTGTTTAGTAGGATCAAGCAGAGGGGGCCCCACCTATGCACAATTTTAAATTTGGAAAGAAAAAAACCCCCAAAATTTAATTTGCTTTAGTATACAACTACACTACTATATATTTGAAGAAACTAGATACCCGAGGTTATTTACCTAGGAATATTTGGACACATTTTATCACAAATCTTTAAAAATATTAGTTATAATTACATGGTTATGCGCTAAAGCTACAATTGCAAGACGTTTAAAGTGATTTCAAATTTTGGGCCAGAACAGCCAGATTGGATAAAATCTCCACAACAGCTTGAAATTCAGTTTTAATGTTTTAGCTGAAAAAAAAAATCAATTGACATTGAATACTCTTTGATTCCTTTTCTGCACACTTTAGTGAATGACCCTGTTTTGGTTTCCATACACATTCACACATTATAGTAATTTTGCTGTGAATTTTATAATCTTGTTGTTGGCTAAGGCAGAATTCAGACTTGCATTTCTGACAGTTTAATTAATTGGAGCCATATTGTCATTTGCAAAAAAAGAAAACAGACATTTTCACATGAGGTAATTTGAATATTTTCATGTGACTTTTTTGAGACTGATTTCCTAATTAGAAGTCATATTTTTTTTGTTTGTTTGCACAAACATTACAATTTTGTTGAGCATTTTTTTTAAAGAGCTAATGTATCCTACTTTTGGAAAGGCATCATATAATCAAATATAGCAATATATATCTTAGCCAATATATCCCCATCATGGTATACATCTTGCAAAAGTGAACGAAATTTCATGTAAGGTATATTGAGTATTTTCATTAAACCATTAAACCACCAATTTCTGTCAAAATTTGCAGTAATATTTGTTCCCATACTTTTGCCCATACTTTTGCAATTTCAGTGAATTCCATTATGACTTTTGCATTATGCCATTTTAACACCTTTTATTTGTGATACCTTAAGGTTATTACAATGTCAAATTAGAGGCATGCAGTAATTTCTTTTACATTCTTCTGATTTGTGACTTGGTCTCATGCTGTGACGAGTCTTACACCTAATTGCAAAATTTAGGCTAACATTACCTAAACGTTCAAATTAAAGGGACACTATAGTCACCAAAACAACATTAGATTAATGAAGCAGTTGTGGGGTACAGATCATGCCATTGAAGTTTCACTGCTCTATTATCTGCCATTTAGGTATTAAATTACGTTTGTTTCTGTTTATGCAGCCCTAGCCACACCTCCCCTGGCTTTGACTGACACATCCTGCATGGAAAAAAAATGGTTTCACTTTCAATCAGATGTAACAAACTCCAAAAATGTTTATCTCTTGCTTTGTAAATTAAACTTTAATCATTGACAGGAGATTCATGCAGGGTATAGCAAACTATTAACAGAGGAGGAGATAATAAAGTATAAATTAAACAGAATTTGCAAATATGGAAGGATAAACATTAGATGGTTATTTACAGGAAGTGTTTAGGAAGGTTGTGCAAGTCATATGCAGGAAGGTCTGTCTAGGGCTTAGGTGATTTAACTCCTAAATGGCGAATAATTGAGCAGTGAGACTGCAGGGACATGGTCTATACACCAAAACTGCTTCTATAAGCTAAAGTTGTTTTGGTAACTATATAGTGTCCCTTTAAAGCTGAGTTGAAGGGCATTTCAAGATAATCTATTTTTGCCTAAGTTTGCAGTTTGAATCTCAATTGACTTAAAACTGGTCTTTAGTGAATAGGGCTCTGTGTCACTACAATTCCCAACATCAAGCTTTGACACTGTGTCATTGGAACCAACAGAAAACAAAATAAGGCATTGAAATTTAACTTCTTAAAGTAGCAATCCTATTTAATTAAAATCATACTGTGCTTACAAAGTCAAGGATTCAGAATATTCACAAAGCATCAGAACCGAATGCATCCGATAGGGTGCACATTTGCAAATTATTTTTCAATTGCTTTATTCAAGTGAATGATAATTTAAATTACTATTTGCCCACTGACAGTCCAAGCAGCCTGTGAGGAAATAGTTTGAAATCCCTAGCCAGCTGTCACATCAAATAAATAATAAATTAATGAATAACACATATGGGGGTAAGTAAAACCCCAAATTACTATAAGAGAGGTTTAAAAAACCTCCTTATGCCCCATCTGCCATGTGGGGCATATCTACTAAATATTTGTAACTAGTGACTGGACCGCCAATACTGCCCATTCACTAAAAAGGCCCGATCCCAAGTGTATGGGGCCTGCACAGAATGAGGGGACATAGTATGCAGACAGATTTTTTTCCCCCCATGTGGTATAGGGCCATTCAGACTTGAATGAATAACCGTGGGAGTCTCATTTTGCTTGTAATCCTAACTCCACATTGGGACTTTAAGGCAGAATGATCACTAGAGGATCAAATCCCAGTGATCAGATACTTTAGTTATCTGATGATGTGAATGCCATAAGTCTGGTGTATATTACAGTTGGTAAATAGAATATGTACTTTCCTACATTCCATTAGAATTTGCTTTGCCGTGATCTACTAGCCTCAACTCTTGGCCTTGTTGCTGATAAAGATGTGGGTGGGTTTGCATATTTGGAAGCTGTGACAACACTAGTCTCTAATACTACCACTTGTTTGACGAACGATAAAGGAAAGGGAGATGGTGGTGTAAATATTATTCTCACTGGTTGAGCTGCTTCTGGCATTGGTAGGATATGACTGATCCTTCAACTGTTTCCATTAAATTATGCAATTCTATTGCAGATGGAGATGGACTAAGACAAAGTGCCAAGTGAACAGTACGTGCAGAAAATAGTGGACTGCTGATCTCTATCTCTGGGCTTGCCTCTTTTACTTCTTCGGTAACATAGTCCTCCTGGGATAGAATTCAACAAATGTCTGGAGTGGTGGGATAAAAAGTCATATCATAATTTCTAGATTTGTCATCACCACCAAAACCAGGTATTGGAGACACCACTTGGGTACTCTGCTCTATCTCTTCAGTAAAGAGTGGTTTTAATGGCACAAACAAAGTATCAAAGTAGCAGCAAATGTTATTGCAGCATAAATAGGCTGAGAAACATCCAATTGCCTCCTGGGTGTGAATCAGACTTATTGGACATGCTGCTAATCCCACAATCCTGAAGCTGAATACTACTAATAGTGGTGGTGGCAATAGTGGTGAGTGAGGAGATGTCAGTAGTCCCCATGCCTGAGGAAAAGGTGTTCAGACCCTTAGAGGCCATGGTACTACTGATGATGGTACTGGAGAACATGATCCCTTCCCCTATCCTTCCTTAATTTCTTTTTGGGATTAGGACAACATTGATGATGGTGGTTTTGATTTTATTATTACAATTTATTTGGTATATGAATGATTGTGAATTGTGTAAAATAACAGAACTTTATTCAGCAAACATAGCTGTCCATGCAAACATATATTTTTGTTGAATAAAGTTGTATTAGTTTACACAATCATCAAACAAGATGGGCGCCTATCTATAATAGAGGGATGTATTTTCTGGTGGCATACTCCAGACCTTTGTAGCAGCAGTGGACAGAAGACTGAAAGATCTTGTCTGGGCAAATTAATTACTTGTTGCTGCAAACCAATGCTATCAACACAGTCCATAAAAGAGAGGCATACTGGTTGTGGAAGATTTACCTATTGAACTTACCATGATGTCATTGTCTACTACTCCCAGCAGCAGTGGTCACAGTAAAACAGGGATAGGCAACCTTTGGCACTCCCCATAATGCTCTTACACCCATAATGCTGGCAAAGCATCATGGGAGGTGTAGTTCAAAACATCTGGAGTGCCAAAGGTTGCCTATGCCTGCAGTAAAACATAAACACAGCAGAGGTTAGCATCTTTGGGCTGAGACTGTTGGCTGATGCTATAGACTGGATATGTGGGAAGGCTTTGTTCTTCTCAGGGTGGAAGGGGTGAAGGGGTTGTCATTTGCCCACTCATGTTTTCCATGCATTTTTGTAACATACCTTTTCTTCTTACTTAAAATAACTCCTGCTCTCCAGTTTTCATTAAAACAAGATAGCAAAAGGAAAAAAAAAAACATTACAATCACTCATTATATATGAATTCCTCTCATTAACTATCAAATATATAATACAAATATAATATTCTAGCTTTGCAGAAATGCCTGATATTGCTTAACCATTAGTCTAGGCAATATTGTAGTCATTTTTGTATTGCAGCCACTAATAGGTGCCTTTTTTTCTTCTGTTTTATTAGAATTAATTCCATAATTTTTTGGTGAGCAAAATTCTGCTGAGCCAAATGGCAACATGTGATCCTGACTAGTTTTTTTTTCCGGATGAGGTGGTTTAGCTGAAACAAATCTTTCTATTAAACGAGTCTATTACTTAACCTTCCTCTGAATCTATCTCATTTGCTACCCTAGCCTAATATCTAAATATGTTCTTAATCCTGACATTAAGATTAACACTAACCCAATAACACATACCTTGTCTCCGATTTGCTGCATCTATAACATTTACAATAACTATAATCTCACTCTATCCCTATCAGTTTCTGAATCTGTGTTTACTCTGACATAGACCTATGATTAAGTGTAATTACTGTATGAAAAGTAACCAGCTCACTTCTATATGCACAAGAGGATATATGGAACAAAATTGGCTTCCATTATTAGGGATCGTTAGACTGATTCAATACAGATTTCAAATAGGATTTCTGGAAGAAACAAGACAATTTCCCCTCAATCTCTACTTAAATGAGAGCTTTTGTTCTTCTATAATCTAGAAAGAAACCATCATGCTTTCCAGAACTCATGTATTTTACATTCTCACTGTCTATATTTAACAAATATCCAACGTGCAGAACTTAAATTATTAAAATATACGGTTAAATAATAAAATATAACCAGAATACTAAGGCATATTACTGGACATTAGAATGGCCAGATTGAATGCTTAAAATATAGAATGGTACAGAACAAGCCAAGGTCAAAAAGACAGAGAGTACGTAAATGGTAAGACAAGCCAGAATCAAGTTGGGTCAAAATACAATAGATTCCATAAATATAACACACTCTCTGATACCCACAAGGAAAACCACAACAGGGCACTGAAAAATGTTTAAAATGTGCTTTAATAGCTCGGAGAGGACATGGATAGATTCTTGGCTGTCAAGTAACAATGGAAAGTGTTGGAAAATTGGAAAAAAATTCTTGACACATTTGTGTCAGGAATCAGGATGGAGACTTTGGAGCCATAAGAGGGCTCCATTTGATAGCGGATGTCATCAGTCAGAACGTAGGAAGACAGCTCAGCTAGAGGACATGGGACTGAAGTGTGGCAGCTCCAGCATGCCCATGACCCACACCGGAATGTGCCGATCTGGAGAGCAACTGTAACACTCATGAACCTACTCTTAGTTTTTCAACATTTTCAATCCACATTGTGAGTTGAGCTAAACTGCAGAATATAGCATTATAGTAAACATAAACTATAAATTGGGTCTTTTTGTGTTCTTTTGTCAAATAGAGAGGTATGCAAAATTCAGCCAAATGTAATATAATGCTATGTTTGGTTATCTGAAACGCTTTGAAAAATTTCCTCAAGGATCAAAAATTAAATGGATTTTTTGTAAAAGAAAAACAATAACACATTCAATGTTATGTATTTATCCATTTTTTAAGTAATACAATCATTTGATCCAAAGTATTGTCTCTTTCATAGACATGACAGGCTGTTAAAATGTATTAACCACTTCCTTGCAAGTGGATGCCAGAAAACAAGTAATGGATACATATGTTTTAAAATGAGAAAATGATTTTATGAAGAGCATATGTCACTGGTAACTTGGGTCAGATGATCTATGGGGAAGAGCTGAATAAAAACATTAGTTATTTTTGCCAGACATGAATTTAGCTTTCTGTAGGCGATTTGTAATATGAATTCCAGCTTTGAAATTCATTCCAGGTGGTTTAACAACACTGTACAAACAATACTCATGTCCTTTATTGCCGGAGGATGGATTAGTTTCTCATAAAAATGTGGTCAATATTACCAGTTTTTGAAGACTAATACAATAGATTGATTTAAATAAGCGAAGATAATAGACGGATATGGGGTGGTATGTATACAGACCAACATTTCTCCAAGCAAACATGTATTGATATAGAAATATAAAAACTGTGCTAGAATAATTGAGTTTGGGTAGAATAATATATCCACAAATACTAAACATATGAAGACAAAAAGGACTACATTATTCTTTATGACAACTGGCCAACAATGACTGAATTGCTTTTATTGAAAACTCTAATGTTACAAAGAGTTGTATTTCAAATAGCAAAAAAAAATATATTCTCTGGCAAGTTGATGAATTATTTATTGTTAAAAATATATGTTATCATTTTACATAAAGATCTGTATCAGGATAATAACTTTTATTGCCCACACCACAGAAATGTGCAATATCTAGCACAAGACCAAAGCTTGTTTTCTATCTGTCTGCCTATCTGTCTGTCTGTCCATCTGTCCGCCTACCTATCTATCCATCTATCTATCTGCCCGTCTCTCTGCATGGAATTCTAAGTAAATGTCAAATGTACACTATAATAACTGTAGTGAAAACAAAGATTACTTAACGGAGATGTTAGCCATTCTTCTTTTTTGGCCTAAAATTTATTTTTGGAAAGTTACTTTGCTCAGTTTATATATATATATATATATATATATATATATATTTTTTTTTTTTTTTTAAATAGATGTTTATTAAAGCGTTTTTCTCTGCATATACAACAATATACTGGTCCCACAAGTCATACAATATGTTTAGCAGACAAATAAAAAAATAACATAAATTGTTAGAGATTCAGTTGCATTATACATCAGCGAAATTTGTCTTATAATCAGTTATAGATCAGTATATACTAAGACATACAAACGTAATCTACAAACATATAAAAGAAAAGAAGAGAAAAAAAAAAACCCACACCAAATCTAGAGCACAAGATCAATTAATTTCGATACTCGCTTAGGTGTATTGTGTCATCTCTGAGTTATCTTTATCGATATTTACCGTATTTATCGGCGTATAACACGCACTTTTTCTCCCTGAAAATAGGGGGAAAATGATGGGTGCGTGTTATACGCTGATATCCCATATTTACTTACCTGTCTTGAAGCGTGGGCCGGTGTTCAGCGCGCACCGCGGTACTGGAACTTAAATTTCAGGTTCTGGTTTCCGGCGGGACTGAAAGGAAGTGTGCACTCTATTGTGTGCACACTTCCTTTCAGTCCCGCCGGAAACCGGAACCTGAAATTTAAGTTCCAGTACCGCGGTGCGTGCTGTGAAGCCGGCCCACGCTTCAAGACAGGTAAGTAAATAACAAGAGGGAAAGTGCACTAGGGGACACTATGGGGGGTGGAGAATACTATGGGGGGGGGAAGAATATTATGGAAAGGGGGGGGACACTATGGGAGGGGGGGAATACTATGGGAGGGGGGGAAGAATACTATGGAAAGGGGGGGAACACTATGGGATGAGGGGGGAGAATACTATGGGGGGGAGAATACTATGGGAGGGGGAGAATACTATGGGATGGGGTGGAGAATGCTATGGAAAGGGGGGGAACACTATGGGATGAGGGGGGGGAATACTATGGGAGGGGTAGAAATTTCCTGGAATTTCCTTCTGAAAATGAGGTGCGTGTTATACGCTGGTGCGTGTTATACGCCGATAAATACGGTACCTCTTTACATATAACAGCTACTAAATATCGGGTAGTAACTTAGTTAAGAAAGACTATTAGGAGAGGATTATCCAAATAATATCTTATATTTATCTAACCATTCCCCACACCATTGTTTTTTCTTCTAAATCACATTATTGATCATCTCGTGTTCCATTGATATTTGGAACAAGACCTGATCAATCAATAGTCGTTTATTAAACGGCTTAGATGATTTCCAATGTCTCGCTATAATAATTTTAACAGCAACTAAACAATGAATAGCAAACCAGATGTCTTTTTTTGATTCAAATGACAAATTAAAATGTAAAATAGCAGAAGCAGCATTCTCCATAATTCTATTAGTAGTCACAGATGTAAAAATATTAAAGGCCCAAGACCATAGATATTTAACAGCTGGGCAAGCCCACCAAATGTGTATATAAGTACCTGGGTGGGTACCACATCTCCAGCAAGTTGGATCAGAAGTATGAAACATTCTAGCCAGTCTAGCAGGAGTATAGTACCATCTATAAAGGACTTTAAAGTGGCATTCAGACAAGTTCAAACAGTGAATATATTTATTCACCAGGCTTAAAGAGGCGTTCCAGTCGTCCAAAGAAATTTGAAGTTCCAATTCTTGTTCCCACGTCTTAATCAAACTGTGGGGAGACTCCTTAAGAGCTTCCAACATTGATGCAGCAACAGACATAATCTTTTTAATAGAATGGGTATTAAATATAACTTAAAGATGATTTAATCACATTTTTGTGAATACATTTTTTTATACGGAGATAAGTAAAAATTTCTCTGCGTGGGATATGCAAAGTGTCAATAATGTTCTGGAAAGGTATAGTATTGTCTCCCTGCATAATTTCTGCAATCCTTAATTTATCAGCATTAACCCAATTCTTTAACGAAAAGTCTTGTATAAGTAGTTGCAATATCTCCATAGTACATGACTTAGGTATCATATTGTTTAGGCCTAATTTTTTCTTGATTTGTATCCACTCTTCTAAGATTTGGGATAGTATCGCTGAGTTGTTTATAGGTAAATTTATTAGGGTATTGTTTGTGACTGTCCACATCGAATATTGTAATTTGTCTATATGAGCCACTTCAGACTCTATAATGTACCATGGTTCAGAGACTTGTTTGGGGTCCTGAAGAAGATATATATGCCTAATAATACTAGCGTGGTAACTATAGACAATACTAGGAAAATTTAAACCCCCATTAGTCAATTTTTTGGTTAGGATCTTTTGGGTAATTCTAGGTTTTTTGTTATTCCAAATGAAATTATTAAAGCTTGTTTGGATCATTGCCAGCCAGGGTCTGGAAGCCTTGAGTGGAATCATGGAGAACAAATATAGCCATTTGGGCAAAATATACGAATTAATAATGTTTATTTTGCCTTGCCAGGAAGTTTCTAGGTTTCTCCATTTTAAGGTTCATATTTCTCATAAGGGTCATAATATTCTGCTCCATTATTCCTGACACTTTAGCAGTTATAACTAGTCCCAAATAGTTTATTTCTGAATCAGTCCATATAAATTTATAAATTTCGGCTAAGCTATTTACTATCTCATGATTCATCTGTATCAGGATAATAACTTTTATTGCCCACACCACAGAAATGTGCAATATCTAGCACAAGACCAAAGCTTGTTTTCTATCTGTCTGCCTATCTGCCTGTCTGTTCATCTGTCCGCCTACCTATCTATCCATCTATCTATCTGCCCGTCTCTCTGCATGGAATTCTAAGTAAATGTGAAATGTACACTATAATAACTGTAGTGAAAACAAAGATTACTTAACGGAGATGTTAGCCATTCTTCTTTTTTGGCCCAAAATAAATTTTTGGAAAGTTACTTTGCTCAGTTTATATTTACCGACAACGTGTCTGATTTGCTGTGACTGGGTAGAGATACAAGCCGCCAACAAGAATAGGAATGCATCAGTGCATGAATGCAGTAAAAAGCAAAGAAAACTGAACAGATAATCATGGATAAAAAAACCTTTTTTTTATAACTAGTTGCAAACATGTGGAGTTTGACATCACTCCGAAAAAGCACCTTAATATAAAGCGATCTGACACTCTTAAATGTACTAGGAATACCACAGGACCAAGACCAGACAGCACATCTTGATTAAGAGAGAGTTCACAAAAGATGTTAGGAAAATAATAAATAAAGAAGTATTAAAGAAACAGTGACATAAAGCACTTTTATAGTAATATAAATGGAGACAGAAGGTTCTACCATCTAGACCTGCCGGGAAGACTGGGCTATGGGTTAGTGGATACATTGAACCAAGGTAAGTGGATAGAGACCGACGGTATCAGGCCTGGATCCAAACTTTCAAGGTAGCACCAATAAATGGGTGCATGCATATCTTTCTTGGCAATTCTGTAGGTTCAAACCAGGTGCCGGCCAGGATTACTTCCTTGGCTGTATTCCATTCCAGTCCAGCCGCATTTTGTAGAACCAAGGTGATGCTACTCGATGATGCAGGAAAGGTGCATCACCTGGCAGTAATTAAAGAAGAAGGGAAGACATAATCCACCTATCTGCTTAGGCTGTGTCATTTCAGACACCTTGAGTCTAGGTCTGCCACTCACTTCAACCCCACCCTCATATCGGATGAGGGTGGGGTTGAAGGAGCCAAAAAAGGCTTGGGGAAGATATACCAGAATCATTTGATAAGTTATAATATTCTGGGTAGTAGATTCATATTGATTGAATTAATTCAGCCAAACCAAGAAAAGTATGGTGACGACCAAGCAGCTCTAATCCTATCTTGAATTGTTAGAAAGTTGTATTGGTACAGTTTGGCTAGGTTTGGGGGAATTTGTATCCTGATATATTGAAGGTCCTCTTTCCACCATCGAAAAAGAAATTGAGACTGCAGCTGTGAAGGTATAGATATGTTAAGAAACTCAAACTTCACGAGGTTCAATTTCAAGTTGCTCAGTTATCCATAAGACTGAAACACTGCTATGATATGCAGGAGAGAGGTAGTTTGTTGATTTACATAAAACAGAAGGTCATCATCATAAGCGGAAACCTTGTGGTCATCCCCTTTGAAAGCCAAATATATTCTAGTTGCTTCTAACCACGGTGAAAAAAGGCTCTAGAGTGTAAATAAAAAGCAGGGGCAATTGACATGTACAATTGGTGGTGCATATGGGATCAGTATGTTTACCCATAGACTAGCTGTGGGTATCGCATATAGGTTCTGAACCCTACTTCAAAAGTCATTGTCAAAACTCAGCTTATGCATAAATGTCCAGTCTACCCAGTCAAGAGCTTTCTCCGTGTTAGTAGAGAGGAGGAACAATTGGCGTCCTAACCTGACAATCATTTTAATACACTTTTGTTTGGATTGAGAGTTATCTGACCCAGTGCTCACTATTTTGAGACTATTCTTTTCGTTTCAAAATTTCCTGACAGAAAATGCTGCAGGCAGAAAGAACACACTATTTTGACAAGCAATGGAAAGTGACGTATAGTGAGTATAGGGTAAGATAACTGAAAATCCATAAAGATGGCTGTCAGAAAGTGGGAATGGGAAAAGTAGGTAAGTAATGAATTCATAAAAAAGATTGTGCTGGTGTATAATATGTCATAGGTTATATTATGATATTAGGTTTTTCTATTTATTTATTTTTTAAGTGTTCCTTTAATTACATGGCTTATATCATTCTGAATTTAATTACTGTCAAAACCTGCTTTTCTGACCTTCCATGATAAACACTGGATTTCTAGTTCAAAATGTCACCATACTTAAAGGGTCAGTCAAGGCACTATAACCACTGCACGTTGATCATTACTGTTGCTTACTTTGACTAACTTGGAAAGCAAGTTTTCCAGACCACTTACATCTCTTTCACAGGCATGTTGTTTGTTATATCGCGAAACATAATTTAATGAATAGAGCAAAGAAAAAAATAAACTCCTTTTAGATTTGACTTTTGCTTCACGCAGATTAAAATTTCCTAAGCATTGTAAACATCCATGAATTAACAATTACATTTAATTTTATCCAGAATCTTGAATTAAGTGATCATTTCACTTCAACATTTGGGTATGGTTATAATTATTTGCTTACATGCACATAAAAATGTTAGGCATTGTCCAGTTGCTACACTGTAGCACTTTAGATAAGCCTCCATTGTCAAATATAAGAAAACCTAATTTAAGCATTTATTATATCTATACTGCCAAATCCCTAACACAAGCTCTTTGTGAATAAAAAAAACTATCAGCACCTACCATCAGGTAGTGGTTTAATTGCTTTCAACACCATCTGGCTACTTTGGGTGGACCATATGTTCATGCAAGAGGGATTTGTTTAGTCGGGTAAAAACTACTCTGGTTTCCTGCCATTGGTCACCTAGCTATAGCTATACCCCAGCTATACTATAGCTATACTCTAGCTAGACTCCAGACCCCAAATTACCCCCCTCCATTTTATTGCTTTATCTTTCCCCCGTCCTTAGCTGTCTACTTCACATCTTCCGTTGTGCAGTTTTCTATAATTGTAAAACTCATCGCAACTTAATCTGCAGTTTAGTTTATACCCAAATAATATTAAAAAATCTCTATTTAGTTGATATACCTCTTATAAAAACATGCATACATTTGAGTTCAAGTCTCAAAGTCTTGTGTTTTTTCATGATTTACTCTATGTAACATATTACCAAACCTTTCCTCACATGCCGGTGGATTGCTCCTAGGTCATTTACCAATGATCGGAAGATATAAAAGCCCCCACTCTAGCATTGCTCTTGACCTGGTTGATTTGTCACAAGAGCAACCACTCATACTTGCTCTTGTGATATTGCTCTTGTGATATTGCTAGAGTGGTGCCTTTTATCCCTGGTGTTGGACAGGACTCGGTGATATACAGAATTTGTTTTGCATCTCTGGTACTTATAATTAGGTTTACCGTTTTGTTTTTTCCACATCTGCTACATACATTGTGTTACCACTTTGTGGTTTTGTTGCAGCCTGTGCTGATATATACTGGTTAGCCACATCATTAAATCCACCTTCCTAATATTGTGTAGGCCTGATATATGGACTGAAACATTGACGATTGTACAAGTGTGCTTTAACACAATAAAGAGTATTGACACTTATTACGAAGCCCTCTGGAGTGATATCATTTTGATATATAAATTTTGACAGAGATTGGTGTTAAATGAAAAATGTCAAAGTGCCTGTATAATCTGTGTTAAATTGTTTTTGTCATCTTTTTCAAAGTATAAAAAAGGTAAGTGTACAGTGTGCAATGCGCGTCTACATTGCAGACATCACTTCGATATAGATGTATAAAATGAGAACATTACATTGCGAGGTAAGCAGTTCACAGCATGTGAAAACATGATGTTCACAGACAAAGATATTAAGCCAGCATTATTAACAAACACATTCATGCAGTTTCAGTGCATAGTAAAACAAGGCCTATGTAGTCGAGAAAAGAAAACCTCCATTAACTGCAGGAGGATAATTTTGTACAGAAGTGTGTTATATTTGAGCATGCTAGGCTTAACGTGCGTATATCATGGCTAGTTGCACTGAGGGTATGAGTATATAGCAGTACATTGTTGTGAAAGATGGCTGTTATGTTTAGGGTGTAGCTTGCACGTTATCAACTGTGTATTTATATCAGCAGCTCCACCACTAGTTATAAATCAAGTGTGAGTTGCCCCATGAGATGAGACTAGTGAATAACATAATACATGAACGGTTAAGGTAAAGGCATGTAAGGAACTACGACAATAAACTCTTTAGGAGGTGAAATAATGACATGTTTAAACGCTTGCTACTTTACAATTAGTTAATGTGCAGAGAGCAGTTCATGTGATCAAAGGCATGGTGTGGAGGATCGGTTATAGTGGGACATGCTTGGCAGGCTGCTGTTTACTGCTTGTGCTCATCCGATCCCTTCTGGGCGCCAGGTGCAGACCCTGGGAGTCCCCGATACCTGGAACAACAAAGGCAAGTCTCTGGCTGAGTGCCGGGTTCGCGGCTTGAGGTGGTGGAAGCTTGTTTTGTCGGGTGGTCGGATCTGTTCCAGTGGTGCTTCACGTCCGGTGCGGGATTGTGGAGGCGAGTGCTTGACGTGGGGCAGGCTCTGCATTTCTGTTTGTGCCTCCGGTCCCGTCTTCGACGCCTTTTGCGTTGGTGGATTTTAATGGGGACTGCTTCGCTTAGCTGTGGTGGAGCTTGTTATGAGAAACTGCTAAGTTTGTGAATGGGTTAAGCCTTCCCCTATTTCCTCTAGTGGCTGTCTCATTGACAGCCGCTAGAGGCGCTTGCGTGATTCTCACTGTGAAAATCACAGTGAGAGCACGCAAGCGTCCATAGGAAAGCATTATGAATGCTTTCCTATGTGACTGGCTGAATGCGCGCGCAGCTCTAGCCGCGCGTGCGCATTCAGCCGACGGGGAGGAGAAGAGGAGGATCGGAGGAGGAGAGCTCTCCGCCCACCGCTGGAAAAAGGTAAGTTTTACCCCTTTTCCCCTTTCCAGAGCCCGGCGGGAGGGGGACCCTGAGGGTGGGGGCACCCTCAGGGCACTATAGTGCCAGGAAAACGAGTATGTTTTCCTGGCACTAGAGTGGTCCTTTAAGGAGTCTGTCCAGCTTAGACTCAGTATCCTGCCATGCTTTGCTGGTACCATGAGGACACGCGGCTGCTGCCATATTGGGAGAGTCGCAGATGAGTATGTCAGCCTGGGCGGCTGTGCTCTGTGGGTCCATTAGCTCCAGACAGCCTCTCAGGGGTGGACCGGGATAACCCCCACCGGTCCGAGGGGGGGGTAACGGAGCTCCTGCCGGGAAGTAGCTGCTCCTGGGCATCCCAGGATCGGGAGATCGGCCGCCTCTCCCGCCCGGTGAGCACTAGGCCACACTTGCCACACGGAGGTAAGTAAGACACTGTCGAGTTGCTGACCGCTATTAAGCATGTCGGGTCGGTCAGGTAGGAGCAACATTGCTGGGTCATCCCCTTCTGGGGTGAAATTCGCTTGTTGATAGCTGCTTAAAGTGAGATATTGAGGGAGCTCACACGAAGTGCGTCTTTCCTCCATGACAGCTAGGCCCCACCCCCTGGAAGCTGCATTCTTAGTGAGAGGAGGGACAGTGTAGCTGCTGCTGATTTAATAGGGAAATCGATAGCTAGGCTAGTGTATTCAGTGTCCACTACAGTCCTGAAGGACTCATCTGATCTCTGCTGTAAGGACAGCACCCCAAAAAACCCTTTTATGGCTAGAACATCAGTCTGCTTTTTTTTTCTGTGTAATCTAATTGCAGTTGCCAGCCTGCCAGCGTGTGTGTCAGGCTATCAGCGTATACTGTGCCCACTTGCCCAGTGCCACCACTCATATCTGGTGTCACAATAGCTTGCATTTAAAAAAAAAAAAATTTTTGACTGTGAAATAATAGCAGTCAGTTTCCTTCACACGTGTGCGTTTCAGGGCCTGCCAGGGCACAGTGTCACACCAGTGCCACTCATATCTGGTGTAACAGTAGTGTACATTTAAAAAAAAAAATACAGGGGGCTTGTTGTCACCTTTCGGGGACCCTTGTTGTTGTACGTGGCTGGGTGGAGGAAGAGACCTTCAATGACATCAGTGAGGACAAGGAACGGAACATGGCTAGCTTGGTATCAAACCTTGTGCAAAGTTTGTGGTTGTGCAAATGGACTTTTGCGGTTGTTTGCGGTGCGTTAAACGGGGAGTTTGGTCTGTCACTGTGAAGCGGGCGTAACCCTTACACTACCTGATCGATACAACATCATACCTGATGTTTTAAAGCACGTTATTCCAAACAATTTAGGAATGTTAGGTGATTTATGCCCTTTATGGATTAAAACCAGACTCTGCATCAACTATGTAATTTTCCATGGGAGTTTTGCCATGGATCCCCCTCCGGCATGCCACAGTCCAGGTGTTAGTCCCCTTGAAACAACTTTTCCATCACTATTGTGGCCAGAAAGAGTCCCTGTGGGTTTTAAAATTCGCCTGCCTATTGAAGTCTATGGCGGTTCGCCCGTTCGCGAACATTTGCGGAAATTCTCGTTCGCCGTTTGCGAACGGAAAATGTTATGTTTGCGACATCTCTATCAGTAATATATGCCATAGATTGTCGTCACCTTAAACAAACATTTACTAACAAAGTAAGTAATAAAGAGATTTGAGTCACTTCAGGGAAGACTGTATTAAAGCAATCTGTGTTGCCCAGCATGGTGAGAAAAGGGAAAAAAACAAAACAGACAAACATTGCATCCGTAAAATCACTTCAGCAAAGAAATACAGGGCACATATGTGTGAAGAAACAGGCTGTTTGTAGCTCAAGGGCACTGACCCCCATCTATGGGCCAGTGATGTGTACTCAAGGGTACTGACCCCCATCTGTGACTCCCTAGTAAATCCAGGGCTTCCGGTTTGGAACTCCAGGATACTTTGGGCACTCAGTGGCTGAAGAAGTCGATAGGGATCCCCCCAGCTAGAGTCCATGAGCCATTTACCTCCTGCACCTCCCCAGCACTTCTGAAGCCACCATGAAGCGCTTGTCTCCATATGTCTCTCCAGGCCCTGATGCACACCCCCCACAGCCACTGGTACACCGGGTGCACAATCTGCTCCTACAGGACTCGCAGCATGAAGGACAAGTTCACCTGGCCCCCCTCCAGACCCAGAGGCAGGGGCTCGAACTTTCCTGGCGGGTAGTCAGCAGGACAGCAACCCCCAGAAGTCTACAAACAGCCTGTAGCAGCTTCTTGCAGTTTAAGGCACTTACAGGCGTTCCAGTATCAGGCCTCCAACAGGGTGTAATCTACCAGTTTAAGGCACTTACAGGCGTTCCAGTATCAGGCCTCCAACAGGGTGTAATCTTCCTCCTCCATGGCCAAAGCATTGACTCATAGGCCGGGATGACCCCCACTGGCCAAAGGGGAGGGAGGTGGGGCCAGACCCCACATCTCTCCATGTGTCAGGCCATGCAGCAAAAAAGAGAGAAAAAAATGCAGTATTTCAGAGACCCGAAGTCAGAGTCCCCTAAGATGGCCGACGCTCCGCTTGGCAGCCCAGCCTTTTCCCCCTGCCCCCGCCTGTATATTCTGCAACATTCATTTTTTAAAAAAAAAACATACTCTTTTAATCTCTTACTCTCAGTAATTTTGGACTTGGTATGGTATTGCTATCCTTACAAATAGTGAAAACTGTATAATAAAACAAAAATGAAATCAGAATCACATGAAGTATATCTAAAATAAACAGAACATATATTAGAATGTGTTTTCTATAGGTGCACATGTTGTGTACAGGTTAATAAAGACAGAGCAGTGAAATAAATGTGTTTTTATGTTTTTGTGTGTATATTTTTGTAGCGGAGCCCTAGTCCTAGCAGGGACTTTCTCTCCACTGGATCACCCAAGAGTAAAACCAGGAACAAGAAAACACCAAGTAGATATCCCACCTCCACCCCAGCAACTGAACGACACACAGTTCTAGGAGTACAACTGGTTTTATTCCTGCCACACATGACTTTTATACATTGCCCCTAGCATGGGGTTTCTTAGTCACAATTACAGGGCTCTTCTTCTCAAGATCCTCTGTGCCTGAGAGCTAATTGTGTGAGAAAAAAACTATAACTTAATTATCTCTCAGTAACAGAAAAATATACAATATTTTAAAACATCCAAAAATCAATTTTAATAACTTCAGAACCCCACGAAAGTCTGAGATCTGAGAGCACACTTTGCCAAAATATCACTCAGTTCCCTTCAGTTGTTCGGGAATGCCATTCGTTTCCCGTGAGTTTGCAGGGTCGCGTATCTGAAAATAGTTCCACACCATCGACGACCGTGTACCGCAGCCCTTGTTTGGCGGACAAAATGGCCGCCAATTGATTGAACATGTGGGTTCGGTTATACGAACGGCGGCCACACCGGGAAAGCACTTGAACTAATGACAAATTTGTGGTTAACAGCCAGAGGTGGACAGTGATTATGAAGGTGCGAACAAGGGGCCACACAGCGAGACGGTTCGGTAAACGAACGGGGCATACGACAGACGAACAAAATGGAATAAAAGTATATTTCAGTTCTCCATTCCGCTATAATTTTATTCATACTTAATAATACATTATATATACTAATATATGGCGTAATAAATCCTAAGATACTGTATATTTACACCGACAAGTGAAGCTGGGCCTTTGTTACATCACCACAATATTGCCAACATTTTGGTCTACTTATGTGGACTGAAATGTTGCCAAACCTGCAAATTTGATAGGTTCGTTGTCAGTTTGTTTTAGTAATAGAATTTCAGGTATTCATTTTCATGGTTTTGTATGAGATGTTTTTCAGGTGAGATTCATGTGATTTTTACATTATAAATTCAGAAACTGTGAAAATTAATGAAACTCTTTGAAAACTTGTTATTAATCAAAGTCTAAAAGATCTCAACATCCATTGTGTATTATAAACAAAGAATAATGAAAAATAAAATAGTCAAATAGTCCCTTTTTAGATTCTCCTGGCATTTTATCCTGATGGCCTGAGAGGTAATTTCTCAATTAACGTCTAAAAAGTATTTAAAACATCACAATTTGTTCACACAGTGCCAAAACAAACCAATATATAATTGTCTGATTTAACTGGCAAGATTTACAATAACATTCTTGGTGCCACTTCCAGTAACGCTGTGTGTTTTACTTGTTGGCAGTTCTATTGCTTTTATAGTGTAAATAATGGTGATTTGAATGATATTTTGCTAGGAAACAGGACTCTGCATAGACAAACCCTACCAGGAGAGGTCTGAATGTTATCGAGTGTGAACACGTTATCACAATATTTTAATTTCCAAATTCCATATAACCACTGACAAACATGCCACAATTTATAGAATTTAGCCAAACATTGAATCCAACATAGGAGAATTTCTAAATAGTCTGTTCATTATGATGATGGAAATCTTTAAGATTTTTTTATTTTCTATAAATAAATTAACAGAAGGGCCACTTCAAACACCATTTCAGGGGAAACTTCATTCTGTAAAACAGCCATATTGGAGACTTTTATCTTTTATCACCCTCCTGATTCCAGCGCCAATGTCCTCCGGTGCTGGATCAAGCTCTTCCTCCTCTGACATAAGCAGATGGTGGGGACCTAATGCACATGCGTGACGAGCACAGTGTACGCATCAGCCCTTTTCTATAGGAAAGCATTGCAGGGCATGAGGATGTCCAGTGTCATTTCATGGAGTCAAACTCCGTGAAATTACAGGAAGCACCTCTAGTGGCTGTCACTAGTACACTAGCAGACAGCCATTAGAGGCAGTCTTAAGACTGCAATGTAAGCATTGCAGTATCTTAAAATCTGCAAGGTTTTACATTCTAGGACTAAGGGTGACAGTGACAATGCACCCAGACCACCTAAATGAGATGAAGTGGTCTGGGTGCCTATAGTGTCTCTTTAATAAGATAATAATGTAGTACACTTGGGGTAATTCAGTGAACAGTGGATAAACCCTACAGGATAAAGTAATATAAACTGTGAAAAACTTATCCTGCTGGTATATGTTTGTCTGGGATATTTTAGTTGCACCGCAGGAGGGGAGCACAGAGCAAAGCACTTTGTTTGTTTCCCTCCACCCAGTCTGACAGGAAGCCCGAGAAGGGAGCACAGAACTATTTCCTGTCAGTCAGGGTAGAGGGAAAGAAGCTCCTCTACCGCGGTCCGCGGCTCACCACACTACATTAAGGAATGAGGTAAGCTGGCACGGGGGGAACAGGGGCAGCCTGTGGCAGCTCACTGTTCGGGCATTTATTAACTAGTGGGGGGCACATAGTGTCCCCTCCGAGCCCCCACCCGTGGGGGACATACCTATTGTCCTCCTCCCTGGCCCCCACCCATGAGCGGCGGGTGGGGGCCATAAATGAAAATGGTGGGGGGCCCTATTGTCCTTCCCCCAGCCCACACCCATGAGCGGCGTGTGTGGGCCTTAAACAAAAATGGGGAGGACCTCTTGACCCCCTTCGGCTCCCACCCATGAGCAGCGGGTGGGGGCACTAATTGAAAATGGGGGGAATCTATTGTCCTCCCCCGGCCTCACCCATGAGCGGCAGGTGGGGGCCCTAAATGAAAACGGGGGAGAACCAATTGTCCTCACCCTGGCCCCCACCCTTGAGAGGCGGGTGGGGGCCCTAATTGAAAATGGGGGGACATGTATTGTTCTCCCCCCGGCCCCCACCAATGAGCTATACCAGTTAGCTATTTAGGGGTTATCCCCCAATTTTTTCTACCACTACCCGGTCTCATACCCTTATTTAGGCTCTGTGTTTTTTTCTTTTTTGTTAGTAATCTATTGTTTTCATTATACAAATGAGTTGTTGAAAAAGATGCCGAAATACGGAACGCACAACCGCAAGGAATGATGGGAGTTGTAGTTCCGTATAACCGGAAGTGACATATCCAGAAAAACCATATGAAATTGCTTTAGATTGAAAAAAAATTCAAATTTAACAGTGATATCTGTATAATAGATGTCTCTCTCCCTCTACCATTGTACCTTTTTATTATACAAATTGCCAATGCTGACAAATATGCTGAAATACGGAACTCATAGCCGCAAAGAATGATGGGCTTTGTAGTTGCGTATAACCAGAAGTGACGCATCGGCACTGCAATGATATTAACTGAAACAGCTGATGAAAGGAGAGTGGACAGACGAACAAACCACGAGGATTGGAGGAACAGCGAGGAAGGAGGAGACAAGCCACCATGTAAATGGCAGAACCCGGAAGCAACACTATGACTGATTGAAAAAGCCTAAGAATATAGGAGAAACACGTCTCGGAGGATCCAACTACTTGGACATTTCTTGTAGTATTGATTTTACTTATTTTTTATTATTGTATTTGTTTTTTTATCACTTTTTTTTACTAATAAATCAGCATCTTTGGGAATTTAAAGAAAACTGATCCTGTTCCAGTGTTGCCGGGTACCTAAGGGAGGCTGTCACCCTCAATTGACACACACGTTTCTATACTGTTTCTATACAGTTTGGAAGGCTCTATGCCAGGTGAGCACATTTTATACTATTTGTATCACAGTTAATGTGCCCAACTGTCTACACTTAGTGCATATATCCCCACCTTTCTTCTCTTTTGACAATACGGAGAAAAGTGCCATCCCTCCAGAGGATTCAAAGGGGTTGTATGCTACCTAAATGCATACCTGCTGAAAAGTTTGGAGCCTATCCCTAAAGCCATTCACTCTCTCTATTCACCATTTGTTATACCAACAATCTTGCACTATATATTGTTTATTTCTCGCCTTCTCTATATATGCTTGAACCGAACCACCCCAAAATAATTTTCCAAAGGGTGAGTTCAAATAACAATATACAGCGCTGCACTAAACAATCACTGGAAGGTTTTTTTTTTTTATCTCTATACCTAAACTTTGTGCATATTTTTTACATTCTGACTAGTGGGTGGTTTATGAGCACCCACACAGTGTTCTAGCTGCTATACCACATATTACTTCACCTTAAGCGCTTATATCTCACACATTTGTTTAGTATATTTATTTAGCTTTATTGTCTTCCCCCTCACTATTTTTAGGGTAAAGGGGGAAGGTAGGGCTTTATTTATTTTTGTTTGGGTGGGGTGGTGACTAGGGGCTTGGGGACCCTAGTCACCTGGGAGTAGAAGAGGGGGGGGGGTATTTTTCATTTAGGTCCCCTCCCTATTGAATTTTAGGGCCCCCATCCGCTGCGCATGGGTAAGCGCCGGGGGGACCCTATGTCCCCTGTTTAGTTGCATAGCCCACACTCGCGAGACAAGGGTGAGGTTTACGGGGGGACACTATGTCCTCTCCGCTAGTCAATAGATGCCCCACCATGGGGCCATTTGTTGAAAAGGGTGGGGGGGCTTCCTAAAAAGTTTTTTTTCACAGGCTCTTCACTATTTAGCATACACGCCCCTACACACGATATAGCAGAAGGGAGATTTAAAACGAATCTTTACTAAGTATTTCAGCCTTTTAGTAGATAGCTCCCCAATACCGTGGGAATTAGGGAGCTATCTACTTGCAGCACGAATAGGATCACAGTTTCATTTATTTGAATGAAATTCCGATCCGAACAAAAAGTCCCGAATTGCGTCCAAACACAAATGGGCAAAATGTTCTCATTCTATTAGGGCTATGTTCGTAGTTTTGCCAGCATTCGGGAATACTGAAAAGAGGCATCGCAAGATCACGGAGGAAAGATGAGAATTGTGGGAAATTGCTTTGACCGCAGGAAACAGAGCATACTTTGTTCCTCCGCTGGTCATAGCTGGTAAGGCGTAGGAAAAATACATAAGACAAATAGTCCCTACTTTGTCTTATGTTTTAAAGAAAACTATAGTAGAGAGGAAGAAATGAAGAACAGATCCTGAGCGAGGGAGAAAAGATGAAGCAATTGGGGAAAGGTACGTTTTGTGTGACAGTGCCGCTTTAAAAACTCATCTACATATGGTTTTGTGGATGCAACACATGAAACAGAATTAAATAGCTATTTCTGCAGATAGTGAGAAACCATTTAAAGGGAAACTGTAATTTCCCAGGATATTTTAAAGTAGTGCTCCAAGCACCATATCATCTAAATTAGTTGTTATGGTGTCTGGAGTGCCCTGGCACTCCCTTCCCCTTTGTAAGGAGTCAAATAATTTTTGAACTGCTTGACTACTTACCTGGTGTCCATTAAATGCAGGCCTGTGCCTCCACTACCATCGGAGAAGGACGTTTCTAAGAAGTAAACTTCAATTAGCTCACCAGAGCTAAGTCCTTTAATGCAATGCTCATTGTCTACAAGCACTTAATATGTTGGCATTAAGCTTCGACATGCTCTTCCATTTTAGACTCATTTTATATTTCTTATCACAAGTTATAGAACTTACAAACATATCATTTCCTGGCTAACCATGAAAGTATTAAATGTAAAAAATATATAGTTTAATGGAATTGCTTTGTTCCAATTATTTAATACATTTGTGAAAAAACAAGTCTGTTTTGTTTTCAGATTATTTTGTTGTAATTTCATCACAGCTTAATATCTTGAATTCTTAAAAAAATAAATAAATGAATAATGTTTATCAAAACACTGGATATTCGAAGTAAAGATTTCTCTCTGGTAAGAACTATGGTGTTGGCTGTTTATTTGTAATATCGAGTAGAATACCTTAGTAGTGCTAGTCATATATTTATCTGGACAAGGGGATAAAGATATATGTTAGTTCTTGGAAGAGGTGACACAGGGATATTACATTCAATATTAATACACAACGCAGAGTGGATTTCTCTCAAAAGGATAACAATTGGAAGTATTGGTGGTGAGAGAAGGATTATACAACAACAGCTAGCACAATTAAAGGAACACCATAGTCACCTAAATTACTTTAGCTAAATAAAGCAGTTTTAGTGTATAGATAATTCCCTTGCAATTTCACTGCTCAATTCACTGTCATTTAGGAGTTAAATCACTTTGTTTCTGTTAATGCAGCCCTAGCCACACCTCCCCTGGCTATGATTGACAGAGCCTGCATGAAAAAAAACTGGTTTCACTTTCAAACAGATGTAATTTACCTGAAATAATTGTATCTCAATCTCTAAATTGAACTTTAATCACATACAGGAGGCTCTTGCAGGGTCTAGCAAGCTATTAACATAGCAGGGGATAAGAAAATCTTAATTAAACAGAACTTGCAATAAAGAAAGCCTAAATAGGGCTCTCTTTACAGGAAGTGTTTATGGCAGGCGGTGCAAGTCACATGCAGGGAGGTGTGACTAGGGTTCATAAACAAAGGGATTTAACTCCTAAATGGCAGAGGATTGAGCAGTGAGGCTGCAGGGGCATGTTCTATACACCAAAACTGCTTCATTAAGCTAAAGTTGTTCAGGTGACTATAGTGTCCCTTTAACAAGGATAACAATATCCAGGAATTCCTTGGAATTAAATTGCATGTATTTACTTTTTTTATTTATTGTTTTATTCATTTGCAGAAATATTAGAGTTTGATGTGCTGAACATTGCACAAATTAATTCCAAGAGGTCCACAAATAAATGTATAATTGAAATCAGCGTATCATTTTCACACATTGTAGATAAGAAACTAAAATGAAAGAAAAAACTCATGCTGCTTTGTATTGGTGAGCACTTGCGTTTTTCCCACATAACAACACATGTCGGAAATATAATTATTTTGTTACGCTTAACAATTCAAGATATTTGTAATTGTTTTTTTTCTATTAGAAATTTGTTTTAGTAGACATTTAAATAAGGTGAGAACAATCTGGAGACCGTTACAGTGAAACCAAAACAAGTCAATATATAATTTCAACGGTTAACTATATTTACACACAAATTAATTAATTATAAAATTGAGTATACAGGTTCAACATATTTAATCTTTATGTATGTTTGAGGTAGAATATCTTGTAATAGTATTTGCAGTTTGCACACCTCTAAAAATAATTAAAGGATCACTATAGGGTCAGGAACACAAACATGTATTCCTGACCCTATAGTGTTAACACCACCATCTAGCCCCCCTGGGCCCCTCATGCCTCCAGAAATATAGTAAAAATCTTACTGTATTCAAGCCTGAAGCTGTAAATCTGCATGCTGATAAACAAGCAGTCTGCTGACATGTGGTAGCCTGATACAATCACAGTGCTTCCCCATAGGATTGGCTGAGACTGACAAAGAGGCAGATCAGGGGCAGAGCCAGCATGATTCAAACACAGCCCTGGCCAATCAGCATCTCCTCATAGAGATGAATTAAATCAATGAATCTCTATGAGGAAAGTTCAGTGTCTGCATGCAGAGGGAGGAGATACTACAGGGTTCCCTCTGAGTGACTGCAACTGGAGGTGTTCCTAGCTTTCAATGTAAACACTGTATTTTCTCAGAAAATACAGTGTTTACACGAGAAAGGCTGCAGGGAGCTATAGTTCTCACCTGAACAACCTCATTAAGCTGAAGTTGTTCAGGTGACTATAGTGTCCCTTTAAGTTTGAATAAAATAAAACTGTCTATCTTATGTGATATACTATTTGTCAACTGGTACAATACATTGCATTCTGTTAATCTTTTCTATCATAATCATGTTTCACTTCTGTTTTACACTACAAAATGCTATATGAGTTATGGTGCCAGGGTTACCCTGTGGGAAGCACTAAAACCACTTACGGACAGTTTGACACTTACCTGGTTTTCTTTGGTGACTGCAGTCTTTTTGATCTGCACTGATCTACTAAAGCAGAAGTTCTTATTCCACTTTAGCAATATTAAATTTGTGCAAATGTAGACATTATTTGTTGGTTGAGCATATCAGCTGTTGCTCTCTGCTAACGAATAATGTTGCACAAATTGATATTGCTACTACAGAAATTTAAAAATCTATGTTAGCATATCAGTACAAACTAGAAGTAAACAGTAAGTGAAAAGTAAGTGACAAGCTGTTTACAAACCGTTAGACAGCTTGCCTTGGAATGGTGTAGGGGACTCCTGGTACCATAGCCACTACACAATTCTCTAGTGGTTATGGTGCATAGAGTATTTGTTTAATATATTCTAACAATCAGAGAGAATGGAGGGAGGGATGAAATGTTGATCAGTATACAACATGTATTTTTTTATAGGCTATTTTCTATAGGTTATAGACTTTTTTCTTTATCTATTTTGCCATCCATACTACTAACATTTATCTTTTTGTAAGTTAATATTTAGAGGGATGCTATATAAAATATTCACAATATTTCTTTCAAGAATGTGTCAAAATAATTAAAAACGCAATGCATATCATTTTACATTGCTCCCATTTGATGTGTCTCTGAAAAGTAGTGTTTAAACAAATGTGTTCTTCGACATGCTAGATATCCATATTGATTTCATAACAGAAACGTCCTCGGTAGTAACAGGTGCAACATATCCCGTACTTCTCTGATTAAAAAAGGCATAGGTTAGAGTGTGCCTTTAATTCAAAGATGCAAAGGTAAAGAATCTAAACATCCAAAAAAATTGGCTAATTTCATAATTATATTTGTGGTTTGGATAATTATAGCATAGAATGGATTTATTTCCCTGTGTGACCACATACTATGTAAAATTGTGGTTGACTATGCTATATTTTAGGGCATGTGAAATTTACAGTTGATTTCTCCTTGAATAACCTTTTTTTTGCATTTGGTGTATTGTAGGGATAATAAAAAGAGACGTGTATACCAACTCCATAACAAAAGAATCACTGAAAAGAATTACTTCCACAAAGCCCACCTACTAAATAAGCATCCAGTGCTCTTCAAGACTCCACATGCTATTAACCCAATGTTTACATTGTATCATAAGTATGCCTTTATCCCACAACATTATCTGTACATGATTTGAACCCTTACAAAATAAATTAACTTTGAAAACTATGAAATCAGGTTGGATGGTGGACTGGCCTACAGAAGAGATTGCCTGTGATGATGGTGATGCCAAAAGAGGTTTGTGTCATCCTCATAAGAATAAATGTCAGGCTGACTGATTGCCTGGCCCCATTCAGGGTTGCACTTGCACAGAGTGCTTTTGAAGTGCTATTAGCATGGGCCCAATGCTCTGAGTTTAATAAGAATTCAACGAGTGTGTGTGAAATTATGTGTTCTTGCTATGTGGACTGGTGGCATTTTCTACTGTCCCTAGATATATATGGGACAATATAGCCATATATTAATGCAAAGTATAATGGACAACGTGTCATTATGCGGTCCAAATAATTGTTTGGGGGACTTTTATGCCATATTATTCTTGTCAATCTTTGATGCTATTCCTAATCCTAGCTAACTCTAAATCTAGTAATCACTAAACCTAGCTAACTTAAAGGACCACTCTAGTGCCAGGAAAACATACTCGTTTTCCTGGCACTAGAGTGCCCTGAGGGTGCCCCCACCCTCAGGGACCCTCTCCCGCCCGGCTCTGGAAAGGGGAAAGTGTTTAAAACTTACCTTTTTCCAGCGGTGGGCGGGGAGCTCTCCTCCTCCGATCCTCCTCTTCTCCTCCCTGTGGGCTGAATGCGCACGCGCGTCAAGAGCTGCGCGCGCATTCAGCCGGTCACATAGGAAAGCATTCATAATGCTTTCCTATGGACGCTTGCGTGCTCTCACTGTGATTTTCACAGTGAGAATCACGCAAGCGCCTCTAGTGGCTGTCAATGAGACAGACACTAGAGGAAATAGGGGAAGGCTTAACCCATTCACAAACATAGCAGTTTCTCTGAAACTGCTATGTTTATGAAAAAATGGGTTAATCCTAGAAGGACCTGGCACCCAGACCACTTCATTAAGCTGAAGTGGTCTGGGTGCCTAGAGTGGTCCTTTAAGCCAATCCGAACCTTAGCTAACCCAAGCTCTCTGCCAATTAATGATAGCTAATGCCACCTGAAAAATTGTCTGAACGGTTTCTGTGCGAGCCAATCACAGTAATTACATGAAGTAGCTGTCAGAAATGGCATATAATACCTATGACCCCAAGGGTGATTAAACAGATTGAGAACCAAGCTATTGATGGACTGTATCTTTTCAGAGGCAGCCAGTTATTAACAGTTTTGTCCATGATTGGCAAGACTCATAATTTGTAGATCATTTAAACAAAAGACATCCACTGTTCATCTACTGTCATGTATTGTTTCACTGATGTGGACATAAGTGGTGCATCCACCATCATACAAGGCTTAACTGTATGATGTATCATAAGAATATGAAAGTTTTTGTCAAGTACTGTACTTTTCTTTTTCTCGATATATCCATGGCAGCACCACTACAAGGTTAGCTCTGCCCACCTGGCTGATTAGTACAGGAAATACATAAAAATAGGACATCCCGTTCTCTAGGCTCCAGTCTTGTAACATCCTCAAAGGCTAAAAAGGAAAACAGTGGGATAAAAAAAAACTGTTGCTGTCAAGGATATATCCAGGAAAAGAAAACTACAGTAAATATAATGAAATTTTCAATTCCTGGCTAATCCTGGTAGTATCACTACAGGTAATAACCATAAATAAAAAGGGGGGGGGGGGGGTGGGGGAGAGGGGGTGAGGAGGAACAAAATAAAAAACAATAAAAAAATGGCAATAGAAAAAACTATATTATGGAATAAATTAAGAGGCTAATGACAAAATATTTCTCCCTAATTGAGAAGAATTTTGTGCATGGACATCCAAGACTTGGTGCCTAATAAACATATTTGCTGATGGCCGTGTATGGCTCTGCAGATGCTTCTAAAGGAGCATTAGTCGCAGCTGCACATATTGAAGACAAGGATCTCGTAGAATGGGCTCTTAGACCAGGACTTTGATGTCTTGAGCCTGATAAGTCTTGGCAATTTCCAAGACAATCTAACGACCCCTTGAAGACTGCCTTCGATCAGTAGTGATGTCCCGAACAGTTCGCGCGATGTTCGGCCCGCCCCCTAATCGTCATCATTGAGTAAACTTTGACCCCCTACCTCACAGTCAGCAGACACATTCCAGCAAATCAGCAGCAGACCCTCCCTCCCAGACCCTCCCACCTCCATGACGAATAGGGGGCAGACCGAACATCGCGCGTGTTCACGACCGCGAACACGCTATGTTCGCCGGCGAACGGTTCCCAGCGAACTGTTCGGGACATCACTACCGATCAGTGATCTTAGGAAGACAAATAACGAGACATCTAGCAACATCCAAGATGTGTAATCGGATTGCCTCAGGATTAGACAGTGACAAATAAAAAGATGGTAAGCCAATCTCTTCATTTGGTTGAAAGTTTGAGATGACCTGAACTCTGGAATTGTCCAAAGAACAATTTTATCAGGATAGAAAATAGTAAAAGATTATTCTGCAGATAAGGAAAGAGTACAACACTCATTTCAAGTAATAACTAGTTTGATATATTGTTCTGGAGTATATAAATGTTGAGGGACACTAAGCTTATCTATAGAGGGAGAGGGTGTATTTTTCTGACCTACAGGGGCAACAGTCCTATGTGTAAGGAAATCACCTCAAATCTACTGTAACTGTATAAACCACAAAGTTATAGTAGGAGTGTGCTAATACTTTAAATATCAATAGTAACTGTAAAGGTAATTGTTAGAGATGTCCCAAATAGTTCGTTGGCGAATAGTTCCCGGCGTTAGCTTGTTCGCGTTCGCCACGGCGGGCGAACAAATGCAATGTTCGGTCCGCCCCCTATTCTTCATCATTGAGTAAACTTTGACCCTATACATCACAGTCAGCAGACACATTCCAGCCAATCTGCAGCAGACCATCCCTCCCAGAGCCTCCCAACTCCTGGACAGCATCCATTTTAGATTCATTCATTCGGAAGCTGCATTCTTTTTTTTTTTAGACAGAAACATAGAAACATAGAAACATAGAATGTGACGGCAGATAAGAACCATTCGGCCCATCTAGTCTGCCCAGTTTTCTAAATACTTTCATTAGTCCCTGGCCTTATCTTATAGTTAGGATAGCCTTATGCCTATCCCACGCATGCTTAAACTCCTTTACTGTGTTAACCTCTACCACTTCAGCTGGAAGGCTATTCCATGCATCCACTACCCTCTCAGTAAAGTAATACTTCCTGATATTATTTTTAAACCTTTGTCCCTCTAATTTAAGACTATGTCCTCTTGTTGTGGTAGTTTTTCTTCTTTTAAATATAGTCTTCTCCTTTACTGTGTTGATTCCCTTTATGTATTTAAATGTTTCTATCATATCCCCCCTGTCTCGTCTTTCCTCCATGTTATACATGTTAAGATCCTTTAACCTTTCCTGGTAAGTTTTATCCTGCAATCCATGAACCAGTTTAGTAGCCCTTCTTTGAACTCTCTCTAAGGTATCAATATCCTTCTGAAGATATGGTCTCCAGTACTGTGTACAGTACTCCAAGTGAGGTCTCACCAGTGTTCTGTACAATGGCATGAGCACTTCCCTCTTTCTACTGCTAATACCTCTCCCTATACAACCAAGCATTCTGCTAGCATTTCCTGCTGCTCTATTACATTGTCTGCCTACCTTTAAGTCATCAGAAATAATCACCCCTAAATCCCTTTCCTCAGATGTTGAGGTTAGGACTCTATCAAATATTCTGTACTCTGCCCTTGGGTTTTTACGTCCAAGATGCATTATCTTGCACTTATCCACATTAAATGTCAGTTGCCACAACTCTGACCATTTTTCTAGTTTACCTAAATCATTTTCCATTTGGCTTATCCCTCCTGGAACATCAACCCTGTTACATATCTTAGTATCATCCGCAAAAAGACACACCTTACCATCAAGACCTTCTGCAATATCACTAATAAAAATATTAAAGAGAATGGGTCCAAGTACAGATCCCTGAGGTACCCCACTGGTGACAAGCCCAAGCTTCGAATATACTCCATTGACTACAACCCTCTGTTGCCTGTCACTCAGCCACTGCCTTACCCATTCAACAATATTGGAATCCAAACTCAAAGATTGTAGTTTGTTGATAAGCCTTCTATGTGCAACAGTGTCAAAAGCCTTACTGAAATCGAGGTAAGCAATGTCTACTGCACCACCCTGATCTATAATTTTAGTTACCCAATCAAAAAAATCAATAAGATTAGTTTGGCATGATCTCCCTGAAGTAAACCCATGTTGTCTCTGATCTTGAAATCCATGTGTTTTTAGATGTTCAACAATCCTATCCTTTAACATGGTTTCCATCACTTTCCCCACTACTGAAGTTAGGCTTACTGGCCTATAGTTGCCCGACTCCTCCCTATTACCTTTCTTGTGAATGGGCACAACATTCGCTAACTTCCAATCTTCTGGGACTACTCCTGTTATCAATGATTGGTTAAATAAATCTGTTAATGGTTTTGCTAGTACACCACTAAGCTCTTTTAATAGCTTTGGGTGTATTCCATCAGGTCCCATTGACTTATTTGTCTTTACTTTTGACAGTTGAAATAGAACCTCTTCCTCTGTAAACTCACGTGTAATAAAGGACTCATTTATCCTTTTTCTTAACTGAGGTCCCTTTCCTTCATTTTCATCTGTAAATACCGAACAAAAATATTCATTGAGGCAGTCAGCTAGACCTTTATCCTCATCTACATACCTTCCTTCTTTTGTTTTTAATCTAACTAATCCTTGTTTTACTTTTCTTTTCTCATTTATGTATCTAAAAAAGGTTTTGTCCCCCTTTTTTACCGACTGTGCTATTTTCTCTTCTGTGTGTGATTTGGAAGTGTGTTATATTTGAGCATGCTAGTCTGAACGTGCGTATATCATGGCTAGTTGCACTGAGGGCATGAGTATATAGCAGTACATTGTTGTGAAAGATGGCTGTCATGTTTAGGGTGTAGCTTGCACGTTATCAACTGTGTATTTATATCAGCAGCTCTATCACTAGTTATAAATCAAGTGTGAGTTGCCCCATGAGATGAGACTAGTGAATAACATAATACATGAACGGTTAAGGTAAAGGCATGTAAGGAACTACGACAATAAACTCTTTAGGAGGTGAAATAATGACATGTTTAAACGCTTGCTACTTTACGATTAGTTAATGTGCAGAGAGCAGTTCATGTGATCAAAGGCATGGTGTGGAGGATTGGCTATAGTGGGACATGCTTGGCAGGCTGCTGTTTACTGCTTGTGCTCATCCGATCCATTCTGGGTGCCAGTTGCAGACCCTGGGAGTCACTGATACCGGGAACAACAAAGGCAAGTCTCTGGCTGAGTGCCGGGTTCGCGGCTTGAGGTGGTGGAAGCTTGTTTTGTCGGGTGGTCGGATCTGTCCCGGTGGTGCTTCACGTCCGGTGCGGGATTGTGGTGGCTTAAGGTGGAGGCGAGTGCTTGACGTGGGGCAGGCTCTGCATTTCTGTTTGTGCCTCCGGTCCCGTCTTCGACGCCTTTTGCGTTGGTGGATTTTAATGGGGACTGCTTCGCTTAGCTGTGGTGGAGCTTGTTGGGGCTGAGGTGGAGCTTGTTGGGGCTTCCTGCTTGTTATTTGCTTCCAAAATTGATTTAAGAGTCTGTCCAGCTTAGACTCAATATCCTGCCATGCTTTGCTGGTACCAGGAGGACACGCGGCTGCCGCCATATTGGGAGAGTCGCAGATGAGTATGTCAGCCTGGGCGGCTGTGCTCTGTGCGTCCATTAGCTCCAGACAGCCTCTCAGGAGTAGACCGAGATAACCCCCACCAGTCCGAGAGGGAGTAACGGAGCTCCTGCTGGGAAGTAGCTGCTCCTGGGCATCCCAGGATCGGGAGATCGGCCGCCTCTCCCGCCCGGTGAGCACCAGGCCACACTTGCCACGCGGAGGTAAGTAAGACACTGTCGAGTTGCTGACTGCTATTAAGCATGTTGGGTCGGTCAGGTAGGAGCAACATTGCTGGGTCATCCCCTTCTGGGGTGAAATCCGCTTGTTGATAGCTGCTTAAAGTGAGATATTGAGGGAGCTCAAACGAAGTGCGTCTTTCCTCCATGACAGCTAGGCCCTACCCCCCGGAAGCTGCATTCTTAGTGAGAGGAGGGACAGTGTAGCTGCTGCTGATTTAATAGGGAAATCGATAGCTAGGCTAGTGTATTCAGTGTCCACTACAGTCCTGAAGGACTCATCTGATCTCTACTGTAAGGACAGCACCCCAAAAAGCCCTTTTTAGGGCTAGAACATCAGTCTGCTTTTTTTTTTTTTCCTGTGTAATCTAATTGCAGTTGCCTGTCTGCCAGCATGTGTGTCAGGCTCACAGCATTTACTGTGCCCACTTGCCAAGTGCCACCACTCATATCTGGTGTCACAATAGCTTGCATTTAAAAAAAAAAAAAACTTTTTTGACTGTAATATAATAGCAGTCAGTTTCCTTCACATGTGTGCGTTTCAGGGCCTGCCAGGGCACAGTGTCACACCAGTGCAACTCATACCTGGTGTAACAGTAGTGTACATTAAAAAAAACAAACTAGAAATTTGACTGTGAAATAATAGCAGTCAGTTTCCTTCACACGTGTGCGTTTCAGTGAGAAAAGGTGGGAGGGGAACAGCGCTACAGTACTGATCACAAGGGGGGGAAAAAGCTGCACACCTGAAAGGAAGGGCTACCCTCAAACCCTTCAGAAAATGGAGAAAACAAAAAACAACAAATACAGGGTGCGCTGGATAAAATAAACGAAAACGATAACACAAAAAGGAAAGTCTCTATAGGTACAGTGTAGACCTTGAGTAAATGTTCTTCTGTTCTCGCTTTGGAATCGCAGTGGTTGGATATGAAACACAAAAGCAGAGAAGGGGGGGACCAATAGTGCAAAACCGTATGGTAGAGAGGATCACGAACAACACAGACGTAGAGAAATGCCAACTTACAATTTTTAGAGCTAAGCCCAGCTCTAGGTAAAACAGCTTACAGTGGTATTTGATACTCCCCACATGTAGGATATAACTGGGCAATTGGAGTCTCCACACGATTCTTTAAAACTTCTGAGACAGACGTCAGCATATAAAATATATAAAAGAAAAAAACCCAATGGTGCAATAACTTAGGTAGTACTGCAACAACAGACAACACAGAGGTCCTAAGAGTGCCAACTTACAATTTAGAGAGCTATAACCAGCTCTGAGTAAAACAGCATACAGTGGTATTTAAACTCCCCACGTGTAGGATATTCCTCTAGTGATGCTTGTAGTGCCGGTCTTATGAAAAATAAAATCACAAGAGAGGGCCCATAGTGTTTTCCATATGTAAAAATGACAAAGTGATAAAAAGAAACGTACTTACAGTGTTCAGAGCAGCCACACTGCTCTATGAACCAAGCGTAGGTGGAATAATCCCCACCAGGGATTTCTTTTGCAGTACTGGATCTTGTTAAAAATGATGATAAAAAGATCAGCCAGGATAAAACAGCAGCATATAAAGTAAATGAACTAACCCAAAGTAAAAGGTAGTAACAAAATACTTTAATATAAAACAGAGTAAAAATACACAACGCGTTTCGCCAAACAGTAGGCTTTTTCAAGTGTAGTTTCAAGTGTAGTGAAGTTTTTCACTTGAAAAAGCCTACTGTTTGGCGAAACGCGTTGTGTATTTTTACTCTGTTTTATATTAAAGTATTTTGTTACTACCTTTTACTTTGGGTTAGTTCATTTACTTTATATGCTGCTGTTTTATCCTGGCTGATCTTTTTATCATCATTTTTAACAAGATCCAGTACTGCAAAAGAAATCCCTGGTGGGGATTATTCCACCTACGCTTGGTTCATAGAGCAGTGTGGCTGCTCTGAACACTGTAAGTACGTTTCTTTTTATCACTTTGTCATTTTTACATATGGAAAACACAATGGGCCCTCTCTTGTGATTTTATTTTTCATAAGACCGGCACTACAAGCATCACTAGAGGAATATCCTACACGTGGGGAGTTTAAATACCACTGTATGCTGTTTTACTCAGAGCTGGTTATAGCTCTCTAAATTGTAAGTTGGCACTCTTAGGACCTCTGTGTTGTCTGTTGTTGCAGTACTACCTAAGTTATTGCACCATTGGGTTTTTTTCTTTTATATATTTTATACGCTGACGTCTGTCTCAGAAGTTTTAAAGAATCGTGTGGAGACTCCAATTGCCCAGTTATATCCTACATGTGGGGAGTATCAAATACCACTGTAAGCTGTTTTACCTAGAGCTGGGCTTAGCTCTAAAAATTGTAAGTTGGCATTTCTCTACGTCTGTGTTGTTCGTGATCCTCTCTACCATACGGTTTTGCACTATTGGTCCCCCCCTTCTCTGCTTTTGTGTTTCATATCCAACCACTGCGATTCCAAAGCGAGAACAGAAGAACATTTACTCAAGGTCTACACTGTACCTATAGAGACTTTCCTTTTTGTGTTATCGTTTTCGTTTATTTTATCCAGCGCACCCTGTATTTGTTGTTTTTTGTGTGCGTTTCAGTGCCTGCCAGGGCACAGTGTCACACCAGTGCAACTCATATCTGGTGTAACAGTAGTGTACATTTAAAAAAATAAATAAAATTTTGACTGTAATAGATTGAATAGCAGTTAGTTGTCTGCAAGCGTGTGTGTCAGGCCTACAGCGTCTACTCTCCAACTTCTGCCAGTGCACAGTGCCACTCATATCTGTTGTCACAGTAGCTTGCACGCATAGTACCACTAATCGAAAAAAAAAATGACAGGCAGAAAAAGGCCACCCCGCAGGGGCCGTCGTGGTCGTGGTGCTGTGATTCCCTTTGGCCCTAGAATAATGCCCAGTGTTCAGAGGCCACGTACCCTGAAATCGAAAAGTTCTGAGGACATAGTTGACTGGCTAACAGAGAATACCCAATCTTCTACAGCTTCCGCTCAGAACCTTGACACACCATCCTCCTCCAGCTTAGCTTCGAGCACCTCTCAAGTTACCACTCGCCCGCCTGCCGACCCCACCAGCACTAGCACCACAGCCGCTTCACTTGATCTGTCAGAGGAGTTATTTACACATCAGTTGGAAGAAATGAGTGATGCGCAACCATTATTGCCAGAGGATGTAGATAACAGGGATATGTCTCAGTCAGGCAGCATTACACACATGGACGTACGGTGTGATGATGATGATGTTGTTACCGCTGCTGCTTCCTTTGCTGAGTTGTCAGATACAAGTGAAGCGGTTGATGATGACGATGCGTCCGTGGATGTCACGTGGGTGCCCGCTAGAAGAGAAGAAGAACAGGGGGAAAGTTCAGATGGGGAGACAGAGAGGAGGAGGAGACGAGTTGGAAGCAGGGGGAGGTCGTCGCAAGGAGCTGGTGGCACAGTCAGACAGCATGCATCGGCACCCGGGGTCAGCCAGACAGCACGCCAATCAACGCATGCTGTTGCCACCACCAGAATGCCGTCATTGCAGAGCTCAACAGTGTGGCATTTTTTTTGTGTGTCTTCCTCTGACAACAGCGATGCCATTTGCAACCTGTGCCAAAATAAACTGAGTCGTGGGAAGTCCAACATCCACCTAGGTACAACTGCTTTGCAAAGGCACATGATCGCACATCACAAACGCCTATGGGATCAACACATGAGTTCAAGCAGCACACAAACTCAAAGCCGCCATCCTCCTCCTGGTCCAGCATCTTCAGCCACGCCAACCACTGCTGTCCTCCTTGCCCCCTCTCAACCATCCGCCCCTCCGTCTCTCGCCTTGAGCAGTTCCTGCTCATCTGCCCACAGTCAGGTGTCTGTCAAGGACATGTTTGAGCGTAAGAAGCCAATGTCACAAAGTCACCCCCTTGCCCGGCATCTGACAGCTGGCTTGTCTAAACTCTTAGCCTTCCAGCTTTTACCATAAAAGCTGGTGGGGTCTGAGGCGTTCCAAAAATTTGTAGCTATTGAGACACCGCAGTGGAAGGTACCCGGCCGAAATTTCTTTGCACAAAAGGCAATCCCCAACCTGTACTCGATTGTGCAAAAGGAAGTAATGGCATGTCTGGCATACAGTGTTGGGGCAAGGGTCCATCTGACCACTGATACCTGGTCTGCAAAGCATGGTCAGGGCAGGTATATCACCCACACTGAGCATTGGGTAAACCTGCTGACGGCTGCCAAGCATGGAATGCCTGGCTCTGCAGAGGAGTTGGTGACACCACCACGACTTGCAGGCAGGCCTGCTGCCACGTCCTCTTCTCCTCCTACTCCATCCTCTTCCATAACCTCCTCGGCTGAGTCTTCTTCTGCTGCTGAGTTTTGCTCCACATCAACGGCACAACAACCAGCTCCCCAGGTACTATTCCACATCCCAGATATTTCAGTGTCACGCCGTCTGACTTGCCTGAAAGCAGAGAGACCAGCACTCATGTCCGCCCTGAATGCACAGGTGGATCAGTGGCTAACTCTGCACCAACTACAGATCGGCAAAGTGGTTTGTGACAACGGAAGAAATTTGTTGGCGGCATTGAATTTGGGCAAGTTGACACATGTGCTGTGCATGGCACATGTGTGTAATCTGATCGTACAGGACGTCTTGAAGCAGGCCAGGAAGATGTGTGGCCATTTCAGGCGTTCCTACATGGCCATGGCGCACTTTTCAGATATGCAGCGGCGAAACAACATGCCAGTGAGGTGCTTGATTTGCGACAGTCCGACACGTTGGAATTCAACACTCCTAATGTTCGACCGCCTGCTCCAACAAGAAAAAGCCGTTAACGACTATTTGTATGACCGGGGTGCTAGGACAGCCTCTGTGGAGCTGGGATTTTTTTTGCCACGTTACTGGATGCTCATGCGCAATGCCTGTAGGCTCATACGTCCTTTTGAGGAGGTGACAAACCTAGTCAGTCGCACCAAAGGCACCATCAGCGACATCATACCATTTGTTTTCTTCCTGGAGCGTGCCCTGCGAATAGTGCTGGATCAGGCCGTAGATGAGCGTGAAGAGGAAGAGTTGTGGTCACCATCACCACCAGAAACAGCCTTATCAGCATTGCTTGCTGGACCTGCGGCAACACTGGAAGAGGATTGTGAGGAAGAGGAGTCAGAGGAGGAATGTGGCTTTGAGGAGGAGGAGGAAGACCAACCACAACAGGCATCCCAGGGTGCTCGTTGTCACCTATCTGGTACCCGTGGTGTTGTACGTGGCTGGGGTGAAGAACATACCTTCAGTGAGATCACTGAGGACGAGGAACGGGACATGAGTAGCTCGGCATCCAACCTTTTGCAAATGGGGTCTTTCATGCTGTTGTGCCTGTTGAGGGACCCTCGTATCAAAAGGCTGAAGGAGAACGACCTGTACTGGGTGTCCACCCTACTAGACCCCCGGTATAAGCAGAAAGTGCCTGAAATGTTACTGAATTACAGCAAGTCGGAAAGGATGCAGCAGATCCAAAATAAATTAAAAAGTATGCTTTACACAGCGTATAAGGATGATGTCACAGCACAACGGGAATCTAACAGGGGAAGAGGTGAAAGTAATCCTCCTCCTCCCACGACCACACCGGCAAGGACAGGATGCTTTACAGACGTGTTGTTGATGGAGGACATGCGGAGCTTTTAAAGTCAGAGAACGACTCGACCGACAGGTAGCAGACTACCTCGCCTTAACTGCAGATATCGACACTCTGAGGAGCGATGAACCCCTTGACTACTGGGTGTGCAGGCTTGACCTGTGGCCTGAGCTATCCCAATTTGCGATAGAACTTCTGGCCTGCCCCGCCTCAAGTGTCCTGTCAGAAAGGACCTTCAGTGCAGCAGGAGGTATTGTCACTGAGAAGAGAAGTCGCCTAGGTCAAAAAAGTTTAGATTACCTCACCTTTATTAAGATGAATGAGGGATGGATCCCGAAGGGACTGACAGTGGGTGATACATTCGACTAAAAAAGGCCTGATGAGGGGGACGTAACAGGGATTAAACTGATAGGAATAGTACTAATTAACACACCTTATAATAACGCAGAGAGAGGTAATGCAGAGAGAGGAGTCTGAAGAAGAGGAGTCAGAGGAGGAAGGTGTCTTTGAGGAGGTGGAAGACCAAACACAGCAGGCGTCCCAGGGGGCTTGTTGTCACCATTCGGGGACCCTTGGTGTTGTACGTGGCTGGGTGGAGGAATTGACCTTCAATGACATCAGTGAGGACAAGGAACGGGACATGGCTAGCTTGGTATCCAACCTTGTGCAAATGGGGAGTTTGCGGTTGTGCAAATGGACTGTTTGCGGTTGTTTGCGGTGCGTTAAACGGGGAGTTTGGTCTGTCACTGTGAAGCGGGCTTAACCCTTACACTACCTGATCGATACAACATCATTCCTGATGTTTTAAAGCACGTTATTCCAAACAATTTAGGAATGTTAGGTGATGTATGCCCTTTATGGATTAAAAACAGACTCTGCATCAAATATGTAATTTTCCATGGGAGTTTTGCCATGGATACCCCTCCGGCACAGTCCAGGTGTTAGTCCCCTTGAAACAACTTTTCCATCACTATTGTGGCCAGAAAGAGTCCCTGTGGGTTTTAAAATTCGCCTGCCTATTGAAGTCTATGACGGTTCGCCCGGTTCGCCCGTTCGCGAACATTTGCGGACGTTCGCGTTCGCCGTTCGCGAACGGAAAATTTTATGTTCGCAACATCTCTAGTAATTGTATCTTAAAAATGACCAGAATTAGAGTTTCTAATAAAATATGTATGGTTTCCAGGTGGTCTTGTAGATATGAACTGAAAAAACACAAAACAATAATAGACAAAGGACTGCTAATAGTGTAGTATTGTAAAAATAGTAATAATTTATTTAAATATACATAAAATGAATGATAGATGGACTCTTTTAATAGATGACATTTAAGCAAGAGATTACCGGCATCTCAAAGGTTATAGAATATAGCCGTTATGAGGATCTCTATACCTTTGCTGTGTTTTGGAGATGCTGACTGCTGGAGGGGATAGTCTTCTGTGTTTGCAGCATGCCACTCTATTCCCTGGTCTTGTCCATGTGTCTTGTAAGGGCTGATAAAGCAGAGACATGAACACAAAGGGAACTTTAGAGACCTTTGTCCAAACATGCGTAAAGAAATTCCAGGATATGGGATACTGACAGAGAATTAATAGTGACTTCTTTATTGGTGACCAGTCTGCAAAGGCCATCCAAATCCTGTCGTTTGTGGAAGACCTAGATTTTCTTCTTGCTTGCATCAACTTATCTATTACTATTTCAACCGTGTGGAAATCAGGGTCCACTGCTCAGTCTACTTGCCATAAAATGTTGGGCCTTTCCATAGCAGCTCTGGAATCAAGCAAATCTTCCAGAGACCTGAGGAGGAGAAACCAGGGATTACTGCAATGATCGTAAGCTGTTCAGCTTGATCTTATTCAGTGTTTTCCAGATGAGCAGAAATTGATGAAAAACATAGGACAGATTGCATAGGACCCTGGGATGAAAACCTTGGGAGAAGAACACAGTATTGGAGGCTAATGCCATGAGATCAACCTCTGGTAGACTCTCTGGTCTTTCTTGAGACCATCTCTAGAACCTTCAAAAGCAACTGTCTTGAGAAAGGAAAACCATCGTCAGAGTGGCATTGAACCAAGCAAATAGAAAGCACATTTTCTGTGGTGGAATGATCTGGCTTTCTTGGTAATTAACAATCCAACCAGAATTCTGGAGAGACTGGAGAGCTTTGTCTCTTTGTATCAACAGCTTTTCTCTTGTATTGTCTACTAGGAGGATGTCATTCAAATAATGAAAAATATTAAGACTCTGTTTTCTCAAGTCTGCAATTATTGTAGAATAGGTCCTTGAAAAGGTCCTTGGAATGGTGCTTAAACCGAAATGCATAGCTCTGAACTGGAAATGATCCCCCAGAATCGTGAATTTAGGAACCTTTCCAACTTATTCAGCAGCGCTTTACAATAACTAGCAAAGCTGTTCAATCTCCCTATTGTAATCCTACATGCTACAATGAGGTAAAACACGGATCTACAATGTAACACTGTACTGAGATCATCATAAATCTGTCCTGCTTCTGCAAGCCAAGGTAGTGGCATTATAAACTACATACAGGGCCGGTGCAAGGATTTCTGCTGCCCTAGGCACAGGGCCGGACTGGCCCACCGGGATACCGTGAAATTTCCCGGTGGGCCGCGGCACCTGGGGGGCTGGAGAGTGAGAGGGAGCCCTGCTGTCTAATAAAATCGCGGCCGCATGTCAGTGCCGCCGGGTGGCCGGTCCGGCGGCACACTCTGAGGTGATTACTCACCTTGCGGCCGGCAGCCCCATCTCCTGTGCTGACAGCTATGCTGCTGTCAGTATCAGTGAGTGTGCCGGGCGGCCGCCTAAGCGATGCAGCAGCACACTCACTGATACTGACAGCAGCATAGCTGTCAGCACAGGAGGACTGAGGGAGGGGGCGGAGCTAACTACCAAGCTCCCTCGCGGTTCCCATAATTTCCAGCATCTACACATCATAGAGTAGGGATTACTCTATGATCTGTAGATGCTGGGAATTATGGGAACCGGGAGGGAGCATGGTAGTTAGCTCCGCCCCCTCCCTCAGTCCTCCTGTAGCAGCAGCAGGTACAGAGAAAAATAGGGGACAAATAGAGGGGGAGGGGGGACAAATAGAGGGGAAGTGGAGGACAAAAAGAGGGGAAGGGGGACAAATAGAGGGGTAATAGAAACACTGGGGAAGGGGGGACACAGAGACTGAGGGGTAATAGAGAGACAGGGGATGGGGGGGGGGGGCAAAGAGAGGGGTAATAGAGAGACACCAGGGAAGGGGGGGCAAAGAGACAGAAGGGTAATAGAGAGACAGGGGATGGGGGGACAAAGAGAGGGGTAATAGAGAGACACCAGGGAAGGGGGGGGGGGAGACAAAGAGACAGAGGGGTAATAGAGAGACAGGGGATGGGGGTGGGGGGGGCAAAGAGATGGGGTAATAAAGAGACACCAGGGAAGGGGGGGCAAAGAGACAGAGGGGTAATAGAGAGACAGGGGATGGGGGGACAAAGAGAGGGGTAATAGAGAGACACCAGGGAAGGGGGGGGGAGACAAAGAGACAGAGGGGTAATAGAGAGACAGGGGATGGGGGTGGGGGGGGGCAAAGAGATGGGGTAATAAAGAGACACCAGGGAAGGGGGGGCAAAGAGACAGAGGGGTAATAGAGAGACAGGGGATGGGGGGACAAAGAGAGGGGTAATAGAGAGACACCAGGGAAGGGGGGGACAAAGAGACAGAGGGGTAATAGAGAGACAGGGGATGGGGGGACAAAGAGAGGGGTAATAGAGAGACACCAGGGAAGGGGGGGGGACAAAGAGACAGAGGGGTAATAGAGAGACAGGGGATGGGGAAATAAAGAGAGGGGTAATAGAGAGACACCAGGGAAGGGGGGGACAAATAGACAGAGGGGTAATAGAGAGACATAGGGGTTGGGGGGACAAAGAGATGGGTAATAGAGAGACACAGGAGAAGGGGGGACACAGAGACAGGTGGGGTAATAGAGAGACACCAGGGAAGGGGGACAAAGAGACAGAGGGGTAATAGAAAGACACAGGGGATGGGGGTACAAAGAGACAGAGGGGTAAGAGAGAGACACAGGGAGGAGATGGGGAAGAGAGACTCGGGGAGGAGATGGGGAAGAGAGACTCAGGGAGGAGATGGGGAAGAGAGACTCAGGGAGGAGATGGGGAAGAGAGACTCAGGGAGGAGATGGGGAAGAGAGACTCAGGGAGGAGATGGGGAAGAGAGACAGGGAGGAGAGGGAAGAAAGAGACACAGAAGGTTTGTTGGCTGGGGCTAAGAACAACACAAAAGGGGCTAGGGAAAGAGAAATACAGAGGCTGGAGAAAGGTAAAAAGAAACACACAGGGACTGGGATGAAGTAAAAGATGCACAAGGGTCGCTGTAAGAGAAAAAAAGGAGACAATTGGAGACAAGATACAATAAACGAGGTAAAGGTAATAGACGTAAATTGATGTGATCCTGACAGTAATACACACACACACACACACACACATATATATATATATTGATGTGTGTATTAGTAACATATATTTATGCCTATAATATTTACACATATAGTAATATACATTTATATATGCATAATACACACATAAATGTCATTAATATATATATATATATATATATATATATATATATATATATATATATATATATACACACACATGTAATGAGCACGTATTGGCCCAGTCTTGTTGCTAGTTGCATACTCATGCACCATAACATATTTAAAGTGAAGAGCGCACCCATAGAACTTCAAAATAAACAAGCTAACTTCATTTTTGTTTAGTTGTGCAATTGCAGACATTCAGCATTTCAGTATCATTACTAAAATGTCCTTAATAGGCCAAAGTAGTTGTACTGAAACATTGATTACTTGCAAATGTACGTCTACTTAAAATAAAGGCGCTCTTTTGTTTATTTTGAAGCCCTATATGCGTTCTTTCGTTGGAGTAAGAGTTTTCAATTTCAAGTTATTTTTTCACCCTCTATATCAGCACACTATGCTGGCGCGACGCATTATTGGGCTGGTATAGAATTTTTTTCCAGGGCTGCTTTTAGTTTCCAGTCCGGCCCTGCCTAGGCAAAGATCCATTTGCCGCCCCCTCATGTCACTCACTCTCTGACAGACACACACACTTACTGACAGACATACACACACTCACTGAAACACACACACACACACAGAAACTCACTGACAGACATACACATACTTACTGATACACACACACACACACACACAGACACACACACACACACACAGAAACTCACTGACAGACATACACACACTCACTGACAGACATACACTCACTCACTGACAGACACACACACTCACTGACAGACATACACAAACTCACTGACAGACATACACAAACTCACAGACAGACATACACTCCCTGAAAGACATACTCTCACTCACTGACACACACACACACACGCTCACCGACAGACATACACTCAGTGACATACATACACTCAGTAACATACATACACTCACTCACTCACTGACAGACACACACACACACACACACACAAAGACACTCACTGACAGACACACACACATACACTCACTGACATACATACACACACTGACATACATACACTCACAGACATACACTCACTCACTGACAGACACACACACACACACACACACACTCACTGACAGTCAAATACTCACACTCACTGACACACAGACTCTAACATCCAGCCTGGGGTCCAGTATGGGTCAGCTACTCACTCCTCCAGCACACTGTTTAGTATGCTGGGGCTGGAATGACGTCTTATCTGGCATCACAGAGGGCGCACAAGGGAGGAGTGGGGAGCTGCAAGAAGAGCCTCCCTCGCCGCCCACACTGCCGCCGCCTGCCACTTCTCCTCCTGCATTAATTGGCAGAGAAAGCACCTGTCATTATGGTAAGCAGGTGCCTGCTCTGCCATACTGAAGGACAGCTTCAGGGGGGCCGATTTGACAGGGCTTCTCTCGGCGCCCCTATTTTCAGGCACCTAGAGGATTGGCCCGGTGCTGAGGGGGGGGGTTAAGAGCCGCTCACCCAGCGCTGCGGCCCAAGACAAGGGCAGGCAGCCCACCAGGAAATATCCCAATGGGCCCCCCAGCAGTCCTGCACCCTAGGTGAAGTTGCCTAATGGTTACGCCAGCCCTGACTACATACACTCTAGTTCTTCGCCTGCGCGCATTCCATCGCTATCGATGGTAGCAAAATGGCGCGCTGAGTTCTCGAATGGAGAAAGGCAAATAGGCCATTCGTCACGAATAGGTAATAACACATTTACCTAAAAAACCTGTCCACAGCCAAGAGGACAGTAAAAAAGACTGGAGCCATAGGTAAGGGGATGTCCGAGTTATAATGTATTTCCTGTCCTAATCAGCCAAGTGGGTGAAGCTAACCTGTAGTGATGCTGCCATGGATTTGACACGAACTCATATTTAAAATATTGTTGTACAGTTGCATTTATGAATTATACCACCTACATTTACAAGGGCAAATAGTTTTATGTTGCACAACAAATTTGTTGTAGTTGAAAAATTTAACAAAATTATAGAGGATTAAACAATACCGGTCTACGATGTTTTTTTATTAATTTATGAGACATAAAGGTTCATGCTAGGTTACTGTATTTACAAGTATGATTCAGATGTGTTTCAGTAAATTATATGACCGCAGGGAAAATTAATTATTTATGCTCCAAAATTACTCTTTCAAACCTCAGTTCAATTATGCAATTTTTTTTTTCTCAAAGGAGACACAGGGTGCAGCTTGACATTGAAGACATACATTTGTTATAAAACAAAATACTTATTTCCAAACTGAATTAAGTTCCATAGAAAAAGCACAAGAAAATGTAATCAAGTTTTGTAAGACTGATGAACCATTATTGAACTTCCAAAATAACATTTATGGCTTGAATTTCTACAATTTCTACAACACCAAGTGCCACTTTGTATATTTGCTCATTTATGTTTTGGTTCATAATTTTGTTCTGAATTGTATGTGGCTGTTTTTCTTTAGAAAAACATACAATGTCAGGAAGGTAACATTCAATAATCAGAATTATCTATGTCAGAAACGATAAAGTTTTAGAAGAAACACTAGCAATATTATTAATACATTCAGGATGAATATCTAATTATATAAAGATTTTTACTTAGATCGCTGTACTAAATGCATTGGCCTGTACATGTTGACCGTTTGCATAGAGTAGTAATATCTCCAGCTTGCATTTCTTCGTTTATAAAAAAATCTGTATTTTAAATTGTATCAAAAAGGAAGAATTTTTTTTAACTGTAATCACTATCTGATAAGTCACAGCACATACTATAACTCCAAATGTTTTTGTAGCATAGCAAGAATTTGAAGCAAAGGATGCATAGCTACCATATAAACATATAATAAAACAGCAATTCTGTATACACATTATTTTACACAAACTTAAAATTTTTAATTATGTAAATGTACACACTTTTTATTTTTATAATTTTTTGTTTAGCCTTTATAAAAATATTTGGGTAATGAAAAGCATATACAGTATCCTATAACTTTCAGTCATCCACACAGGGTCTAAAATTGTAGTGTAAAAGCAAAACACAGTCTCTCACATACAGTAGGTGTGACAAATATAGATAAAAATGCAAATACCTTGCTATTAGGTATTTGTAAGGACCCTAAAGGCATAACTAGCAGAACAGATGACTGAAAATGGAACAGAATATTAAATGTCTGCATTTGAGCATAGTGTCCACAAACAGTAAATTCAGTTAAACCATATGCTTCTAAAATAAAGATATTTGAAACTTGTATAGCAATCTTTATCACTATCTAGGGTGGTAATGTAATGTTAACAGTGAAATGCTTGAGTTCATTCACTCTCCCCTTCACCTGCCTGGCTGTAGGAATGATATGACCCAATTGAAACTCCCTTTGCTGTTTAGAAGTAGTTTGACTTGTACCTAATGTATTGAAGGTATCTGTTCAGGAAATGTGAAAGTGTATTTAGATGTCTTTTGTGGAACAGCTTATTTCAGAGTGGATTCTTTCAGTGAATTGGAATAATTAGAGTGATGGGTGTCTTGTTTGAAGCCTGTGAAAAAGAACCACGTAACTACCCAACTGGTACAAAATGAGTTAGGTGCCACCACTTCACCACTGCCATGTTCTTTTTCATATAATTTTAGAAGAGCATGGCAATGGTAACACTTGGAAGAATATTACAATGCATAGTTGGTAATAGTCAATAACAATTTCTCACATTTGGCAGAAATTTCAAGATGGCTGTCAAAGGTATAAATAAAAAACATGTAATTTACTCATTCGTCTTAGATGTTGAGGTCAATGGTGCCTTCATAGGCTTTTCTATTATGCCAAATGCATTGATGATACTAATGGGTGACAATGTGCTATTAATCCCATATGTTTATATTGACATTACATTTCTTTTGGGTAGTTAATCATTGTTCTTTGAGTTATTGTGCACATGAGTATGTTACATTATTTCATAATGTTATAACATAGGCACAGTGTTTATTTGTCCTTTAATGGATTAATGATGAATTAATCAATAACATTTCTCACACATGTGTTCAGGTCAGCTGCGGTTGTTGTGGTGTTTGTTGTTTTCATGCACAAACACTTTCAAGTCTTGTGTGGTGTTAAATTAAATAACATTTTGATCATTCCATTGAGGTTTTCTTAATGGTTCTTTAGGAAGATTGTATTTTTTTCAACAAAGTGTTGTCAAAAAGTATTGGGATTATGACATTGTGGTCTTATTAACATTGTTATCAAACAAGTCATCAGCAGCAGTCAATAATAATCAAACAGTAGATAGGAATGTAACATTTTGTTAATGATCATTTGTGAATTTTCTTTAAAACTGATTTTCAAATAAACATAGTTTTTATTAGTTTGTGGGTTTTTAGATCTTTTTGGAGCAGCTTGCTATATAACAAGTCTTTTGATCTCAATGAGTATTAGAGATCTTAGAGATCTGATTCAGTTATTTACCCTGTACTTAAAGGGATATGAACCAATGCCAATTGTCTGACAGATTAGAACTTGTTTTGTTTGGAGTAGGATTTTAACTGAACCAGGATGACATGTGCATGCAGATTTGGCTGAAATGTAATTCAGGAGAATTTGGTCCAATTGGCAAAACTCCATATCTCAAAAAACCCACGCTTTACCACCATTTCTTACCATTTATTAGACTTCATAACATTTAGCAATAATGTTGCTTTATTTTAATAAGAACAGAACCTTTCTTTTACACATAAATACATGCTTTCTACTGTTCCCACATTTAGTTGCAATTCTGATGAATCAACCGGATTCATTCAATCAGTTATCTATGTTACAACCATGCCAAAATTATTACAATCTCACTACTAGGGATAATTCAACATGAGCAATGTTGCAATAGGGCACCAATTAACTTATGATGAGACTATGGTAAAAGTATTAAAGATATGGATATCTAGATCACACAATGAGATCAAAGAAAAGTAAAATAAGGGCTCAGGTCGCTGACTCGATATACTATTGGTGTTAGCACTTACTACTGTTATCGTATAACAGATAGCTGACACTACGAGCATTAGCTTAGCTCAATTTATATGGCTGTTCAATCCTCTATTCATTCTGTATCAATCCGGTTTTCGTATGGATCTTAGATAACAGTGGTTGTAGCGGGTGGCTTAGTAATAGAGTAGGATTTTTATAAGTGGTGCCCTCGAAGGCACATTGGACTCAATAGGAGAAATAGCCTTGTAGCATCTTTCCCCTTTCATTTGTACTGTTGAAGCCATTTACACTATTACCAGGATAACGTTGTATCAATAGTGATGTTGCGAACATAAAAATTTTTGTTCGCGAACGGCGAACGCGAACTTCCGCAAATGTTCGCGAACGGGCGAACCGGGCAAACCGCCATAGACTTCAATGGGCAGGTGAATTTTAAAACCCACAGGGACTCTTTCTGCCCACAATAGTGATGGAAAAGTTGTTTCAAGGGGACTAACACCTGGACTGTGGCATGCCGGAGGGGGATCCATGGCAAAACTCCCATGGAAAATTACATAGTTGATGCAGAGTCTGGTTTTAATCCATAAAGGGCATAAATCACCTAACATTCCTAAATTGTTTGGAATAACGTGCTTTAAAACATCAGGTATGATGTTGTATCTATCAGGTAGTGTAAGGGTTACGCCCGCTTCACAGTGACAGACCAAACTCCCCGTTTAACGCACGGCAAACAACCGCAAACAGTCCATTTGCACAACTGCAAACTCCCCATTTGCACAAGGTTGGATACCAAGCTAGCCATGTCCCGTTCCTTGTCCTCACTGATGTCATTGAAGGTCTCTTTTCCTCCACCCAGGAAGCGGGAGGTGGAAAAAGATGCTTGGTCGGTCCTCCTACTTCAAATTTGGGGCACTGCGCGTGCAATCTAATGTGCCACCAGATAGGAGTGGTGTGTTAAGTAGTGCTATTCCTATCAGTTTAATCCCTGTTACGTCCCCTATCAGGGGACGTGTATATAAGGCATCGATTTTAGGAAGCGGGAGATGGAAAAAGATGCTTGGTCGGTCCTCCTACTTCAAATTTGGGGCACTGCGCGTGCAATCTAATGTGCCACCAGATAGGAGTGGTGTGTTAAGTAGTACTATTCCTATCAGTTTAATCCCTGTTACGTCCCCTATGAGGGGACGTGTATATAAGGCATCGATTTTAGGAAGCGCCACCAGATAGGAGTGGTGTGTTAAGTAGTCCCCCTCATCAGGCCTTTTTTAGTCTAATGTATCGCCCACTGTCAGTCCCTTCGGGATCCATCCCTCATTCATCTTAAAAAAGATGAGGTAATCTAGACTTTTTTGACCTAGGCGACTTCTCTTCTCAGTGACAATACCTCCTGCGGCACTGAAGGTCCTTTCTGACAGGACACTTGAAGCGGGGCAGGCCAGAAGTTCTATCGCAGATTGGGATAGCTCAGGCCACAGGTCAAGCCTGCACACCCAGTAGTCAAGGGGTTCATCGCTCCTCAGAGTGTCGATATCTGCAGTTAAGGCGAGGTAGTCTGCTACCTGTCGGTCGAGTCGTTCTCTGAGGGTGGACCCCGAAGGGCTGTGGCGATGCGTAGGACTTAAAAAGCTCTGCATGTCCTCCATCAACAACACGTCTGTAAAGCGTCCTGTCCTTGCCGGCGTGGTCGTGGGAGGAGGAGGATTTCCGTTGTGCTGTGACATCACCCTTATACGCTGTATAAAGCATACTTTTTAATTGATTTTTGATCCTTTCCGACTTGCCGTAATTCGGTAACATTTCAGGCACTTTCTGCTTATACCGAGGGTCTAGTAGCGTGGACACCCAGTACAGGTCGTTCTCCTTCAGCCTTTTTATACGAGGGTCCCTCAACAGGCACGAAAGCATGAAAGACCCCATTTGCAGAAGGTTGGATGCCGAGCTACTTATGTCCTGATCCTCGTCCTCAGTGATCTCTCTGAAGGTACGTACAACACCACGGGTACCAGAAAGGTGACAACGAGCACCCTGGGATGCCTGTTGTGGTTGGTCTTCCTCCTCCTCCTCAAAGCCACATTCCTCCTCTGACTCCTCTTCCTCACAATCCTCTTCCAGCGTTGCCGCAGGTCCAGCAAGCGATGCTGATAAGGCTGTTTCTGGTGGTGATGGTGACCACAACTCTTCCTCTTCCTCTTCACACTCATCTACGGCCTGATCCAGCACTCTTTGCAGGGCACGCTCCAGGAAGAAAACAAATGGTATGATGTCGCTGATGGTGCCTTTGGTGCGACTGACTAGGTTTGTCACCTCCTCAAAAGGACGTATGAGCCTACAGGCATTGCGCATGAGCGTCCAGTAACGTGGCCAAAAAATTCCCAGCTCCGCAGACGCTGTCCTAGCACCCCGGTCATACAAATACTCGTTAACGGCTTTTTCTTGTTGGAGCAGGCGGTCGAACATTAGGAGTGTTGAATTCCAACGTGTCAGGCTGTCGCAAATCAAGCGCCTCACTGGCATGTTGTTTTGCTGCTGGATTTCGGAAAAGTGCGCCATGGTTGTGTACGAACGCCTGAAATGGTCACACACCTTCCTGGCCTGCATAAGGACGTCCTGTAAGCCTGGGTACTTATGCACAAAGTGTTGTACGATCAGATTACACACATGTGCCATGCATGGCACATGTGTCAACTTGCCCAAATGCAATGCCGCCAACAAATTTCTTCCGTTGTCACAAACCACTTTGCCGATCTCCACTTGGTGCAGAGTCAGCCACTGATCCACCTGTGCGTTCAGGGCAGACAGGAGTGCTGGTCCGGTGTGACTCAGGCAAGTCAACCCCAAGACGGCGTGACACTGCCTTATCTGGGATGTGGAACAGTACCTGGGGAGCTGGGGGGTGCCGTTGATGTGGAGCAAAACGCAGCAGCAGAAGAGAACTCAGCCGAAGAGGTTATGGAAGAGGATGGAGTAGGAGGAGTAGAGGAGGTGGCAGCAGGCCTGCCTGCAAGTCGTGGCGGTGTCACCAACTCCTCTGCAGAGCCACGCATTCAATGCTTGGCAGCCGTCAGCAGGTTTACCCAATGCACAGTGTGGGTGATATACCTGCCCTGACCATGATTTGCAGACCAGGTATCAGTGGTCAGATGGACCCTTGCCCCAACACTGTGTGCCAGACATGCCATTACTTCCTTTTGCACAATCGAGTACAGGTTGGGAATTGCCTTTTGTGCAAAGAAATTTCGGCCGGGTACCTTCCACTGCTGTGTCCCAATAGCTACACATTTTTGGAATGCCTCAGACTCCACCAGCTTGTATGGTAAAAGCTGGCAGGCTAAGATTTCAGTCAAGCCAGCTGTCAGACGCCGGGCAAGGGGGTGACTTTGTGACATTGGCTTCTTATGCTCAAACATGTCCTTGACAGACACCTGACTGTGGGCAGATGAGCAGGAACTGCTCAAGGCGAGAGATGGAGGGGCGGATGGTTGAGAGGGGGCAAGGAGGACAGCAGTGGGTGATGTGGATGAAGATGCTGGACCAGGAGGAGGATGGCGGCTTTGAGTTTGTGTGCTGCTTGTACTCATGTGTTGATCCCATAGGCGTTTGTGATGTGCGATCATGTGCCTTCGCAAAGCAGTTGTACCTAGGTGGGTGTTGGACTTCCCACGACTCAGTTTCTTTTGGCACAGGTTGCAAATGGCATCGCTGTTGTCAGAGGCAGACACACACAAAAAATGCCACACTGCTGAGCTCTGCAATGATGGCATTCTGTTGGTGGCAACAGCATGCGTTGATTGGCGTGCTGTCCGGCTGACCCCGGGTGCCGATGCATGCTGTCTGACTGTGCCACTAGCTCCTTGTGACGACCTCCCCCTGCTTCCAACTCGTCTCCTCCTCCTCTCTGTCTCCCCATCTGAACTTTCCCCCTGTTCTTCTTCTCTTCTAGCGGGCACCCATATGACATCCACGGACCCATCGTCATCATCAACCGCTTCACTTGTATCTGACAACTCAGTAAAGGAAGCAGCAGCGGGTACAACATCATCATCATCACACCGTACATGTGTAATGCTGCCTGACTGAGACATATCCCTGTTATCTACATCCTCTGTCAATAATGGTTGCGCATCACTCATTTCTTCCAACTGATGTGTAAATAACTCCTCTGACATACCAAGTGAAGCGGCTGTGGTGCTAGTGTTGGTGGTGGCGGCAGGCGGGCAAGTGGTAACTTGAGAGGTGCCCGAAGCTAAGCTGGAGGAGGATCGTGCGTCAAGGTTCCGAGCGGAAGCTGTAGAAGATTGGGTGTCCTGTGTTAGCCAGTCAACTATGTCCTCAGAACTTTTCAAGTTCAGGGTACGTGGCCACTGAACACTGGGCATTATTCTAGGGCCAAAGGGAATCACAGCACCACGACCACGACGGCCCCTGCGGGGTGGCCTGACTCTGCCTGTCATTTTTTTTTCGATTAGTGGTACTATGTGTGCAAGCTACTGTGACAACAGATATGAGTGGCACTGGTGTGACACTGTGCCCTGGCAGGCCCTGAAACGCACACTCGTGAAGGAAACTGACTGCTATTATCTTACAATCCAAAAAGTTTAGTTTTTTTTAAATGCAAGCTATTGGGACACCAGATATGAGTGAGTGGTGGCACTGGGCAGGCCCTGAAACGCACACTCGTGAAGGAAACTGACTGCTATTATATTACAGTCAAAAACGTTTTTTTTTTTTGTTAAATGCAAGCTATTGTAACACCAGATATGAGTGGTGGTACTGGGCAAGTGGGCACAGTATACGCTGTGAGCCTGACACACACGCTGGCAGACAACTAACTGCTATTCAGTCTATTACAGTCAAAACATTTTTTTTTATATGTACACTACTGTTACACCAGATATGAGTTGCACTGGTGTGACACTGTGCCCTGGCAAGCCCTGAAACGCACACTCGGAAGGAAACTGGTTGCTATTATATTACAGTCCAAAAAGTTGTTTTTTTTTTTTAAATGCAAGCTATTGGGACACCAGATAGGAGTGAGTGGTGGCACTGGGCAGGCCCTGAAACGCACACTAGTGAAGGAAACTGACTGCTATTATATTACAGTCCAAAAAGTTTAGTTTTTTTTAAATGCAAGCTATTGGGACACCAGATATGAGTGGTGGCACTGGGCAACTGGGCACAGTATACGCTGTGAGCTTGACACACACACTGGCAGACAACTAACTGCTATTCAATCTATTACAGTCAAAATTGTATTTTTTTTAAAAAATGTACACTACTGTTACACCAGATATGAGTTGCACTGGTGTGACACTGTGCCCTGGCAGGCCCTGAAACGCACACTCGTGAAGGAAACTGACTGCTATTATATTACAGTCCAAAAAGTTTAGTTTTTTTTAAATGCAAGCTATTGTGACACCAGTGAGTGAGTGGTGGCACTGGGCAGGCCCTGAAATGCACACTAGTGAAGGAAACTGACTGCTATTATATTACAGTCAAAAAAGTTTAGGTTTTTTTTAAATGCAAGCTATTGGGACACCAGATATGAGTGAGTGGTGGCACTGGGCATGCCCTGAAACGCACACTCGTGAAGGAAACTGACTGCTATTATATTACAGTCCAAAAAGTTTAGTTTTTTTTGTTAAATGCAAGCTATTGTGACACCAGATATGAGTGGTGGTACTGGGCAAGTGGGCACAGTATACGCTGTGAGCCTGACACACACACTGGCAGACAACTAACTGCTATTCAGTCTATTACAGTCAAAACATGTTTTTTTGTTTTTTTTAAATGTACACTACTGTTACACCAGATATGAGTTGCAATGGTGTGACACTGTGACCTGGCAGGCCCTGAAACGCACACTCGGAAGGAAACTGACTGCTATTATATTACAGTCAAAAAAGTTTAGTTTTTTTTTAAATGCAAGCTATCGTGACACCAGATATGAGTGGTGGCACTGGGCAAGTGGGCACAGTATACGCTGTGAGCCTGACACACACTCTGGCAGACAACTAACTGCTATTCAATCTATTACAGTCAAAATTTATTTATTTATTTTTTAAATGTTAGCCAGTAAACTATGTCCTCAGAACTTTTCAAGTTCAGGGTACGTGGCCTCTGAACACTAGGCATTATTCTAGGGCCAAAGGGAATCACAGCACCACGACCACGACGGCCCCTGCGGGGTGGCCTGCCTCTGCCTGTCATTTTTTTTTTCGATTAGTGGTACTTCGCATGCAAGCTACTGTGACAACAGATATGAGTGGCACTGGTGTGACACTGTGCCCTGGCAGGCCCTGAAACACACACTCGTGAAGGAAACTGACTGCTATTATATTACAGTCCAAAAAGTTTCGTTTTTTTTAAATGCAAGCTATTGGGACACCAGATATGAGTGAGTGGTGGCAATGGGCAGGCCCTAAAACGCACACTAGTGAAGGAAACTGACTGCTATTATATCACAGTCAAAAAAGTTTTTTTTTTTTTAAATGCAAGCTATTGTGACACCAGTGAGTGAGTGGTGGCACTGGGCAAGTGGGCACAGTATATGCTGTGAGCCTGACACACAGGCTGGCTGGCAGGCAACTGCAATTACATTACACAGAAAAAAAAAAAAAAGCAGACTGATGTTCTAGCCCTAAAAAGGGCTTTTTGGGGTGCTGTCCTTACAGCAGAGATCAGATGAGTCCTTCAGGACTGTAGTGGACGCTGAATACACTAGCCTAGCTATCAATTTCCCTATCAAATGAGCAGCAGCTACACTGTCCCTTCGGCATTGCCGGATTTCACGTTTTTGCGGCTCCTACATGCAGCCGAACGCTCGTTTTGGGGTCCCATTGGTACCTGCTGGTACCCCTTGGCCCTGGCTCACATTCTAACCACTTTATCCCCCTTTTTTTGTGACCTGACACCCTTATTTGCGATATCAGACTGTGCGCGTGACGGAATCAGACCACGTCCATTCGCTTCCGGTCCTTCTCGGTCGGCCTCTCAGCTCCTGTGTGTGCTCATTGGTGGCTGTACCTCCTGTGAGTTACCCTCTGTGCTTTCCTTGCCTGCCTCTGACCCATTATATACAATGCCTCAGTCTAAGCAGACCTTCTCCTCACCTACTAGGGAGCTAAGATCAGGTCCTTCCCCTGATCATGAGACTATGACCCTTCCTCCCCCACTGAGCCCAGGGATTATACCCCTGTTGCCCCAGGGTATTATGCAATGGCATTTCAGCGTTCCCTGTCTGATGCCATCCTATCTGCCATGGGGAATATGTAATCCTCTCTCTCACAGTCCATTGCACAGGCACTGATGCAGACTCAACCTGCCCCCACCATCTAAAGCGGGCCCTTCAGGCAATCGGTCCAGGTCCCCTAAAGCTATGGGCAAAATCTCCTCTGTGATTGATGGTCATAAATTCATCCGAGATAGCATTGAATTAGCATGCAAAAGAGCAAAAAAGTGCCAGAGTCTGATACCGACTCTGAATCAGAATTCAGGTCTCAAGAGGAGGCTTTGATGGAGTCTGCCTCAGAGTCTGACATTTTAAGTCCCTCTTGAACCATGAGGATGATAATAGCTTTGCAATAAAACACAATCCAACTCATATATTTTATTGTGAAGAATACTCTTAATTATTGGTTCCTGGCAGTGGATAGCAGACAATACTTAGCTGCAGAGCAAGTTAAAAGGAATGGCCTTGAAACTCATAGATCTCAGTGGAGCATACTGCAACTGTCAAAAATAACCTACTAAGTTCTCAGTGATTACTTTTCTAGCAACCAATTTCATTACCCCTACTTTGTGTCACTATACCACACTCCCTCTAGCATGTAAGCTCATTGAGGACCCTCAATCATTCTGTTCCTGTGTGTCCATTTGTCTGGTTACAATTACGTGTCTGTTAGTCCACCCATTGTACAGCGCTACGGAATTTGCTAGCGCTATATAAATAATAAAATAATAATAATAATAATAATATATCAGTTTGAGAAATTGAGGCTTGTGAAGGTGCAAGATGTTACATCATATAACCAAACAGCTACCAGCAGTGCGACCGGTGCAGCATGACATAGCACTCAGAGAGCTCCTCGCAATTGCTCTTTTTGCCAGCCCTGGCATGGTTGATGGGCCTTATGCTCTGCATGAAAGGCAACAAACGACATCTGGCATAGTATGCATCATTATATCTTTAGATTTGTTTCACTGACAGGGATTGTTTTCACTTTTAGCTATTCCCCTTTTCCCAAGAAAAGTCCATGCCATTATAGAAATCCACCACGTTGCACTGCAAATCTAGTTAATGTACTTGTGTGTGGTGTATCTGTGTATATGTGTGAATGCAAGTTTGTATATGTGTAGTATCTGTGTATTAGGGATGTGCATGGGCAGAAAATGGTTTAACACTTCTGAAATTCGGGACTTCGGCAATTTGGGACTTTGGCACTTCCGAACTTCGGCAATTCGGCACTTCGGTATGGCACTTCTGAAAAACAGGACTTCGGCTATTTGGGAATTCAGCAATTTGGGACTTTGGCACTTCGCACTTTAGGACTTTGGCAATTCCCTAAGTCTAAACCTACCCCTAACCCTAACCCTGTCCCTAACCCTAACCATACTTCTAACCCTAATTAATATCCCACCTTCCCTATCTTCCCATTAAGGCATCAATTTAATATATTTGGATACACTTTTACAAGTATTGTTTTAAAATATTAAAATGTAAAACAAAAAAATCATATTTAAAAAATATAATAAGTTTAAAAAAAAATTTAAATAATGAAATATTTTTCATAATCTAAAATCATTCTAAAACTTTATTTCAAATTTCCAAGTTTATTAAATCATTGGAAAATCGTATCCAACAATATTAAATCAAGGCCTTAGTCTTCTAATATTCCACCACACTCACTTTGCACCCTCAATTATCTCCTCTTCTTCAGAAGGGGAACCACAAATCTCACTATTCCTTGCAGCCCAGAACAGAAAACAGTGTGTGACTCCACCAGGCAGACGTCGAGCATCTTTCTTTCTTCTGACCCATAAGTTAATGAAGCAGTGTCCACAGATAACTATGCAATGTTCCTACCTCGGTGCACTGCTTAATTTAAAGGAGCCAAACTGGAGTAACCAACGAGTATAGAGATCCACCTTTACCTGCATCTGTGAAGATGATAGACTATTAATATTCCCCTCTAGACCTATAGTGCTTTCATTCCTCTCTAGCCACTATAGAAGAAGACAATTTCTGCTCCAAAACCTATTCAATGTCACTGCATGTAGGCTTGGAAGGAGCACTGGCCCTGGTGCTTCGCACCCCCAGGATCCACTTCTGGATCTAACCCATAGGTGGATTACAGCAGACTTTCCAATTAGAAGACCTAAACATACTGGAAATAGTAGTCCACTAAACAATATGAGTAATGAGTAAGATGTTTCTGGGAAATGGGCTGATATTTTTTTTTTTTTAACATTTTAAAACTCTCCAATTTTGGTGAATGGAGCTAGTGAATTTCCCAAATCAGCAATATATAATCTTGTTGTTCTATGCACAAAGCGCTGACAGTATCCTCCAGGCATTAATGGCTAATCCATACCAATATATGCAATGCGTGTCTTGTCAGCATGTGTTAATAATTTGACTAGGTGTTCTTTCTAGTCTAAATTGTTCACATATCAACTTATCAGCTACAGTATATCCCCATGAGAAGATCACTAAATGCAGTGTGTAGGATTAAAGTAGCATTATTTTAATATGAATCATTTAAACCATATAAAGAATTTTGTTATTAAAACAAAGGCTTCAGATATGTAGAGATGTGTGTGGTTAGTTTGATTAAATGTCTTTGATGTCAAGGCAAGTTTAAAATAAAAATATGACCACCCTGAATACAAAAGAATGTGTGGTAGGTCTCAAAATCCCTATTCTGTTAAAATAATCTATACTAACAGCAGGGCCAATTCAGGTTATTGGTTACGTTGTGTATGCTAATATCTTTAAATGGTAATAATTACATGATTTTGCTATTACATGACGAAAAGTCATGATTTTATTAAAGACACGGAGGCGAGTATTGCATATCCCTTTCTTTACTGTCCACCAATAGCAGCAAAGAATACAAACAGAATGAAAAAAAGAATGAACATGTGATAACATAGGCCCCTCCCCGCTCGGGTCCCAGTATAACAGGCAGCACTTCCCTTCCATTTCCCTCTTTCTGAAGATGCGACCAAGGTAAAATGTCCAGAACGAGAGTAGTGTGAGAACAAAGTCCCAAGGTAAATAACTTAAAACTGGAGAAGATAGAACATCAATAACTGGGAAGCTTGACCATAGAAGCCATAGGACCATCGGAGAACAGCGGGAGGAGTCCTTCTAAGCCGAACCACTGCTTGCTGTCTTGCCAGATTAAGCTGTGAAGACATAAAGGAACAGGAGCCGACAGGTTAAAGTCGATACTTGTAACTAGTTTCAAGGCTACCCGAGTGAGAAAAAATGGCCCACATATGCACAGTCTCACAAAACAACTGATATATTCAGCATTATCGAAACAACATTGTCTAAGGATGGCCCCACTTACCGTACTGAACCATACTATGTGGAGTATTGTAGTATTAGTAATTCTGGGGGGGAAAATACATTATTACAACTGTGTAAGAACGAAAAAGGGTGGGACAATACTCGCCTCCGTGTCTTTAATAAAATCATGACTTTTCGTCATGTAATAGCAAAATCATGTAATTTTATAACAAGACACGGAGGCTCATATTGCAAGTTTAAAGATGAATGTGGGGCCGGCCAAAAGTAGAATTCTCGGAAGGTAGACTCCCTAGACCAGTCAGCCGTCCTCATGATGTCTTCCAGGCGTGCGCCTGCCGACATCATAGAGGAGGCTGATGCCCCCCGGACCGAATGGGCGCCAAATAACGTGGTATCAATGCCTGCTTGGGACAGCAGCCATTTCACCCATCGTGACAAGGTAGTGCTAGAAATCGGGTGAAAAGGAGGACGGAAAGATAGAAACAACTGAGGAGAGGCTGTAGAGCGATGTGGGTTGGTGCGAGTCTCGTATTCGCGAAGGCAGGCCACTGGGCATAGTGAAGGAGAGGTAGGGAAACTAGGGTAGGATACGCTTTAATGGAAGTCTTAGTCCGCCTGCTGATGTTGAAGGTTACCCCGTCCGGGGTATATGACTTGGCATCGAAGTCCAGTGCTCTGACATCCGAAACCCTCTTGCATGAAATGAGGCAGAGCAGACAAACCAATTTGGCAGATAGTTGTTTGAGGGAGAGTTCTGTGTTAGCGGGCCAGGATGAGAGGAACGCCAATACGACCGAGACGTCCCAGGTCGTGGAGTAGCGGGCCTGGGTGGTCGTGAAAATCTGGAACCCTTGAGGAGTCGGCACACTAAGGGGTGTTGTCCCGCGGGGCAGCCCTCGAAGCCTTGGTGAATCGCCGAGATAGCAGATCGGTAGAGGTTAATAGTCCTATAAGCCTTTCCAGCTTCGAAGAGGTACGTCAGGAACTACAGGACCACTGTTACAGAGGCCGAAACGGGATCCTCGTTCCGAGCCATGCACCAGCCAGCCCAAGCTCGCCAAGCTGACCCATATACCCGTCTAGTGCCGGGAGCCCATGCTGCTGCCAATAAGCGTCTAGTTGTGTCCGAAACTCCTTGGATTTCCCAGGGTCCCCGGAGATCCGCCATGCCAGGAGTGGGAGAGACCCTTCTAACCTGAGGGGGTGATGTCGCCCCGTCGGGTCTTGCAGCAAGTTGTGGTGTCCCGGTAGGAGTTGGGGGTAGTCCAACGACATCTCGAGCATTTGGGGAAACCACGACTGCGTTTCCCAGAATGGGGTGACCATGACCACTTCCGCCCGGTGTTTGCGGGCCTGTAGGAGTGAGCGTGGGATCATGGAAAACGGGGGAAAGGCATAAAGGAGGCCTCCGTTCCAGTCTTGTAGGAAGGCATCCACTGCCTCCGCCATTGGGTCTGGTCTCCAGCTGAAGAAGCGTGGGAGTTGGGCGTTGAGCCGGGAAGCGAAAAGATCTATGGTAAACGGTCCCCAGAGAAACGATATATTGGAGAACACCTCCCTGGCCAATCTCCAGTCGCTGGTGTCTGAGAGATAACGTGAACCCCAGTCCGCCTGGACGTTGTGTAGACCAGGTAGGTATTCCGCGTAGACCATCAGGTTCCGTTCCAGGCAAAATTCCCAAAAGTCTTTCGCCAATCTGGCCAGGACCGCCGACTGTGTACCACCCAGGTGGTTGACATATCGCACCGCCGAAACATTGTCCACGCGGAGCCGGATACATGATAGGGCACGGTCCTTGGCGAAGCTGCGAATGGCGAAGGAGCCTGCCAGGAGTTCAAGGGCGTTGATGTGCAGTCGGGATTCGGATTCCGACCACCGGCCCCCTGTTGAGACTCCCTCGCAGTGGGCTCCCCAACCGTGGAGACTCGCATCTGAGTCGATCGTGAATTCTGGCATTGAGCCGAAAATGGCTTTGCCGTTCCATGCAGATAGGTTGAGAATCCACCATCGCAACTCGTCTTTCGTCTCGCTGTCCAATGATACCAGATCCGCGTAGGACGCTCCGGATCTTAGGTGAGCGATCTTCAGGCGCTGTAGCGCTCGGTAGTGGAGTGGACCTGGGAACACGGCCTGTATCGAGGAGGCCAGCAGGCCTATGAGGCGTGCAAGTTGGCGTAAGGTAGGATGGGGCCGGATGAGGGCTCTGCGTAACTCTTTGCGAATGGATCGAATTTTGGATATCGGGAGGCTCAACGTTGCTGCCCCCGAATCCACTAGGAATCCTAAGAATTCCATGCGGGTGGCGGGGGTCAGGCACGACTTCTCCCAGTTGATTATGAAACCTAAGCGTGAAAGGAGGTTTATGGCCAGCTGTAGATGTGTGAGGAGGGTGGAACGCTCCTGAGCCATGAGGAGAATATCGTCTAGGTAGACGATTAGTCGAACTCCTCGACTGCGTAGCCAGGCTATCACAGGCCGTAAAAGCTTCGTGAAGCACCACGGGGCTGAGGAGAGGCCAAAGGGTAGGCAGGTGAACCGCCATGTCTCGTGCCGCCAGTAAAAGCGTAAGAGGTCCCGAGATTCCGCCGCTATCGGCACTGTCAGGTACGCGTCTTTTAGGTCTAGTTTCGCTAGCCAGTCTCCGTGGAGGAGGAGATCTCTTAGTAGGTGAATACCTTCCATCTTGAAATGGCGGTACCTTACTATGGCATTGAGGGGGCGCAAATTTATGACGGGCCTCAATTGGCCGCCCTTCTTTTCCACCAGGAATATATTGCTTAGGACACCTGCGGGGTTGAGGGGTGCTTGTTCTATAGCCCCTTTGAGAAGGAGGGTTGAGAGTTCCTCGTCGATCCATCCGCGATCCTGGAGGGAAAAGCGGATCGGTCGAGGAGGGGGAATGTGTATGAGATGATTGGTGAGTTCTATATAGAAACCCCGAATAGTGGTCAGTACCCAGGGGTCTGAAGTGATTTGTGACCAGGCTGGGAAAAAATGTTGGAGTCTGCCCCCTACGTAACCCGGAGAAGAAATGTGTGGTATGAGGTAACTCACCGTATGGTCGTCTTGAGCTTGGGTTACCCCGAAGGCCTCTGGATCGCCATGGACGTCCGCAGGATGGAAAAAATGTGGGGCGGGAGGTGGAATCTTGGTATTGGTTACGGTGTTGGAAGGAGCCTCTTCCTGTGCCACGGGGTTGGGGGTAACTGCGGCGGGACAGACGGCTCCTGAATCTGCCGGCCCTGGTGGAGACCCGCCCCTGGAATACTCGTCTCATGGAGGCTTGGGCCTTGTCCAGAGCCGTGAATGCTCCAACGAAGCGCCCTAAATCTTTTATGAAGGAATCACCGAAGAGGAGTCCTTGGGCGTCTTTACCCGCTTCCGTAAGTGCGAGGTTGGCCAGTTTGGGCTCAATTTTAGTGAGGAACTGGGTCATCTTGGGGTCTACCTCCGGAGTGTCACAAACTTTATTGGGCACCACAGGCCTAGGACACTCTGCCCTCAAGTTGTTGCGTGCCGCTTTACTTAAGGGTCTTCTGACCCAATTTTCCAGGTATGTGGCAACGTGGTCAGCCGGGAGCCACTCTGCCGACCTCGGATGGTGTAGATCATCTGGGTCGAAGAGTGGGACACCCGAAGGATCCACGAGGGTGGACCCCGCAGCCGCGGGGTTCCCGGTCCCTATCTCGCCTCCGGGCATCTCTGCCTGAGCAGAGGAAAGGAGGTCAAGACCATCATCAGCGGCATCCGCATCAGAGTCGGTATCCGACTTGCTCATAGCCTCCTCATTTGACCCGATTTCTGAGTCGGTGTCGCTCTCTACCTGTGCTCTGGCACATTTCCATAGCCGCGCCCGTTCTGCCTGGCGCGGAAAGGCTCTTTTGCGTGGATGGGACACGCCTTCTGGGGCGACCGATGGTACGCCAGTCATGGTGTTTCTGGAGGCAGAGGGGTGCTTGGACTTACGGGTGGCCTTTTTAAACACCTCTTTAAACACCTCTCCCTGGGGATTTGTGGAGGGACGTGGTAAAGGCGTCAATAGGCCCGAAAGTTGCTCGTCTGAAGGACGTGGCAAGAGGGCCTGTGAAATGGTGTGGGAGAGGGTGGAGGACATAGACCCCATGGCTGCCATAATGGCGTCTGTTACTGAGCGCTGTAGCGCTAGGAACTGTGCCCCACCAGGGTGGGTAGTTCCGTCAGCCATAGTAGGCAAGTTGTCTGAGGTGACAGGAGCCTCACTCCTAATGAGTGGGGTATCAGACTCCCCAGAGGGAGTGGACCCAGCGGATAGTCTGGGTTTAGGCATGCTGAGAAAAACTAGCAGGGAGGAATAGGAAAAACTAACAGGGAGAAAAATGTATGGGTTAGTCACCCAAACAGCTAGACGAATCTAAAAACGCTCTCACCAGGGCCCAGACCGGAGACACACTTAGATGTAGGAGCAGGAAGTTTGAAAAATGGCCGCCAGGAATCTCGCGGGATTCGCGGCACCCGCGAGATTCGCGGTAAAACTACCGAACGTGCGATGCGGCAAGCATGCGAACGCTCTGTTCGCAAAATGGGGAATGAGGTGTGTGTGTGGCGAATCTGCCGAATAGGCTCAATGCGCGCGCATACACGGCCGGGAAAAAACGAGCGCAAAATGGCGCCCGCGGCAAAAAGACAGGCAGGCAAAAAAGACAGGCAGGAGACAAGATTACATAGATAGGGGAGGTCTGGGCCCTGAGACCAACAAAGAACCAGATAAAGACATAGAGGTACAATGAGACAAATTACTAAAGTGTAATTCAGAATGACAATGAAATAAATATAAATAAAATAAATGAGTACAAGAAATACAAATAAATATGAGATAAATATGGTAAGAAAAAACTATAGAATGCTACCAGGTTAAGTGGTAAGCAGACTGACAGAAAATATGAATGAACAAAATCAGTATACTTAAGAGAGAAAAATGACATGTACACTTATCTTTGTGTCGGAGCAGCAAAGAAAGAGAGGGAAATGGAAGGGAAGTGCTGCCTGTTATACTGGGACCTGAGCTGGGAGGGGCCTATGTTATCACATGTTCATTCTTTTTTTCATTCTGTTTGTATTCTTTGCTGCTATTGGTGGACAGTAAAGAAAGGGATATGGAATATGAGCCTCTGTGTCTTGTTATAAAATTATTGTGTTATCAAACTGCTTCTGATGCTTAGAATAGATGGAAGTAGTAAGTTACACAATATATTTAAATAAATAACACTCAACAGCATAGCAAATGGACAAGTCACATGTTTCCAATTCAATATATACAGGTTAATCTATAAATTCCAAAAAATATCTAGTTACAAGCTGTATAAGAAACATAATAAATATGGTTATTTTATGAACCCTGAAGAGGTCAGTTCATCTTATAAAACACATTGGATTTATAGATGTGCATTTTTAATATGAGTCACTGGCAAGTTACTAAGAAATATGATAGTAAACTGGAAAATCAGTTTGTCTTTACAGTTTTAATTCACCTCTAGGAGCAAAGTCATTGTACCGATATATCCTAACAAAAGCAGACAAAATAATTTGCATTAGTAAGGGATAAGATACATTTGGGTACATTTAGAAGAACTATAAATCCTAAAAAATTGTGGTTTGATTATTGAATGTCCATTAACACATGTTTCAACCAGATAACATTAAGATTTCAGAACATTCTTGTGAATTTGCTCCGAATAAAAGGCACACGTTAATAAAAGCCCACATAAAAAAAATTGATTAAATCCCCATTGTCATAAATGCCCACAAGGAAAATTATTGAATTTTTCTATGTGAGCAATTTTTCATGTGGACATTTTTCAGTGTGAGCAATTTTCCATGTGGACATTTTTCAGTGTGAGCTATTTTCCATGTGAGCAATTTTTCATGTGGACATATTTCACTGTGAGCAATTTTCCATGTGAGCAATTTTCCAGTGTGAGCAATTTTCCATGTGGGCATTTTTCAGTGTGAGCTATTTTCCATGTGGGCATTTTTTCATGTGGACATTTTTCAGTGTGAGCAGTTTTCCATGTGGGCATTTTTTCATGTGGACATTTTTCAGTGTGAGCAATTTTCCATGTGGACATTTTTCAGTGTGAGCTATTTTCAGTGTGGGCATTTTTCACTGTGAGCAATTTTCCATGCGGGCATTTTTAAGTGTGAGCAATTTTTCGTGTGGGCATTTTTCTTGTGCACATTTACGACCGTTTTTATTTTTATGTGGGAAATTTTCACGTGGACCTTTTTCATGTGGACTTTTTTCTGATAACTGGTTAGAAGATGTAGTGCTTAGTAAATAATTAATAAAAAGTAAGACAGAGCAGTGCATGTACTTGATCCCAACTTCATTGATTAGCACTTCTGTGATTGTGAGAAATAAACTGACCTCTGCTTGCCCAAGGGATTTATTCACTAAACACTGTGTAATTGGCTATTTTAGACATTTTTGCCATTTGGTATGTAATTTACTCCCGTTCAGTGTTTAGTGAATAAACCATTAAGTGACATTATGTTAAAATGTCTCTAAGTATTTGTGCACAGCTACATGTAGCTCTCTTAACCCTGGCCTGGCACCCATACCTGTGCTGGCTCCTTACTTTGCATCCTTTGTAATGTATTTGTATTGTAAATTGCTCAGAGCAGGTCGGAGCCTTGCCGCTAGTTACCATGGCAACGCTCTGACCCAGCGATGTGCTCACAGGAGAAATAAGGCAGCCTTCAGCCGGGGGAGCTGCAGGCTAAACTTCTCTTGCTACCACCCCTTGCTTGTAAAGTCCTGCCCCTTGCATATATATATATATAGTTTAAATAATACATTTTTACTTTTCCTACCTTATCATCCTCCCACACACACTGCACCCCTTACATGAAAACACTGCACCACTACACACACATTGTGCCCCTTACAAATACTGCACCCCTACACACACACACACACACACACACACTGCAGCCCACACACACTGCACCCCTCAGTCTGTCTGTATGTGTGTATTCATCACTCCATGTGTGGATGTATTCAGCAGTCTGGCTGTCTGTGTATTCAGCAGTCTGTGTGGATGTCTTCAGCAGTCTGTGTATGTTTGTTCAGCAGTCTGTGTGTACTCAGCAGGCTGTCTGTGTGTACTCAGTAGTCTGTGTGTGTGTGTGTGTTTCTGTGTGTGTGTGTGTATTCTGCAGTCCGTGTGTATGTATGCATTGCATTTGTTAGAGGTACCAATAAATATAAGCTTATATTTATTGATAATTTACATTTTTATTCCTGTTAGTGGTTGTGTAGGCAAGGCCAGAGCCCAGCTGGCAGTGTTAGGATTGTGTTTAGGAAACAGAGCCAAGATGCAGAAAAGACCTAGAGTAAATTGTAATGCAGCACAAAAGGGTCAAGCAGAGAGTGGTCAGGAAAGCTAGAGGTCAGGGCAGACGGCAAGGGATTGTAGTCGGATGCAAGCAGGAGTCGTAATACAAGAAAGCAAAATAGGACAAGCACTGAAGGTAGTTAGCACGACAGGAGCACAGTCAAAGGGTCAAGGGTCAATGGAGTTTAAATAACGAGAAGAGGCATGTGCACTTACTGTAGATCCACCCTCCTGTACACCCCCATTACAGACTTCCGTCCACTGTCCCTTTAAGAGTACTTGCTTCAGCACGCGAGCAACATAGGATTTCCCCCAAGGCTCCCCATATGAACAGTCGCATTTGGGAAGCTGCTTGTTCGGATGAACATAAGCGGCCAACAATGATGGTCGGGTCGGCCGTCCTGCACCGAACGTCCAGCGCAGCATGTATGTAAAGGGAGAGAGAGACTGGGCACGGGAGCGTGAGGTAGGTGAGCACGGGAGCAGCGACCTGACCAGCAGGCTTGAATTTACGTTGTTCCAAGCTGTTGCCATGTCACCCTGTGGCTGCAGAGCTCGCACACCCCTTAGGTCAGCCCTGAGCCTGAGCGAGGAGCAATGGGAAGCAGTGATTGGTTGAGAGTGTAAGCTGGTCACTCTCAGTCTATCACAGCTGCCCACTGCTGGCATGAATTTATATGGATATGGAAGAGTGTCATTTCTCTCTTATATATATATGGAGGAATGCTGGGCTATGGGTGGTAAGCAACCTCCATCAAATTTTTAACTATTTAAATATATGGTTTTACATTGAATGGAGGGACTGACATGATCATAGTGCCTGGAGAGTCCATTTATTTTTGAATTATTATTTCTGTTTATCAAACCTAGATATAAGTAAAAATGAAATTATTGAATTGGTAGTACTGAAAAGTACATGATTATCTTTATAGGTTTAGGCAGTTGCAACACTGTGTGAAATATATCACATATACAGCATTGGTAATTATTATAAAAAGTACAATAATGGTCCTGTTTTGTGGACAGGTACAAGACGTCACACATTTGTCTAATGTTACTAGCCAGATGTCTCCGTAATATAGAATTCTGGTACATGGATAGATTCAGCATGGAAACATTTCCTAGGAGGAGAGAGCCCTGTTACTATTAAAATTTCACAGTGACTAAAGACGATGACCAGTTAAATCTTTCATGCATTGTGTCAACATGTACATGCACTCAGTCATGTGTTACAAGGTATAAACAGATTTCTGAATTGTGTCCAGATAGACCACAAATGAAGAAGAATGTTAGTTATCATATATATATGTCTAGAACAGTGTCTGCTTTGAAACGTCTGAACCGCATGAACGGAAAAGAGGCTATACTAGTGTAATATGAAAGAAACAGAATTCTTGCTGTCACATAACATTCTCTAAGCAATATTCAAGTATCACAGAAGTACTTGATTATAAATAAAATAAAATTCTCTAATCTGGTTTATTAATTTTGTGTTTCACAACACAATAATAAAAAAGGACTTTAAAAAATGTTTGTTGCTGTCAATTAATATTAATAAAGAGTCTGTAATATTATACACAACATAGTACACTATGCCGTTGAGCTTTCTGGGTAACCACTCAGCAGCATGCAAACCTTCCCTTGTATATTATTGTTGACACCTCTTCCTCTTTTAATAGATATAGTGGGGAAAAATATATATTCATAAAAATTATATCCCATTATCCCTAGGATTTACCTTTTCTGCAGGAATGTGTGAAGAAGTGGCTGAGATACATCAGCTTTTTCCAATGGACCTCAGTTTTTCTGTAACTTTTCTACTGAAAACTGTCCAGTGCACTGTAGACACGTTTCATAATATGTGTTCCATTAAAGTAGGACTATAGTATTAGAACTACACTAACACTATAGTGCCCTAGTAGCCATTTACGTGCCCTACCCCCACATATAGGGAGTAAAAAAAAGGTAGTTTACTTGCCATTCCTCCCTCGCATTCCCAGTGTCCACTTTGCCATCCTGCCTTCTTAGCAGACATAATCAAGATGGATGATCTAAGCCAATCCAATGCTTTCCCATGGAAAAACATTCAGAGGCCAGCGCACATGCGTGGCAAAATGCTGCACTGCGGTAATCAGATGGCCTCAGTTTTACTCTGCTATTTAATCGAACCACCTCTAGCGGTTGTTTGAGAATGGTCATGCTTTTACTTGCAGGGTTAAAATGAGAGGGACATGGCACCCAGACCAGTTCATTAAGATGAAGTGCCTGTAGAGTCCCTTTAAGTTGCATGTCTCTCAGTTAGGTTTGCTAAGATTATGTGCAGGTGCTTTCAACCTATAGTGTATGTCAAGAGAGCAGGAGCTTATATGAAACAAAATACTGCAACTAGCATCACATTTACAAAACAAACAAAAACAAAAAACAATGAAAGCACTCCATGAATAAATAGTAGTAGTACAATATTTCAAATACAATGCATTCTGCTTCAGTAATTCACAAAGCTATATAAAACATATTTTAATAAAAAAAGGGGATTTAGATAAACATGATAACTATATAACTATATATAACTATATCACCATGGGCTGATGCCAACAGGGGAGTTTAGAGGAACTCCCCTGCTGGCCCTTGCAGAACCAGCACTATCTAAGCGCCGGCCCTGTTGTGTGATGAGCCGTTGGGGAGATCAAAGATCGTCCTCACCGACACTCTGGCACTTCAGTGCAGGAGCCAAGAGAGTGGAGGGGACCCAGGACCCAGCCGCTCTGCCAGTTTCCGCAAGGTTGGAGAGTTGCCGCGGTTACCATGGCAACACTTTGAGGCAAAAATTAGATATTAATGGAAAAAAAGGAACCCCTCACACACATAGCACCCCCCACACACACTACACCGCTCACACCCAGTGCACCCCTCGCAAAAAACACACTGTACCCCTCATACACAGACACTGTACACTTAACATACACACACTGCAGGCCTCACAAACACACACACATTGAACCCCTTACACACACTGCAACCTTCGCATACACACACACTGCACCCCTCACACACATACTGCACCCCTAACACACATTGCACCCCTCGTAAACACACTCACTGCAACCCTCACACACACACACTACACCCATCATACACACACTAAATGTACCCATTACAAACACACTGCACCCCTCACACAGACACTGTACCCTGACAAACACACTCTGGATTCCCTGCATGCAAACAACCCCTACACCCACTACATTACCTATACACACATATATTACAGCCCCTATACACACTATGGCCCCTATATCTCACTCTCTACAGCCTCTAACCACACATATTACACAAAGCATTGGATTGGCTAAAATTGCAAGGAGGCAAGATGGGGCAGGGCCAAACGCCGTTTTGGCCAATCAGCACCTCCTGAATCAATGCATGTCTATGAGAATAATTCACGCTCTGCATGGAGACGCTGAACGGCAGTGCTGCCTTCTGTGCAGCACTACCCCAGGAAGCACCTCCAGCAGCCATCTTAGGGGTGGCCAATGGAGTTGTCCCTAGGGGAGTGTTTGCATGAAAATGCCTGAAGGGAATTATTATACTCACCAGAACAACTACATTAAGCTATAGTTGTTCTGGTGACTATAATGTCCCTTTAAACTCGGTTAGAGATCAAATGTTGTCTCATAGTACAGTATTTGAGTTGGGAAGTGCAGTGTTTTGCTGCACATGTTCACAAGTCTACCAATGATTCCATATGTGGAATTATTGAATTGGCTGACATCATCAACATTAATGATCTGTTGCGGTCACCGGCCCGCCGAGCCTCACGGGCGTGCCCGACCGGCACGGCCACGCCGACAACACGAGCTTACCTGCTCGTCGCATCACGCCCGAATCAAACATGGCGCCGACCACGTGGTCGCGCCTAAGAGTAGCTCCGCCCCCGAAAATTATACCAACGTGTGCGTGACGTCACGACGTCAACGCACACGCACGTTTTGGGGTCAGAGGTCGCCCTCTGACCAATCATAGCCTAGAGAGGGGTATTTAAACCCCTAGCTTTCCCCATTACTTTGTCATGTCGTGGTTTCAGTTTCCTGGTTTCCTGAAAGTGCTAATTCTGTGTTTCTGATTTCCTGGTATCCTGATCCTTGGCGTTTCCCTGGTTATTCTGATCTCTGGTTTCCCTGACTTGGCTTGTTTAATCGGTATTGAGTATTTTCTGGCTTCCTTGACCTCGGCTTTCCCTTTGACCATTCTCTGTCTCTAGCGTATTAGTCCGGCCATTCTAAGGTCCGGTTTACGCTCTATCCTGTTATTTTCCTTTTCTTACTTATGTATATGTTTACATAGTTTCTGCGTGCTGGACCACATTACTAGTCGTGACATTACGACATGGCCATGGATCCTGCAGAACTATGCAAGCATATGATCGCATGTGAGAGTAGGGTGGAGGATATGGACCACAGGTTAGACCAATTTGCCCAGGCATTTCAGACCTTGCTCCAGAGGACTGCCTATTTAGAGGTCCCTCCGGTACCACCTGTGGTTCCGCCACCTGTAGTGGTTCCCGTACCACATAAACCACCGTCCATAACCTTGTCACCGCCCCCTCGCTATGGAGGTGATTCTAAGGAATTCAGAGGTTTTTTAAACCAAATTGAATACCACTTTGAGGCCTCCCCAGGTTCATTCCCAACAGATAGATTAAAAATAGGCTATCTGATGAACCAATTAACTGGAAAAGCCTTGACCTGGGCTAACCCCTTATGGGAGAGTGGTGACGCAGTAGCCCGTGATTACAGTACTTTTCTTACGGCCTTTAAGGCTACGTTTGAACCTAAAGGCAGGGAGAAGAACGCTGCCAAAGCCCTTATGAGAATCAAGCAAGGCAGTCGTTCTGTAGCCGATTATGCAATAGAGTTCAGGACATTAGCGTCTGAGGTTGATTGGACCAATAGTGGTCTGGTGGCTGCTTTCTCTGAAGGTCTAGCTGAGAGTATACAAGATGAGACTGCAGCTAGAGACCTTCCGGTTAATCTTAATGAGTTTATTGCCTACATGATAGACATTGATAACCGGCTCAGAGAGAGAGAGAAAAACAAACAACGTAACAGACGTTCTAATTTGTCCATAGCTCTTCGTTTCTCTAACCCAGTGGTGAGTAGCCAAACGCCTCTTCCAGAACCTGAACCCATGCAATTGGGTAGCGCTAAACTCACTGAGGCAGAGAGACAACACAGACGTAACGAAGGGTTATGTATGTATTGTGGCAAGAAGGGACATCTAAGATCGTCATGCCCGGTTCGGCCGGAAAACTTGCACACCTAAGGCACGTACGGGGACCGACCTTAGGTGTGATGTATATGTCCCCTAAATTGACTAAGAACCGTTTCCTTGTCAAAGTAACCTTATCTTTCAAGAACACTACTGTTCAGTGTGAGGCTATGATTGACTCTGGGGCAGCGGAGAATTTCCTAGACAAAGAATTCTCTGCAAAACATCTCCTGCCCTTAAGACATAAAGAGAAACCGATAGCAGTCGAGGCCATTGATGGAAGGCCTCTTACCCAGCCTTTCATCACACACGAAACTCTGCCAATCACTGTTTCAGTGGGTATTCTCCACTCTGAAGAAATGACCTTTCAAATCATATCTTCACCTACAGTTCCGATAATACTCGGTTTCCCTTGGCTCCTGAAACACAATCCACATTTGGATTGGATTGAAGGAGAGATTGTGAGTTGGGGTGAGAGATGCAAAGGTGTTTGCTTTAAGCAAATCCCACAACCTATTGGTACCATTAATGTTCCTGTTGCACCTCCCTTGACCACACAAATTCCACCGCAGTATATGGATTTGAAAGAGGTATTTAACAAGGTCCAGTCAGAAGGGTTACCTCCTCATAGACCTTATGACTGTACCATAAACTTATTACCAGGGACTATGCCTCCCAAGGGAGGAGTCTATGCCTTGTCCCCCCAGGAAAATCTTTGTTTGGAGGAATATATTAAAGATGCTCTCAGAAAGGGTCATATCCGTAGGTCCTCCTCACCAGCCGGGGCTGGATTCTTCTTTGTCTCTAAAAAAGAAGGAGACCTACGCCCTTGTATTGATTATAGGGGTTTGAATAGGATTACCATAAAAAATGCCTACCCTATTCCCCTTATATCAGAGCTGTTTGACAGATTGAGGGGAGCTCGAGTCTTTACCAAGCTCGATCTCCGAAGCGCATAAAATCTAGTCCGGATTAAGGACGGTCACGAATGGATGACCGCATTTAACACCAGAATGGGACATTACGAATACCTGGTTATGCCGTTTGGATTATGTAACGCTCCAGCGGTATTCCAGGATTTTATTAACGATGTCCTAAGAGAGTACCTTCACATGTTCGTTCTAGTGTACTTGGACGACATTCTCATCTATTCCCCAGACCTAGAGACACATCACGAACATGTGAGAATTGTACTGAAAACCCTGTTACAGAATGGCCTTTACTGTAAACTGGAAAAATGCCAGTTTGACCAAACGGAGATACAATTCCTTGGATACGTTATATCTCCATCTGGTTTCCAGATGGATCCCCGTAAACTGGAGGCAGTCTTACAGTGGCCATTACCCAAGGGCCTTAAAGCCACTCAACGCTTTATAGGTTTTGCGAATTACTACCGCAAATTCATAAAGGGTTTTTCCTCCGTGATTTCCCCTATAACCAATTTAACCAAAAAAGGAGCAAATTGTACATCTTGGCCCAAAGAAGCAAGAGAGGCATTTGAACTGTTAAAATCTTTATTTTCCTCAGCACCTGTCCTGACCCATCCTGATCCAACCAAACCATTTATCCTAGAGGTGGATGCATCAGAGACAGGAGTTGGAGCCATTCTGTCTCAAAGAGAAAGTCCTGATACACCTTTACATCCTTGTGGATTTTACTCTCGCAAACTCACACCTGCAGAGAAGAATTATGACATAGGGAATAGGGAACTTTTGGCCATTGTACTTGCCCTTAAGGAATGGAGGCATCTCTTGGAAGGTTCCAAAGAGCCACTTTTGATCTTTACTGATCATAAGAATTTGGCTTATATTGGGGACGCTAAGAGACTGTCCTCTCGTCAGGCTAGATGGTCATTGTTCCTCTCCCGATTCAATTTCATAATTACGTACAGGCCTGGTACTAAAAACACCAAGGCAAATGCACTTTCTAGGCAGTTTGAGACAGATGAAGCTCCGGAACAGGTGATATATCCTATTATACCTCCTGAATGCCTCATTGCCACTACAGTTACCGAAGTGTCTTCTCCACTCTTCTGTGCCATAATAGCAGATCAAACTCAGGCACCTGTGGGAAAACCTCCGGACAAACTGTTTGTGTCACCTCAGTTTAGAAAGAAGGTACTAGATTTGTTCCATGACAACCTCACAGCAGGCCATCCTGGAGTTCACAAAACCCTCTCTGCCATCTCCCGGAGGTTTTGGTGGCCTGCTCTTAGAAACGATATCAAAGAATATGTTGGGGCATGTCAAATATGTGCCGTTTCTAAAGTACCTCCTAGATCGCCTCCTGGACTCTTACAACCACTGCCCATACCCAGTGCTCCTTGGATCCACTTAGCCATGGATTTCATTGTGGATCTACCCAGTTCAAACGGGTTTAATACAGTCCTTATGGTTATCGATAGGTTCACAAAGATGGCACATTTTGTCCCCCTTAAAAAATTACCATCTGCTCAAGATCTAGTTCAAATATTCTTGAGAGAGATCTTTCGGTTGCACGGTGTACCTAAAAGCATAGTATCTGACAGAGGTACCCAGTTTGTTTCTAGGTTTTGGCGTTCCTTTTGTAAGCAATTAGGCATTGAACTCTCCTTTTCGTCGGCATATCACCCTCAAACTAATGGAGCAGCAGAGAGGGCGAATCAGTCTCTAGAAGCCTATTTACGTTGCTTTATAAATGCCAATCAGTCTAACTGGTGTGAGCTCTTACCCATGGCTGAGTTTGCCAGGAACAACGCCACTCATGAATCTTCTAATCATAGTCCATTCTTTGTAAATCAGGGTTATCACCCCGCTGTTTTTCCTTCTGAATTCTCAGACACGGAAATTCCTGCCTTGAACACCCGTTTGGAATCAATTCATGATACCTGGGATTCCGTCCATTCAGCTCTGCAGAAAGCTTCATTACGAGCAAAGGCCCAAGCTGACAAAAAACGGGGCGCTAATCCTGTATATCTTCCAGGTGACAGGGTGTGGCTCTCCACAAAACATATCAAGCTTAAGGTCCCATCCATGAAATTTGCCCCTCGGTACATAGGTCCCTTTCGAGTTACCCAACGTATCAATCCAGTGACCTATTCTTTGGCACTTTGGCAGAATTGCAAATACTTTCCATGTGTCTCTGCTCAAGCCCCTTACTTGCAATCGCTACACCAGGTTATCCACTCCTCCTCCGCCCTTGGTAGTGGGTGATCAAGAAGAATACGAAGTCCGTTCTATCATGGACTCCAAATTATCCAGAGGTGTCTTGTCCTATCTCGTTGACTGGAAGGGTTATGGTCCCGAGGAACGTTCTTGTCCGGTCATTTCACAACCGCTTTCCTCTTAAGCCAGGTCCTTCCCGCCCAGTGCGCGGTCTTCGAGTGGGGGGTACTGTTGCGGTCACCGGCCCGCCGAGCCTCACGGCCGTGCCCGACCGGCACGGCCACGCCGACAACACAAGCTTACCTGCTCGTCGGTGAGCCGGGAACCGCTCCTTCCGTTCTTCCGGGCATCACGCCCGAATCAAACATGGCGCCGACCACGTGGTCGCGCCTAAGAGTAGCTCCGCCCCCGGAAATTATACCAACGTGTGCGTGACGTCACGACGTCAACGCACACGCACGTTTTGGGGTCAGAGGTCGCCCTCTGACCAATCATAGCCTAGAGAGGGGTATTTAAACCCCTAGCTTTCCCCATTACTTTGCCATGTCGTGGTTTCAGTTTCCTGGTTTCCTGAAAGTGCTAATTCTGTGTTTCTGATTTCCTGGTATCCTGATCCTTGGCGTTTCCCTGGTTATTCTGATCTCTGGTTTCCCTGACTTGGCTTGTTTAATCGGTATTGAGTATTTTCTGGCTTCCTTGACCTCGGCTTTCCCTTTGACCATTCTCTGTCTCTAGCGTATTAGTCCGGCCATTCTAAGGTCCGGTTTATGCTCTATCCTGTTATTTTCCTTTTCTTACTTATGTATATGTTTACATAGTTTCTGCGTGCTGGACCACATTACTAGTCGTGACATGATCTCAGCAAAAAAGGTGTAGCAACTCTGAGCAGAGCAGTGCACCATGGGCTAGAAGGTAAGTAATACTAACCTTTCAAACCATCACATGGCAAGGGGGAGAGGACCCCTATATAGGTAGCAGGACTCTATAGTGTTAGAAATACATATTTCTGTATCACATTCCACACTAAACCTATTATTAGTACTCACATCTTAAACATTCAGATTTCACATATTACAATTGAAGATTATATTAGCTTTAGTGTACTAATAATCTTAATTTTAGTAATGACAGGAGGCGAATATTTGCATATCTTTCTTTACTGAAAACTCCAGCAGCATAGAAACATAACAACCAATCAGAAAAAAGATATGGTGCCCATAAAAGGCCCTGTCTATGACATCACTTCCTCTTTCTTTAAAGCGAACAATAAATAACAACAAGAAACATAACCATATTACGTCAACAGTTCAACAACATATTAGGATAAACAACTCCAGTAGCTCCATGATGCAGCAGTGTGGAAGGTGAGCCTTTGTCCTGATGAGAAGACGTTCACGCTGCAAGAAAAAGAAAAAAGGTGAAAGGCGTGATAACATGTCCGCATACAATAAACATTAAGAATCTGATATACCAATGGATACTAAAATGTGTAACCTATCAATATAGATATAAATTTGAAAGCAATGACATGTAAGAAACTAAAAGCACCACATAATTCAAGGTACATGACTAATTATTCAACCTATACAAGTCTTTCAAGCTACATGTCTAAGTAGCAAACATACAACCATAGCATGCATGCCTTCCTGAACATAAAAGACATATTCTGTTCAACACGAGAGAACATGGGAGGGATCCTACAGGGTGGGAAATATTCACCTCCTGTCATTACTAAAATTAAGATTATTAGTACACTAAAGCTAATATAATCTTCAATTTTACCACATGACAGGAGGCTTCATATTTGCATTTTTAAAGCTTAGAATTGACCAGTGTGAAGGAAGCATGAGAAGTTTGGCGGAAATAAATCCTGAATGTACTCACCCGTGACCAATCTGCGCAACGCATAATGTCGGTTAGGGAAGCGCCCGCCATTAAGGCTTGGGACGCTGCCGCCCCTCTGACCGAATGCGCTCCGAAGCTAGATTCAACGCCTGCTAACTTTAGTAGCCAGCGAACCCATCAGGCCAGGGTTGTTGTAGACACCGGTCCGTGAGGCCTTACATAAGAAATCAGGAGTTGACCCGTCGGAATATTCTGAAGGGGGGCTGTGATTTCTGTATACCTCATTAGTGTCCTGACAACGCATAGTTTGGGGTCTGACTCAAAGTATGGGTATGACACTGAAGACGAATCTGATTTTGTCCACCTTGAAATGGAAAAGGTAACTCCCTCCGGAGTGAGAGAGAAACCGTCCACATCGAACGCCCTAACGTCTGACACCCGCCGGAATGAGACGAGGCATAACAAAAGGGCCAGCTTGGCTGAAAGTTGTTTCAGCCACAGATAGGGGTTGTCCGGCCAGCCCCGAAGGAAGTCCAGCACCACATTCACCTGCCAGAGGCTAGAGTATTTGGGTGCTGGGGGTCTCGTTAGTTTGGCACCCCACAGTAAACAACATACCAGTGGATCTTGACCCACTGGCCTGCCTTGTACTGGAATGTGTGCCGCCGAAATAGCAGATCTGATCACGTTAAGGGATCGATACGATCGTCCCATCGAGAACAGATGAGCTAGGTAGTTGAGGATCAGTGGAACAGAGGCAGTAAAGGGATCGGAATCCCTTTCCATACACCAATCACTCCAGGCTGACCAGGTGGATATATAGCATCTCCTGGTGCCTGGAGCCCATGAGTCCCATAGGAGGTCTTTAGTAGATTGCAATAGGCCGTGGACTGACCAGGAACCCCTGAAATCGTCCAGGCCACCAGCTCCAGTTGTCCTTCCAGGACGAGGGGATGGGGTTCCCCTCGAGGTCCCGACAGGAGAAGCGGGGAGGCAGGGAGCAGGATGGGATGGTCATGGGACATCTCCAGGAGGTCCGGGAACCACGGTTGGCCCTGCCAAAGGGGGTTATGAGCAGGAGTGATATCTTGCGAGTGCGTGTGTATCGCAGCACCCGTGGGATCATGGAAAATGGTGGGAATGCGTAAGCCCCTTGAGAGGGCCAGTCCTGTAGGAATGCATCTGCAGCTTCACCTTTTGGGTCCGGAAGCCAACTGTAGTATCTCGGCAGTTGGTGGTTGGTCCTGGAGGCGAACAAGTCTATTGTTAGTGGGCATGTCCACCACCGTAGTTTCTGAAATATCTCCCTGTTGAGTTTCCAATCACTGGTGTCTCTCCAGTGGCGGGAGAACCAGTCTGCCGTCAAGTTGGAGATTCCCGGTAGATATTCCGCCTGGAGCGTGATGTTCCTTCGTAGGCAGAAACTGTAGATGTTCTTCGTGGCTTCCGTCAAAGCTTTGGATCTCGCTCCGCCCAGGCGGTTGATGTATTGCACCGCCGAAATGTTGTCCATGCGGAGCAGAATACAGCAATTCGACCTGTCCTTGGCCAGGCTGCGGATGGTGAAGTATCCCGCAATCAATTCCAGGCAGTTGATGTGTAGGTTGATCTCCTCTCCTTGCCACGGGCCTCCCGTGGAGGCGTCCGAGCAGTGAGCGCCCCATCCCCACAGGTTGGCATCCGACTCCATGATGAAGTCCGGGGAAGGGCCGAAGATCGCCTTGCCATTCCAGGCTTGTATGTGTAGCAAGTTCCACCATTGAAGTTCCGACCTCAGTTCCGTTGAGAGTTGGATCCAGTGGTCGTAAGAGTGTCCGGTGCGTAGGTATCCCGCCTTCAGTCGCTGCATGGCCCTGTAGTGTAATGGGCCCGGGAATATCGCTTGTATGGAGGAGGAAAGGAGTCCCACAATCCGAGCGAGCATCCTGAGTAGTATTGTGTCCATCCTCAGAACTCGTCTGATTTCTTTCCTTATCGAGGTTATCTTTTTCGAAGGGAGACGAAGTACGCAATCCTTCGGATCGATGTCGAAGCCGAGGAATTGAACCGGGAAGGAGAGAGACGACTGGGAAGGAGAGAGACGACTTTTGTCTGTTCACTACGAACCCGAGAGATTCCAGCAAGTGAACGACAAATTTTGTCTGCAATCGTAGCCTGGAAGCGGATTTGCAAAAAAATCAGCAAATCGGCCAAGTATACAAGACATCGTATGCCCCTTGTTCGGATGTGAGCCATTACCGGCCTCAGTAGCTTTGTGAAGCACCATGGAGCCGAGCTGAGGCCGAATGGCAGACATGTAAACTGACATATCCGTCCTCTCCATCGGAAGCGGAGGAATTGTCGGCAGTGTACGTCCACTGGAACAGACAGGTACACGTCTTTGATGTCCAGACGCGTAAACCAGTCGTTCTTGACGAGGAGGTCTTGTAGAAGATGGATTCCTTCCATCTTGAAATGCCTGTAGATTACAAACGAGTTTAACTGTCAGAGATTGATAACCGGCCTGTAATCGCCTGTTTTCTTCTTGACCAGGAAGATGTTGCTTATAAAGCCTCCCCCGCCCGGCGCGTATTACGCCTTTCTCGAAGAGTGCGTGGATCTCCTCGTCCACCAGGTGGTTTTGTTCCGTTGACATGTGAATCGGGGGGGGGGCGGTTTGTATGGGTTGTGCGGAGAACTCTATGACGAAACCACATACCGTCTGGAGGACCCAGGCGTCTTTGGTAATCAGCTCCCAATTCTGGAAGAAAAAGGACAGGTTGCCTGCTTTAACATTTGGTACATTTTGGTATGTAGGTGGACTCACCATTGGAGAAGCGGCCACGACCTCGACCTCTGAAACCTCTAGTCCTTCCCACCCCTCGGAACGATGAGGGTCTTTGTGTTGTAGACGGGAAGAAACTCAGAGTTTGCGGGAATGATCTGGAACCTGAGGCCCAAAATCGGCTGGTGGCACGGTTCCGCTGCCGACCAGCCGTTCCAAAAACACCTCTTGTAGTCGGGGTGTGGAACACCTGCTTGAGAGAGGTTTGGGCCTTATTCAAGGTGGTGAATAGGTTCACGTGTCTTTTAAGTTCAGTGATGAAGGCATCGCCAAATAACAGACCTTGGGCTTTCGGTCTGAATTCGTTAGCCCCGAGATCCAGGAGCTTACTATCAATGCGATACAGTGCCGACCTGCGTCGTTCGATGCACAGTGCGGCATTTGCGTTGCCCAGCAGGCACACCGCGCGTTGAGCCCATTCACGTATGACATGAGGGTCCAGTTGGGAATCCTGGCTGAGGGCTAGGTCCGCGAAAAATAGCATCTTAGCAATGGGGCCGAGCAAGTCTAGCACTTTGTCCTGTGCCGCTTTCAAACCTTTCTCCACCCCCTTACGAGGGTCTCGGCCCGAGCGTGACATGAAGACCACCATCATATCGTCAAATTCGGGCGTAAGTGCCACCTTGTCGGGAAGTAGTGGTCTGGGGCATTCGGCCCTGAGGTGTGCCCGTACCTCTTTTTCCAGTGGTTTGCGCAGCCAGTAGTGTATGAATTTTGCCAGGTGTTCCGGCAGAGTCCATTCTGAGGACCGTGGGTGTCGGATGGTGCGTGGATCGAAGAGCAGTGTCCCCTGGTCATCCAGAAACACTACGTCTTCGGTCTGACCAGTGGGGAGGTCGTTGTTGCTTTCCTTGTCTCGGTTGCCGAGGAAAGTCTCTTTAACGCATTTCGAAGAGGTTGGTGGTAAGTCTTGCCACTATTCGTCATCTGAAGGTGAGCCCTCCCCATGCCACTCGTCAACCACGTCTAAGGTATGTGGCACATAGGAGTCTTCCTCGTCCGAGGATTGAAGTGGGAGGGGTGCGGGTTGTCGTCGTTCCGCGTTCCTAATTCGTTTGACGGGCAATTTGCCCTTAGTCTTAGTGGAAGGGGGGCTCAAAGCCTTTCGTTGTCGTTTTGTCTTAGACACTTCGGAGCCCGAAGCTTCCATACGTTCTGGGGGGCTTGTGTCACCTTGGCTGTGGGGTAGAGCCCTCAAGAGGGTCTTTTCCACAGATGCTGCCACGGCGGCATTGATCATAGCCTGAAAATCTTGGCTGCTTTGGGTGTCTTCCATGACTTGCAGTGTTTTTCGTCCTGTTGGGCGAAAATAAAAGTCAGTGGAAGTAGTGGGGGGAGAGTCATTTACATATAGAGATAGACTCTTGGTACAACCGGTGTGCGCCCAGTTGGTGAAATGTATGTAGAAGGCGTTTGTATGCATGTAAATAAGAAAAATCAGGACTATATGCGTGTATCTCGGACACTATGGCGTAGGCCCTTGTGCATATAATCGGGGTTCACCCCGGGTGGTGTGCCGTGGTAACCAGAGGACACCCACATCAACTGAAATGGTCTGTCAGCGACCTTGCATGCATATCTGGGGGGTCACCCCAGGTGGTGTGCCATGAAAAAATATCCAGAGGACGCCCACATAGATTTGCACCCTCAGGTACAGTAATGTAATATGACCCTGTGTAGGGTATCCTAATATAATATGCCCTTTGTAGGGTACAGTAACACAATATGCCCTTTGAAGGGTACAGTAGCACAATATGCCCTTGTAGGGTACAGTGAGATAGTAGGTCCAGTTATAGGTACAGTATATGTAATGTATAACTGTGATTGTATAGCCTTCATAATAATACATAGATTGTGTGCATGCTTTCTCCACCCCTTTCAACATATATAATCATCCAGAGTAAGGCATCCTGTGAGATATGTCCATTTGAATAAAAAATATAATTGCAAGAATGATTCAACGTGCCTTGAGAGGGGGGGTCCCCTAAAGGGTTAATCCAGGTGTAGGGTGCGGTGATCGGGACCCCTGAGTGTCAGAAGGGCAGGTCCGCGCGGCAAGCGCGGCATGGACAGCCGTGACGCCCGCGGACCGCCAGACCAGCATTAGAGATTAAAGGAGACAAAGAATATAAAGTAATTGCAGGGGATACACTGAGTATGGGGGAAAGGGAGACAGGTATAGATAGCCAGGGGTAATATTAAAGGGACACTCCAGGCACCCAGACCACTTCTGCTCATTGGAGTGGTCTGGGTGCCAACTCCCACTACTCTTAACCCTGCAAGTGTAATTATTGCAGTTTTTCATAAACTGCAATAATTACCTTGCAGGGTTAACTCCAACTCTAGTGACTGTCTACTAGACAGCCACTAGAGGTCACTTCCTGGTCCATAGCACAGGAAACCTGTGCTAAAGCGTCGCTGGACATCCTCACGCTGTGTGAGGACCTCCAGCGTCGCTCAAAACCCCATAGAAAAGCATTGAAATGATTTTTCAATGCTTTCCTATGGGGAGACGTAATGCGCATGCGCAGCATTGCCGCGCATGCGCATTAGGTCTCCTCGGCCGGTGGGCGGGATCAGTCTCGCCCACCGGCCGACGCAATGGACAGGAGGAGTGTCGCGGAGGAGGAGACAGCGGCGAGGGACATCGCCGCTGCCTCAGGCAAGTGACTGAAGGGTTTTTCACCCCTTCAGTAACCGGGGATTAGGGGGTGGGAGGGAGAGGGACCCTCCAGTGCCAGGAAAACGGATTGTTTTCCTGGCACTGGAGTTTCCCTTTAAGTACAAAGTGACAATAAAGTGCAAATCATATAAGTATACTAGAGAGGTAAAAGTACTCTGACCTGTTGTATGGCTGGAGCAGCAAAGAAAGGGGAAGTGATGTCATAGACAGGGCCTTTTATGGGCACCATATATTTTTTCTGATTGGTTGTTATGTTTCTATGCTGCCGGAGTTTTCAGTAAAGAAAGATATGCAAATATGAAGCCTCCTGTCATGTGGTAAAATTCCATAGAAGTCTCTAAATATCCTCAATTGTTGGTGATGTATATGAATCACCCCAGGGTTCTGCCTTTGGATTCCAATCACAGAACCTCAGTTTCCATGAAAGACTATGTGTATACCATTCACAAAAATCATGTTCTGAGAGCCTTATTCAGACACATGAGTCACTAGAAATGCTCAACTCATTTATTATTTCTTCCCATAGCCTAGAGGCATTCTGGCATTGCTCACATTTTTGAATCTTTACATATGATTGTCACCGTGTTTTGCCCTCCACTTGCGATTGAAATATGGTTTTCTTTGGAATTAGCTTGTTTCTGGTTGCCTTGAAGTCGTCTATTTTATCACTTTGATATATATCGGCTCTGAGGCTGGTACTGCTGTGCTATATTTCCAGAACTGTCCACCTTTATTAGAAATAGTGAATCTGATATGAATGTTAGAATCACATAGCACAGCTTTTATGGAGAGGAGAGAATAATTACCCTTCCCAGAGAACTATATATAATTCAGTTTATATTCTCAAAAAAATCCCTTATAGATAGCCGAGTACAGGGCCCACAACTACAGCAGATATGGGAATGTGTTCAATATGAGAAAGTAGAAGAGAGACCATTTATCACATTAGGACCACTGTACTGAAAGACAAACCAAAGAATACTTTGACAGCCATATTGACGGGGGTACATGGACTATAATTAACAACATTCTCTGCTAACCACAAGAGATAATGCACATTTGTACAACATCTATTTCCAAGTCATCCGAATACGAAATAAAATATCCAATCCAGGCATATGTTGACAACACAAAACTGTAGTTTCTGAGAAAAGTTTGTTCACATTGGATAAAAAATATGGCTAGTTTTGACTAAGTATGAAATGTACAAAATAAAGAAAAAACACTAATGCAAAGCAGTGCTAGTGTAAGATATAACAAAACATGCTAAAAGAACAAAATTTTAAGTATATATGTCTAGTTTGTGCAAAGCAAATTAAGTGAAATATTTAAAGTAATGAATAAACTATTCTATTCCGTTTCAGGAAAAAGTATATTACTTGATCTATTTTTACCTTTTGAGCACTGTACATTTTTTAATTAAAATAATATGGACATGTGTACTATTGTAGAAAACTTTTAGATTAATTCCCGTAATGTATCTTGTGAAAGTTTTGATCTCTTTGATGTTTTGGAGAAAAAAAAGCAGCCTCTTATGGTATCCTGCAGTTGGAAATTAAATTAAGATGTCAGATTCTCCAAGAATGAAACTGGCGATCTTATGGCATTTTTTTTTTTTTTTTTTTTTGTGGTCTATTGCAATATTAGCCAGATGAGCTCCTTTTCTGTATTATAAAAGAGCAATATGCAATTAGTTCAAGCAGAAATGACTGTGGCCAGGTGCAGCGTTTGATGTGATTGCTAGGTTCTTTTGTTAATTGTGTGCGCAATCCATCCAGTTGTGGTCATTCCATAGGCATTTTTGGAATTCATGGCAGAAGAGGATTACTAGTCTAGACAACAAAATCTGGCATCACTGGAATTTGTAAAAGGGGTTGCTTACATTTATTAATGGTTTTCTTCACAATGAAACGAGAACTAACTTGATGAGCCACCATGTCAAAGGATATATGTTTAAAAAAAAAAAATCACTTTTAACTGTAACTTTACTTGTATCTCTTATTATAGAAGATTCATATTGTTTAATTATGTTAATGCAAATAAAGTGTATACTTATATATATATATATAGAGAGAGAGAGAGAGAGAGAGAGAGAGAAAACATACAAAATCCAGCGCACTTGCTCATTCACTAAACCGCAATTTCAAGTCTCACAGATTGTAGTTTTATTTAAAAACACCTCACCTAGGCAAAAGATAATGGGGGTTTAGTTACAGTATATGATGATACAATGCATAAGCCTGCCACAACGTCAATTTACCCCATCTTCGGCAGGTCCTACTCTAACAGCCCAATGTCTGCTTTTATGAGATTAACCCACTTACTTGGGGATACCAATTCTATCTTGGACTCTCTGCAGTACAAGGTTAAATAGGGTCCTGGACACCTGTGACAGGGAGGGGTGCAAAACCGAGGAGTTGGTCTAGACTCTCAAATATATAATGTAATATATATATATGTACATTGAATAATTATGTATTTTCTCAACAATATTTATTTTGTTTATAACACTGTGATGACTCTGCAGCACTCTCTGTTAATCAACCTGAAAATCATTGATTTGCATCATTTTCAAGTGTGCCTGTCATGATAAATACAACATACTCTTAATTGACAAACAAATCACATTTCATCTATACATTTTGCTGGCAGAATTGCCAGCAAAATCTTTAGATGTCTATAAAGTTACATATTAAAAAACAGCCCAATCCCCTTCTGTCAGACTTTTTTTTAGGGAAACCATATTCCTGGTGTCTCTCTGCTTGCTTTCAGCCTAAGGCTGAATGGTTTCAATGCTTGCAAGGGGAAGAAGGGAGAAGGGGCAGGTTCTGTGTGAGAGTGGCAGTAACAATGTGGAGTGAAACAACCAGAATGATTTATTGAAGGAGCTTTGGACAGGCCATCTGAAAATGGTGAGAGAGTGAGAGAAAGCAGATACAAATTTTTTTTTGCAAATCTTAAAGCCAACTTAAAGTGTAGGAGACTGTTAATCTGTTATGGGAAGCAAGCCTATACTTCCCAAACAGGGTTATGCAGGAGAGGTGTGTCTTACATAAGCATAACCTACTGGAAACTCAATAGATACTCTCAGCTTGAGACAGGGTAATGGAAATAAATAAAATATGAGCTTTTAGCAATATTAAGGAAATGTACACCTAATTGTATGGCATGAGCCTAGCCAGATGGTTAGAAAACTGCAAACCTATATTTATCATGACAGGTTCACTTTAACAGGCAAATTATAAAATCGCGAGAGCAGTCAACTAGGCAATTATCTGTTTGTCTTTGCTTTTTGCATGTGTTACAAAGTTGTATTCATATTTATATATATATATATAATTTATGTGTTATTTCCCACATAATATATTTAGAAATTGGTTGGATTACTATCCCATTATACAGGATGTTTATTTTAAACCCTGCCAGCTTTAGCAAGAAAAACTGAGAATGATAGCAGTTGCAGTCCAGCCTTAGCAGGCAGCATCTTGTATTAATTTGAAAATTCCCAGTTAGTGACTTGTATTTTGTTCAGACGAAGAAGTAAAAAAACTGAACCAATGTATGTTTTATTCTTCATCATAGAGTTAGAGAGTTAAATTACCGGAGAGTTGGGTAGCAGGAGCTTTGATACTGTCAACGTTTTTCAGTAAACGCTGGATTTTGTACGGATGGACAAAATTCTGTGAAAATAACAGAATTCAGACAGCATTGGCAATTCTCATATTTACTAAAGACAAATGCAGTTGGAATTCGGACACCCCTAGCGAATCTGCAGCAATTTCCTAGATGCTTGAATTAAAGGTGTTTGGATTTAAATCGGTGCTTCTGTTTCCAAATCCTACACAATCCTACACAAGTATAGAATTCAGAGGATTCACAAAGCGCTGGTTTTAATAAAATTCATGACCAAATGCATTCGCTATTCCCCATCCCACCCCCCACCACCCCCCCCCCCCCCATAAATAACCCCTTACACTCTAATAATAGTGAGGGGGCAATTAAAATAATACCTGTGTAAAATTGTTAAAATGAATCCATCTCCAAACTGTGAGGTTACAGCACAGACTGTGCTCTGATAGCACTGAAAGACTTTACATAAGCTTTCTCATACAATGTCAGCTATTGCAAAGAGTGGACAAATTTCACACACCATGCAATATGAGTAAGAGTTTTCTGATTGGTTGACTAGTAAGCCAACTCTGTTCCCTCTAAACAACTTCATCTCTTAACCAGGGCTCGAGTCCTGCAGGAACGCGTGGGAACGGCGTTCCTGCACTTTTTCCACAGCAGGAACGCCGTTCCCATTACTAGTCCTGCAGGACCCAGGGCTGGCACAAGCGGCTGCCAGAGCAGGGGGAGCACAAATCCGAATCCCCTGCCTCTGACTGGGGACTCGGATTTTTAAACTCACCTCTCCCCCTGCAGTCAGTGGAGTCGTCCGGCCTCTCCTGATGATGTCAGTAGGAGGGGGCGTGACTTTCTCTGCTCTTCTCACAGGACCGCTGGGGAGCAGAGGAAGTCACGCCCCCTCCCCCTGACATCATCAGGAGAGGCCGGCTTACTCCACTGACTGCAGGCTGCAGGTTCCAGATCCTGTCCCACCCCTCCTGGCCCAAGGTAAGCCTCAGGGAGTTTTTTTTGTTTGCTTTTTTATCCGTTTCCTGAGTCCCTGTCCCCATATTTAAGGCCCTGTCCCCCCTCCTCAGTCCCTGACCCCCTATTTAAGGCCCTGTCCCCCCTTCTCAGTTCCTGCCCCCCTCCTCAGTTCCTGCCCCCCTCCTTAGTCCCTTTCCCCAGTCCCTGTCCCCCTCCTCAAGCCCTATCCCCGTACTCAGTCCCTGTCCCCCTCCTCAGGCCTGTCCATTTCCTGAGTCCCTGTCCCCCTATTTAAGGCCCTGTCCCCCTTCCTCAGGCCTGTCCCTGTCCCCCTCCTCAAGCCCTATCCCCTTACTCAGTTCCTGTCCCCCTCCTCAGGCCTGTCCCTTTCCTGAGTCCCTGTCCCCCTATTTAAGACCCAGTCCCCCTTTCTCAGGCCTGTCCCTGTCCCCTTCCTCAGTCCCTGTCCCCCTATTTAAGGCCCTGTGCCCCTCCTCAGTTCCTGCCCCCCTCCTCAGTCCCTGTCCCCCTATTTAAGGCCCTGCCCCCCCCTCCTCAGTCCCTGTCCCCCTATTTAAGGCCCTGTCCCCCTCAGTTCCTGCCCCCCTCCTCAGTCCCTGTCCCCCTATTTAAGGCCCTGTCCCCCCTCCTCAGTCCCTGTCTCCCTCCTTAGTCCCTTTCCCCAGTCCCTGCCCCCCTCCTCAAGGCCTATCCCCTTACTCAGTCCCTGCCCCCCTCCTCAAGCCCTATCCCCTTACTCAGTCCCTGCCCCCCTCCTAAGTCCCTGCCCCATCCACAGGCCTGTCCCTTTCCTGAGTCCCTGTCCCCCTATTTAAGGCCCTGTTCCCCTTCCTCAGGCCCTGTCTCCCTCCTCAGGCCCTGTCTCACTCCTCAGGCCCTGTCCCTCTTCCTGAGTCCCTGTCCCTTTTCTGAGTCCCTGTCCCTTTTCTGAGTCCCTGTCCCTTTTCTGAGTCCCTGTCCCTTTGCTGAGTCCCTGTCCCCCTCCTCAGTCCCTGTCCCCCTCCTCAGTCCCTGTCCCCCTCCTCAGTCCCTGTCCCCCTCCTCAGTCCTTGCCCCTCCTCAGTCCCTGCCCCCCTCCTCAGTCCCTGCCCCCCTCCTCAGTCCCTGCCCCCCTCCTCAGTCCCTGCCCCCCTCCTCAAGTCCTGTCCCCTTACTCAGTGCCTGTCTCCCTCCTCAGTGCCTGTCTCCCTCCTCAGTCCCTGCCCCCCTCCTCAAGCCCTGTCCCCTTACTCAGTCCCTGTCCCCTTACTCAGTCCCTGTCTCCCTCCTCAGTCCCTGCCCCCCTCCTCAAGCCCTGTCTCCCTCCTCAAGCCCTGTCTCCCTCCTCAAGCCCTGTCTCCCTCCTCAAGCCCTGTCTCCCTCCTCAAGCCCTGTCTCCCTCCTCAGTCCTTGCCCCCCTCCTCAGTCTCTGTCCTCCTCCTCAAGCCCTGTCCCCTTACTCAGTCCCTGTCTCCCTCCTCAGTCCCTGTCTTCTTACTCAGGCCCTGCCCCCTCCTCAGCCCCTGCCCCTGCCCCCTCCTCAGCCTCTGCCCCCCTCCTCAGCCTCTGTCCCCCTCCTCAGCCTCTGTCCCCCTCCTCAGCCTCTGTCCCCCTCCTCAGCCTCTGTCCCCCTCCTCAGCCCATGGCCCCTTCCTCAGCCCATGCCCCCCCCCCTCCTCCTAAGCTCCTGTCCCTCTTCCTCAGCCCTGACACCTTACTCAGCCCATGGCCCCTTCCTCAACCCATGTCCACCTTACTTAGCCCCTGTCCCCCTCCTCAGCCCCTGTCCCCCTCCTCAGCCCCTGTCCACCTTACTCAGCCCCGTCCACCTTACTCAGCCCAGTGCTCTTACTCAGCCCCTGAATACGAGCATCAGCCCCTGTCCCCCTCCTCAGTCCCTGTCCCCCTCCTCAGTCCCTGCCCCTCTTCCTCAGCCCCTGCCCCTCTTCCTCAGCCCCTGTCCCTCTTCCTCAGCCCCTTGTCCTTTTCCTCAGCCCCTGTCCCTCTTCCTCAGCCCCTGTCCCTCTTCCTCAGCCCATGTCCCTCTTCCTCAGCCCCTGTCCCTCTTCCTCAGCCCCTGTCCCTCTTCCTCAGCCCCTGTCCCTCTTCCTCAGCCCCTGTCCCTCTTCCTCAGCCCGTCCCCCTTCCTCAGCCCCTGCCCCCTTCCTCAGCCCCTGTCCCCCTTCCTCAGCCCCTGTCCCCCTTCCTCAGTCCCTGTCCCCCTTCCTCAGTCCCTGTCCCCCTTCCTCAGTCCCTGTCCCCCTTCCTCAGTCCCTGTCCCTCTCCTCAGCCCCTGTCCCTCTCCTCAGCCCCAGCCCCCTTCGTCAGCCCCTGTCCCCCTCCTCAGCCCCTCAGTTCCTGTCCCTTTCCTCAGCCCCTCAATTCCTGTCCCTTTCCTCAGTTCCTGTGCCTTTCCTCAGCCCCTATCCCTTACCTCAGCCCATGTCCCCTTCCTCAGCCCATGCCCCCCCCCCTCCTAAGCTCCTGTCCCTCTTCCTCAGCTCCTGTCCCTCTTCCTCAGCTCCTGTCCCTCTTCCTCAGCTCCTGTCCCCCTCCTCAGCCCCGTGCCCTTACTCAGCCCCTGCATACAAGCGTATCATTTTTTTTTTTTTGGGGGGGGGGGGGGAGGGGAGTGGATCTTGGGTGAGTTCCTGCACTTTTTTACCCAGGACTTGACCCCTGCTCTTAACACTCAAGTTGGTAAGGCACCTTGTCCACACTGTTTTCTCCCTTATCTACTCAGCTGACATACTGTCGACATTACAACAGTCAAGCAGAAAAGAGGTGAAAACAGTGCTAATAACATCCGGTGAGCTACCTAGGCGTATAACAGTTTAACACCTTAAGGTGAGACAACACCAGTTCTTAAAACAACTTTATTGAGATGAAGTTGTTTTGAGGTAAGAAAGTCCTTTAACCCCTTAAGGACACATGACATGTGTGACATGTCATGATTCCCTTTTATTCCAGAAGTTTGGTCCTTAAGGGGTTAAGTAGACACAGTCCACAGTCATCATCCTGTCCTCCTCATTGATATGCCATTCTTAATTGTGTGTTCCTTTACCCTTCATCCTAGATTGGAAACCTATTTAAGCAGGGCCTTCTTCAGGTCTTGTGCTTGCCATCATAATTTGTGTCTGTCAATTACTTATTGTTAAGAAAGTCCAAACTATTCTATAATTGTAAAGCCCTGCAGAAAATGTTGGCAGAATATAAATGATGATAATGATGATGATGATGATAATAATAATATCATTACAAGAGCCAGTTCATTATACATAGTGAACAGACATGGAATAAAATTAATAATAGTAATTATTTTTTTTTGTCTTTTGCTTAAAATAAACAACTATTTGTAACATTTGCTTCAATCTAATATAGTATTTTAAAGTTTTACATCCTGAAGCTAAACATGGATATTTCAGTTCATTAAAAGAAACATATGGTTCTGCCGTGCAAAAAAAATAAAATCTTATTAATGTATGTGAAACAGAAACTTAGTATGATTCACTTTAAATGTTTGCTGTGACATGTATTTGCAAAGACTGCTTGATTTGCTCTAGGCGTCAGAAGTTATCTCGCATTGTTTGTGGGTGGTAGAATTATATCAGTATGTAATTTTGGTAAGTCACAATTGCCCTTGGTTGTTTTGAAACTTTTCGTTATTTTAATGGAACACATAATAATTTCGAGCTACTGAAACTACAGAGATAGCTGCTTTGTCTACTGCAACCAATTAGTTGTAAGAAAAGAACATTTGTTCTGTGGGTGGGCTGTGATTTTTGAAAACTGATACAAGGACATAGAATTATTACTCATGGCATTAATCATGAAATACTGTATCTTCACATTGTTATGTCTATGATAACTCGGTCCATGTACTGGTTGTAGCTGGAAAGTCATATAATAGTATTCTAATGTATTATACTTTGTAATAGCTCAAATAGAGAGCCTATAACACTTCTCAATCAACTTGAATTTTAGTAAGGCATTTAAAATAGTTCCACACATAAGGTTGAAGTGTAAACAGTAAACACATTGCTTTAGATCAGGGATTCCCAGAAGATCAGGGGTTCCCAGATGTTTTAAAACCACAGCTTCCATGATGCTTTGCAATTCTAAAGGCATTCCAAAGGCATGCAAAGTATCATCGGAGTTGTAGTTCTATAACATCTAAGGATCTACCTTTTGGGCACCCCTTGTTTAGATGAAAATTCTTGTTCTTGGACTGAACCTTAGAATAAGGAAAATGCGCAGAGAATAGGTCTTAATGGAAAACTGTGACAAAGTGATAAGTAGTTCTGTTATCGGTCCACTCTGTTTTGATCTTGCAATAGACATTAACAGCCATGCACTAGGGAGAGAAATCCGGTTAATTAAAAAAAGTTTGTCTGCTTTGGCAATTCGGACCAATGGCATTCGGTTCGATTCAGCAGATTCGTAACTGCAGAATGGCATTCGGCCACACGGCATTCAAGCATTCAAGCATTCATGTCGGGCATTCGGCAGTTCGGCATGTCTTGCATTTCAGACATTTGGCAGTTCGGAATATTGTTCATTTTGAAAAATGAACATTTGTGTGTTTTTTTTTCTTAAACAGCAATGTTTTACATTGCATAGTGGACCACAGCAGCACCTCGACCAATTAATCTTAAATAAGTGATCTTGGTTTAGTTAATAATTAGTAGTGTTAGTTTAGTATATATACAATTTACAAAATTGTATTTTCACTGCACAGATAGTGCAGCCAATCAGGGAGCACTACCAGCATGCAAAGCCTCTGCACACTATTTAATCCCACACCTGTGACATCATCTTTGTGGAGAGTTTAGGAGCAGAGAGTGAGCAGGGGGGAGAGCATAGAGTGTACAGAGAGTGTGCAAAGAGTGAGCAGAGTGTGAGAGCAGTGTGTGAGAGCAGAGAGAATGCAATTTGTATGTGAACAAGCAAGTGAGAGTGTGTGTGAGAAAGAGAGAGAGAGAGAGAGAGAGAGAGCAAAGTGAGAGCAAGTGATGGCTAGTAGGGAGAGCAGTGTAGGGTCCCCCAGGGAGAGTTGTGGTGGTGGTGGTAGTGGGGTACTTGTGGGAGATTTGCCCAGTGGGGTGGTGGGAGGGAAGGTAAGTGTTCTAGTGGCAGGAAGTGTGGTGGCACTAGCAGCTCCTGCTGTTTTATTTGCTTCTGCTTCAGGTGAGTTGAAGAGGAAGCAAGTGTACCACTACCTCTCTCTGCTCTGCCTCTTAACACTAGTATTGGTGGAGGAGCTAGTAGTGGTACTACCAGCAGTGACATGACGGCTACCAGTTTCCTCAGTCACTTTGCTTGAGGGGAGAATGTGAGGAGGATGTGGACGATCCATTATGGTTTCTTTTGTTTTATTACATTTTTAATTAAATGAAATCACAGAAAACTAAAAAACACAAAATTATTAATCACCGCAGTAAAGTCACAGTGCAGCAGAGAGACACCCTGGCAATCAGATTACCTGGCTTGCACAGCCACACACTCTCCCCCCCCCCCCCCCTTCAAAAAAAGAAACAAAATGCAGAAGAAGAAAAAAGGCAAAACTCATGTGGCTCCCCAAGTTTGCAGCAAGTAAAGTACAATAAATGTAATGTAATTTATCTCTCTCAGTCTATTGTGCTAACACAACTATTCTGGTCACATGAATGCAAGCCAACACCCTGACAGCCTGATTTATATACTATCCCACCTCAATAACTCTGTGTGCCTTCATTGGCCAAGTGTCAGTGACAAAATCACCATTAATTGGCTGTCCTCGAACATCAATCAAACAAATTTGCTAATTTCATTGGACAGGGAATATAGTGAAATCGGATTGGGCAAGCAAGCATTACATTGCACAAAAGGAATTAGCTTATTGGTCAAGATTCCTGTCATCATTCACTTAATTTTCCTTCCCTCCCTCTTGTTTTGCCACTTTTCAGAAATCCTAATCACTTTGGAACCTCTGCACTTCGGACATTCGTAAGCATCTGAATGTCTGAATGGCATGAAATTTGTACGAATGTACATTCGGAACGAAATTAATTGCACATGTCTTCCATGCACCAGCATTTGCAGATAGCACTAAATCAGATAAGGGAACAGTATAAGCAGGTAGCTTATAACTTCTCTGCAGAAGGATTTGGATACATTATGGGATTTGGCAGTCAAATTGCAGATTTAATGTAAATATATGTTTTGTATTTTGAGATGAGGCACACACAAGTACATTATATTGTATTATACTATATAAAGTACAGAGTTATCAAAAACTATAAACAAGGTCTGGATTGGAGGATTCTTTGGACTACAATAAATGTAAATAGTTTTTTTTTAATAGTTTTTAATGTACAGGGAGTGCAGAATTATTAGGCAAATGAGTATTTTGACCACATCATCCTCTTTATGCATGTTGTCTTACTCCAAGCTGTATAGGCTCGAAAGCCTACTACCAATTAAGCATATTAGGTGATGTGCATCTCTGTAATGAGAAGGGGTGTGGTCTAATGACATCAACACCCTATATCAGGTGTGCATAATTATTAGGCAACTTCCTTTCCTTTGGCAAAATGGGTCAAAAGAAGGACTTGAGAGGCTCAGAAAAGTCAAAAATAGTGAGATATCTTGCAGAGGGATGCAGCACTCTTAAAATTGCAAAGCTTCTGAAGCGTGATCATCGAACAATCAAGCGTTTCATTCAAAATAGTCAACAGGGTCGCAAGAAGCGCGTGGAAAAACCAAGGCGCAAAATAACTGCCCATGAACTGAGAAAAGTCAAGCGTGCAGCTGCCAAGATGCCACTTGCCACCAGTTTGGCCATATTTCAGAGCTGCAACATCACTGGAGTGCCCAAAAGCACAAGGTGTGCAATACTCAGAGACATGGCCAAGGTAAGAAAGGCTGAAAGATGACCACCACTGAACAAGACACACAAGCTGAAACGTCAAGACTGGGCCAAGAAATATCTCAAGACTGATTTTTCTAAGGTTTTATGGACTGATGAAATGAGAGTGAGTCTTGATGGGCCAGATGGATGGGCCCGTGGCTGGATTGGTAAAGGGCAGAGAGCTCCAGTCCGACTCAGATGCCAGCAAGGTGGAGGTGGAGTACTGGTTTGGGCTGGTATCATCAAAGATGAGCTTGTGGGGCCTTTTCGGGTTGAGGATGGAGTCAAGCTCAACTCCCAGTCCTACTGCCAGTTTCTGGAAGACACCTTCTTCAAGCAGTGGTACAGGAAGAAGTCTGCATCCTTCAAGAAAAACATGATTTTCATGCAGGACAATGCTCCATCACACGCGTCCAAGTACTCCACAGCGTGGCTGGCAAGAAAGGGTATAAAAGAAGAAAATCTAATGACATGGCCTCCTTCATCACCTGATCTGAACCCCATTGAGAACCTGTGGTCCATCATCAATTGTGAGATTTACAAGGAGGGAAAACAGTACACCTCTCTGAACAGTGTCTGGGAGGCTGTGGTTGCTTCTGCACGCAATGTTGATGGTGAACAGATCAAAACACTGACAGAGTCCATGGATGGCAGGCTTTTGAGTGTCCTTGCAAAGAAAGGTGGCTATATTGGTCACTGATTTGTTTTTGTTTTGTTTTTGAATGTCAGAAATGTATATTTGTGAATGTTGAGATGTTATATTGGTTTCACTGGTAAAAATAAATAATTGAAATGGGTATATATTTGTTTTTTGTTAAGTTGCCTAATAATTATGCACAGTAATAGTCACCTGCACACACAGATATCCCCCTAAAATAGCTAAAACTAAAAACAAACTAAAAACTACTTCCAAAAATATTCAGCTTTGATATTAATGAGTTTTTTGGGTTCATTGAGAACATGGTTGTTGTTCAATAATAAAATTAATCCTCAAAAATACTACTTCCCTAATAATTCTGCACTCCCTGTATGTAATAACTAGCTTGGCATTTGGAATGCTTGCTGCTTCTCCATTTTTGTAAAGAGGGTAAATGGGCCACCCTTACTCATCTCTATCTATAGCCAGGATTTCTAAGGTTCTTTAAAATGTGAGCAATATTATGAATATTACAATGAATATTACAATAATAAGATACTACACTATTAGACATTTATGTTGTCTTCATATCCAATGAATTAAACATAGTTGCAGTGCTAACTTAAATGTGCACATGAATTTATAATTAGAGCCAATTGTTTTGGCTCTAACAAATGTGAGTGTATAGAATGAGGGGTGTATATGTGTTTCCACCTATATACTTTTTTATTACACTATATGTGTTTTTCTTATATTCCCATTTAGCTCATAATTGAGCCTGTACTATCTAAGTGTTAAGCGCTCCAATTTTTACGGTTTGATGCCTCTACCATTTTGTGATGTATTTATTATAAAGGAGGACTTGGAAACAGTTATAGACAACAGACTAGACAAAGATTGTGCAATGTTAACCAGCAGATTCATAGACCATGATATGTTGACGTGAATAAAAGAACATTTTAATTTCTCCTTTTCTCTCTATCCTTTCTCTATGCTGACTTCCAGGTGCAATGGACAGGTCTTATAATAATAATTGGAAGGTATTGACTTCACATACAATGTTATTTTTCACAGCTCACAAATGCATAATTGTTACATATAAGGGTAGGTAAATATAATCTAAAAAATATCTTCTTTATCACACACCACTGAAAGAGCATACACACATTACTCTCATGTACACAACACATGCTCCAGGATAGATGTATTCCTCTTACAAGGATCCAGCCTAGACCAGCTAGTAAGTTGTGAGATTGCACAAAGTACCTGGTTAGATCATGCACCAGTTATTTTGGAACTTAACTTCGTAAACCTTTACGATTACAAACACTGTAGCCCCTGGAGATTCAATGATTCTCTGCTGCGAGACTCCATTTTCGTAGAGCAACTCGCAGAGGAATTGCAAGCTTACTTCAGAACCAATGTCTCACCAAAGATATCGCCGACTTGGTCTGAGTGATGAGGGACCTCCTGATACGAAGGGCTTCATACCTCTGTAAAATTACACAAACACAACTTAAATCGTGGCAAACAGAGCTTTACCACCTGAACATACAAAACTAGCTGACACCATCCAACCACCTGAGAGATAGCAAGATATTACTAGATGCATACACCAACAGGCAATAGAACGGATGAATAATAATATGCGGAAGCTTAAAGTGATTTAATACTACCAAGGTAACAGGGCTAGTAGACTGTTATCAAACAGATTAAGAGCAAGACAGGCCACACAAAAAATATCACACCTTGCCACACCAGAGGGTAAGAAGGTTACGACACTTAAACACATCAGTGATGGATTTGCCCGATTCTATACAGAGCTATATAATTTAGGCACTGACAAACTTACCCATCAACCGTTATAGAGGCTAACGTCAACACATTTCTAGAAAAACTAGACTTGCCCCAACTCCCTCCCCAACAACAGATCAATCTCACTAGACCACTGGAGGACACAGAGATTATTGCAACAATCAAAGCCCTACCATTGCACAAGTCCCCAGGCCCAGATGGATTTGATAACCTCTATTATAAGACATTTTGCACAACTTTCACACCACACCTGGCTCGTGCGTTCATCGAGGTCACAGCAAATAGAAAATTGCCCACACACCTGCTGCGAGCGCACATCAACACGATCCCCAAACCTGGAAAATCACACACACTCCCGCAAAATTTTAGGCCCATCTCACTATTGAACACGGACTCCAAACTGTTCATTAAACTGTATGCAGTCCTACTCAGCACTATTCTCTCACACATAATACACAACGACCAGGTTGGCTTTGTGTCAGGTCGACAAGGTTCAGACAATACGCGAAAACATCTTGCATGGTCTACGCAAACACTCCCAAGCCTGATTGTCCGACCGAGTACCTCCGCCAATCGATGCTCCTAGTGCTTGCTGAGGACTCCAAGCACTCCAAACGACACCATCCGCACTGCAGACCCCACTTCCAGCGATGCAGCTGCGCCGGGGTCTCACCGTCTCTCACCACCATGGATTCACAATAGTGAAATCTACAAACCAATTTGCATACTATTATAGAAAACCTCTTATCCTACTACTCATCTTATATTATGTTCACATTTTTCTCTCCATCTATACTTTTATTTTTGTGAAAAGCTGTGTGTGTTGCCTGTTATTATCTTGATTTTCTTTGTTTCTTCTTATGGTTTAAATATTCAAAAATCCCAATAAGTGTCATCCGTACAGGAAACACCAAAATGGAATTGCCTCCAAATATTACACACTAGAACAATATAAATAGTACTCATTTGACCTTCTTTATTTTATTTATCTTTTTCACTATGTGACAAGGAGGCAGTGGCGTACTAATGGGGGGCTGGGGGTGGCCCATCCCAGGTGCCACTCACTATGGGGGTGCCATGACTGCCAGTGTCATGAGTCACCCCCACCCAGTCTTATAATGTGGGCTGCAACCAGCCCGCACTCTACCGCTGCAATATGGAGGAGCAGGGGAGGAGAGACGCTCACAACGTGACGCTAACGTCACACCACCACCACCTGTCCACCTTCACCGATTCCAGGCGGGGAAGGATCCGACCTGATATGAGGGTAGCACCGCGGTGGCAGTAGTGTTTGGAGCCGGAGCAGAGCATTCTCCACAATTCATCATCGATTGTGAGTAGAGAATGCAAGGGGTGTATGAACTTTATGTGTGAGGCGTTCAGGGTTTTTATGTGGGGGCAGTGGTGTATCCTGGTTTTGTGCTGCCCTAGTGCATAAAGAGTATGCATAAAGAGTAAAAACATGCAGGTAATGCCACAATAGCAGGAACTGGCAACGTATGGCTAACATATATATGGCATAGGTTAAGACTGCACAATTTTTAATAATAATATTCAGGCTTGTATTCTTTCTTACTCTGCTTCAGTTTCCTCTATTCGCCACACACCTCTTGTGATGGAGCCTGCAAATTCACAGCGTCCTATGGTCTCCTGTTTAGGTGTGGTGTAATTGTGGGTGCCTGTTTGTTTCCCTATACAGTTTAGTTGTATGTGTTGAATTGAATGTATTGATTGTCCAGGTTGTATACGCTTTCCCCCTCCCCCTTTTTTATGTCTTATTATATTTCTAACAGGGAGTTGCCCCATTGTTCCTGGGCACTTCCAGACCAGTTCAAACTAAATGCCCTGTCCCTCCTTTAAATCCCCCATGTGGTCCTTGTTATTGACTGTCCGCAGCCTTGTTTGTACCCCAGTACTGCATTTACACTAATGCAATTAAGCTCTGTAATGTAATTGGTTACTGCTATTAGTTGGCTTGGGACATGCAGTGTAATTAATTACTGTCCAAGTCCATGCAGCTATTGGTTGGCTTGCGCTCACTGTGCTGTTTGGGAGGATAGTATGCGGGAGGACCTGGTGGAGAGCTTTGAGTACCACTGTAACCCTATTGTATGTAAATGAGGCTGTGGGGGTATAAATAGATGTCAAGTTTTCAACAAAGGTTGTTGAATTAGTATTGTCTATTGCTTGGGGAGGTGGGCTATAATCACTGAAGCGTTTTTTCCAGTCTGAAGGAACTTTAGCAGAGATACTCAGCCGGAGTATTGAAGCTCCACTACAGCTCTGTACTGAGTCCATTAATATAGGGTAATACTTTAATAGGGAGAGACCGGATACTTGGATTTAAATATAGATCTTTTTAAATTTCCATATGTCTGTATATATTGCTAAAGTTAGTAGGTTCATCTATAATAACCACCCCATTTTAGGAATTAACAGTGTGTTTCACTCAGTATGTTTTGTTATATGTTTGTTTTACCTTCTAAGTCTGTTGAATAAAAGTCATATAAGTACTACTTATATTGTTCTATTTTTTTATATTTGGAGGCAATTCCTTGTTGGTGTACCCTGTATTGGTGTCACTTATTGTAATTATTAGATATTTAGACTGTATGTAAGGGTTAACCCCTGTATAGGTTCTGCCTTTAAAGGTCACTCTGCCCTTTTAATGGCTTTTCCTCTGTATATAAACTTTCATATGGTCCCATTTATACTATTAAAAGCTCTATTAACATCTTCTTTTAATGCATTTTGTGGCTATATGTAAAAAAACATTTCAGGAAATTCCTGTCAATACACAAACTGTATTTTACTTCCCCTGTCTAGCTTGTTCCTATGAAGACCATGCTAATGTTTATTTATATGATGTGCAAAAAACAAGATAATCAACAATCAACTAGAAAACAAGAGTAATATAAAAAGGAGAAACCACAAAGCATTCTATTATGTTACAAAACAATAAAACAACCAAATAAAACATTTATATGGGTGTCCCTTTAAGCAATTTACATTCCTTTAACCTAACAAAAGGGCTCCTTTGAGATACAAGATTAGATGATGCAGGCATCAGGCACCAAATTTTAACTCAATAAATATACCAACAGAACATAAAGATTGTACCTGAAAACATATAAAAGCTACTGCACTTTTTCACTTTTATTAACCATCTGTTTCAATTCAATCTATTCCCTTGGAATAATAACAAAGAAAATAAACAAGGAGCGGAGCCAAATAAATTGAGGCAGGAAATCTGCTAGACATATTCATCTATGAATTTGACAGCATGCTTTAATGGTGTCTCTGTACAGTATTCTATTCTTTACTGAGCCAATGGGAGCTGGAAACAGAAATAATCTATTATACAAAATACTAAATGTTCTTTCCTTACATTAGGATTTCATCTATGCCTAAAGAACCTTGTATATATCAATCAGTATCGCCAAAATATTATACTAACAACGTTCTGTACCTTTTTTCCGCTCTCTCTCTCATTTTTTTATTCAGCTGTATTTCTTATTTTTTTTAAATATCTGGTGAAAAATAAACTTAAAAAGGAATTCTACCATGTAAGCTTGTAAAAAAAAAGTGGAAAATATAGTAGTTTCCATGAAATGAATATAGTCTGTCTGTCTGTCATCTGTCATGTGTAGCAGGGTCGAGTCACCAAAGGAATATTGCATGTCTGTGCTACAATCCATATTGTCAACATTTTTATGTGTCAATTCACACCTACAGCTTTCTTGGTTGTTTACCAGTTTGGTGGGCGTAGTGTATACTTTAAATAATGATCAATATGAATTGGACTCTAGGGTCCATCCACTACTTCTGACTTTTCCTCAGATTTTTTTCAGTTATCATAAGCATTGGGAAACTAATGTGATTGTCTGCTAAAACATCCAAGACACTTGAATTTCTCCATTTATTGATAATTGCTTCCCAATACGTACCCCCTCCCACCCCAACAATGCTGTCCCGAAAAACGGGGAGCAAATGGCAGGAGTAAAAGGAGGTGAACCAGTGACTTGAATCGTGTCACTTGAAAGGATGACCCAAAATATATGCAGTTCAGCCTGGCTTGCAGACTGCCTGCCAATCACCCAGGCCAGCCCCTGTTGTTTCATCATTTTCTGCAGGGTCTTAATGCCCTGGGTGTAGCACAACCATATCTAATAAAACACTTGCAATACACTTTTTTGGGACAGTTCACTGGAGTTCCCAAAAGTGGGACACCAGGGAACAAAGTTGAAATAAAACCCTAAAATAAGGACTGTCCTGCCAAAATCAGAACTGTTGGGAGGCCTCCAAATATGTAAATGATGCTTCATAATTTCTGCATGTCTATTTTTCGTGTGGCAGAAGTTTTACATTTTTATCCAATGGTCATTGCTGGCATTGGTTTACCTCAAAGTATTATTTTCTTAAAGATTTCTATGATGAAAGTAATTGAGGATTTGCCCAAAGGCATTATCGAAATGAAAGGAGATGACTTATTTTTATTCTCGAGTCATTGAACTCTGGTATATGTTTGGGTGTATGGGCAAAATGTGGGCATGGATACATATAATGGTCTAACTGATTTGGGATCAACAGTCCATTATTTGGGGGCAAAGAATAGGTACAGATGGCTTTTTAGAAATATTTTCATAGCCTCCCAACCCCTCCCTCATATTTAGCCCACTGAATTTTCATAGTAAATCCTTTAGAATAATACCAAAATATTTTATGTATACAATCTTTTTATAAGAAACATTTACTGCAATATAAACACAGTTTTATTGCTGTGGAGCTCTGACTTCTACGCAATGCAGTTTGCAATTCCATTCTCAATTAACCGGCATTCACTGATTACTAAATATATACTTTAGAAAGGTCACTTTTCCATTTTAGAAAAACACTTTAAAAATGGGGAAGTGTGTGGGAATTTCATACTATGCATTTCATTTACAATAATATTTGAGACCACATAGCAGGAGGACAAGAATTCATCTTTCATTAATCAACTCTATATGATATAGCATAGCCGCAGCCAAGTTGTGGGAAAGTTCATATGCATGTCATACAATCAGAAAATGGGAGTTATGGACCCATAAAAAAAATATAACTACCTGATATAGTAGACAGCAATTTATAGACGTTCTATATTTTTAGAAGTCATACAGGATGTTGAAAGTTTATGACTTCCACTTCGACTGTACTTTATTTTCTATGATGTCCGAGTCTGTTTTACTAAGTTTGCTTTCATATTTTTGTTAACTGAAAAATTAAGTGTTAAAGTCATCATGGATTCATAACCTCTGAAGCACATGTAGACAAAGAGGAGCGTAATATAAAAACCTGTCAAATATATTGATAAAATAGCTTTGACTCATTAAATATTAAGATGCCATCAGACAATCCGTTAATTTATCCTACAAAAATATTTTTTTTGCTGTTTTTTGTAAAATTCCTTTTACGAAGTTCTGTGTATTTTTCAAATTCATTGGGTTTTATATAAAAAGAAAACCCTAGGTATCAGCATTAAAGGGAACAATTAAAGGAATGTTGCTGTTGACAACTTGATTTTCCCCCAAATTGTTCTTTGTGCCACTAGTGAAAATGGTCCAGCAATAGTAATTAATTGGCTCTGAGGTTGCCTGATCAAACTGTGAGCCAATCACAGTGATTCAGTGGCGGAATTATTGCCACTGCAGCTATTCAACCAAAAGAACATTTGTGAAGACAGGCACTGATGTAGGACAAAAACGTCTGGCTTGAAACATGTGTTCCAATTTATCCCAAAGGTGTTCAGTGAGGTTGAGGTCAGAGCTCTGTGCAGGCCACTCGAGTTTTTGCCCACCAAACTCATCAACCCATTTCCTGTAAAACAGCCTCTGAACATTATTCCATCTCCACTTAACATTATAGTAGAGGATATGCACTCCGGTAAATGGCAATCTCCTAGCGTCTTTGACAACCTGATTCTTTAATCAGACTGCTAGATAGTAAAGTATGTTTTATGTCTTTGGAGAACATGTCTCCATGGTTCCATTGCTTCCAACATGTTTTCATGTTTCCATTGTTCCAGAGTATAGTGGAGGAGGGCTTTGCACCACTCCTTTTGATGCTTTTTTATTTTTATATGGTACATGTTGATATGAGGCTTGTGTACATCTACTTGGCCATAAAAACCCATTTCATGAAGTACCCAATGCAGAGTTCTTGTATTAATACTGATTTCAAATGAAGTTTGGACTCTGCAATCAGTAATGTAACAGATGGTAGGTGAGCTGTACATGCTGCGTACGTCAGTACTCTGTGCCCCCTCTCTGTGAGTATGTGTGGTCTATGACTTCATGGCTGGGCTGTACGTTTTCTAAGATACTTCCACTTCACAATAACAGCACTTCCAATTGACAGATCAGATCTAGTAGGGAAAAAACAGACTTGTGGCAGAGATGGCATTATATGACAGTGACACATTTAAAGTCATGGAGCTCTTTATTATAACCCATTGTACTGTCAATGTTTACTAAGATTCCATGGCTATATGCTGGATTTTATGCACCTGTTGGTTGGGAGCAATGGTTGAAGCTGGAAAACTCAAAATCCTGAACAATTAGTAGGGTATCCACATACTTTTGGCTGTATAGTTTATTTTGAACTTTGTACTCTGTGTATTCCACTAAATAAATGCTCTTAATGGGAATCTGATAGATTTAGGCCTACTCCCTCTTTCCTTTATTCTTTAACCTGGCTGTTGAACTATTGCTATGTTTAAGAAACAGAAAGAGACTTTGACATTATAGGTTTGAAGCAGGGATGTCAAGCTTTCTCTCAAAACCAAAAGTAATGATCCACAGACTTTCTCTCAAAACCAAAAGTAATGATCCACAGACTTTCACAAACTCTTTAACCTTGAACTCTTTAACCATGTTTCAGGCTTTAAAAGCAATTTTGAGAAAACAATGACCTTTCCTGAGGTAAGGATGTGATGAGAAACATTAATTCAATTTAAATGGTGTATACAATAAAGTATCTGGCCATCTAGTGATCTTCTAATTAAGACCCACTATATAAAGATAACATCTCTTCTATTTTTTCCAACACTCTAAAAATATTGAAATAATAACAAATCTGCCTATCTCATACCCATATCTGAAATATCATCTTATTAAAATGGATCTCCTCCTCTTACTTTTGTATTCCATTCAGAGGAATAATAAGTAGGTTGGGTTGAAATTATTTAACAAGCATCTCCAAACTTTTAACTGCAAAATAAATTCCAAATTTCCTTTAACTGCATTCTTTATGCTAAATTAATTTAATGAGTGTAGAATAATTCAGTCTGACAGCTTTCTACAGGAAATGACTGTGTCAAAAAAAAATTGTTATATGGACAGTATTTCCCAGAACAAATGTGACCTAGTGGCCCCATTACATTAAAAGTCAAAACAGCCTCTTCATAGTAAGGATAGCCACCTAAATTGTACTATATGTTTAGGGTGTTGGACAATGTCCAAATGTTTGCAACTACTTGTAGATGACTTTACCAGCTACCCAACAATGGAAAAAATCTAACATTTTACATTTCATATATCAAATAACTCTTCAAATCTAGACACACACAAATTAAGCCCTGTACTTATACTTTCACTAGTGCTGGGTAGCAACAACGGCTAAAGTATTCATCTGCCAAAATACATAGAACAAAAGAAAACAAAATGTTACCTGCACACTATCCCAAATCCCTGTATACATTTAAATAACAAGAGTTAGTCACCTGCCACGTCAAGGCAAATCCTTGTAGGTGAGTCCTACACTAACAAACCAGCTTGCTGCTTTCAGCTAAATGGCAAAATCTCTGATACAGAAATGTGTATTTTTAGAAAACCCCTACACACCTTAGAGGTATTAACCCTTAATAGACTACACATGGGGTAGGTGGGCTATACATGTTGTGGGCGGCAGAAATGCAATATGGCTGTGTAATACAGAAGCAAATACAAACACACAAAATTGAAGCCTGCACTCAAATTCCCATTGTCTTGGTGTCACGGCACTGCCATTACTCACCCGCCCCTGGGCACCCGCGACGCCCCCGCGGCAGAGTCGCGGTACTCGCCGCTCCTAGAGACCCCTCTCCTGGGTCTTTGGCAGCCTCTTCTCTTCCTCTTGCCACCGAGGTCCGTGGCGAGCACGCCGTTGTGGCAAGATGGCGACTGCCATGCGGACCCAGCGTTCTGCACAGAGAGGTGGAGGAGAGCTGCAGATCCATGAGGGAGGGACAGGTCAGGGACTATGGTATAAAGCAAGATGGCGCCGAGTCCCTGACCTCTTTATATAGCTCTTGTGTACTCCACCTACTCGTGGGAGGTGGCCAGTCAGGTGATCCTAGCCACCTATTTAAACCAGTCAGTGTTTGTTTTTTTTGCTTGTCTTTGTATACCTGCCTGTGGTCCTGATTTTTCAGCCTATGTTCCTGGTTCCTGATCTTTGATTCCCTGATTGATTATCCTTGCCTGCTGCCAGACCTGACTCCGGATTAATCGGCTACTTTTGTCTGCTGCCTGACTTCCGATTCCTTTCTTCATCCCCTGCTCCTGTTCTCTTGGATTCTTCGTTTGGCTTCACCCCATTAAAGGCCTCCACACCACCACAGACCCTTCAGGATCCTGTCTCCACTTCCAGTTACTCCTGAGGGTCGTGATTGTAAGGGAGTGCTGTTCCGCTGCAATTGGGTTCCATCACCTATGCAAAATCCCCAGGTGGGTGTGACACTTGGGCAGCAGCAAAGGCTGCAGAATTCATCAGCCAAAATACATAGAACAAACATATCCCTGTACACATTTAAATAACAGAAGGTTTTTTTAGTATCAGTCCAATTGCCATTAAAGTGAAAGCTCACCTGCCCTGTCACATTAAACCTCTTAGATGTGCCCTACACTAACAATTCACCTTGCTGTTTTGGGCTAGTTCACCTGCTTTGACGGAGCAGGTGAGCTTGAACTTTAATGGCCATAGAAGTGATACTAAAAACGCTCAGTTATTTAAATGTGTGAAGAGATTTGGGATAGTGAGCAAGTATTTCTTTTTCTTTAACTCTTAAAGGGACACTATAGTCACCTGAACAACTTCAGCTTAATGAGGTTGTTCAGGTGAGTGCTACAGCTACCCGGAGCCTTTTTCTTGTAAGCACTGTATTTTCTGAGAAAATGCAGTGTTTACATTGGAAGCTTGGAACACCTCTTGTTGCAGTCAATCAGACGGCCACCAGAGGGACTTCCGAGTTCAGAGGCCCTAAAAAGGCCTCTCGTCCGATGCATTCTGGGTGAATGCATCAGACGGGCTATCAGCACACAAAGCACTGTGAACGCGCTTTGTGTGCTGATAGCCTGTCAGCACTGCTGTGGGCGTGGCTTCAGCTGTCAGCTTCAGCTTCAGCTGACAGCTTCAGCTTCAGCTGACAGCTGAAGCCCGAACCCACATTGACGCTTACTGTCCACAATAGTGGTTGAAGGGGGGGGGGGGGGAGACCTACTCTCCTTCCCCCCCGGCCCCCACCGCTGTGCGGCGGGTGGGGGCCCTAAAATTATCAATAAGGGGGACCTATTGTCCCCCCCCGGCCCCCACCCCTGAGCGGTGGGTGGGGGCCCTAAAATTATCGATAAGGGGGGGGACCTACTGCCCCCCCCCGACCCCCACCCTGTGCGGCGGGTGGGGGCCCTAAATTTATCAATAAGGGGGGGTACCTACTGTCCCCCCCCCGGCCCCCACCCCTGTGCGGCGGGTGGGGGCCCTAAAATGATCAATAAGGGGGGGGACCTACTGTCCCCCCCGGCCCCCACCCCTGTGCGGCGGGTGGGGGCCCTAAAATTATCAATAAGGGGGGTACCTACTGTCCCCCCCCCGGCCCCCACCCCTGTGCGGCGGGTGGGGGCCCTAAAATTATCAATGAGGGGGGGACCTACTGTCCCCCCCGGCCCCCACCCCTGTGCGGCGGGTGGGGGCCCTAAAATGATCAATAAGGGGGGGACCTATTGTCCCCCCCGGCCCCCAACCCTGAGCGGTGGGTGGGGGCCCTAAAATGATCAATAAGGGGGGGGGACCTACTGTCCCCCCCGGCCCCCACCCCTGTGCGGCGGGTGGGGGCCCTAAAATTATCAATAAGGGGGGACCTACTGTCCCCCCCGGCCCCCACCCCTGAGCGGTGGGTGGGGGCCCTAAATACAAAGGAGGGGGGGACCCTAGTTAACCCTCCCCACCCCCAAAAAAAAATGATCTCCCTACCTACCCCCCTCACCCTAAAAATAATGAGGGGGGGAACATTAACTAAAAACTTGTAAAAAAAAAGGGCAAATCTTCAGCCCAAAAAAGGGCAAATAAAAATCCATAATAACCGACGCAATTAAAAAAAAAAAAAAAAAAAAAAACGAGCGCAAAAAAAATAATCCATCTTCACCCATGGAGGGCTCCGCGCAGACTGAGCTCCGCAGGGTGGGGAAGGCTTATAAAGCCTTGCCCCGCCCTGCAATTAGGCTAAGAACACTCTGATTGGTGGGTTTAAACCAATCAGAGTGCTCTTTGTCATTTTACAAGCGTGGGAAAGTTCTTTGGAATTTTCCCACGCTTGTAAAATGACACAGAGCACTGTGATTGGATGGATTTCAAGCCATCCAATCACAGTGCTCTGTGTCATTTTACAAGCGTGGGAAAGTTCTTTGGAATTTTCCCACGCTTGTAAAATGACACAGAGCACTGTGATTGAATGGCTTGAAACCCATCCAATCACAGTGCTCTGTGTCATTTTACAAGCGTGGGAAAATTCCAAAGAACTTTCCCACGCTTGTAAAATGACAAAGAGCACTGTGATTGGATGGCTTGAAATCCATCCAATCACAGTGCTCTGTGTCATTTTACAAGCGTGGGAAAATTCCAAAGAACTTTCCCACGCTTGTAAAATGACACAGAGCACTGTGATTGGATGGCTTGAAATCCATCCAATCACAGTGCTCTGTGTCCTTTTACAAGCGTGGGAAAATTCCAAAGAACTTTCCCACGCTTGTAAAATGACACAGAGCACTGTGATTGGATGGCTTGAAATCCATCCAATCACAGTGCTCTGTGTCATTTTACAAGCGTGGGAAAATTCCAAAGAACTTTCCCACGCTTGTAAAATGACAAAGAGCACTCTGATTGGCTTAAACCCACCAATCAGAGTGTTCTTAGCCTAATTGCAGGGCGGGGCAAGGCTTTATAAGCCTTCCCCCGCCCTGCAGAGCTCAGTCTGCGCGGAGCCCTCCATGGGTGAAGAAGGATTATTTTTTTTTTTTTTTTTTTTTTATTGCGTCGGTTATTATGGATTTTTATTTGGCCTTTTTTGGGGCTGAAGAAAGAAGATTTTAGAAGAAAGAAAACATTGAATGGTAAGTTGATTTTATCTCATTTTTTCTTTTTTACAGGTTTTTAGTTAATGGTCCCCCGTCATTATTTTTAGGGTGAGAGGGGTAGGTAGGGAGATATTTTTTTTGGGGGGGGGGAGGGTTAACTAGGGTCCCCCCCCTTTGTATTTAGGGCCCCCACCCACCGCTCAGGGGTGGGGGCCGGGGGGGACTGTAGGTCCCCCCCTCATTGATAATTTTAGGGCCCCCACCCGCCGCACAGGGGTGGGGGCCGGGGGGGACAGTAGGTCCCCCCCCTTATTGATCATTTTAGGGCCCCCACCCGCCGCTCAGGGGTGAGGGCCGGGGGGGGCAGTAGGTCCCCCCCCTCATTGATAATTTTAGGGCCCCCACCCGCCGCACAGGGGTGGGGGCCGAGGGGGGACAGTAGGTCCCCCCCTTATTGATAATTTTAGGGCCCCCACCCGCCGCTCAGGGGTGGGGGCCGGGGGGGACAGTAGGTCCCCCCCTCATTGATAATTTTAGGGCCCCCACCCGCCGCACAGGGGTGGGGGCCGGGGGGGGGACAGTAGGTCCCCCCCTTATTGATAATTTTAGGGCCCCCACCCGACGCTCAGGGGTGGGGGCCGGGGGGGGCAGTAGGTCCCCCCCTCATTGATAATTTTAGGGCCCCCACCCGCCGCACAGGGGTGGGGGCCGGGGGGGGACAGTAGGTCCCCCCCCTTATTGATAATTTTAGAAAGCGAGCTGAGCTGTCAGTCAGACAGCTCAGCTCGCGAACGCGCATTCCGCGCACATGCGCGGTAAAGCGCTCAGGTTCTTCATAGGGCGGCATTTAATGCCGCTCTATGAAGAACGCGATTGGTGCAGCGCGAAGCCGTCCCATTGGGCCCCGCGATTTCGTCATTTTGATGAAAAAGGGGGCGCGGCCTAGCGGGGAGCTCGGCGCTGGAACGGAGGTAAGTTTTTAATATAAAAACACCGAAATTTTTTTTTTTATGAATGAAAGTACATATAAAAGCAAGAAGGAAGGCTGGGGGACCTGTCTTTCTTGCTTTTATATGGTGACTATAGAGTCCCTTTAAAAGTTGCCCACAACAGGATTTACTTATAGTTTATAGTTTCACTGTCACTACATCCACTACACAAACAACTTATATATATATATAAGAAATGCTGTTGGTAAAAGGAACATATGGGCCCCTTAGACTGTGTGGTTTTGATTTTCATCTGAGCTATCAACTCCACAGCATTCCCTTCCACCCATATAAGATCCACCAACCACTATTCTTTTTTTTTTTTTCATTTATTTTTTTCATTTATTTTTTTCTTTTATTTAATCTTTATTCATTTTCATTGTTTTTTCCAAAACAAAAACATAACTATACAAGACATAAATTCCATAATATACATACACGTATATAAAATTATTCTCCCCTATTATAAAACCTCCCATTCATATTATGACATTATATCATTTTGTAGAACAACATATATGTCCGGCAGGACAGCTCCTAGATAGGTTAAATATCTTCTCGACTAATCCTTGGGTTATTTATTATCATGCTCACACAGGGATCAATTTTATCCATAGATCCCATTTATGATTCCTCTTCTGGGTAAAATTTTGATACCTATCTATTCCTTTTTCCATATTTAATTGGAACCACAGTGGTGGTATAGTAGATTTCCATTTTCTAGCTATTGTGATCTTTACTGCTAACAAGACATGTACTAATATTTCATTCTCTGCTTTGGACATTTTTGAAAGATTTAGATGTAGTAGATAAGTTTCGGGTTTTAGTGGAAGTTTAATTTTACTAATTACTCGGTTCGCACTACCACCAACCACTATTTTATCATCTAACCGTTTACATGTCGATACAAAACATCACGTACATTATTTTACCTATTTTTTGAAAAAAAAAAATACTACTACTATAGTACTACTAAAAATAAAATTTGGGCATACTAATTAAGTGTTCTGAATGTTGCTTACTACGTCATCAAATCTGTTGTAATATTTTGTTGTTTTCAAATCCACCAAATGAAAAAAAAATCTCTTTTGTTCCAAAACATAGCCTCAATCATGCTTATTCCCAAGAATTTATCTTTATGAATATTATGCTTAGTATTTTCATCCAGTCTGTTATTTTTCTTTCATGTTGGCCCATACACATATATTTTAATGTTCAAAATAATTGTTTTTACTATATTTCAATGCTTATTAAGCCTTCCTTGATATTGGTGGAATATTTTCAAACAAAAATTGAAATGATCGCCGCTTAATTTAAAAATGCATTATGTACCCTTAAACGCTAGAAAAGAAATAAAATATGCCACAACAAAGATATACTTTCAACGCATTTTAATTTTCTTTTTTTTTTTTTTTCAAGAAAAGTACAACATATTAAACACACTGAAAGGCAATCCGATTGTCCAAACAGCCAAAAGCTACAAATTAAATTGCATTAGTCAAATGTCTGTTTGGTTTTAGTATTGGCTTCACTTTACTTTCATTTTTCTCATTCCATAACTCTTTGTTCTCTTAACACCAATGATAGCTAATCCCCTTTCATGGATATACTATGAACTCTATACGTATATATCACAAGGGATCTCATTTGACATAACTTTTGATGTCTACTTTTGAGGAATATATAATACAATCAATTGGCACCTCTCCAAAACTAGGATAACTTTATTTTTTAGAAAATCGTTCTGATTATTTGTAACTTAAAATACTTTAAACCTGGCTTGGCTCAATAAAACAGAATTCTAGAGTGTCCTTGGATGCCTTTAGATGTCAAACATTAACATATTATACAGGAATTGCCTTTGAGACATGCCAAATCTTGCTGTTTTTACTGAGTTTTTGGGATATATAAAGAGACAAAGCATGTGATATGTTTATGTTTTAACATTTCTGGAGAGACTACATCTAGTAAATACAATATAAACCTTTCTGCACTCAAGAATTAATATCTGACCAGCGTTCCTACACAGAATTCAGTCCTCTCTTCAATGTTTCCCTGAATGTGTTTATTTAAGCCATTGCATAAATGAAATGTCTGCGATAAACTGGTGTTTTGTGTATACAACTAATGTTTAAATGGCTAGATAATCTTATATTACAGAGCAAGTTATTTAGTGCAATGATAAATGTGAGCGTGTAAAAGCAACTATTCTGCTTATTCAAAAGACTTGGGATTTGTTTACAATCTTTTAAAGGATCACAATAGTGTCAGGAAAACAAACTTGTTTTCCTGACACTATATAACCCTTAGGTCCCCCCCCATCCTCAGGGTCTGCTCCCGCTGGGATGAATGGACTGAAACCCCTTCAGGTACTTACTTTAATCCAGCGCCAGGTTCCCTTGGCGCTGGTGACCTCTCATCCCACTCCGACGTCAGCTCCCGAGTGGAGCGGGATGCACATGCGCGGCCAGAGCCGCGCGCGCATTAAAACACCCATAGGAAAGCATTTCTCAATGCTTTCCTATGGGCGTTTTGCGCGCTGAATGCAATGTTCGCATTCAGCGTCGCAGAAGCGCCTCTAGCGGCTGTCAGGAAGACAGCCACTAGAGGCTGGATTAACCCTGCAACGTAAATGTAGCAGTTTCTCTGAAACTGCAATGTTTACATATGAAGGGTTAAAACCTGGGGGACCTGTCACCCAGACCACCTCATTGAGCTGAAGTGGTCTGGGTGACTATAGTGGTCCTTTAACCCTTTAAGGACCAAACTTCTGGAATAAAACTGAATCATGACATGTCACACATGTCATGTGTCCTTAAGGGGTTAAGTAAGTAGGAGTCATAAGCTGTTGCTATTATCAACAGCCACCTGCTTGTAGTGGTTACAAATTAATTACCACCAGTGACCTAAGCTTGTTGATATATTTTGAAAGCCTATCACTAATTACAAGTAATGCTACCGATACCAACCACTTGCATATCAGACACACCTCTACGCATTCGCACATCACCCTGTGTGACTAGTAGTGACAGGCAAGTAGCGGCTGGCTGGTAAAACTCAAGTGGTTGGAAAAACCCTTTTTGTTTCAATAGGATGTATAGGGGCTAGCTATTGTTGACCTATTTACTCTAGAACAGAGGTTGGTGTAAAGTTTTTTTTTGTTTATTTTTGTGGTTAGCAGCAGTCAGTAATCAGCAGCAATAGGACTGGAAATCAGTCAGAAGGCAATTGCTACGTAACATTAGCCATTCCCATATAAAATAATGGAAGACAATCACTGCTACTAGGCAATTGGTTTTCTACAACAGTCAATGGTAAGTCCATGCCACTTCTATTAAAATGTTTCACTCGGTATATAACTGCTGTGTAGTAACAGTAATGAAAGGAACTGCATGTATTCATATACTAAATGTATATTTTAAGCAAATTTGAACAAGTACTGAGAGATTGTTTTTATAGTCATTGTAACGGCTACCCCAGTGGAGAGGGGGTATCAGCCGTTGGAGACGTCCTTTTTCCCGGCAAGATGCTGTGCAGTAATGGAGTAGCCTTCTTTCTATCAGCTGGATCCAAGTAGAGAGAGAGAGGTAAAGATCTTAAAAGAGCTAGTGATTAGCTGAGCAGGTTCCCTTTCAATAACGAGACAAAGCTAAGTTTTGAAGGGTAAAGTAGAACTGAGGTTTAATGACAGGGAATTTTCCTTTTATGCAGTGCTCCTTTGCAAGGGAGTCGGCCACAACCAATTACACGTTAACCAATCAAACAATGGTTACAACCCACAGATTCCCTCCCCTCTGCTTGGGAGATAATTGAGTTTCTTACTGTATCTCCTCAATTATCTCCAAGCTAAAACTTATACTTTTTATACATTTTTATAACTTTCTCATTTTACATCGTACATGAATATTTTTTATGAACAACACAACTTGTGGAACAACATATTCAAAATTTGTGAAAATCCGTTCAGTGGTTCCAGAAATATTAAAAAGTCTCTTTGGAACGACCGCATGCCCAAAACAGTTCCACAGATTCAGGCTGTGCGGTCGGTCTATTTCTGCCCTGAAAATAACAAAGTCCCATCCGAAGGCGGCGTTCGAATCGTCGAACTCACTTCGACTTCTGTCGAAGTGTTGAAGTGGAACCGGGGTCGCGTTTTAGCAGTGTTCAATAGTATAATGGAGGTCTATTTTACGCCAAAATGACAAAGTCCCGTTCGAACGTGTGTTCGAATCTTCGAACGGGACTTAGTCTCCAGCCGCAGTGTCGAAGGGTAGGAGAAGGTACAGGTCAGCGGTGTTCGTTCAATTGTGTGGCCGATTTCCGTTCCAGGGATTTGACAGCACACACCGCTGACCGCGTTCGACTGGATTAAAATGGCCGCCGCCACGTTTTCGACTGTCTAATGGCGGCCACTTCGACTACTTCGGCACTTCGGCTGTATCTGAAATGCCATATCAAATGTACCACTCCTTTGTCCAAAAATAGTTAAAGGGCCAGACATAGTCTTTGTTCTTTAGGTACAGGCAATGTGGATGATGATAAAAACAAACAAAAGGTAGAGTTTCCCAGGCAACATGGTAGGGGTTTGTTACAGTCATCTTGTAACAGAAGCACACTTCTATAAGGAGAAAGTATATAATAAAAATATAATACATTAATTGACCTTGATTTAATTAGTCTGAATCAGCATAAAAAATTATTTATAATCTGTTAGAAAAAAGCGTTTCAAATGATTTATCTACAGAAATCACCATTAAAATCTATGTCAAAACATGTCCAAAGTAAAGAATTATCAAAACAAGACATCAGTGTAATATGAAAAATAATACCTGATTGTAGTGTAAGAATGAACATTTCAATTAAAATGTTTATGCTATTGTAAGGAGCCTTATCAAGTAGGTCCATGTACTTTATGCAACAAAATATACATTGTCTGATTTGGAAATTAAGAACATTAATACCATAGGACATATTTGAAAACTCAAAAATTAATCATTCATACTTGCACATTAAAATATTTTAAAACGATGATACACATATTGCAATTCACAGAGGATTCGTGTGATCTGTAGATGGTGAGATTGTTTGGACATACTGAAAACTCCCTTAGAGAACAAAACAGAATAAATCTGATTTATGAAAATGTTGTCCCTTTGACATTGCAACTAATTTAAGTGATTTTTAGGAATTCACCATAGAGTTTTACATATAATATAAAACATGCAGTGATATTCTTTTTATTACTCATTGATTCATTCAAGGAGCCATCACATGTAAGATTACTAATAGCACCAGAGTAAATATTTTTCAACATCGATGTATTTAATAAAATATTTAACGGCAGATTTTATTAACCAAATTATCCTCTTTACTGGCAGTCACAGGCCAACCTGGCCATTTTCATGTTCTTTTGCCAGAATTTTTCGCACAAGCTAAAACACCAAACACATGACTAAAACACATGCAGTCAGTCCAAAATATTTTACAGACAAATTGGTTTTGGTGAAATTATTTTTTTAAATGTGCAAACGTCTACTTACTGTTATGTTGCTGGGAAAGTCTTAAGGTAGGCACACATACATCTATTCACCTCTACACATACATCTACTCACCTCTACACACTTTCCAGGCATCTCCTCACACGAACTCACTTTGACTTCCCCATGAATTTTCACTTTAGTGAATAACCCTGTTAATGAGTTTATCTGTAGTTTTTACTATAACATAAATAGAAAACAAAACTGCACAATAATACTGTTTATCACTGTTTTATAATGTAATGAGCATTAATATGCTATTTTGTTTTTTATATCTGTCTATAATTTACATTTCACTAACATAAACCTTTTTCTTACTCCTATAGGGCTTAAATAGAAAAAATATCTATAAAAATAAATAAATCAATAAATAAATAAATAAGACCTCTGAACATATTTGAATAGTAAAAAAAAAAGTTAAAATAATAAAATAGGAATGCAAGAGGGTTTATGTCATTTCTGTAAACCATCTTTTTCCCAGGATTTTGAAAACCTGAACCAATTGTTTAAATATTTATCAAGGTTCCAGAACAGAATTTTTAAGGTAAAACTGTATTTTTCATGTCAAGTTATATCGCCTTTGGAAAATATTTTAAATCAGAAGGAATATTTTTAGAATCTTTATCATCACAATTGGGCAAGATTATGTACCTTGTCACATTCTACGGAAAGCCATAATATATCTTTTAATTCACTGCTGAGACTTATGGACTCCAGAGTATTAGTCTGAGCAAAATATTGCCAACAAAATGCTGATTTTGACTTCCTTCCCAGACAAATCATGTTTTCCACCAAATACACCAAGATAACTGACCCTTTAAATTATTGTTTTATGAGCAAAAATAATGGTCATGTTGTACTCCAGTTGCTTTTGTAGATTATTTGTGTCATTTTAGGTAATTAATGATTACCATAAATGTATTACAGTTCAATTCAGCAATTTATTCAGTTTATTGTTTTTTTATTTTATTTTTGTCCTTCCACCATTATATGTTATAGGGAAATTCTAAGAACCAAAAAAACAACAACCATCTATCATGTCCCTACAGCCTCACTTCTTGATTTTGTGCCATCTAGGATTTCAATCACTTGATCCTCAGAATGTGGGCCTGTGACAATCGTCATGGTTGTCACCCCCTAATGGCGACCCTGTGTATGTGTATGCCAGTATGTATGTGTGTATGTGTATGCCAGTATGTATGTATGTGTATGTGTGATGGACCGCCTGCCACCCCGATGAGTGCCTTCGTCAAATGATGCTCCTAGTGCTCGACAAGGACCATCAGCACTTGACACCATAACCACCACAAACACCATGAACCGCCGCAGCTTGGTTGGGGTTTCGCCATCCTACACCCACCCTGGACCCAAGACCGGGCTCCAGCTTCCAGTGGGTGAACCTCTCCTCAGTCCAGAGAGCGAAACAGGAACAGCTCTCATTAGAGCTAGTGATTATACTCTTGGGAGTATAGTGATTATAGCAATCCCCAGAGTGTAGTTCTCCAATCCCCCAAACATGAGCCAAGACTTTGAAGGGTAGAACAGGTCTGTTTAACCCCTTAAGGACCAAACTTCTGGAATCATGTCATGTGTCCTTAAGGGGTTAATGCAAGCCAGCACTCACAATTTATACAATTCCTCAGGCCCGAGGCACATCCCCTGGACCTGATGGAACACAGGCACACAAAGAACACAAACCAATCAGAACAATACAACAATGTCCGACACTCCCACACACAGCACACAAGCCGTCCCCTCTGCCTGTGGAACAATTGACAAAGACAATGGGCTAACTCAATTAACTCTAAACAGAAAAAAAAATACATTTTTACAAACCCCATAAAGTACCCCAAAATACAACATATCCCCACAAAAGTGATAGCCCCGATCTGGGTGAACACCATATCCAAAAATCATCCAGATCTGTTAAGGGGTTCAGGAATTTCCTGGAAGTCTTATTTTTGCCCCACCATGCACATGGTCCCATGCCCAAAAAAATTCCATACACTCAACGGCAAAACACTGCTGGACAATTTAAGATGGCCGCTGCCACATGTTTGAATCTGTTACGGTTAAAAGTCCAAGATGCAGAAACAGTGCCTTTAAAATTCAATATGCCCAAATAGTGTTTTTAAAGGGGCCATAGTCACAGGGAAAGAGGCTGGCAAGCAGGCCTCTCCAAATCCCAGTGACAGAGGTACTTTCATCACAGTATGTATGTATGTATGTATGTATCTGTCTGTATGTGACTATGTATGCATGTATGTGTATGTATGTATGTTAGTATGTATGTATGTATGTGTAACGGATCACCTGGCACCCCGACTGGGTACCTCCATTGAAGGATGCTCATAGCGCTTCCTGAGGCCTCCGAGCACTCCACTAGATACCATAACCACCGCACACCCCATGAACCGCCACAGCTTGGTTGGGGTCTCGCCGTCTCCTACCCACCCTGAACCTACGACAAGGCTCCAGGTTCCAGTGGATGAACCTCTCTTTCCCCAAAGAGTGAAGCAGGAACAAGCTCTTAAAATAGCTTAGTGATTATCCAAGGGAGTATGAAGAGCATAGCAATCCCTTGTAGCTGTTTCCCCCAATAAGAGAGAGGACTCTAAATTGAGGGTGAAGTAGAATATCCAAAAATCACCCAGATCAGAGCAGGGGTTCAAAAGGGTTGTGGAAGTCTCTTTTGACCGACCCCACGCATGATTTCATGCTCAAAACAGTTCCAGAGAATTTGGCTGTGCGGACGGTCTATTATCCATGTTAAATGCAGTTCAAATAGACGAACGGCAACCATTTGTCAAAGGTCAATGTTAAAGTGCCATTGGAATTGTTCAATGTGAATTGGCGTTCAACTCTAGTCGAAGAGTTGAAGTTCAGAGAAGATAAAGTTCAGCGGTGTTCGTGCCATTGAGTGTCTGAGTTCCATGAACTCGACGACCAAACACTGCTGAACGCGTTTGACTGAATTAAAATGGCTGTTCTAATGTTGAATGGCGGCCACTTCGACTAGTTTGGCACTTCGGCTGCATCCGAAGTGCCATTTCAAAAGTACAAATCCTTTCCCATAGTAGTTAAAGGGGCAGAAGCAATGTAATAAAATCCAATATGCCCAAATAACGCTTTTAAAGGGCAATACATCCCAGGGACCATAGTCACAGGGCAGGAGGCGGGCAAGCAGGCCCCTCCAAAAACTCATGGCAAACTCCCTTAAAAGGGAGAGTTTGTCACAGTATGTATGTATGTGTATGCCAGTAGGTATGTAAGTGTATGCCAGTATGTATGTATGTATGTATGTATGTGTATGCGTATGTGTATGCCAGTATGTATTGTGACAGAGTGTTGGGGATGGTGGTCAGGGGTGTATATCTGGCACCCAGACTTTTGCACAACCACTATCCTGACATGTGGGTAAGCACATGCAGCCCCAGGGAAAGTTAAGTTTAAATGTAGTTTTTTTTCCTCTGTTGTTATTTTGGTCCCTGGGGTGGAGTATTCGGAAAAGCAGGGTGGGCCGATTCTCCACCCACTGTCAGAGTGGCTTTGCATGAGTCCAGCACAGGTTTTCTAAGGAGTTCTGGCTCACTGCCTAACGAGGTCATTAGCATCACCTGTAGGGGCTGTGAGCAGCTATATAACTGCAGTGAAAGCAGGGTGGAGTGAGGGAAGTGTTTTGTGGAGAAAGAAGGTGGTTTGTGGAGAAAGAAGGTGGTTTGTGGAGAAAGAAGGTGGTTTGTGGAGAAAGAAGGTGGTTTGTGGAGAAAGAAGGTGGTTTGTGGAGAAAGAAGGTGGTTTGTGGAGAAAGAAGGTGGTTTGTGGAGAAAGAAGGTGGTTTGTGGAGAAAGAAGGTGGTTTGCAGAGAAAGAAGGTTTGCTGTTTGTTGTATCCTGTTACTTCTTCACAACAGAAAATAAACAGGCCATAGGCCTTTTTGAAACTGGACTTTGTCTTGACTTGGTTTTCTTACCTTAGAGGGCTGTGCAGTTGTCAAAAGATCCTGGACAAACACACACAGGAAAGTAAGTTTGTCACAGTATGTATGTATGTGTATGTCAGTATACTCTTGCGCCCTGTTTTTTGCTCTCTATAAGTTTAAAGGGTAATCCAGATGTGGACCACTTGATCACGGTGCCTTGGGAGATATCAGCTATGCCTCATTTATGATGCCTACCAAGGCTGAAACGATCGTCTGGGGTTGCTGTGTCTCTGGTGCAGAGAGAACTTGCTGGCATTTCGGATCTGGACTGCCCGTATGTGTGGGACCAGTCTGATATGTTTCAGAGATGTTCTCTCTGTAATGGCACTAGATAAGCTAAAACCAGCTTGAGATCTGAGTGGGGACCCACCGTAGAGCAGGCTATTTCAGCTGATGCCCGTTCTCAGTATACTCTTGCGCCCTGTTTTTTGCTCCCCAGTATGAATGTATGTATGTAAGTATGTCAGTATGTATGTATGTGTATGCAAGTAGGTATGTATATATGTATTTATGTATATGCCAAAATGTATGCATGTGTATGCCAGAAAGTCTGTCTGTCTGTTTCAGTATGTGTGTCGGATAGTATGTATACCTGTATGTGTGTATCTTTGTGTGTGTGCCAGTATGTGTGTATCTTTGTGTGTGTGCCAGTATGTGTGTATCTTTGTGTGTGTGTGTGTGTGTGTGTGTGTCAGTAAGTGTGTATATTTGTGTGTGTGTGTGTCTGTCTCCTTTTTGTATCAGTGGCCAGGCCTTGAGCTGTGTTAGGGGCCACAAAGTTTCTGATGGTGGCACTGCCTGGGTGTCAGATGACACATCTACCTAAAAAAGAGTAATATATAGAATTGAAAATAAAATAATAATCAGAATAAGAGTATCCAAAATATAATCCTTCATCTGATTCCCATTTGGAAAAGAGGGCATGAGAAAAAAAAAATAAGAAACAAGTTAAAAATATTAAGAACATGTATTAAAAAAATGCTAAAAATATGCTTGAAAAAACAATATTTCTAAAATGATATATACACAAAACTATAGTTAAAAAAGAGAGGTATTAAACAATGTCATTAAGTCCAAAGTCAACGTTTAAGCAATTGGTGAGTAGAATGTTAAGGCAATATATCCATCTAGTTTTAGTTCTATGAAGATCCTTCTCTAGGTCTTCTCTCTCCCCAGTTAACATCTACTTTTTCTATAGCTAGAAAATGTAGTCCACTGGGGTCTTGATGGTTATACTGGCTAAAATGTTTAGAGGGATTATAGGACTGTATGCCAAATCCTAATATTGCTAATGTGCTCAGATATTCTCCTCTTCAAAGACTTGGTATGTTCCACATATGTTTGGAACAGGGGCAGATTAATAAATAAATCACTCCAGAGGTGTTACAATTCATCTCAAATTTAATCTTGCAGCTCTAATTCGGTACATAAGACCTGGAGCTGTTTGCAATTCTTTCTTGTGAAGAGTTGTTAGTGCATCCAGAACATTTACCACATCTGGAAAAACTTCCTGCTTGTTCTTCTCCTTTTGCCATACTCCTATCTTAATTCTTAATTGTAGGTGGAGCATGAACTTTACATTGGGAGCTTTGAAATATATAATGTTTGGAGTAGCAGCTAACTATCCAAGATCAGATCACCTTTCAAACTATGCCAATGTTTATGAAGGATATTACATGTCATCAGTATATGCTTCATAAACATTGAGATATTTTGAAAGGTGATCTCTAGCTGCTGTAGAATCACCTAATTTAATAAAAAAAAGTTGAATGTTTGTCTTCTACCAGTACCACAAGCAGCTCACCCAATGAGATTAATATTAACACCATCACCTCCCTTCCAATTACCACTAGGAAACAGAAGCTAGTGTAGTGACAGCTTCCAAAGATGCAAATCCACCCACATCTTTACCAGCCACAAGGCTAATAAATAATGTCAAACAAAGTTTGCTACTACTTTGACAGCTTGTCACAAGGGGATTTGCAAAGTGCAGTAAGGAAGTGGGTAGAGGGTACTAAATGGTCATCTCACAAATGTTGTATGAATCAACATCTACAAAGATATCACAAGTTTGTATTGCTGAGGGAAGAAGCAGAGAGGAAGCACTGGAGCAGACAGCAGATCTAATAGCTCCTCCACTTCTACCAACCTTACGTAATTCAAGGGAAAGTTGTGCTTTGTGCCACTTGGTGACATGTCGGCCAGCTCACTCTTGAACATGTTATTGAATTATATTGCAGGGCATGTCAAAACAGCAGGCTAACAAAATTACCCACCTTATGGCCCAACTGATCACTACAGAGAAGGCTTAATTTTCCATGATGGAATAGAAGCACTTTTAGCAGCTAATACAGGCCCTTGCTCCACAATATCACTTCCTTTGCGATTCACAAAGACAGTCCTATCACTGTACCATTTCTATGTTTTACTATTGAAGGAGCAGCCAGCTAAGGCTTTAGGTCAATGGGTGCCCTTCACCACAGAATTATGAATTGCTGCTAGTTAAAAATATGCGGTCCTGGGGGGCGTGGCCTGGCAGCGCGTGAAGATGGTCGCGTGAAGCGTCGGCTCCTGCGAGGGTGAAAACCACACAGCAAATTGAAACGCGAAATCCGATGTAACTGACCCTGCAGCCAACTCACAGGTGACTCTACTCCACCATGTCACAAAAGGTCCCTAAAAAGACGAAAATGCGCCCGGCACAAACCCACATTTCCCCGCTCACTCCACCGCGCAACAACTCACAAGATGGCGCCGGTGGCGCCAGCGGCCCGACATCACCGACCTCCTGCTCTGAGAAGAGTGATAGCACATCCATTTCGATGAGAACTACCGAACCTGCGTCTGAGCATGTCATACATTGCATGCTCCAAAAGCTCCAGCACTCTCTACAAGCAGATTTTACCAAACTGGCAGAAGATGTGCGCTCTGACATTAGAGAAATTACTGAACGCACAGCCTTACTAGAGGAAAAAACGGAGGAGCTCATAGATGCACACAACAAGCTGGCTGCGGCCTGTGACACAACAGAAACTAGACTGTCATACTTAGAGACCAAACTTGCTGATCAAGAAAACAGAGACAGGCGCAATAACGTTCGCCTTAGAGGGATATCTGAAGAAATTAAACCATTGGAATTGCAAGATTATGCAACAGGTCTGTTTAAAGCCCTATGCCCAACTCTCACACTGGAAGAACTCAGGCTTGACCGCATCCACCGTCTCCCGAGGCCTAAGTTCCTGGCAAATACAGCTGCCAGAGATGTAATCATGCGCATGCATTATTACACTTCCAAAGAATTGGTAATGAGAGCGGCGAGAAACCCGGATAGCATTCCTCCAGAATTCCAAAAAGTCAAACTCTTTGTTGATCTATCTGCGGCGACACTCGCTAAACGCAAACATCTATCACCTATCACGAAAGCACTCCGTGACGCCGACATCCCTTATAAATGGGGCTATCCTACACGCATCATACTGAGAAGAAATGGGATAGAACATCAGATTCACTCAGTATCAGACGGGACCAAAATTCACAGAGAATGGGATGTGCCAGTCACCGTCCCGGATGCAACAACATCATCCCAAAACCCAGATCTACCACTGATGAAAGTCAACAAAGACTAGTCCACGGGACCCAAACGCTATTAACCAAGAACTGGCATCCCTCTCGCTGTCCCAGCTGGATTCGTGAGCATGATCTCTATACCTATAACGATAACGTATACGTTGTGTTATTTTTTGTTATTACGTATTATTTGTTATTCGTTGTTTTTACATTGCCACTTGCTAAAAATAATTGTGACACAAGGTTGTTAAGATACCTAGCGAAAAAAGAAAAATGTTAAATGTATATAGCAAGGCAGTTAATTGAGACAATTGCATTTATGTTTATATCCGAACCGGATTACAAAAAAAATAGGCTTTCCAGACCGGCCCAACATACTTAGCCCAATTATACAGTCAGTTACGCCTTTTAAAGGTTCCACCCTCCCCCCAATTCGCTCCATGGGGCCCTTTAAAAAAATATTTTTTCTCTTAGGTTGGATGACTTCTATCCGACCCTCTCCCTGTATATAGTTCTCTTTTCCTTTTTCTCCCTTATTCCCACCCCACCTCTGGTCCCACATCCTCACACATACATACCAGGTGCTACAAGAAGATATAAGGTTCGACCACTCCTCTACATCTCAACTATGAAAATTACATTACTCATTATAGAGACGTCAACCAAGCGACACCTCAGACATACCCGATATAAATGGCAGACACTAATATACCTACCTAGTACGACAACTGACTTAGAAGCAGAGAGGAACACACGGACAACTCGAAATAACTTAAATATAATACGCAATGATAAAGTGTGCATCTCTAATATAAGATTATGGCATTAATTATTCTATCACTTAACGTTAAAGGACTGAATTCTCCACATAAAAGGAGAATGGCCCTGGAAGAGGCTCGTAAAGCGAAAGCCTCTATAGCTTTTTTTCAAGAAACTCACCTTCTACGCTCCAAGATGCCCAAACTCTTCTCAAAACAATACCCCATAAGTTTCCACTCCGGATACCTGAAAAAGAAGAGAGGGGTCTCAATCCTAGTCAGCAAAGATGTCACTTTTTCACTGCACAGAAAGAGGGGAGGCAGGGAAGGCAGGTTTCTACTCGTCCAATGTCACATCAATAATGAGCCCTACACCCTCCTTAACGTCTATGGCCCACATGACAACCAGGCTACATACCTCAACAAAATCTTAACGATGGCAGATGCTCACAAATTTGGAACAATCATAATAGGAGGGGACACAAACTTCATATTAGATAACACTTTAGACTCCTCCTCAAAACCCTTGCCCAACGCACCTCCTCGACCGGTGCCATCAAACAACACCTTCACGATTCAGGCTATGTAGATATTTGGAGGATACTCCATCCAGCAGAAAAAATACTTTTCATTCCACTCCCAGGTCCATAACTCATATTCAAGAATAGACAGGTTCCTCATACACTCATCATTAATACCCCGCATCCAAGACACAAAAATCGGTCTCATAACTTGGTCGGACCATGCTCCAATCACGCTTACCATATCCACCCAGTACCCCAACAGAGGGGGAGGCTCTTGGAGACTAAATGACTCCCTACTGAAAAATCCTGACATTGTCGCTCAACTCTTAACAGAATTAGACACATACTTCCAGAATAACCCCAAGGAAGACACCTCCATCCCGATAACTTGGCAGGCACATAAAGCAGTGATGAGAGGCGTATTTATAAAAGTAGCTAGTTATGCTAATAAGAAAAGACAAAAAACGTACAATGACCTACTCCAACAGATAAAAACCCTAACACACACAAAAAAGAAAACCCATCTCCGACGGCCTAAGTAACACTCAGGCAATTACAATCCCAACTTCAAGATCTAGAATTAGATAAAACCAATTTTATCTTACAGAAATACAAACACAAATTCTTTGCACAAGGAAATAAAGCAGGAGCGGTCCTAGCATCTAAGTTAAAATCTCGGATGGCTAACTCTAGGGTGGCATACTTGCTACGACCTGACAAAACCAAAATCATCAACCCACAAGACATTGTTGAAACGTTCGCAACCTACTATAGCTCCCTTTACAACCTATCATCAGACAAAGGCACACACACGCCCTCAGTATCACAAATACAAGATTTCCTTAGCACGGTACACCTCCCTACATTAACTCAAGCAGAAATAGACGCACTCACCAAACCATTTTCGGTAGAAGAACTGAAAAACGCGATTAAGAAATTACCCTCCCACAAATCACCAGGACCGGACGGCTTTACCAACTTATACTACCAGACTTTCTCCGACACCTTAGCCCCACACTTCACCGACCTTATCAACCACTGTTTTTCCACTGGAGTGATGCCGTCGGAGATGCTACAAGCAAACATTTCTACGCTCCCCAAACCGGGCAAACCAGCAACACTTTGCCAAAATTTCAGACCCATCTCATTACTTAATTGCGATACCAAAATTCATGCCAAGATAATTGCAGACCGTCTCTCACTCATTCTCACACGAATAGTACATAACGACCAATCAGGATTTATCAAAACTAGACAGGGCTCAGATAATACAAGGAAAATACTAAATATCCTAGCTCACATGGATACACACAACCTGGAAGGCCTTCTCCTGGCGCTGTACGCAGAGAAGGCCTTCGACAGGCTTAACTGTGAATACATGAACCAAGTACTGCTCAAATTCGGATTCCCCCAGGTCTATATCAAAGGCATTATGGCACTGTACTCAACTCCATCGGCTCAGGTCTCCAACGCAGGATTCATCTCAAACCCTTTTTATATCACTAATGGCACGCGCCAAGGTTGCCCCCTGTCTCCCCTATTATTTGTGTTATCCCTCGAACCATTAGCATGCAAAATCCGACGACACGACAATATAAAAGGCATATTCATTAATAACATTGAATATAAATTGTCGAAGTTCGCGGATGACATACTTATCTCCATGTCACAACCGGATATATCTCTGCCGCATATTCTCCACACACTTGAGGAATATAGTTACATCTCCTACTACAAGCTCAACCAAACGAAAACCCAGGCTTTACCTATACGTCTCCCGACTACAGAAATTACAAAAATGAAACTTAAATACACACTAGATTGGAGACAAACTTCCCTCACCTATCTAGGAGTGAAAATCACAGGCACACTTAGAGGCATTAGTACATGCAATTTTTCCACCCTGCCGCATACCTGTAAACTGATTTTGCATAAATGGAAAGATGTCATGTTATCCTGGTTCGGCCGGATAAACGCCATCAAAATGATGGTCTTACCAAAAATACTATACATTTTCCGAATGCTACCAATACCTATTTCACCTACGTTACATAAACAAATACAATCTATGTTGACAGCCTTCATATGGGACTCGAAAAAACCCAGGTTACCCTTAACCCTCCTACAAACCCCAAGCAAAGAGGGGGGAATGGGATTCCCCAATGTAGCAGCCTATCACAGAGCAGCCATGCTGGAACACGCTGTGAAAATGCATGCCCCGAAACACACACTACAATGGGTCGACATTGAGAATGGGTATGACCCCAAAGGCTCAGTGATTGACTACATGTGGACCCCCAAACATCTCAGAGACAAGCGCAAACCATTACTGCCACTAACCAAGTACACCATCCAGACTTGGGACTACGTACACCGCTCCAGCGGTAATGACGCTAAGTTTTCCCTCTGGGCACCTATCACATCTTTGAACTCGGTGTCCCCATGGTTGTCCCTGGGTGGGTGGGGGGAAAAGGGGATCCTCCGAATTGCAGACCTATGTACACAAGGTTCTATAATACCATTCCCTGAGCTCAGAACAAAACACCACCTGCCCCCATCATTTATCTTCCCCTATATCCAACTGAAAAGTTTAATTTCTGACAGGGTATTTACACAAGACACACCTGATACCCAACGCATGCTCCTATACAACAAATGTCATTATACACCGATCAGAAAAAAAACCCTGACGAGTTGTTATTCTCTACTACTGAACCAAATGCCTAAACCAGAATATAAATACCAAACAAAATGGAGGGAAGAATGCACCCACTCCCCCTCAGACAAACAACAATGGTTGACATCACTCCAAGCTCTGAAAAACATCACATCCTGTTACTCCCACATTGAGGCTCATAGAAAACTGATTTACCGATGGTACTACACCCCTGACATAATTCATAAGATGTTCCCCCAATCCTCATCTAACTGTTGGAGATGCGACAGGGATAGGGGTACAATGACTCATATCTGGTGGGACTGTCCAGAGATACAGCCATTGTGGATGGAAACACAACATATATGGGAACAACTGGGGATTCAAATCCCACCGCTAACCCCTATGGTGGCCCTTTTCTTATTAATCCCAAGCAAAGTGTCTCGTGCGGACGCTCACCTACTGCTGATGACAACTTTAGCTACGAGAAATTTAATTGCAGGCCACTGGAAACAATCAGGTTGCCCACTTCCAGTCTTGATATGGCACAAAACCAGACATGTTCTCAGATATGAGGTATTATCTGCCACCACACCCAGCCAGACCCAGATAGCTCGGTCAAACTGGCAAAAATGGACAGATTTAGAAACAAACAAAGGCTTACACAGTTTACAAACAACACTCCCCTCTGACTAAACTAAACTACGAGGAAAAATTGTGTTAGAAAAATAATTCATAACATAAGACTATGTCATGTTTTACTTGTATGTACCTGTACCTAGGGAATTGATCCCAGGATAGTGATTAAATATATCACAAGATTGTGATATCGTATGACAACCATGTAACACCATACCATTGATAATTGACCATATTTCCTAGTATCTCCACCCATGACAAAAAATTCTCAGTGGCCGATTGACTGATGATCACATTGAACAATACCCTCAGAAGTTGGAGACTACCCTTAAGACTTTTATGTTTTTGGTGAACCTCTTACCATTAGTAAACCTAAAAATACAACCATGTTTACTCGTCTAACTGTACAACCGCACTTGATAAGTGCAGAATAACCTGATAGAGCAGCAGGACGGTCACTGGTGCAATTGACTGATGTGTAGACAAGCTTTGCTCTTGTCAGGGTAGGTGGGTGGTCATTTGCCCATAGACTTCTGCTTTTAGGGTTTGGATGCATTCCATGTTTTCAACTTAAAATTACTCCCCATTTTTCATTAATACAAGATATTAAAAGGAATAATATTACAGTCTAAAACCTTTTTTAGTCTAGATACGTAAAAATCTAATTTTGCCAACTCAGAATTAGCATTACAAAAATGTCTGATATTGTACAGGCATAAGGCCAGGCAACATTGTAGCCATTCTTGCTTGTCAGCAGAGCACCTTTTTCCTTTTATTTTTTTTATTTTTTTTTGCGTTCCCAAAATGTCTTTCCTTAATTGTTTTAAATAATAAAATTCTGACATGCTTAATGAGGCATGGACTAAATTCTGCCACTCCAAATGTATTATTATATGGACAAAGTGGTTTGGCAGAGCCAAATTTTTCTGTCGTGCACAAGTCTACTCCACGTATATAGAGACAGCATACGAAATGTGTTCACTTTTTTGTGCACACTTGTATAATCCACATGCGGCACCAGAGCATGTTGTTCTGCGGGTGTCATTCACTAGACTAGATGCTCCATAAGAAAACCTATTTCTCCAACTATGACAGCTTCATAGATAGATAGATGATAGATAGATAGATAGATATTAATGAATAAGAGATTTTTTTAGAAAAAAAATATGTCATAAAAAGTCAGATACAAACTGTGCACATATTAAAAACACAAATTAATAAAAATGTAGTCTGTGATCACTGGCATACACACGACCCATGGGGCCCCAGTGTGAAAATTGATCCATGGGCCCCCCGCGCTTACTCTGCGTGGGCCGGGGCCGCAACACATGACGGCGGGCACCTGGTCACAGGGCTGTGACCCCTGCGACCGTGGTATGTACGCCAGTGCATGCAGATACACATACACTTAAAGGACCACTATAGACACCCAGGTCACTTCAGCTCAATGAAGTGGTCTGGGTGCCAGGTCCCTCTAGTTTTAACCCTGCAGCTGAAAACATAGCAGTTTCAGAGAAACTGCTATTCACTGAGGGTTAATCCAGCCTCTAGTGGCTGTCTCACTGACAGCTGCTAGAGGCGCTTCTGCGATTCTCACTGTGAAAATCACAGTGAGAAGACGCTGGACGTCCATAGGAAAGCATTGAGTAATGCTTTCCTATGGGCGGTTTGAATGTGCGCACGGCTCTTGCCGCGCATGCGCATCCGGAGCTGAGAGGCGGAGGGATCCCCAGCACCAAGGGAGTCCAGTGCTGGAGTAAGGTAAGTGCTGAAGGGGTATTAAACACACACTCTCACGAACAGACGCATACACACTAGCTAACAGACACACATATTTACTGACAGAGACACACTCACTGACAAACATACATACATACACACTCACTGACAGACAGACACATATACACACTCACTTACAAAACATACACTCTCACTGACAAACACACACTCACTAACAGACACCAAACATACTCACTAACAGACACACACAGTAACACACTCAATGACACACAAATTAACACACTCACTGACACTCACTAGCAGACACACACACAGTAACACACACACTGACACACACACTGACACACAAAAACTAACACTAACACTAACACACATACACACAAATGTTTTTTTTTAATTTAATCCCCCAGCCTCCATACCTTTGGGAGTGCTAAGGGGATTCCAGCTCCGGCATCACTGCGGTGCGCACGAGGGAGCTGGGCAGAGATCACAAGCCTCAGGAGAAGAGGCAGGCAAACTGGTGTACATACCGGGTTGCAGGGCGGCTGCGCTCCCTGGTGGGCTGGGCCCAGTACCCTTGCGACTGCGGTATGTATGCCAGTGTCTGTGATGAAAAACTGGTAGACACAAAATGTGGCAGTGGTGGTCATTTTACTTCCACATGTATGTCATAACCTCATGGTATTTTCATTGGGCATCTTCCTTCTTCCACATAGAGAAGATTTTTCCAACCTTTACTCAATAAATAAAATCACTCCCAAGTCAGGCATCTCAAAGTCAATTTATTGGGGGCCGCTTGCATCTTAATCTTTCATTGGAGCTACAGATCTGTCCTGCCAGAATCACATCTATACACAAATCTATACTCCCATTCACACAGATACACAGAAATCCTTACTCCTTTACACACAGACATACACAGTTACACACTCTGATATAAACACAGCTACATACAGCATATCTTTCACCTACCCCACATCTCCCATATGGCAGAGCTCTGGATAGATATTGCTTCCTTGTGCTATGTGCACAAGCAACCCTTATCACTAAAGTTCCACGCAACTACAGAATGCACGTGGTGCACACAACTACAGAATGCTCTAACTTTACAACTCAAGAACACAGTCTCCTCAACAACCACAAATAGGGTAAGGATCATGGCCCTAATGTGGACCAGGCCAACAGAACATGTCTGGGACTCCAACATACCTCTCTATCCTGAGATAAGTGACCACTGGCCACATTAAATCATTTAGGGACTGTATATTGCCCCCAGGTCAGTACTTTAAGATCCCTGCTCTACATTAACCATAGAACCAACATTCTAATTCCCAGATTGTTCTTCATTGCCAGGAACACTATAGGCACCTAGACCAATTTAGCTAATAGAAGTGGTCTGGGTGCAATGCCCCTGTCCCCTTAACCCTGCAATGTTAATGATTGCAGTTTCTAAAAGCTGAGGGAGCTATAGTGTAAGAAATACAGATTTGCATTCCTAACACTATAACATCCCTTCAAGTTAATAAAATATTAGAATAACAAGAAAAGGGAGTGTTCTAGTCAATATCCATACTGGTGACATTTGTGCACGGATTTTAAATTGAGTTAAGATTCAATATATGGGAGCTTTGTTGTTTTAATATAAATAGAAAATCTCTATTTGTTAAATGCCATTATGGTTAGTGAAAAATAACAGATTGAAAAAGTTGTTTCTGTAGCGAAAACATTTACATTGTGAACATTATCAAAACGTTACGAGATACTTTCCATGGCTTTGATTAATTTGTGCGATAATGGATATATATTATAATTTCCACACATAATTGTCTATTTTAACAATTCTCTGCTAGGTATCTTAATCTAAACTTGGAAGCGCAGCAATCTCTATTTTCCAGAAGCATCTGGACTTGCTCATATACTGAAGGGCTTTTCACACGGTGACAGCTTGCTGTTTCCTATCAGAGAGAGTGATACCACTAGAGGACAGAAGCTGTCCAGAAAAGGGGTGAAAAGTATTTAGTGGTCATCTTAACAATAAAAGCTTCATTTGAAACATACTCAGACACTTCTAATGCCAAATGGCGTTCTCTAATCTCACAATGCTTTACAAATTAGAGGAAGCTCTGGCTTTACTCATCATCAATTAGAAGAAAGATTTCCTTGAACCATTCATTTCTGGGTTAAAGTTTTTTTAAATAACATGCATTTAAATGGTGACATCATCGCTATATTGATTATAATAAAATTCAAATAAAATACAAATTAAAGAGATTAGTAGCAGATGGATCATTTCACAAAGATTACAGTAAATCAGAAAGAAAATGGGTATGGAATTTGGTTAATTGCTGTTCATTTTTTTCTTGTTTAATCTTTGTACTTAGTAATACCTGGTGATGTATTTGTAAACCTGGGTGGTCAGATATTCAAGAAAGTAAAAAAAAAAAATTCCAGGGTCATATTACACCATAAGTAAACTAACTAAAGTTTTCTGGTATTTTTCATACAAATGTCAACCTGTTCTTAAATAAAAAATAAATAAATAAAAAAGCTTTGAGGCTGTAAAAGAATAATACCTTTATTAAATACACCTGTATTTATCCATATGATTAAATGCGTGTGGGCAGAGAGAAAAATTGTTATTACTTATTTTTTCCTTTATTTATTTTGTTCTTCCTATCTTCTGTGTTCGTTTGTTTGTTTGTCTTCAAGGAACCGTTGCTTTCTCAATTTGAGCAAAACATGACAAACCAGAACTAAAAGCTACTAGTTATGCTAATTTAAAAAATCTTCATAATTTATTTTATTTTACTTTATTTCCTTTGCTGTATGAACATGTTGAGCACACATATATGATAATACAGATTAAGGAACAGCACACTCGATAAATACATTTCTAAATTTTAAAAGGCTATTCAAAATTGCCTTTCTCAACAAATAAATATGGGGAATCAGATCGACCATATGGCCATACTGTGTTAAGCCCACCACTACTTCACAGTAATCTAATATCAGTGGGTCCTACACTAATTCCCACGTGGGAGACAAATCAAATAGTGCTAATGCTTAATAAGCTGAAGTGTATTTAAATGATCTGTTTGTAAGAGCATTGTGAATATGTATAATGCAAAATGAATGTGATAAATGCAATTAAAAAAATCAGTGTCAAAACTAAACAATTAAATTGATAGTGCTTTTATGTATATACTCACAATGCAAGTTATATCTATGCTCTATGAAAATTCTAAATTAAATTGAACAAACATATAAGTTCACAGAATTTTTCCATTAGATACCTGAGCACGCACGGGCACACCTGTGTCATCATGGGATGGTGAGGTCACCACAATGTGGTGGTCTACACAAGTGTAGAGGAAATAATTATGATATTTTTTTTACTTACCTCTGCTGCATTATTCCCCCCCTGGGGTAAAGGAACAAGAAAATTGAATTAATCTGGAAGTGACAATTCCTCTTTAAATAACAATGCATTTATAGTTTGATCACTACAGTGAGAATTGTTGTGAACTGTACCTTGTAAGAGCAGAGGTGGAAAAATTATCAAACTCAAATTTTTCTACTTGGCAATTTTGATTTTAAATGTTCAATTCCCTTATCAAGTTAAGATAATTCCTGCTTTAGTAAACAACGTCTACCCAATATCCTAAGACTTACTGGCAGAAAAAGGATTACCTAAAACTACCTATTTTCTTTCTGAGTCTACAAATCATCAAGAGAAGTGGATTAAAAACCTTGGGGACGGGGGTCATATTTAAATGTTATTAAATTAATTAGCTTAAAACCACTCCAGCAAAACCAGAAGAAAAGCTTATAAATATGTCAAACCCATTCAGAAGATGATTTGTCAAGCTTCAAGTTCCAGTGACTAGTGTCACTGATGGTAAGTGACAGAACAATGACACATAAAAAATAAATGAATGCAGAAAGCGTTATGGCATTGACAAGTGTAGAAAATAGTTAAATGCTGAATATTCAAAAAATATTATTTAAAATACAGTTTTCTGCTCTTATTTATTTTCTGGAATATAATTTTGAGATTTGTCTTGTCCACATAAATATGAATATATTAGTTATAATTAATGTGCTATTTATGCATACTGGCATGCATAAATAAACTACATCTTACTTTACAAAACCTATTTCTTTTTATATTACAGTAAAAATCCAATGTTTGTGAAAGGGTTCAGGCAAGGAGTAGAGATTTAAATCATACTGATCATAGCATGTATTGATAAAGTTTAAAGTTTTGGCATAGGAAAAGAATGTTGGTAAATCAACAGGAATTGGTGGTGGAGCATTAAAACACATATCGTTAAGTAGGGTGTTATAAACTGGCAATGCATGTATTACTTTATTAGTCAAACAATGTTTCAGTAGAGCACAAATGGTGCTGTGTTAAAAAGTGACAATTTAAATGATAGCCAGTTAGGGCTAAGTCTAGATTAGGTTCTCATTAAATTAGTGACAATGCTTGGAGGCCTTTGGTGCTGTCCCCAAATTTCTAGAAGCGTAACACCAATTAAAGGGACGAGTCCACCTACAACCCCACCCCAACTGCAAGTATGACTAAGGTAAAGACTTCACTCTTCCTTCCAGACATACCAATTACAGTGCCCACAGGTTCCTTTTAATAATTAGTGAAGGTTTTAATCTATCCAAACATCACTATTATGTAAAAAAAAAAATCACAACATATTATTGAATGAGGGCTGGTTAACTTTTGTGTTAAAGTAGTCAAAACATATAACAAAAATCAGTTACATGGCAAGGTGCCTGTAAAAGCTTTTTCACCGGTGTAATAATCAGACAGGAAATGGCCTGTATATTGCGACTAACAGTTGTTATTTTATCAGTAAAAGTGAGACAAAGGAAAATAAAGCCATTGGATAGAGTAAAGAATGGGGTCATGAAGCTAATAAGAGAAATATTAATGGTAATTATGTCAACAAATGTATTGCTTTGTGAAATGTAAAAGACGTATTCATAGTTTCGGAAGTGCATTAGTCACTAGTGATGTTCCGAACGGTTCGCTGGAGAATAGTTCCTGGCGAACATAGCTTGTTCGCGTTCGCCACGGACGGCGAACATATGCGATGTTCTGTCCGCCCCTTATTCGTCATCATTGAGTAAACTTTGACCCTGTACCTCACAGTCAGCAGACACATTCCAGGCAATCAGCAGCAGACCCTCCCTCCCAGACCCTCCCATCTCCTAGACAGCATACAATTTAGATTAATTCTGAATCTGCATTCTTTTTTTTTTTTGTGTGTTTGTGTTTATTATACATTATCCTCCATAGCCAGTAACCTGTGTTTATTATACATTATCCCCCATAGCCAGTAACCTATGTTTATTATACATTATCCTCCCATAGCCAGTAACCTGTGTTTATTATACATTGTCCTCCCCATAGCCAGTAACCTATGTTTATTATACATTATCCTCCCATAGCCAGTAACCTGTGTTTATTATACATTATCCTCCCATAGCCAGTAACCTGTGTTTATTATACATTATCCTCCCATAGCCAGTAACCTGTGTTTATTACACATTATCCCCCCATAGCCAGTAACCTGTGTTTATTATACATTATCCCTCCCATAGCCAGTAACCTGTGTTTATTATACATTATCCCCCCATAGCCAGTAACCTGTGTTTATTATACATTATCCCCCCATAGCCAGTAACATGTGCTTATTATACATTATCCTCCCATAGCCAGTAACCTGTGTTTATTATACATTATCCCTCCCATAGCCAGAAACCTGTGTTTATTATACATTATGCCTCCCATAGCCAGTAACCTGTGTTTATTATACATTATCCCTCCCATAGTCATTTATCGTTGGACCTAGGCAGCATGATGTCTTAGGCCGGCCCAGAGAGTGAGTGAGTTAGTGAGTGAATAATATAATATATATGTTCAGAAACATATTAGTAATATATGTAAATCGGGTTCATGCAAAGAGGGTGAAAAGGTATTAAAGAAAAACACACTTATTGCATCAAATTTACAAAGCCAAACTTTTAAAAGCTTTCCTCATTTCTTTCTCGGGATGAGGAATATATCGGTTGTAGACTGAGGATTTCCATCTGCCCAATCTTTTAATAATATGCACTGGAGTGTCAGTGTTGAAGGAGCCTGAAGCTGCCCCTATTCTAAATGAAAGACCCGAGACATGGATACAACCCAATCTTAGGAGTAGTGTTCTGATGTAGAAGATGAATTTAGCCGTAGTCAGAGGGATTCAGTGAGAGTAGTGGTGAAATGTGTGTGACATGACTGAGTGTGGGTAAGTAAGAGTCAAGTATTTTAACTGGGCACTAGTGGGATAAAGTGGTATAGCGGTTGGATGAGTAGTTTGGTTTGTTTTAGAGGTTTGTAGAGAAAGTATATAGTGATCATGATTTTTAGCGATATCCAATATTTTTAAGGTGGTCTCAAACAAACATAAAATGCTATATAAAATTTGTGGGAATATTGAATAGTCGTGTACAGTAAATCAGAGAGGGCTCAGAATACCGAACCATCGATCGGTAACATGGATGAAGTAGGGGGTCTATCTGTTTTATTAAATACGCGGTAATATGCTTTTAATGGGATAGGACGTTAGGAAAGGTGTGTGATTGGGATAAGTGGTTGTGGCTGTATTTACCTTATCCTGGGACCGACCTGGCTCCTAAGCTTGAGCCGCGCATTGCTGGATCACTCCTGCCTCCACATGAGCCGCATGCGGCTTGATCTCCTCTTCTGACTTAGCCGCGTGCACTGACCGCAGTGATCGTTCACGTGGCCCGCCTGGCACTAGGAGCATGGCTCGAGTCACGAGCTCGCTCTTAAAGGGGCAGTGGGAGCCAAAAGTTGATTCAGACTCCCATTGGCCCACATCATTCCAGCACCCCCACACACGAATGGGGGCTTAGGCATGACGTGGGCCAATCAAATGTTAAAGGATATTTAAACTTCCATAGCCCTATCCACTTTGTCCTATCGTGGTTTCTGTGTCAGTACCCTTTAGTGCGTTCCTTGATCTATTTTGTTTATTTTTGTATTGACCATGGCTTTGTTCTTGACTCTGAATTTATCTTTAACCCTTTCCTGTCTTGTTTGCCCGTGTGACTGATTACCATCTACCTGACCGCTATTAAGCATGTCGGGTCAGTCAGGTAGGAGCAACATTGCTGGGTCATCCCCTTCTGGGGTGAAATTCGCTTGTTGATAGCTGCTTAAAGTGAGATATTGAGGGAGCTCACACGAAGTGTGTCTTTCCTCCATGACAGATAGGCCCCGCCCCCCAGAAGCTGCATTCTTAGTGAGAGGAGGGACAGTGTAGCTGCTGCTGATTTAATAGGGAAATCGATAGCTAGGCTAGTGTATTCAGTGTCCACTACAGTCCTGAAGGACTCGTCTGATTTCTGCTGTAAGGACAGCACCCCAAAAAGCCCTTTTTAAGGCTAGAACATCAGTCTGCTTTTTTTTTTTCCTGTGTAATCTAATTGCAGTTGCCTGCCTGCCAGCGTATACTGTGCCCACTTGCCCAGTGCCACCACTCATATCTGGTGTCACAATAGCTTGCATTTGAAAAAAAACAAAAAACTTTTTTGACTGTAATATAATAGCACACGTGTGCGTTTCAGGGCCTGCCAGGGCACAGTGTCACACCAGTGCAACCCATATCTGGTGTAACAGTAGTGTACATTAAAAAAAAAAAACTAGAAATTTGACTGTGAAATAATAGCAGTCAGTTTCCTTCACACGTGTGCGTTTCAGGGCCTGCCAGGGCACAGTGTCACACCAGTGCAACTCATATCTGGTGTAACAGTAGTGTACATTTAAAAAAAAAAAATACAGGGGGCTTTTTGTCACCTTTCCGGGACCCTTGGTGTTGTACATGGCTGGGTGGAGGAAGAGACCTTCAATGACATCAGTGAGGACAAGGAACAGGACATGGCTAGCTTGGTATTCAACCTTGTGCAAATGGGGAGTTTGCGGTTGTGCAAATGGACTGTTTGCGGTTGTTTGCGGTGCGTTAAACGGGGAGTTTAGTCTGTCACTGTGAAGCGGGCGTAACCCTTACACTACCTGATCGATAGAACATCATACCTGATGTTTTAAAGCATGTTATTCCAAACAATTTAGGCATGTTAGGTGATTTATGCCCTTTATGGATTAAAACCAGACTCTGCATCAGCTATGTAATTTTCCATGGGAGTTTTGCCATGGATCCCCCTCCGGCATGCCACAGTCCAGGTGTTAGTCCCCTTGAAACAACTTTTCCATCACTATTGTGGCCAGAAAGAGTCCCTGTGGGTTTTAAAATTCGGCCTGCCTATTGAAGTCTATGGCGGTTTGCCCGGTTCGCCCGTTCGCGAGCATTTGCGGAAGTTTGCGTTCGCCGTTCGCAAACAGAAAATTTTATGTTCGCGACATCACTATTAGCCACTTTATGTAAGGAAATTGGTCGTCATATTGTGAACAAAGAGTAGGAATCAACTCAATATCTATCAAATCTGTATATTGATATAAAAATATATAGTTGGATGAAATTGGTGGGAGCCAGAATTGTTGCAGTAATCTGGAGGTTACTAGGCAGAAGTGGATATGTTTGTGTTGAAGGTTGAAATAATTGAGCAGATTTAGAAGTGATTGTGTGGACCTAAGAATAACTGTAGGCACCTGGCGTTTAATTGGGAGACCTGGAAATGTGTGAGTGATATAAAAATAATTGAGGTAAATTTGCAATGGGAAAATTGTCTTTACAAATTCCTTAGTTTAAAAATGTGGTCTATAATCAGTTGTGGCCTTTAATTGCATGCATCAAATAATTGGGTCAACATAGAGAGGATTAGGGAACATCTGTCTTTCATTAAAGTTAAAGAACTAAAAATTCCTACTGGCAAACGTTTTGGCCAACGTGAATCTAGTATATATAACCTCTCAATTCAGGCCAGAGAGTAGATACATGCTGTGACGACAGAGAAGGATTCTCGGACGGTGTGAGATCTATTGGATATTTACATTGACTAAATGAACCAACAGGTTTAATTCTGATTAGAAAGTTACCCTTTTTCTTTTATTCTTTAAAGGAAAATTGTAAGATGAAAGTGAAAGGAAAGGACAGCCTCTTCTGACTATGACCAAAACTGTAGTTACTAGAGAAACTGGATAATCAAAACCAAACAAATGACATCCAAATCATGAGACTCGTTCTGATGATTTTTGATCTCTTCTATGACATGCAGATAGTAATGGGGATTTGGGGGCAACATGATAAATCTGTGAATGCAGAATTATTATTCTTAAAGAACAGTATGCAATAGGGGTGGTAGTGAAGTGGTATGTATATTACATTCTTGGCATCCAGTAGGCAAATTGTTACAGTTGAGCATCATTCAAATACCACAGTGTAAACATTTATGGTAACCATAAACACATTCTAGTAATGTTCAAATTCATACTTTTAGCAGGAGAACATGTCCACTCAAAGAACACATATTCTCAAGCTGGTCCCACATATTTGGCATACAGGGCTATTCACTAAAGTAAAGATTGTTGGAAATTCAAAGTGAATTTAAAATTTAAGGCCAAAGTAGCCAATCTACAAGCATAGCTGACTTGGAGAATTTTTCAAGTTAGGATTATTTTGTCCTTACATTTTAAATTCATTTTCAAATCTCAGTTTAGTAAATAACTCTAAGTGTCTTCAATTTACCTTATCAGCCCGCATACTCCCTAGACCTAGAGTAAAACTATACATTGTGGATTTAAACACCTGTGGAATGTTTACAACATTTTAAAACAGGTGTGCTCAAAAGTTACCCATGATGCTTTAAAACTACAGACCCTGAGGAGCCAGGCTGGGCCTAGGCAGGAACAGGGACATGTGAGTGTGAGGGGAGTGTATACAGAGGAATGTGGTAAAGTGGTCTGGAATGTGGGTGGAGTAGTTTGGGTACATGGGTGGGCTAGTATAAAAAGGGTTGTCATCTTATAATAAAGCAGCCATCTTCATTTTCAGCAGAGAACAGCTTCCCGCACTCCCTTTATTTATTTCATGTTTGTTTGTCAATGTGTTTTGTTTCTCACAGCTTGTTTGCCCAGCGGGCATGTGTATACCCAGTGGTCGTGGTGGGTGCCCAGCAGGCATTGTGGGAGCCCAGCGGGCTGTGCGGGTGCCCAGTGGGCATGTGGGAGCCCAGCGGGCTTGTGGATGCCCAGCGGGCATGTGGCGGTATATGGCCCCTGTCAACTGGGTGTTGGACCATCGGTCCGTAGAAAGTGGATGGGTAGGGCTGTCCCTCCCCTAACCTCAGGTACAGTAAGGGATAACGGACGTTCCCACTGAGCCAACTAACTGGCGAGTGGTTAGCATTACGCAATGGTAGGCCCAAGAAAAGGCCTTGTGCTGCTTAGAACGAGGGGGGAAGCAGCTGCCCTTAAGTTATGGTTGGTTGGCAAGGTGGTACTCAGTGACGTATGTATTTACTGAGTAATTCTGTATATAGTGTTTTATGTTATAAAGTTGAAGTTGAAAGATTTATATATTTATATTTTAATAAAGCTGTGGCCTATTTTAATCCAAAGCAAGTCTGGATTGTTTTCATTGGAAGCAAAGGTTGGGGTTTATCAAGGGTCAGGTTTATGCCCATACACAGTTACCCTCTACTTACGCACAAGCATCCATGTTGCTTTGTCATCCTAAAAACATGTAAAGGCATGCAAGTAGTGAAGTAAGTAGAAGTATATATCAGGGTGTTGCAGTGGATGTGATCTATTTGGATTTTGCCAAGGCGTTTGATACAGTTCCACACAATAGATTAGTGTTCAAACTCAAAGAAATTGGTCTAGATGAAAATGCTTGTTCTTGGGTAGAACATTGGCTTAAAAGAAGAGTACACAGAGTTGTCATTAATGGTAAATTTTCAAGCTGGACAGAAGTGGCAAGTGGTGTCCCTCAGGACTCTGTTTTGGGACCCCATCTATTTAACATGTTTTTAAATGATCTTGAAAAAAAAGCATTGAAAGTCTTTCAGTGTTTGCAGATGACACAAACCTCTGTAAAGTAATACAATGTGCGCAAGATATTAGCTTGCTGCAGAGGGATTTAGATAGACTGGGGGACTGGGCACTCAAATGGCAGATTAAATTTAATGTTGAAAAATGCAAAGTTATGCACTTCTGCGTAAAGAATGCACAAGCAACGTATACTCTTAATGGAAGCAAATTATGAATAACAACACACGAAAAGGACTTGGTAATTGTTATAGACAACAAACTATGCAACAATGTGCAATGTCACTCAGCAGTGGCTAAGGCCAGTAAGGTATTGTCATGCATGAAAAAGGGAAAATAAGAGAATATCATTTTGCCTCTTCATAAATCACTGGTAAGACCACATAATGAATATGCTGGGCAATTTGGGGCACCTGTTCTAAAGAAGGATATTATGGCACTAGAAAAGGTGCAGAGGCGGGCTACAAAATTAATAAAAGGAATGGAACATATCAGCTATGAAGAAAGGTTAACAAATTTAAACCTCTTTAGTGTACTAAAACGTCGCCTGAGAGGGGATATGATAACATTATACAAAGATATTCGGGGCCAATACAAACCATTATGTGGAAATCTATTCACAAACCGGACTTTACATAGGACACGAGGCCATGCGTTTAGACTGAAAGAAAGAAGATTTTGTCTAAGGCAAAGTAAAGGTTTTTTTACTGTAAGAACAATATTGATGTGGAATTCTCTGCCTGAAGAAATGGTTTAGAGTCCATATAGATGTTCAAACAGCAACTAGATGCATACTTGCAAAAACAGAATATTCAAGGATATAATTTTTCAATGTAGGGTAACAGCTGCTTGATCCAAGGATTAATCTGACTGCCATTCTGGGGTCAACAAGGATTTTTTTCCTAGTTTGTTGCAAAATTGGAAGTGCTTCAAACTGTTTTTTTTTATTTTTTTGGCTTCTTTTGGATCAACAGCAAAAAACAAATGTGAGGAAGGCTGAACTTGATGGACGCAAGTCTCTTTTCAGCTATGTAACTATGTAGCTATATATGTAATGCATCATGGGAGCTGTAGTTCTAAAACATCTGGTGATCTACATTTAGGCACCTTTGTCCTAACATTTACAAGCCCATGGAAATGCAGGTATTCCTGGAGTCACAATGAGTCATGTCACTTGCTAAATAGATGAACTTCATAATTAGGGTAGCGAGTGCATGTTTAAGTAATAGTGTCTCTTCCCTATACCCTGATCTAAGTACATTTTGAGGTGCATTAATGGGTTTTTAAGTATGTTTGAAATCCATGGTATTTCTGAGTTTGTTTTACTATCTGGAACTATGCATAATTTGAAATAATTTATGTACAAAAAAGTTCAGCTTCATTCTAAATAATATACTTAAAATGTTTTTTATCCCATGGTTGCTATCTAAACATATAAATATTTTTTTTTTTTTTGCTTCAGAAACTTTTATAACAAACAATAACCAGATGTGCTACAAAATGTTTTGGACACTGTGCTGTCACAGTAAAATGTAAAACACTCTACTGTGCATGTGTAAATAATTTTAACATAATTTACCAAAGTATTTCAGAAAAAAATAAATGAATTTGTGATTTATGAAACATGCAGTGACGCGTATCATGGAGACCATTTCTGCACATAATAACAAGCAATGAACACATAAGAGGGTATTTTGAAGGATTTATTAATCGTGTTCCAGGGAAGTAAAAGGATTCATTATACTTGTGCAAGATCGAGCCACATTCTGATGTCCAGAGCTAAGTGTCATAAACGTATCATGGTAGGACATTGCTGGATACCCATGGACTGTGAAAGTTTAAACTGCTTATACGCGTTCTGAAAAAATATGGCAGAATGCTTGTTACTTCATCTTTAAAAAAAAAAAAAAAAAAAGCAGTATGTTTACGGCAGTCTAGTCTGAATACTTATTCATAAAATAAATCCAATAAATGCAATCAACATTCTTAGCTAGATTAGTTATCAAAAGCATTGAATATAAAGTAACAATCACCCAAATCTTTTGTTTTCTTCATGATTCTTGTTTAGTATCCTTTGGGGTATTTCTGAAAGGGGCATTATGCCCCATTGATCCTATTTCATTTCTATTATAGGGACAGCTTATCCCTTTTAAAAGTCTTCAGTGTGAGTTCATAGGTCCCCACATGTGTTCTCAGTGTAAGTTTCTGGGCCACATATATATATATATATATGCAGTAGAAAACGTTGATGGGACTAATGACAGAAGTTGATGTCAAATTACATTTTTCAATATATTTATGGACCAAATGTGTGTGTTAAACTTTCTATTGGACCACACAACTTCTCTCCCTACACAATACAATGCATCTGCCTGGAGCTGGTGCCCCAATAGTCCCTATATTAATCTGACTGTGTGTGTTCGGTTCAATCAACCCACTGGAAAGGGTTGAGCGGCTTGGCCTGAGACCAGGTCTCCCCTGAATGTGTGCCCTTTAGTTGCATTGTCTCAGGCTTGATAAGTTTGATGGTTCAAGCCCATCCACATTTCACTGAGTAAAACATATTTAACTCTGGCTTGACGTTTTATCATAGAAGTCCTGGAATTGATACTGGCTTGGGTCTTGTATTCCTCATGACCTATGGGTGGGAGAATTAAATTTTAGAATGCCGCAGTATGTAATGGAGTTATGTGTGAGTGGGTAAAGTTGTAACTGCTCTCTGCATCTCCAGAAAAGGCAAGTAAGTACATGTCAGTAGGTTAATAGGTTGTAAGGGAAATGTTTATCTATGGTCACAGGGGCTATAACTTGAATCAGTAGCCCAGCGTCATCATAATTTGAGTAGGTTTTATCAGGGAAATCCTAACATTTGACATTTATAACATAGACACTGAATATTAATTATATTAATCTAAAATAAGATAATTATTAATATTCGTATCTGTGTATCATGTTTGAATGTTTACAGTAGAGTAATTTGAAGCCACCTACAAAGCAAATGATAAAGCCAGACGTAAATCCATTGTACATTAACAAGAAATAAACCAATCATACATCTATATGTATACTATGTATGATGGGATGGAGGAAAGGTTCCTGATGGCACTAAATATTAGAAATAGTAGGTCTAATTGCTTAACACATAGTGTCAACATATTAGAGCAATAGTTGCTAGTACTATTGGCACATTATCTAGACAGAATGCTGGCAGAAAGTGAAAAGGCTCTTAATGCGTCTTGGCAGTAATTATATGCATAATTCTAAAAATACATCTGTTTAAGAATATGGTCCTGCAATGTTGCAAGCCAAAGTCAGCCAGCAGATGTTTCAAGTTACAGAAAAAACATAATATAACATTTTCTGGGGTTGGACAAGAAAAATGTGTTCTTTATACGTAGATATTCAAGTATGTACTGCTCTGTATGGCATAATTCGTGGAATCACATTACATTCACCATTTTGTAAAAATACCCATAACATATTTCTCAACTATGACAGACAAAACACTCCATATCATTTCAGCAATGGTTTCCCCTTTTCCCATTGGGATGTTCTCCTTACCTGATGAGGGAATAAAGATGTTCAATAACTACGGACAAAACAGCTTCTACTGCTCTGTTACAAAAGTATAGGCTAGGGGTAGGCAACCTTCAACACTCTGGATGTCGTGGATCACTTCTCCCCTGATGTTTTGCCAGCATTACAGCTGAAAGAGCATTATGGGAGATGTAGTCCACACCATCTGCAGTGCTGAAGGTTGCCTACTCTGGTATAGGCTATTTCTGAGCAGCTGGGCCCCTACTCCTAGTCTGACAAACACTCCCAAGGGAAAGTAATAGAACAGTTTTTGAAACAAGTCCACTAGACAGTAACAAAAAACTGACAATTGTCACATTAAAATTACTATTATACATTTTAGGACCACCACATATACCTATCTGCTGGAAGGAATTGCTTGCTGGTCCAGTGGAATGAACTAGACTATGGGGTTACATAGTGGTGAGGACAATACATCATGTGGCTTGATCTTCTTCATCCTTGTTCCAACCATGCAGCATATTTGCCTACTGATGTTACAACCACCTTGGAGCACATTGCTAGTGTGGCAGTTTCTCCTAGCATACTTCTGTTCTTCTTCCAGGTTTCACCTGTAAAAGGGAAGGGATTTTATATCATTGGTAGAGATTCTGCACATGCTGTCGGTGTCATACTTACTGTTATTGTGGTCATTGATCGTTGATTGACTGTAAGGTTAGTGTTCTTGATGTTGTTAGTCCTGTGCGTAGACGAGAAGACTTTAACATACATATATTGTGACCAATCTACTACATTATACACTGATATATTAGTATCTAAACTCTGCAAACTTGTTTGCGCACACCAATTATACCTATGAAAACTTATTATACACCTGCTCATGCTAAATCACTTAGCAGTGGCATAGTTTAGGACAAATGTTGAAAGAAATTCTAAATGGCAATAGGCAAGTGAGGGAAATATAATTCTAGTTCTGAGCTTTCTCTGAGCTAAATGCTCATAGCTAAAAATCTTTTTTTAGAAGCAAAAAAAAAAAAATAGTAATGAAAGAGAGATAGTTTGGAAGTAAAATATACAGTAAGAGAGATGTTTTAAACTGAATTTGGAATTGGTTGTGCTGGAATCTCTGGAATCTATTTGACCAGGAAGCCCTTTGACCGTATTAATGTTCATCTTTCTTCTGGGCATCTCCTCCAAGGTGTTATCTCAGCTGATGCTCCTCATACCATATTTTTACATGTGGGCTGACTTGATCAGTCTAGGTTTTTTTTCTTGCAGTCATGAAAATGTTTTTTAGATATGCAACAATCTTGCACATACTTGCTAATAATATTCACTGCAACTTCAACCTCTTGTCTTCCTCTAAATTATTTTTGCCTGTGAGCCTGGTGGGCCTACCTGTGCAGACTTTGGCTGTATAGATCCATGGTGCCTACATACCTTGTCTCAGCAGCCTAACTGCTCCTCCCACTTATGTGCCTTACATTTTTAGCCAGTTGGTTTCCATTATCCTCCTACCTGCCCACAGATCCCCTTGTTCTTGTCCTGCCCCCATTCCTAGTAAGCAGTAAGGTATTTATCCTTAATGCTGCTAGACATCCCACAACCCCTCCAAACTCCATTTGACTTTTATGTGTGCTACACACGCTCATAAACACATTCACACACTCTGTTATACTTTCACTTTCTCTCACATATATACTTACACAAACATTCTTTCACTAACATTCCCACTCTCTCACACACCTACAAACACACTGTGGTCAACTTACGGAATCCATAACAGGATGGCGCAGAAGGGGAAAGAGATTTTGGGAGAAGATGCTGGCTAAAGAATGGAGTCTGAATCGGCAGCATATGCATATTAATATTTTTTTAATTTTGTTTTATTAATTGGCAGATTAATATTTTTTGGGCCACTACTGTTGGGCACCCCCTAATAAAAGGTATTAAGGATATTTTCTGGAATATTGATATACTTTTGACTTAATCATCTTTTGTAACCATTTACTTCAGTTAAAGAGCCTTACTTTTCTACTACAGACTATTTCTGACTTCATGCAGAAAGAACGGCAAATGTCTGATAGATAAATAACAATTAAAGGTAAGGTCTCTTACCTTTGTCGATTGTATCCCTTTTAATCTCTGCTTAGCAAGTTCACAAGATCCCATGGAATGATCTCTGTACACTCCAATTTTCAATATAATCTACTAGCAATGGGGCTTATGGCAGGTGGATCTGATTTCCGCAAACAAGTTGGTGTAAAGGTTAGAGACGCCATGGAGAAGAAAGTGTCTTTATCTGATATGCCTAAGACACTATCTCCTCCATGGGATCTTCCTCTGGTACCTCTATAACTTCATATCAATCATTGGAAAAGGAGTCAGTGATGATTTACTATATAGTTAAATTATTGCCTTTTTTTTTTTTTTTTTTTAGAACATTGGGATTGGATATGTTTTCTCTATCTCTCTTAGCTTTCTGCTAATGTAAAAGTTTTGATTTACTTAACTTAAATCAAGAACTAAAACTTCCCTCAGTTTTATTCCATTACTTTCACTTGAGGAAGTGATATGGTGTCATTTTTTTGTTAATTGAATTGTCATTTTATCCACTTTCAATTCTGTCACATCTGTCTGGGGAAGGTTTGCTTGGCGGTTTTGCAGCTTTCTCATCTACCACTGAAAGATGGAGAGGTTCCATTTCCTTATAGGGTCTGAATTCACTTCTCCAGAACCATTTTACTTGCCTTTGTGGGTCAGTACAATGAACGTTTTATTGGAACAGATCTGTCGAGCAGGGCCTGATATTAATGTCAGGAGCTTGTAGACACAAATGTTCAAGGCACCCCCTGCTCCCGAACCCCCAAAAAGGCAGATAAAGTATAGTTAATTTCTTAACTGGACATTGCAGGACTAAACCATCTAAAACATCGAGAGTTAATATAGTGTTAAATGTTAAAAATATTTACAACTTGGGAGGGGTGTAAGTTGTAGAGTATGGTTACATTTAGTGATGGGGTACAAGCAATGTTTAGTTTTTAGTTGGAGTTAAGCAAATGATTAAAGGAAAGGAGTTTATTTTCAAATTTAGACTTTGAATTCTGGAACTTTTTTGCAAAGTATTCACCCTCTTATGTCTCTGTACACCAATCAGACTGATGATATTAGACTTGCAGGAGTGATGATACAATGTGTATATCACATAAAGCTTCCCCTGCTCCTACTGCAATACATTTCCTGTGTGAACGGTTACTTGTGGGCAGATGGAACATAATCCCTTCCTCTTCCTTTCTAGCCCCACAAACAAACACAGGAAATCCTCTAAAACTGTTACTTCAACTCTGCTATTAAGGCTGACTGAAGTACAAGGGACACTGTCCAAGGTTCCTGTTACTTATCTCCACACGATCTTATTTAAGTTTAAAAGGCACATTATAAGTGCTGAAAAGAGGCACCCCCTACTGGCCAGGTACCTTTAGACAGGTATCTACTCTACTTAATGGGAAATCCAGCCCTGCTGTCAATAGCTCTTGTCAACCATAAATTTGTTCAGCAAAAAAAATATATGCTGGACATTGACAGACCAGTTCTTCATGTTATAAATGTAATTCTGTTTGTGATGTTTCCTACCCTATTTGGGGAAGGAATTAACCCATTCTGGTGCTGCCATGTTCTATAGGTTATATATGAATATTTTTATAATATTTTCATTATTATTATTATTATTATTTTTTAAATTTTTTTATTATTTATATAGCGCCATCAAATTCTGTAGCGCTGTACAATGGGTCAGTTTGAATAGATTAATTTATGTTCTTTAAATTATCTTAATATCACACGTTTTATTTTGAACTGCGTGTTTTAAATCCAGTTTTTAAAATACTTTACATTTATGAACTTGGTTTGTCAAATAAATTAGATATTTATAAAAAAATATATATTTATGAACTAGAACAAATATTTAAGGATTTGAAATGAATAGTAGGTGTTTATTTGTTGGATGCAGCAACATCACTAGCTAGGGATAAATGCAGAACAGGGATAAACACGGAACCACATCGATAAGAAACATATTGGCTGACAGTATGCAGAATTGGGAATTGTTTGCTTTATGAATACATGTTATCAGTTCCAATCACATTCCATAAAAAATAATGCATTTATTAAACAATGAACTGTGTTAACTGACTCACAAATATGAAGAACAAAACAGTAAAATTGGAAAACTTAACTCATCAGAATTTATGATTTAATACGTTTTATGCAAAAAAAGTTTTTTTGACTAATGTTTACAAATTGATTCTCTAGAATGATTTTAGAACGTGCAGGTTAGCGCCCCCCCCCTCCCCCCCGTCATCCATGTATGCTGTAATGTTTGTGTTGTCTGTGTATGTGATAGTAAGTGTGATGACTGTGTGTGATATGTATGCTATGTGTGATATTTGTAATGGGTGTATTAACAGTGTGTGATATGCGTGTATTGGTTGTATGTGACACACACACACACAGTCAGACAGCCACACACACACACGGGAAGACATCCACACACACACACACACACACAGGCAGACAGTCATACACACACACACAGACACACACAGGCAGACAGTCAGTCATACACACAGACGCAGACAGTAATACACACACAAAGGCAGACAGTCATACACACAGAGGCAGTCATACACACAGAGGCAGACAGTCATACACACAGACACACACAGGCAGACAGTCATACACACAGACACACAGAGGCAGTCATACACACAGACATACACACAGAGGCAGACAGTAATACACACAGACACACAGTGGCAGACAGTCATACACACACAGACACACACAGGCAGACAGTCATACACACACACAGACACACACAGGCAGACAGTCATACACACACACAGACACACACAGGCAGATAGTCATACACACAGACACACAGAGGCAGACAGTCATACACACAGAGGCAGACAGTCATACACACAGACACACAGAGGCAGACAGTCATACACACAGACACACAGAGGCAGACAGTCATACACAGAGGCAGTCATACACACAGACACACAAAGTTTTTTTGACTAATGTTTACAAATTGATTCTCTAGAATGATTTTAGAACGTGCAGGTTAGCGCCCCCCCCCCCCCCCGTCATCCATGTATGCTGTAATGTTTGTGTTGTCTGTGTATGTGATAGTAAGTGTGATGACTGTGTGTGATATGTATGCTATGTGTGATATTTGTAATGGGTGTATTAACAGTGTGTGATATGCGTGTATTGGTTGTATGTGACACACACACACACAGTCAGACAGCCACACACACACACGGGAAGACATCCACACACACACACACACACAGGCAGACAGTCATACACACACACACAGACACACACAGGCAGACAGTCAGTCATACACACAGACGCAGACAGTAATACACACACACAGGCAGACAGTCATACACACAGAGGCAGTCATACACACAGAGGCAGACAGTCATACACACAGACACACACAGGCAGACAGTCATACACACAGACACACAGAGGCAGTCATACACACAGACATACACACAGAGGCAGACAGTAATACACACAGACACACAGTGGCAGACAGTCATACACACACAGACACACACAGGCAGACAGTCATACACACACACAGACACACACAGGCAGACAGTCATACACACACACAGACACACACAGGCAGACAGTCATACACACACACAGACACACACAGGCAGATAGTCATACACACAGACACACAGAGGCAGACAGTCATACACACAGAGGCAGACAGTCATACACACAGACACACAGAGGCAGACAGTCATACACAGAGGCAGTCATACACACAGACACACAGAGGCAGACAGTCATACACACAGAGGCAGACAGTCATACACACAGAGGCAGACAGTCATACACAGAGGCAGTCATACACACAGACACACAGAGGCAGACATACACACAGAGGCAGACATACACACAGAGGCAGTCATACACACAGAGGCAGTCATACACACAGAGGCAGTCATACACACAGAGGCAGTCATACACACAGAGGCAGACAGTAATACACACAGACATACACACAGAGGCAGACAGTAATACACACAGACACACAGTGGCAGACAGTCATACACACAGACACACACAGGCATACAGTCATACACACACACAGACACACACAGGCAGACAGTCATACACACACACAGACACACACAGGCAGATAGTCATACACACACACAGACACACACAGGCAGATAGTCATACACACAGACACACAGAGGCAGACAGTCATACACACAGACACACAGAGGCAGACAGTCATACACACAGAGGCAGACTGTCATACACACAGAGGCAGACTGTCATACACACAGAGGCAGACTGTCATACACACAGAGGCAGACTGTCATACACACAGAGGCAGACAGTCATACACACAGAGGCAGACAGTCATACACACAGAGGCAGACAGTCATACACACAGACACAGAGGCAGACAGTAATACACACAGGTAAACAGTCATACACACACACACACACACACAGGCAGACAGTCATACACACAGACACACAGAGGCAGACAGTCATACACACAGACACACAGACACACAGAGGCAGACAGTCATACACACACACACACACAGGCAGACAGTCATACACACAGATACACAGAGGCAGACAGTCATACACACACAGACAGTAATACACACACACACAGGCAGACAGTCATACACACAGACACACAGAGGCAGACAGTCATACACACACACAGAGACAGTAATACACACAGGCAGAGAGTCACACTCACCTGACAATCACACAGTTACCTGTGGAGTTCATTGTGGAGGCAGTGCAGTTCCTGGTGACTGTTTGGTGGGGAAGCAGGGACTCCTTCCTGCTTCCCCTGCAGCAGTTTTCTGGCACTTTTAACTCCGCCCCCGCCGCACGGTAAGCTCAGCCCCCGCCGCAAATTTTTTTAATCCCGGCCGGCTGTGCAGCTGCATGGCGCCCCCTGCTCCATGGCGCCCTGTGCGGCCGCACAGCCCCTAAGGCCGGCCCTGCACGGGAGGAACTTGTTAATGATCTCAAGGCAGCTGGGACCATAGTCACCAAGAAAAAACAAATGGTAACATACTACGCTGTGAAGGACTGAAATCCTGCAGTGCCCGAAGGTCCCCTTGCTCAAGAAAGCACATTTACAGGCCCGTCTGAAGTTTGCCAATGAACATCTGAATGATTCAGAAGAGAACTGGGTGAAAGTGTTATGGTCAAATGAGAAAAAACTTGAGCTCTTTGGCATCAACTCAACTCGCCGTGTTTGCAGGAGGAGGAATGCTGCCTATGACCCCAAGAACATGGAGTTGAAAACATTATGCTTTGAGGGTGTTTTTCTGCTAAGGGGACACGACAACTGCTCCGCATCAAAGGGATTAAATCTTCAGTGAGAACCTCCTTCCCTCAGCCAGGGCATTGAAATGGGTCATGGATGGGTATTCCAGCATGACAATGACCCAAAACAAGGCAACAGAGTAGCTCAAGAAGAAGCACATAAGGGTTCTGGAGTGGCCTAGCTAGTCTCCAGACCTTAGTCCCATAGAAAATCTGTGGAGGGAACTAAAGGTTCAAGTTGCCAAACGTCAGCCTCGAAACCTTAATGACTTGGAGAGGATCTGCAAAGAGGAGTGGGACAAAATCCCTCCTGCGATGTGTACAAACCTGGTGCCAACAAGGGTTTTGCCACCAAGTACTAAGGGGTACTCGAAGGGGTCAAATACTAATTTCAGTCATTGACATGCAAATCAATTTATAACTTTTTTGACATGTGTTTTTCAGGATTTTTATTTTTTTTAATTTTGTCTCTCACTGTTAAAATACACCTACCATTAAAATTATAGACTGATCATTTTTTTTGTCAGTGGGCAAATGTTCAAAATCAGCAAGGAATCAAATACCATATATACACTCTAGTATAAGCAGAGTTTTTCAGCACATTTTTTATGCTGAAAAAGCCCCCCTCGGCTTATACTCGAGTGAGGGTCTGTATTATGGCAACTTACATTGCCATAATACAGACCAGGACTGCCGGGCTCATGACAAGCCCGGTGGTCCTGGGGAGGGCTGCAGAAGCTGTTACTTACCTTCCCAGCAGCTCCCTTCAGCTCTTCTGTCTAAATCTTGCGAGTCCCGCGGTCGTCAGAGCGTTTCCACGGGTTACCATGGCTACACTCCGCATGGCACACAGACCGCGAGATTTAGACAGGGCAGCTGAAGGGAGCTGCTGGGAAGGTAAGTAACAGTTTCTGCGGGCCCCCTCTGCTCAGTCCATGCCACTGTACCACCAGGGAATGCCATAGCCCCCCCTCCCTGGCCAGGTAACAAGCAGGGAGGGGGGACAAAAAAAAAAAAAAAAAGTTTAAAAATTTTATATTTTAATAATAAATAAAAAAATTAAAATAAAAATGCCCTCCCCCACCCAGTTCACACACACTACACAAACACACACACTCTGCATATATATATATATATATATATATATATATATATATACACACACACACACACACACACACACACACACACACTGCATTCACACATACACTGCATTCACACACACATTGCATTCACACAAACACACACACTCTGCATTCATTATACACACACACACTGCATTATATACACACACACACTGTATTCATTATATACACACACTGTAAATAAATATTCAAAAACATTTAACCTACTGATGCCTCAATTAATGTACTTTTATTGGGATCTATTTTTATTTTGAAATTTACCAGTAGCTGCTGCATTTCCCACCCTAGCCTTATACTTGTTGAGTCAATATGTTTTCCCAGTTTTTTTGTGGTAAAATTAGGGGCCTCGGCTTATACTCGAGTATATACGGTACTTTTCTCCTTCACTGTATGTCTCAGCAGGACACGCTATTCTTTTTGTATTGGTTTGTCTATACTGTATTATATTTCCCGATTGTACAGCACTGAGGTATATGTTATAATAATAATAAGATACTCTTTAACCCCATTACATTTTTTTGCTTGTGTTCATACTATGCATATGTTCGCACCTGAGGACCTTTTTAGTAGATTGGCTTTTAAAAATAAAGAATGAAAATGATCTCAAAGGGAATACACAGATGCTTTGAAAATTCTAAAATTCCTCAAATGAAGTTCACTGTAAAATCAAATGCATCCATGCATTGATAAAGGTGAGTGAAAATGTCAACATCTGTGCCCTCTAAATACAAGCCAACTTTCATCAGATATTGAAGATGGAAGATGAAGCTCTCAGATAACAACATGGACTTCAAAAACAAATATTTGCAGCCTTATTTCATTCTCTATATGATGTTTACTGTACTCTAGAGAATGTTTAACAAAACAACATGAGGATCCTGGATTGAAACCGTCAGTAAGAAGACAGCATTTCAGATATCCTAGGGGCAAAGGGCATGTGAGACACTATAGCATAATATGAAAGAAAAAAAATGAAAATAAACATAAATGAGATGAAATGAGGCAGAGATTATTAAATAGCCATAGTTCATGTTATGGCTTGAAGTATTACACCTTAATAAAACTCCTTGACCGTGAATTCTCTTCTACATTGTATTTCATGTCATCCAAAGCAAATTATGGATAACATACATAAAGGGCACATGTTGTACAAAGTCAGAATTATTAGAGTAAGATTGAGTGGATAGGATAGTCACTGCTAGAGATTATTGATATAATGTAATTAAAGAAACCTGAAAGACTACAGATGCCTCAATTGTAAGTAGAAAAAGTTAAAAAAAAACCACATAATACATTACATTTTACTTCGTTTTATTGTCTTACTCCCAGTATTAAATTCATTCAAAAATATAATTTGCTCTTTCTTCTCCTGGAATAGTTCATAGCGAATTAAATACTAAAAGTGATCATACCTGGTTAGCTGTTGCACTTAGTATGGTAACCTGAAACACGCAGGCATGTCACATCCATCTGGGGTCAAATAAATTTGTAAATGCAACACTTAAAGGGCCGCTCCAGGAACCATAACAACTTGAGTGATATGACGTTTTTATGGTGCCAGGGTGTCCATAGCTCTGGCTTACCTTTATGGGATGAACCATTCCCAAGAAGCATTAAGAAAAGAGGGTTTTTAAATTGAGTGCTTTACAGTAACTGAGCTTTTCTGCATTATGTTTAATTTGTATATAGGATTTGTTTTTGGCGTACAATTTTCCATACTGGCCTTTTTAAATAATTTGTAGCCAAAATATCGCTAAGCAAGGTGGAGGTTCAATATGAAAACAAAGTGTTACTTTGCTTTTATGGGAATGTCTTTAGATGAGCAAATATGAGACACTATAAACTTGAAATATAATATCAGACATCCCAACATGCCAACATTAATTTCAGGGAGGTGCTCACGTAATTCCAGGGAGGCAGCTTCACAAGCTACTCGGTAGGTGGACTTTACAGACGTAGTGAGAGAGTGACATAGCGTGCGTCCTAATTGGGCTCTCTTTGAAAAATCAGAACGCGCACTGTGTCATTCTCTCACTACGTGTGTCACTCATGTAGCAGGTTTGTAAAATATAAGCTCTGTCAAAATTGCATATTTGGACATATATTTTGGCCATGTGTTCAAACTGCCATTACTCTCAAGACTACACAGACAAGTTTTTTTGGATAAGCAAATTCTCTGATTATATGGACAGAAAGTCATAGCTTATTTGTCAATATAAACTTTCAAAGTACCACTATAGGCACCCAGACTACTTCAGCTCAATGAAGTGGTCTGGGTGCCAGGTGCCAGAAACTGCTATGTTTCACTGAGGGTTAATCCAGCCTCTATTGGCTGTCTCACTGACATCCGCTAGAGGCGCTTCCGTGATTCTCACTGTGAAAATCACAGTGAGAAGATGCTGGAGTCCATAGGAAAGCATTGAGTAATGCTTTCATATGAGCTGTTTGAATGTGCGCGGCTCTTGCCGCGCATGCGCATTAGGATCTGAAGTCGGCAGGGGGTGGAGAATTACCCAGCACAGAGGGAGCCCAGTGCTGGAGAAAGGTAAGTGGCTGAAGGGGTTTTAACCCATTCAGCCCAGCGGGAGAGGGGCCCTTGAGGGTGGGGGGGGGGGGGACCTAATGACCCTCTAGTGCCAGGAAAACGAGTTTGTTTTCGTGGCACTATAGTGCTCCTTTAAGTCCTACGGTCCCAAAGATGTTTTCTCGTTTGAGCAGGGTCATCATATTGTTACTGTAAGCTCTTGTCATGGTCTGCTTTATTGTTAAATTTCCCCCTCCTATAATATTGTATAGCACCACGGAATTTGTTGGCGCTATATAAATGCCAATAACAATAATAACAACATAGAGACAAAATATTTTATAAATTTGTTTTTATTTACTTTGCAAATAAGGTTATTTTCTGAATTCTATGATATATATTAGCCTTGAACCAACCAAAACGAATTATGAACCAAAATTATGTGTATGAAAAAATTAAACTGGTTTACACATCCAGTTATGCATCTATGTGTACTTATCAAATGGCGCCCTCCAGTGTAACAGATACACATGTACAGGTCGTCAGCAAAATCAGTGGTTGAAAATAACGGATTGGTTCAACCATACAAAAAGGTCTTATTACTATTTCCCGGTATATGTTTGTTTTATTAATATCACTTATTTAATCTTCAACACCAATTAATGTTAGCTTTATCGTTCAGTAAACTGGTTAGTCATATATTTGTCATTAAAGATTGAATATGTCATGATAAATAAACATGGCAAAGTGTATACAAATCACTTATAATAATTGCTCGAATGTTTATGCTTCCACTAGCTACCTGCCATTTACGCCACAGACGGCTGGTGTTAAAAAGGCATATTCTCATGTGATTGCAACTAAAGTCTATGAGGTCCTTTAGACCACGTGATGATATATAGAGAATTACTGTCAAAAGAACAAAAGGTGACATGGCTTTCGTCAAGCCAGCCAACTTAAAGGGACACTCCAGGCACCCAGACCACTTCTGCCCATTGGAGTGGTCTGGGTGCCAACTCCCACTACGCTTTAGGTCTCCCCCACCGCCGGCCGCGCATGCTCAATAGGTCTCCGCTGGCTGTCGTCAGCGGGGGAGGAGCGTAGGCGGAGCCTGACCCAGTGCCGAGCGACATCGGCACTGGATACAGGTAAGTCACTGAAGGGGTTTTAACCCCTTCAGCAACTTGGGATGGGAGGGAGAGGGCACTGGAGAGTCCCTTTAAAAAGATGGACACCCTTTCAGATTTCAATCTGTCATTTTATGCCATTTCATATGTATTTTTCCTATTGTTAATATAAACTGGTATTGCATAACATTGAAGCTTAAATGAAAAAAAATATATCTGTGTGTCTGACATCATCATATAGGTGCTTGAGGCACCATGTATTTTATAGAATTTAATCCAAATGGCAAAATTGAGGCTAAAATGAATTGATAACATGTGATTAAAATGGAGTTGGAGAATTTTCCAGATCAGCAATTTTAAAGGGACAGTACGCTGCTTAATGCATTGATTCTGCTGTTTGAATAGTTTTGAAAATGCAATTGTTTTCATCATGATTTAATCTTAATAGCTTTAACCCAGGCTCTAACATCTCGGTATCATTTACCTGGAGAGTCTTTGCAAGAAGTTACAGACAGATAACATGAAAAGAACATGAAAAACCAACAGAAGATAAGAAAAACAGTTAACTTATTTTAAAATAAAACAACCCAAAAGGTACCCATACAGTATATCAGAATAGAGTTATCCATACAATACCTGAAGTGACTGTAAACTACAACGGCCAAACAGAGACACCTAGTGGCCCTGTTAAAAACGACAATCATATTGAGCAACAATATGATGGCAATGAAAAGCTTCTCACTCAAAAATTGTATGAAGATTTGGAACTCTCTAGAGAGTTTGAAGGGGCAGAGTTGCTAATCTTGTAGTCCAGATAATTTAATAACTCCACAACCCGAGAAGAAATATTAAATAATTAACTTTATTCCACTTCAAAAGTGGACTCAGTGATAGTGAATGACATTTGGGACAAGAGATATTGCTTCTGGAATTGTGAAGTTATTATGGTGCAACATTATATTGCTGAGTTGTCTGGCCACCCACTATATTGCATCCTAATTGCACAGTGAGAGAGAATCCTAGAGACCAGCTCAATATATAACAGCATCTCAAAACCATTATTAAAGTGTTTATTGGGGAGTGAAGTAGAATGTAACTATATAGGGAGCACACTATATGCAGCACTTACAATTGCCAATGCCAATACCTTCCACAATGCATAGAGAAAAGTGGAAAAGAGCCACAAAAGCTTTTAATCTCAAGAGTGGAGTGTGGAAAGGTGGAAATGTTACCACCTAAGAGGGACTTTTAAGCGCCTTCCTTCACACAGAAATGTGTGCATATCTTCCCACAATGCACTGTTCATTCTATATCAAAATGGAAAATATGTGCATTTATGTGCACAGTATTGTTATATAGTGCCTCATGCGCAGATGCACTCATATGGCAGTCACATGCATGGCATCATGATGGCCAATTATTGAAATGTAACTTGCATGGCACCCATGTATCTTATCAGAACACAGGGTGGTACATGCTTAAATAGGGAGAGGGAATGGGAGCCCTCCCACAAGGAGCAGTCTGTGGGCCTATTAAACAGAAAGGCCCCTCTGGGTGAGTAGTCGTCCATGCCTCCCTATGTGGGTGTGATGCTATGTCTGTTTGTTATTTTACCTTGCCTTTCTCCATGCCGCTCCCATGCTTGTAGAGCTGGATCCACCAGGTCTCTGTCACCCTGAAATGATCCTGGAGCAGCATGGTGGATACACAACATATACCATCCAACATCCCCATGTGGAGGGACTGCAGGCAGAGCCGGATTGTCATAGGGGCTGATGGAGCTGCAGCTCCAGGCCCAAGGAAAAGGCCCATTTATAAAAAAAAAAAAAAGAAGAAAAAAAAAAAACTACTACTCTTCACATGCTTTTGCTTAAGTATGGAAACTTAAGAGGGATGTAGGGGAACAAAACTGTGTAGACTGATTGACAATGAAATTAGTTAAAGCAAAGCTGACTTTGCGTACTATGCAATTGCTCCTGCTGCTTATGTCTCTCTAACACTGTGGCATGTTCCCTTTCTTCTATACTCACTACATACACATTTTCTCTGTACAAGACTGTATAACAGGAGCTTCTGCCTGCTAGCAAGAAATTAAGCAGAGGAGTGAACCAGCGAGTGCTAGGGGACAGTTCTTAGAAAGCATTGAGCTAGCGCATCATTAAACACATTTATGCCAAGCTCAGGTACTGTCTGCACAGTATGCCCTTGGTTGGTCATCTTACATGATTGGCAGGCAGCCTGATATGCATTCATGCCAGGCTGACCATCTAATTCTTTGTGCAGACACGCCCCCTCTTAGGACATGTTTATCCCTGTGGATGGTTCTGGTTACGTCATTCACATCAGTGGCCCACCTTTTTACACCTCCCACCGAAATCCTGCTTTAATGTACACTGCGGTTAGTGGGTATGGATTTACTTGAAAGCGAGAGTTTAGCATAAGGTATGTGTTTTCTGATAGCTATATCCTGTGAGTTTCCATCAAGCACCACCTCCACCAGATACATGATGCTCGGGAGGTATAACTCTTTTAGTATTTTCTGTCTATAAGATTCAGTAATTAGGCCTATCATAATTTTCAGCACCAGGCCCAATGGGCTCTTAATCTGACCCTGGCTGCAGAAAACCTGCGGTGCCAGCCGGCCACTGGGAGGAGTGCTTGGTGTGTCCCTCACTCCCGAGATCCCAAAGTCCACATCCATGATTAATCTGCCCAAGTGCTCAGTCTGCCCATGAGCACATTACATAAAATACCACTCTTTTGTTCTTCAAATCACGTGTTTGTCAAAAAGATGGAGAGAAAGAGGGTGTGTGTATAGCGTAAAGAGAGAAGTACAAAGAGAAAGTAGCAGTATTTGCAGAGCTTATAACAGGATAAGCCCCCTCCTTCTGCTGGACACATGCATCTTAGCCAATCTTCCAGTAGTAGTCAACAGAGACCAGGGTGACTGCTGTGGAAAGGGAATTGCATTGGCTGGGAAAGGGGGAGGGCTCTGTTAAGGGTAGATATGCATCCCTAAATGTAGCTTGTGCCCTTCAACATTAGAACACTTGACTTTAGTGACATACAGTTGGCTGTCAATATTTCCCCACTTATTACATTGCCCCTATTGGCAATGAACTGGATGAGCCACTTGGACTCTATAAAAACCTACCAGAGATAAGTGAATCTACTTATGTGAATGCCCAGCCCACCAATTGCATACCATAATGTAGATGATATACTCGGGCAATCAATTACTTCAAGCAACAACACACCAACCTGAATAACAATGCATACTACAAAAACACACAATACAATGAGAAATGGATGAATGAATATATTTCCCTCAACAGTTCTCCCATGATGATGGCTTAGAAAAAGAGTTTTGGAATTTCTGTCCGCAGGTTGTACTATCCCGGTCAATAAATAGGTGTTCAATTCTTTGAAGTTCTTGTTCATGAGAGAACCTAATGTAAATTTGTTCCCTAGAGGTTTGTAGATGTTGTACTAATACATAGTCTGCCTTCAATTGATCAACCCAGTCTTGCCAAGGGGTATCCTCAGTTATACTAGGCTCTATTAGTGGGGGACCCAGGGTCATGTTAATTGTAAGTAATGAAGGTACTGTGAAGTTAACGTGTACTAATTCTTGTGGGATACCCTGTGACACAATAAGTTCCCTTAAAGAGTAGTGTTCACATCAGACTTGTACTTCATTTTGTGGCTCCACTGAGACCAATCACCTCTTTCCCTGCCCCAATTGGAATACCATGTTGTAGAATTTAATTGTTCCACAATTCCTTTGCAGTATGAATGGTTATACCAATATGAAATCACTATGGTTCTGGCTTGGTTAGGGAAGCTTCTGGCTTGTTAGGAAATCTTAAGCAACCTATGAAATCAACTGTAGTTCTTGACCACTCAAAATGACATTAGGATATTGCAACTCGCGATGTAACGTGATTGTGTGACAGGTATTCCTATTAATGACAGTTGATAGCAGTTATGATAAACACCACTAGATGGTCCAAGTGAAGTGGCCCTACAGATATTAACCTGACATCCCATCCAACTCCACAGATCTCTATGAGGATAGGCAAACCTACTTATTTCTGGCAGTTCCTTATTCCTCATTGGTGTATGGTTATCATCTAAAGTATGCGCCATGATCTTAAAGTCTGTAGCTAGTTCAGTTTGCATAGACAAACAAAATCTCATGAAACCTGTCTTGATTTTTCAACTATACTGATTAATATTTCTTCTGTGTGTAGTATTGCTGAACTATGTGTCTTTAATATCTTCTATGTCAGTCCCTTCATTAATGAATTGATTGTGCTCGGAGTTTGTATACCAGGAATTTAACATGCTAGATCCCCAACCTAGTGCCCACACCTCCAAGAGCAGTACCTAAGACATCCCTGCTATTCCTACTTCTTGTCACCCATCTGAGTAAAGCCTTTTCCGTAGTAGATACGACCCTAGAACAGTTCTGAAAGTGTATTAAAACCAATCAATCTGTTAGTCTTATTAGCCAACTAATCAATTGGAAAGTAGCATTCCTGGCTATAGGGGTAGGTCTCTGAACAAATTTGGAAAGAACCACGAGAGATCACTTTATTCTCTTGACACTCAGGTCTGCTCCATTATCCATTAGGGAAGGAGTTGTATGAACATAGTTGGAATAAGAAGCCAGCAGTGTAGGCTGTCTCTCTTCCTTTATATTCAACAACAACCACCCCAATTTCCCCACACTTTTATACTACTATTTCCCAATTTATTCTTTTTACAATACATTTTTCCACTATAAGTTGTGTTATCTGCTACTCTCTAATATTACTATCAAAACTATATATAGGATTGACAAAAACTTAAATCCATATTAATATTTCCCCCTCCAATACAAAACCGGTATATTTACATTCCCAATGTTTCTCATTTATTTTATTGGCTTACCAAAATCCCTTGATAATATCATGTCTCCTCTCCCTCCCTCCACCCTCCACCCCCCCCCCCCCCCACAGGCAGAGGCAGGCCACCCCGCAGGGGCCGTCGTGGTCGTGGTGCTGTGATTCCCTTTTGCCCTAGAATAATGCCCAGTTTTCAGAGGCCACGTACCCTGAACTTGAAAAGTTCTGAGGACATAGTTGACTGGCTAACACAGGACACCCAATCTTGTACAGCCTCCACTCGGAACCTTGACGCACCATCCTCCTCCAGCTTAGCTTCAGGCACCTCTCAAGATAGCACTCACCCGCCTGCCGCCACCACCAAAACTAGCACCACAGCCGCTTTACTTGGTATGTCAGAGGAGTTATTCACACACCCGTTTGAAGAAATGAGTGATGCGCAACCATTATTGCTAGAGGATGTAGATAACAGGGATATGTCTCAGGCAGGCAGCATTAAACACATGGAGGTACGGTGTGATGATTATGTTGTACCCGCTGCTGCTTCCTTTTCTGAGTTGTCAGATACAAGCAAAGCGGTTGATGATGACGATGCGTCCATGGATGTCACGTGGGTGCCGCTAGAAGAGAAGAAGAACAGGGCGAAAGTTCAGATGGGGAGACAGAGAGGAGGAGGAGACCAGTTGGAAGCAGGGGGGGGGTCGTCGCAAGGAGCTAGTGGCACAGTCAGACAGCATGCATCGGCACCCGGGGTCAGCCCGACAGCACGCCAATCAACGCATGCTGTGTCCACCACCAGAATGCTGTCATTGCAGAGCTCAGCAGTGTGGCATTTTTTGTGTGTGTCTGCCTCTGACAACAGCGATGCCATTTGCAACCTGTGCCAAAGGAAACTGAGTCGTGGGAGGTCCAACACCCACCTACGTACAACTGCTTTGCGTAGGCACATGATCTCACATCACAAACGCCTATGGGATCAACACATGAGTACAAGCAGCACGCCTACTCTAAGCCGCCATCCTCCTCCTGGTCCAGCATCTTCAGCCACGTCAACCACTGCTGTCCTTCTTGCCCCCTCTCAACCATCCGCCACTCCGTCTCCCGCCTTGAGCAGTTCCCGCTCATCTGCCCACAGTCATGTGTCTGTCAAGGACATGTTTGAGCGTAAGAAGCCAAGTCACCCCCTTGCCCAGCGTCTGACAGCTGGCTTGTCCGAACTATTAGCCCGCCAGCTTTTACCATACAATCTGGTTGAGTCTGAGGCGTTCAAAAAATTTGTAGCTATTGGGACACCGCAGTGGAAGGTACCCGGACGGAATTTCTTTTCACAAAAGGCAATCCCCAACTTGTACTCGATTGTGCAAAAGGAAGTCATGGCATGTCTGGCACACAGTGTTGGGGCAAGGGTCCATCTGACCACTGATACCTGGTCTGCAAAGCATGGTCAGGGCAGGTATATCACCTACACTGCGCATTGGGTAAACCTGCTGACGGCTGACAAGCAAGGAATGCGTGGCATTGCAGAGGAGTTGGTGACACCGCCACGAATTGCAGGCAGTCCTGCTGCCACCTCCTCTACTCCTCCTACTCCATCCTCTTCCATAACCTCCTCGGCTGAGTCCTCTTCTGCCGCTGCGTCTTGCTCCACATCAACGGCACCCCCCCAGCTACTATTCCACATCCCGGATATGGCAGTGTCACGCCGTCTTGGCGTTGACTTGCTTGAAAGCAGAGAGTCACACCGCACTCCTGTCCACCCTGAATGCACAGGTGGAAAAGTGGCTGACACCACAGCAACTGGATATCGGCAAAGTGGTGTGTGACAACGGAAAAAATTTGATAGCGGCATTGAAGTTGGGCAAGTTGACACATGTGCTGTGCATGGCACATGTGTGTAATCTGATCGTACAACGCTTTGTGCATAAGTACACAGGCTTACAGGACGTCCTGAAGCAGGTCAGGAAGGTGTGTGGCCATTTCAGGTGTTCCTACATGGCCATGGCTCACTTTGCCGATATCCAGTGGCGAAACAACGTGCCAGTGAGGCGCTTGATTTGCGACAGCATGACACGTTGGAATTCAACACTCCTAATGTTTGACCGCCTGCTCCAACAAGAAAAAGCCGTTAATGAATATTTGTATGACCGGGGTGCTAGGACAGCCTCTGGGGAGCTGGGAATTTTTTTGCCACGTTACTGGACGCTCATGCGCAATGCCTGTAGGCTCATGCGTCCTTTTGAGGAGGTGACAAACCTAGTCAGTCGCAACGAAGGCACCATCAGCGACATCATACCATTTGTTTTCTTCATGGAGCGTGCCCTGCGAAGAGTGCTGGATCAGGCTGTAGATGAGCGTGAAGAGGAAGAGGAAGAGTTGTGGTCACCATCACCACCAGAAACAGCCTTATCAGCATCGCTTGCTGGACCTGCGGCAACGCTGGAAGAGGATTGTGAGGAAGAGGAGTCAGAGGAGGATTGTAGCTTTGAGGAGGAGGAGGAGCAAGACCAAACACAACAGGCATCCCAGGGTGCTCGTTGTCACCTATCTGGTACCCGTGGTGTTGTACGTGGCTGGGGGGAAGAACATACCTTCAATGACATCAGTGAGGAGGAGGAACGGGAAATGAGTAGCTCGGCATCCAACCTTGTGCAAATGGGGTCTTTCATGCTGTTGTGCCTGTTGAGGGACCCTCGTATAAAAAGGCTGAAGGAGAACGACCTGTACTGGGTGTCCACGCTACTAGACCCCCGGTATAAGCAGAAAGTGTCAGAAATGTTACCCAATTACAACAAGTCGGAAAGGATGCAGCATTTGCAAAATAAATTAAAAAGTATGCTTTACACAGCGTATAAGGGTGATGTCACAGCACAACGGGAATCTAACAGGGGGAGAGGTGGAAGTCATCCTCCTCCTCCTCCTCCCACGACCACGCCGGCAAGGACAGGACGCTTTAAAGACGTGTTGTTGATGGAGGACATGCGGACCTTTTTAAGTCCTATGCATCGCCACAGCCCTTCGGGATCCACCCTCAGAGAGCGACTCGACCGACAGGTAGCAGACTACCTCGCCTTAACTGCAGATATCGACACTCTGAGGAGCGATGAACCCCTTGACTACTGGGTGTGCAGGCTTGACCTGTGGCCTGAGCTATCCCAATCTGTGATAGAACTTCTGGCCTGCCCCGCTTCAAGTGTCCTGTCAGAAAGGACCTTCAGTGCAGCAGGAGGTATTGTCACTGAGAAGAGAAGTCGCCTAGGTCAAAAAAGTCTAGATTACCTCACCTTTATTAAGATGAATGAGGGATGGATCCCGAAGGGACTGACACTGGGCGATACATTCGATTAAAAAAAGGCCTGATGAGATGAGCTGCCTTGGGCTAAAAATGGTCCACACGCTGCTGTATTTTAGCTCTGAATGACGTTTGACTTGCGTGACTTATCCGCCACCAACTAGGGTTCAAGCTGCTATGTTTTAGGGCACTTTCTGCCTGTGAAACAAACATCAATTTTTCTGGCCGCTGCTACAGCAGCGGCTGCAACAATACCAAATTTTTCAGGCATGTGTACATGCCTAATTTTTAGGCCCACTGGTGCAAGTGGACTGATTACAATTACAGGGCCTCTAAAGAGTCCTGTATTGTTATTTGTCGTCACTACCTTCCCGCGTCGGGAGTGGGTCATTTGCGCCCCTGCTGCCTTCCTTGCATGTGGTAGCTGTTTGTCAGGGATTTGTCAATCCATATCTGCCAAGTGACCCTATGTAGGGGGAACAGTCTCTATTCTGCTCTGTGTCAGTGTGTATCAGGGATCATTAGGACAGGTGTCAATCCATATCTGCCAAGTGACCCTATGTAGGAGGAACAGTCTCTATTCTGCTCTGTGTCAGTGTGTATCAGGGATCATTAGGATAGGTGTCAATCCATATCTGCCAAGTGACCCTATTTAGGGGGAACAGTCTCTACTCTGCTCTGTGTCAGTGTGTATCAGGGATCATTAGGACAGGTGTCAATCCATATCTGCCAAGTGACCCTATGTAGGGGGAACAGTCCCTATTCTGCTCTGTGTCAGTGTGTATCAGAGGCTTTGAGGACAGGTGTCAATCCATATCTGCCAAGTGACCCTATGTAGGAGGAACAGTCCCTATTCTGCTCTGTGTCAGTGTGTATCAGGGATCCTTAGGATAGGTGTCAATCCATATCTGCCAAGTGACCCTATGTAGGGGGAACAGTCTCTATTCTGCTCTGTGTCAGTGTGTATCAGGGATCATTAGGATAGGTGTCAATCCATATCTGCCAAGTGACCCTATGTAGGGGGAACAGTCTCTATTCTGCTCTGTGTCAGTGTGTATCAGGGGTTTTGAGGACAGGTGTCAATCCATATCTGCCAAGTGACCCTATGTAGGAGGAACAGTCCCTATTCTGCTCTGTGTCAGTGTGTATCAGGGATCCTTAGGATAGGTGTCAATCCATATCTGCCAAGTGACCCTATGTAGGGGGAACAGTCTCTATTCTGCTCTGTGTCAGTGTGTATCAGGGGTTTTGAGGACAGGTGTCAATCCATATCTGCCAAGTGACCCTATGTAGGGGGAACAGTCTCTATTCTGCTCTGTGTCAGTGTGCATCAGGGCTGGGCTTTGAGGACAGGTGTCAATGTTAGGTGATTTCTGCCCTTTATGGATTAAAAGCAGACTCTGCATCAACTGTGCAATTTTCCATGGGAGTTTTGCCATGGATCCCCCTCCGGCATGCCACAGTCCAGGTGTTAGTCCCCTTGAAACAACTTTTCCATCACTTTTGTGGCCAGAAAGAGTCCCTGTTGGTTTTAAAATTCGCCTGCCCATTGAAGTCAATGGCGGTTCATTCCAGGAAAATTCCGGGTTCGCGACAACACTACTAGAAAGCATTAGTGATGTCCAATACTGAATACCACTGACAGAGGATGTTGTTTAATTTAGATGTAACTTCAGGTATAAAAGCAACTAAATGTGTTACTGGAGGAATTCTTTGTTTACCATCTGAATATCTGCTGTCAATCTCCAAATGCCATTAGCTTTTTTACCTACCTGTCACCAGGGCAAATTATAGGAGGAAGAACATTTCCTAATGATAAACTGGTTTTCTAATTGATCAATTATTTATTCCAAGGGTTCAAAGACTTTTGTTGGAAACCTGTATTGCCTCTATGTAGGAGTATCAGGTCACACAATGTTAATTTCCCTACCTTTAAGAATGCCACAATAATTTTGTGCTGAGCCCAAAATTTATGGAAATCGAGAATTGATTTCCACAGGTCAGGGTTATCACCAGTGTCTAAAGGAAGAGAGACAATGGATGACACAGGGCTTTAAGAAGGGTCATAATTGGATAACAGGCTCTCTCCCTTTTGTTTATCTCCACAAAACATTTTTGCAAAGGTACAGCATTCCTTTTGTTCGCATTACATCTGCACCCAGTATAATCCCTTCAGTGTTCTTACTTTACCATATTGGTATTTTCTTCCTCCACTGAGCTCTTAAAGTCAAAGTCACTTGCAGTTTAAGAAAAGCCAGAGCCTGGGATTCCCCCAAGTCCTACAAGAAATGTCTATTTTGTCCCAGACAGGGGACTTGTTAAATTTGTAAGTGTCACTTATGCTCCTGTATCAATAAGAATCCTTGTGTAATGTCCTGCAATAATTCCATGCACATAGGGGTGTCCTGCATGATCCCCAAATGTCTTACATGTAGGAACCATTTAATCCAGTGATAGTCATTCCAAAAACGAAATCAGAGGAACTATATCCATTTTGGAACTGTAAGTCACTGCTCGACAGACAGACAGAGTCACGGTGTAATACCCCAACACAGAATTTAGGATAGCAATGAACGAGACTAGGAAATAACGTATTACCGGGCCTTAGAATGGCCGGACTAAACGTTAGAAAAAAAAAAAAAGCGTAATCAGAGACGAGGTCAAGGTAACGAAGAGACAACGAAAAGTAATCAGTCAGACAGGCAAACAAGACAGGAAAGGGTTACTGTATATACTCGAGTAGAAGACGAGTTTTTCAGCACATTTTTTGTGCTGAAAAACTTCCACTCGTCTTATACTCGAGTTAATGTCTGTATTATGGCAACTTACATTGCCATACTACAGACCAGGACCGCCGGGCTCATTACAAGCCTGGCGGTCCTGTTAGCAAGCTGTAACTTACCTTCACAGAAGCTCCTGTCAGCTCCCTTCTCTCTCCTCCGGTCAGCTCCCTTGCAAGTCTGGCGAGAACGGCGGGGTCAGAGCACCCGTGGCAACGCTCCGCGCGGCCGCGAGACTTACAGTGGGAGCCGACCGGAGGAGAGAGAAGGGAGCTGACAGGAGCTGCTGTGAAGGCAAGTTACAGCTTGCTGACAGCCCCCTCCTACAGCCCATCCACTGGACCACCAGGGAATGAGAGCCCCCCTCCCTGGCCAGTGAACAAGCAGGGAGGGGTGGACGAAAGAAATATAAATACAAATTTAAATAAAATAAAAATATATTAATAATATTAAAAAAAATTAATTAAATAATAATAATAATTTAAAAAAATATAATAAAAATTCCCACCCCCACCAAGGCTCTGCATCACACACACACTGCATTCATACAAACACCGCATTATATATACACACACATACAAACACCGCATTATATATATACACACACACTGTAAATAAATATTCAATTCATATAATTTTATTTAGAAATTTACCAGTAGCTGCTGCATTTCCCACCCGAGTCAATAAGTTTTCCCAGTTTTTTGGGGTAAAATTAGGGGTCTCGACTTATATTCGGGTCTACTTATACTCGAGTATATACGGGAAATATAAACTCAGTCAGATACAAAGCCAAGGTTAATATCAGAATAAACAAAATAGATTAAGGAATGCACTAAAGGGTACTGAAACAGAAATCACGAAAGGGCAAAGTGGAAAGGGCTAGGAAGTTTTAAATATCCTCAACTAACATTTGATTGGCGCACGTCATGCCCATACCCCCAAAACGTGCGTGTGGGCGCTGGAATGATGTGGGCCAATAGGAGCCTGAATCATTTTTTGGCTCCCGTTTCCCCTTTAAGAGCGTGCTCGTGATGCGAGCTGCGCTCCAAGTGCAAGGCTGGCCGCGTGACCGCTCATCTCTCTATGCCATCATTTGCACGTTCACAGTAAGTGATTTCTCCCCCAACTTTAAAAAAAAATAAAAAAATAAATAAAAAAAAATCTATTTTGCAGGCATAAGGGAGCAAAAGGGGTCTTAACTTAATCAGCTGTTTCACCACTTTAGCTCTATCCTGCTGCTGTAAGATTGTAGCAGTCTGCAGGGTGGCAAATGCACTGTTCTTAACACTGGGTGAAATGGACAAAGGATCAATAGAAGGTGATATTGCTGGTTTTGTTATATGAGGGGCTAATACAGGAATACCACCACTATCTTGCCCATCCAGTACAAAGTTTCCCCTGTTTGCCCCTTGTTCTGCAATATCGGGTGCCTCCTTTCTCTGCACACATCTCACCATGGTTGCATACAGCAACTGTGGTTTGTGTGAAAAAAAAAAAACACATGTCTTAAGTGACAAAATGAACTTCCCTCACTCCATAATTGTCCTTACATAATCTGCGTTTAAGCTGCAGGATGGACAATCACTGTCTTTGCAAGTACTATCTTGTATAGAGGCCACAGCAGTGTGCCCATTAGCAGGTATATGGTTTAGTGGATTTCTTTGTAGCATCAGTAACTTCAGTTCATCTTTAATCAAACAACACTACTCTTGCATTCTCTTTTTCACATTGAAACCACAGGTTATGCATTTTCTTAAACTAAATTTTCATTTTCAAACATTAATGGATCAAAATGGCTGAATTCTGCATACGCTGCTACAATTTTCATTCTTATAGTAAATAAAAATATAAACTTACTTAACATGACTTTGTGTCTTCAGACTGCAGGCAATCAAATGGTGTGCATCCCATTTTGAATCCTCGGTCTGGATTAAATCTGATCCTCAAGAGATGATGTCCCGTTTATGAATTGCGTCTCAAATTGGTTGCCTCTTTAGGATTATGTCTGAAAACTCTCACAAGAAATAAACAAAAATTAGTTTAGTTAGTCTTTTTTTTTTTCTAAACTTATATGCATTTAGAGAACAGGATTCTCCCCCTTGCAAGTGAGCAGAAAAAAAAAAATGGCAGAAAATAATTACCTGGCAAAGCAATGAAATAACTAGCTAGTTTAGAATATTAATGTATACATACAAGCATACACACCCTATTATGCCATCAATAACCTTAAATTCATGGTGTAAATTCCACACTTCTTGCTTTCAGCAATATAACAAAATAACAAATATCTTTGCGGCACGTTGAGCCACAAGTTTGCCATGCTTACCAAGGCAGAGTAGGCACCTGCTCTGCTAAAATTTACCCAGCCAGGGAGGAGAGGTCCCTGGTGGTAGCAAGGGAGCTCAGTCTTCTTGCTCCTCACTGCTCCCTTGCACACGCCCTCTGTAGTGCTACCAGAATATGGAGTCACTCTGGCGCCCGGCCAGTGGTGTATCCTGGTTTTGTGCTGCCCTAGGCAGGACAAAACTGGGGCGCCCCCATCCACCCCCACCTTCTAAATACACACACACACACTTTTTTTATTTAACCTCCCCCCAGCCTCCTGGCGGGGGTCCTCTTTCTCCCTGGTGGTCCAGTGGCTGCTGGGCAGGTGGGCGGGTGGCTGGCGAGGGAGCACTTCCCCTGAGCACTCTGCTCAGCTCCCTCGCACGCCGCTCACAGAGTGAGGCTGGGAGCCGGAATATGATGTCATATTCCGGCTCCCAGCCTCACTCTGTGGCGTGCGAGGGCGCTGAGCAGACAGCTCACAGGAAGTGCTCCCTCGCCAGCTGCCTGCATGCATATCTGTTAGCCGCAAGGCTAACAAGGCATTTGCGGGCGGCATTTTTTGCCGCCCCCTGGAAAATGCCACCCAAGGCAAATGCCTTGTTTGCCTCGCGGCTAAAAGGTCCCTGCCCCCAGCATCACTAAACTGCGTGCGAGGGAGCAGGAAGACTGAGCCCCGAGAGAAGATACCCACATCAGCTCCCAAAAGGTAGGGAGCAATAAAGAAAACGATGCGAGTGTGCGCAAGAATATGGAAATGTGTGTGCATGCCTGTGCTGCAATGGCCACGACTGGACCGTGGAGGACCTGGAGGTGCACGAGGCATGCAAAGCCCCGTCACATTCCGACATGACGTCAATGTCCTCCACAGGTTTTTAAGGAGTAGCGGGAAGATCCACTTTGGCAGAGGATGTGGTGCCATTGGGGATACATACATCCATCCATCCATCAAACCTAAGTTTCTATGAAAATTCAAGTTTTTTTTGCAGCCCACAAAAAAAAAAAAAAAATAAACCTTGTTTATTTGACCCATACCTGCCTTTGAGTTTGACATGCTTGAACTATATCAACAGACTAATACATTCGTCAGCTACTAAGAACAAGGAAGCCGGAATATTGAGAGAATATAGAGGACATGTGAAGAAGCACTACATTGGCTGCTATACGCATATATACAAAACAATTTATGCTGTGGACTAAATAAAACTATTCTACTTGTGGTTCATGCTTTGTGAGGTACTTATCCACTCATTACCCGTTTGTTGTTGTCCAAATGAGTTATATATTAAAAGTTATTTTTTGTTGTATTAATATCAGATGGTCTGCACTATATTTTGGTAATTTGCTTTCCTAATGGTACAGTATATAACAGGATTTGAAATTGCAAATAATGAAGATTCCAAAAGGAATACAAGTATCCATTTTTTTTATTCCAAATATACAAGAAGAGGCAAACAGGGGTACCTTTCTTCGTGGTGCGGCTGTAATGAGAATATAAGCAACTTACACTTTAAGGATACAGCATGGTAAATGCATGCATAGCTACTTAAATTCACCTCTCAGCACATAAATATGGGGATTCAGTCACACCACATGGCCATGCAATGTAGACAAACCAGTACACAGCTCATATGCATTACACAAAAAATGAGATAAGAATATCAGTCACAATCCTCTCCAGAGCAGCAGAAATAGAACAAGATGGCCCTACAGTCTAATTCAAAGTGCAAGTGTGCATAAAGAAATAAATTATATAGTGTCACGATTAGGCATGCAGCAAACCAAATAAACCATGGTAAAGAGATCCTAAATATATACTTGATACTTTGATGCGTAAACTAAACATTCTATACACATATCAATCTATAACATGTATCTTAAAAATAGGAACAATGTTTATAAGTGATCACTAAGGTACCCTGATTATAGAAACAATCAGTGATCCACACAGGTGTAGCACAATCACCAACGTGGTAATTAGTAAATAAAACCTATAGATATACTTGAACAAACAAAATCTCTCTCTCTTTCAATAACCTGCAAAATATAACAGTACAGAGAACATAGTGCAATATTGTAATACACTAAAAGATAAAGGAGTTTTGAAAAATCCAACTTACAAACATGGGGTGGTTATAGTACCACCCCAAACTTTAAGGCACTGATAGCTGTAGCTTACTCGAACACTCTCTCACACAGTCTATCTCTGGGTTCAGCATTCAACATGTTTCACCACACCTCGTGGGGCTTTGTCAAGCATAAGGTAGTGCTTCCCACTGCAGTCCATTTTATAGCAATCTAAATCGTTAGGTCGTTAGTCTTTTTGGACACACATCAATCCTGTGCTTTGGACTTAAGAGTCATTAGAATCTAAAACAAATCGACTTAAAGCCAATTTAAATTTATCCAGTTAGTACAATACACATGTAAACAAGATAAAGAAAGTGTTAGAAGAGGAAATTAATCCGTAACCTTCATTGTCTGAAAGGACAAAAGGGAGAGATTGTCTAAACAACTCTCTCAATATTTAGATAAAAAAATATAGTAAAATAATGAGAGGAGAGAATAAGGAGAGGAGTAATCTCTACTAAAAGAGAAGGGAAGTATTCCCTATAACCTAAAATTACTGTATCCAAAAAAATAAAAACAAACATTAACAAGAGGATAGCCTAAATCACATTAACAGAACATAAAATGCAGAATAATATAACCTCTGTAAAATAAAACATCTAAATATAGTGTATAACATTATCACATATGCAAATAAAATATAATCAGCAGAGAGCCAGGATAATTTAGTTACAAACTAAAAAGGGGAGGATTGTCTAAACCACTCCCCCAAAAATACCATTAAAAAAATAACATTGCATAGTAATATAAAACTATTCACTAAATCACATACATGTGGACATAAGTAAAACACAGAAATGCCATAAAAAAAGCAATATCTAAAAGAGGATGAGAAGCTAAAATAGCGTCCCTGATTCTTTCCGAAAGTAACGCCTCTGTATGTTAAAAATCAACACTAAAAATTCAAAAACTCCTATATTTACATGAAAAAAAAATATGTGTATATATAAATATAGAGCGATAGATAGATAGATAATAAAAACAATATCTCAATAGGGATTCAGGGTGATTATCTTTATAAAAAAAATGTGCAGCTCAAAATCTATATTCAGACCAGACGGGGCCAATGTTTCTAAATAAAAAATCCATGTAATTTCCTCCAGTCCAGTCTTTTTAATGAAATCACTCCCTCTCCCTCTTCAATGTTCCTAAAAATTCTAGAGCCCTCGGGTCTTGATTGTGTACCTTTTTAAAATGGTCTGATACACTATGGCTTTCCATCCCCCTGCGAATATTGTAAATGTGTTCCCTAATTCTTATGTAGAGAGGGCGTGTAGTCCTTCCCACATATTTCAATCCACATGAATTTTTCAGGTAATATATTACTTAATTCTTTATCACATATTAAAATTGGTCAGAATAATAATAATGTAATTGTTCTCTTGAATAATTCATGTTGTTTATTAAAATCAAAAACTAAAACCTCATTAAAACATTCCTCATTAAAACACACAAGCAATACATTCAACATACCCTGCACCAATAATGGGCACCGGGTGACCAAAACACAAAAGGAATCTGGGGACCCACACATAGTGTCTTCAATCCCCAGTGATGGTGACTACTGTCACACTAAGAATGTCAGGTAGTACATTCTGCTTCACCTGAATCACAAATCATACAAATTCTGTAACTCCTAAACACCATATAGACAAAACACTAAACAAATGAAATAGGCAATGAAGGAGTCATTTCATTTGTTTCCTGATTTAGACTTCCATCAGTGGAGACAGAAAAAGGGGACGGAATGGATAAGAATGGACAAGCAAGCAGCTTAATTTGTCATGGTAGATATGAGGTCTGCCCATCTCTTGTCCAAACAACAAGGGATGATTTATGAAGAAGAAAAAAGACGTTTGCTTGTTAGGGGCTCGCCTCTAAATGCTAATTTTATTCAAATACAGTGACGTACACACAATACATAGGGCCACGGTGCAAAACTGACCGATGGGTTCCGCTCCGCCACCCCATACAGATATACACAGAGATACACACAGACACACATACATACATACATACAGAGACACATACATACAAACAGACACACACGCATACATTCACACATACATACAGACACACATACATACAGACATACACACACACACACATACATACAGACACACACACACAGGCACATACATAGACACACACACGGTATGTATGCCACTGGGTGTATATAATTATTATTTTTGTGGTATGTATTTGTAAATGAATAATTTTGATGAAGCCTTAAAGGTGAAACGCGTTAATGATTTTAAATTGTGTATTTTATAACAATAAAAGTTATTTTTGGTTACCTTTTTTATAGGACCAATATTTTACTTATTTTTATTGTATCCTATATACACTATTATTATTCCTGGCATTTTTTTATCCTATTTCCTTTTTTTATACTGTATCCCGCTTCAAGAAATCCACAGGTGGGGATAATTCCACCAGCGCTGTGAATATAGAGCAGTAATTTCTGCTCTTCTCTTGTGAGTATATTTTATTTAATTTTATTTATTTTATTGTTCTTACTGAGAGCACTATTTGCTGTTTCTTATATCTTGTGGAAAACAACGGAACCCAAGCCGGACGGATGGACCTACCCCTCCAGCATATACCATAGTGGGGATTATACCACTAAGTGCCCTTCATCCCAGAGCTGGCACTAGCTCCAACAAATGTGAGTGAAAAATCCTCCTTTTTATCTATTTTTATCTTGGAGCTACAATATTTCACTATTTGCAGTTTTCTGTGCTTTCTTTTATCGTCACATATACGGATCATCTACAACCCGGACGGATCAACTCCTGAGGATTGTACACACACCCTATCCATATATCAGTGAGACTGTTTTTTGTTTTTTTTTATTCAACATTTTTTACTATTTTGATCTTTACTGAACATCTGTTTTTTATATTTTTTATATTATTGCATAGAGACTATTGAGACTATTACACCCAGGTTTTACCACTTGCTGTTTATATACTTCAACCAATTGGTTGAAGTTTTATGATACTATTTCTCTATTAGTAGCGCAGCCCTTAACTCCTACTTTCTTTTCCATTTGTAAATGAATGCAGGGGTATATAATTATTTGTGTGGTATGTATTTGTCCATGGATGCAGGGGTATATTTGTGTGGTATGTATTTGTCCATGAATGCAGGGGTATATTTGTGTGGTATGTATTTGTCCATGAATGCAGCAGTACATTTTTTTGTGATGTGTCTGTATGCTTGAATCCACTGGTATATATGTGTGTGATGTGTTTGTGTGCATCAATGAGTATTATTTGTTTGTGTTGTGTCTTACTGCATGAAGTCAGTAGTAGAGTGTATTTATGTAGCGTGTCTGTGTTCATTAATGCAACATAACAGTATGCTGCCTGTCTGTAAATAATCTGAAACTGTGATGTTAAAGCGATACTGTCAGAAAGAAATGTTTTACTACTGTATTATACCAAAGTAAAGGATTATCAGTAAAATAAAGCACATTTATTCTTTTTGCAGCAAAAAATAAAAGTGCTTCTCCAATATTGAGACTCAGAATACCAGGACTAGTATGATGGTTGCAAGTTCTCCCCTGCGGCTGACTGCTGCAAATGGCACTGGCGCAACATACTCGGTAATTTACTGCTAGTGTGGAAAGCATTGCGACTCCTTTTCTAGCTTCTCTCATTTACCTTTCAGTCCGTGCATTCAGGGCAGAATTCTAGAATGCCATTGAATGAGCATTCAGGAGAGCAGTATCTTCTGTCCAGTCTACCCAAGCTGCAGTACAATCCCTTCTACACAGCAAAACAAACCGTAAGCAGTTTTCTAGTAGCTTAGGAGGAGGGGAGCAAAAGGGGGAACAGAAAGGGAGATAAACTAAAGGGGGGAAAGACGGCACAGAAAGTTAAAGGGGGTTACAGAGGACACAGGAAAAGGGTAAAATAGGGCACAGAAGGTGAAGGGGGCTGACGAGTGCACAGAAGGGGAAGGGGCAAAAGAGGGCACATAAGATGATGGGGCTAAAGAGGGCACAGGAGAGGAGCAAAAGAGGGCACAGAAGAGTGGGCTAAAGAGGGCAAAGGAGGGGAGATGAGCTAAAGGGGGCAAAGGAAGGCACAGAAAGTCAAGGGGCTAAAGAGGACACAGGAGAATGGCAAAATAGGACACATTAGGTGAAGGGGGCTAAAGAGTGCACAGAAGGGGAAGAGGGAAAAAGAGGGGAGCAAAAGAGGGCACAGATAGAGAGACACACTGAAGGTCTGGGGGAAAGAGAAACAGAGGAGCTGAGGAAGGGGAACAAGAGACACACAGTAGGGCTGGGGAAGGGGAGAATTATACACATGGGGAGTTGTGAGGATAGAGACACACAGAGGTGCTGGGGCGAAGAAAGAGACAGAGGGGCTGAAGAAGTGAAAACAGAGAAACACATAAAGGGGCTGTGTAAGAAGAAAATCACACAGAGGGGCTGAGAAGGGGACAATGACACACAGAGCCTAGGTAAGGGGACAGTGACACACAAAGGGGCTGGAGAAGAGGATAATGACACCCAGAGGACCTGGGGAGAGTAATGAAACACATTGAGGGACTGGAAACAGGGAATAGGGACACACAGAGGGGCTGGAGTAGGGGACAAGGACACACAGAGAGGTTGGCAAAAGGGACAATGGCACTGAGGGGAAGGGAACAATGGCACACACAGTGGAGCTGGAGAAGGGGATAATGACACAAAGAGAGGCTGAGGAAGTGGACAATGAAAGCTGGGAGAAGTAATGGACATATATTGAGCTGGAGGGAAGTAAGACACAAAGTGGAAAATGAAGGATAGAATATACTTAAAGGGGTGTAAGATACACAAAAAGGGGTTAGACATTCAAATGGAATAAGAAACACAAAAGAGGTGAAGATATATTTTTTTCTCAAATCAACAGCACATGGAGAGACAAAACAGTATAAGAACAGCCAGGTGCAAACCATATAAGCACTCCCTCAAGTGCTTTAAATATTCAAATGTATATAGAATATAGAATGCACACCATAACAATCTCAAAAAATATTTAAATTTTATTATGTACAAAAAAGTACCAGAATGTAAACATATAAGAAAAAAATGACTATAAACAAAGTAACAGAAGTAAAGGCAGATACAATAAAATAATAGTAATAAATTACCACAAAATCCTTACAAGCCTCAGACAGAAACACGAGTCACCAAACCCCCCCAACGCTTCGGCACACACTGGCTACCCTTGATAAAGGCAGCCAGTTGGTGCCGAAACGTTGGGGGGTTTGGTGACTCGTGTTTCTGTCTGAGGCTTGTAAGGATTTTTGTGGTAATTTATTACTATTATTTTATTGTATCTGCCTTTACTTCTGTTACTTTGTTTATAGTCATTTTTTCTTATATGTTTACATACTGGTACTTTTTTGTACATAATAACATTTAAATATTTTTTTGAGATTGTTATGGGATATATTTTTTTCTAACAGACTCTCTAATGGATACCGAGACAACCTCTGTTAAAGAGACCCCCCTCCAGGGACCATTATTGTTATTATTATTACTACTGGCATTTAGAAGGTGCTGTGGAAGTGTTGGAGATGCAATCTGGTACCGTGGGAACATTTTGGTGATAAAGCCAGAGTTGTGAGTGTCATTTAGTACTCTGGCAACTGATGCGTGCTCCCTATTGCTGTGGCAATAGCTTTGTGTTGAGTTTGGTGATATGGCAAGTGAAATCTGGTTCTGTGCTTGCAATCTGGCGCTGTGATGTAAAAAGTGCTGAGGGTGCAATATGATGTTGAGGGTACAATCTGGTGCTCTAGCTGTTGCTATGCATGCCAACTATTACTGTGGCCAAATGTAACATCAAATGCAGATTCTACATTTGTATTTTTATAATTCAGTTATAGTGCCTTGATCATGGGTGTATGACTAATGGGGTGCATTGAATAGTGTTAACATTAAAATAGATTAGAAATCGCAATACTCAAATCAGACTATGGCAACTTGATTCTTCTAATAAGATTTTGCATCAGGCTTCCCAAACTTTTGCACGTCTGCGCTTTATGTGATAATGACTATGCCCCTCCCCTTCATGACACGGTCACAAAGGGGTAGAGCATGGATGTCATTACAGTTATGCCCCTTCCCCTGGAAAAATTCCTGCAGACGCCCATGGTGGTACCAGTAGAGGATTTGCAACCTTACCAGCGTGTCAGGCTGGGAGTGGATTTGTAGGGCAGTAGGGCTATCAATCTCTCCTGCTACATGCTTAAGTGACTGGCCAAAAAACTAATTTAAAAAAACATCTTGCAGGCACTCAGATGAATGGTGGCAAATTGGTTGGAAAAGCAGTCAGGCACCAATATGCATGCTTGGTTTGGATCACCAATGGAGCTGCTTGCATGGCCAAAGTTCTGCAAGATGTCCTTTGCCTCAAAGTTCTTTTGTACAGCACTCTTTTCTGGTAGTCACCTGAGAGCACCAATCATTCGCTTAATTTGCCTGTCAGAACATAATACTACTGATCTCTCTTTTTATAATAGGTGGATGCATTGAAAAGCTACCAGATGTAAACATAAAAAAAAAAAAAAAAAAAACACTAATATCTTGATGACCCCTCCACCAACTGTAAAGATAGTGGGTTTCAACCCCCAAGCCCCCCCTAGCAATGCCTGTGGTCAGGAGGCTGAAAGATAAACTCACAACTCATCTCAGGAAATGAGCTTCTAATTGTCCTGAACTTTCCTAGCTTCTCTGTGTGATCCTAGGATGAAGGAGAACCTAGTAATCCAGTCCTAAGGCCTAACATCCTGGGGGGACAGATTAATTGACACGATCTGTGATTTGATTGAAAAAGAGACATGCTGAATTAGGCATGAACCTGACATGTCTGCTACTACTCGCAGCAGCAAAGGCAGTGGCACAATAACTCTAAAATAACAGAGTGGAGTAAATGCATTTTGGGCAGAGGCTCTTGGCAGTGGGGTGAAGTGAAGCACCAAGCAGCTGCAAGCAGTGCCTCTGAAATGGTCAGAGCTAACTTGCTCTGAGCTACTGGGATGGCAAGAAGAGTGTGTGGCCTGCTCTCTTTGTCGGGTTGCCCAGCAACTATGTCCTCCGTTCACTGTCCAACGTGAGCAAGTGTTTTGTATTACACAGAAGATTCCACAACACTCACAAATGTTCCAGAAACTAATGGAGCAAATTGCCTTCCTCAAGTTCAATATCCCCAAGTTGGGTTACCCTGCTCTTCAGTGTAATACTTCAGATTTATCATAGACTGTTGATAGATAAGAGTTGTCCCGACATTTCTAAAAGTATTGTAAAATCTGCTGGTGAATTAAGAAAAAATATTCTAATTATTCCTACTGCTGATTTCCCTTTCTTTCAAATGTCTTTCATTGTAGTAGTTTTGCCCTGCCTGTCTGAGTCTTGCGTTGCAACAATGCCTCCTACTTCTTCAGACGCAGGTTGCTTTCAAATTCAGATCTATTTTTTTTAAATGTGTAAGAGAATTCCGGCGTGGAATGAAATAACCACATAAGCAAATCAATACATTTTTTTTTTTTAATATTTAGTTTTTATTGAAGGTTTTCAAGGTTATGAATCCAGTACATAGTTGTTTCACAGAATAAACATATCTGAATATAAAAAAGGCAGTAGGTTTGAATTTTACATTAGCACAGTAAAGTATCACAATGTTTACATCTGTTTTAATGCACACGTTAACATTTCACTATTGTTTCACCATAGTGGTCTATTATTTGCTTCAGTAAGGTATGTGGTACCATGCAATTCAACTCAACAAATGTATTTACACAAACAAACTTTCAGACAACCACGGAGATTCATATTTAACGTTTTTCCACGTGTTTTTTCATAACAGTTTACAAAAGTCCCTATCTTGCTCCAATCCCTCTTTTAGTTCCCCTTATTTTCCCCGATAGTTCCCTCCCCTGTACCACCTATCCCAAACTTCCCATACATCTCTAAACTTTTCTGTGGCTTTAGCGGTTTCAGTAGACATTTTCTCATATGTATAGAATTGTTGGACCTTGTCTATTAGTTGTTGTTTATTCGGGCATCTGTGTGATTTCCAATTTAAGGCAATTAGGTGTCTGGCAGCCATGAAGATTATTCCTACTAGTTGGATGTGGTTCTGGTGTGTGTTTTCGGGGAATCGCAATAGCAAGCAGGATGTAATGTCCATGGGGAAGTTGTTAACTGCGAGTTCAGTTAGTAGGGTCTGAACATCCCCCCAAAGCGGTTGTATCCCCCCACATTTCCACCATAAGTATGGCAGAGTCCCCTCTTCTACATCGCATCTCCAACATTTGGGTGAAATATCTGGATATATTTTGTGTAGTCTATCGGGGGTCATATACCACCTATAAAGTAGTTTGCAGTGCGCTTCAATATGTGAGTAGCACTTGGTCCATTTTTTGATCCCATTAAGGGCAAGAAGCCACCCCTCCTCCGTTAATGCGGTTCCCCCCTCTGTTTCCCAATGTTGTTTGCATGTCAGTGGTTTCTGTGGGGCTAATTCTAGTAGTGCTTTATAGCAAAGTGAGAGGGCTTTGGGTTTCATTGGGGCAGTCCAACATCTGTGTGGTATTAGTCTGGCCGCAATCGTAGTGACAGATATGGTGGGTGGTACAGTCTGTACGTGTGCTGTAATAGTGTGTTTTAATTGTAAGTAGGGGAAGATATCCCTTTCTGGGACTCCCCATTTAGCTTGTATGTCAGGGAAGTCCATGATTTGTTGACCTTTACATATTTTATGAATTTGGGAGATGCACAAACGCGTCCATCTAGCTAGTGGAATCGTGGGGTTCACCGCTTGAAGTGCGGTTAGGGGAGCTTCTGGATGGAAGAGCTTCTTCCAGCCTAGGGAGGACATGTAGTTATCCCATACCCTGATCGATGCGCTCGTGGTAGGGTATAGATCTACTTTAGGGCCTCTTAGAGAACGTGGTGTCCACATGTAATTAATTAGGGATGTGTGCTGGAGTTGGTCTTGTTCCATATCTACCCACTGTGTTGTTCCTCGTTGGGCGTGTAAGTGGATGTTCGTTGCGAGCATAGAGGCTTTGTAATAAAGTCCAATGTTAGGTAGTCCTATTCCCCCCATCTTTGTTGTCTGCTGTAGAAGGCCCAGAGGTAGCCTGGGTCTTTTGCCCCCCCAAATGAAGGAACTACATGTGGCCTGCAGTACTTTAAAAATTACGGTTTGGACCCCTATTGTGAGCATGCAGAATATATACAGTAACCTCGGTAGGAGCATCATCTTATAAGCATTTACACAACCTAGCCATGACATTTTTGCATTCTTCCATTTGTGTGATTCTGTAGTACACATATGAATGAGGGGTTTGTAATTGAGTTTTATTATGTTGCTAATAGGGGTGGCAATCTTAACTCCTAAGTATGTTATGGATGTCGTTCTCCAGTCTAGGTCAAAGGAATTTTTAAGTGCAGTTACGTTCGGACCTGGTAAATTGATCGGTAAGGCTTGTGATTTTTCTTTGTTTAGGCGGTAGTACGAGACTATACCGTAGTCGGTCAGTAATGTTAGTAGTTGGGGTAGTGAATGTTCAGGATGTGAGAGAGTCACAAAGATGTCGTCCGCGAACATCGCCAGACAATATTCTTTGTCTCTCAGTTTGATGCCGGATATGGATTTGTGTTGTCTTATCTTCCAAGCTAAGGGTTCTAGGGAAAGGATGTATAGCAGGGGGGACAATGGGCATCCCTGACGTGTCCCATTTGTAATGTGAAAAATTCGCGATAGGAAGCCTCCATGAGAGACCCTAGCGCTGGGTTTCGCGTATAGCGCCATTATCCCCCTGATAGCCCCCTCGGGGAACTGATACTTGCGCAGTACCTCTGTCATGTACTGCCAGTTTAGCCTATCGAAGGCCTTTTCGGCGTCCAGCGCCAGGAAAAGACCTCCGAGGCGCCCCTTCTCCATCCCGGCTATGATGTTTAGTACTTTCCTCGAGTTGTCGGAGCCCTGCCTACCCCTCACGAATCCTGACTGGTCATTGTGAACTAATTTTTGTAGGAGCGGTGCCAGCCGTTCACTGAACAATTTTGCATAGATTTTGGCATCACTGTTAAGCAGTGAAATGGACCTGAAGTTTTTACAATGGTCCTTGCTTTTGCCCGACTTAGGGAGCGTGGATACGTGTGCCATTGTAACTTCTTCTGGCAATGCTCCGTCTTTCCTGCAGTGATTGAAAATTGCATGGAGAGGCTGAATTAGCGTGGGTAGGAAAGTGCGGTAATATATATTAGATAGGCCATCAGGTCCCGGTGATTTGTGTAGTGGGAGTGTGGAGACCACTGAAGTGATCTCTTCTAATGTGAAAGGCCTATCCAGCTGTTCTGCGTCTGTGGTAGATAGAGTTGGGAGGTCTATTCCCAATAGGAAGGCATCAATGTCTGCTTTGGAGGGGCAAATGGTCTGTTGGCCATCTTTCAGGTTGTAAAGTTTTTCATAATAGTGTGCGAATTCGTCTACTATCCCTTGTGGGTCCAGAATTGTGGCACCTTTGGAATTTTTGATGGATGCGATCTTGGAGCTAGCAGCTCTCTGTTTTAATTGGGTGGCCAGCCTGGCTCCGGCTTTATTGCCTGCAGCAAAAAAGCCATGTTTGTACCTGTGTGTGAGAAAAGTCGTTTTTGCCAATTCTAGATCTCGCAGTTGTGATTGTAATGATAATAATTTAGTGTGTGTGGCTGCTGTGGGGGAGTGTTTGTTCGCGTGGGTTAGAGCGGTTAATTCGGAAAGTATGGCCGTGTATGCTTCGAGCCTCTTTTATTTTTGCAAAGCTGGCATGCTTTATCAAACAGCCTCTTATGAAGGCTTTGTGTGCTAACCAGATTTGGGGGAGAGGAGAGTCCGGAGTTTTGTTCTCCTTAAAGTAAAACTGTAGATCCTGTTCTATTTGCCTAACTATATCAGGGTCTGTTAGTAGTCGTTCATTGAGTCTCCAGCTGGACCTTCCTGTGTTTGGGAATTGTTCTCTGAAATGTAACGTAATAGGGGCATGGTCGGACCAAGTGATTAATCCTATATCAGTGCGTTCAACTTTCATAAGGGAAGAAGAGTGTAGTAGGAATCTATCAATTCTCGAGTAACTATTATGAGCTGCGGTATGACACGTATAGTCCCTCTCCGTGGGATGTGTAATTCGCCACGGGTCTACGAGGTTGTGTGCATTTAGTTTGTTGCGTATTACAGTGGTATGTTTGGACCTGCTCTTTAGTGTTTGTGCGGTCAAGTTCGGGCCTCCCGAGGAGTCCAAGTCGCTATCTAACAAGAAGTTTGTGTCACCTCCAATTATTACTTCCCCTAGTGAGTGAGCAGACATCAATCCCATCAAATCATCAACAAAATCACCTTGGTTAACATTAGGACCATAAACATTAATTAAAGTATATACATTATTATTCAAAGAGCATTGTAGTATAAGATAACGTCCCTGTTTATCCCCGATTTTGCGTATTAAGGAGAAGGCTACATCTCTGCTGATGAGGATAGATACTCCTCTCTTTTTTGCGGAGTAGCAGGAGTGGAAATCTATGGGATACTGCGGGGAGTTAAATTTCGGTTGCTTACTCCATAGGAAATGCGTTTCTTGGTAGAGCATTACGTGGGCACCCAGTGATTTGGCTTCGCGTAAGGCTAAGCGGCGCTTATAAGGGGAGTTTAACCCTTTGACATTTAGGGAGCATATTTTGAGTGCCATCTTGGTAGTGGGTTTGGTTGTGGCTTCGCTCTGGTAGATGGGGTGTCCCTTTTACAGCCATATCCCTGTCTATGAGTAATTATATAACCATTAGGGCAGTGCCAGCTGGTGGTAGTGCTATGGGACTTATTATCCGTGGGTCTGACTTTTAAAGAAAATAGTAAGGAAAAGGAAAAAAATCAATAAAACAATTGGACCATAAGTCAACTATATACATTATTCCGTTCACTGCGCCCTGGTAGTGCAGTGTCAAGTATAACGGATTCTTTAGTGGCTCTGAGTTTGCAGCCACTTGGGGGTGGGTAAAGAATTCTGTAGAACAGTTTTAATAGCAACAAAAGTTAAACAATTCCTAAATGTCTTAGGTTAGCCCTCGACAGGTGCGAGTAAGCTATGAGCCCGGCATGGTAAACTAAAGAAGGGGTTTGTGTGAGTGCAGTTTATGCATACGACCTGTCCTTTATAAATGCAGTGCAGTCCACGGGCAATTAGGTGTTCTGGTTCCTCTTGTTGTAACCGTGTGTGCTCGTGGTGCGCGGTCTTTTCTGCCACTCGTTGTGGAGTTTGATTGCAGATCCGCTTTCTGTGGATTGGAGGTGGACATCGGGTAGAGGTATGTTCCATTCCATCAGCTGTTTCTTGCCTGATTCCGGATCAAGGATCGGATTTTCTATGCCATTACGTTTGACCAGCAGCTTAGTTGGGAAGCCCCATTTATATTGCACCTCCGCTGCCCTTAGGGCCGCTGTAATGTGCGCAAAGGAGCGCCTTTTGATCATGGTCGCAGAGGATAGATCAATAAACAGCTTAACTTGGGAGAATTGTCCTGGAGGTTGGCCCTGGCGTCTGGATGCTTGCATGATGCGCTCTTTCGTGGTAAAATAATGTATGAGCGTGATAACATCCCCCGGTATTGTTGTTGGTAGGTGCTTAGGTTTGGGGAGACGGTGTGTTCTATCCAAAAGAAATTCACTGTCTGTCAGAGTAGGGACATACGCCTTAAAGAGATCCTGCACATATTGGGTCAGCTCCTGGGGACTGATTGACTCTGGTATTCCCCGGATCCGAATGTTATTACGGCGGTCTCTATCCTCGTGGTCTGCAATTTTAGCTTCTAGGCATTGAACTTTATCACATAGTGCTGTGTGGGCTTCAGAGAGACCATTATGTGCGTCAATTATTTCCTCTGCCTATTCCTCCAGGCGAGCTGTTCTTTCACCCAGTGCTTGGATGTCTGACCTGATTTCTGCAGCAACTTGCTGTAAGTCAGTTTTAAAGGTGCTTTGAAAGCCTGAAAGCATGTTATGCAGGGAGGCATTGGTGACCGGAGTTTGCATGTTATCTGTGGTGTGAGTGAACTCACCCATTGTTGTACACGCGGCTGGGGATTGAGGTCGGCCGGCGCCATTTTGTTCCTCTGCTCCACTCTTCGGCGACGCTGCTACATGTAGTTGGAGCGTTTTCTGTTTGAATTTTTTGGCGATTTTTGTGGACATGGTGTTGTGAAGGTGTGCCTTCGTTTTGGGTTCGGTTGCCGGTATTTAATCGCTGTTTTTCCTCGCTGTTTGCACCCGTCGGTGGGAGAGCTTCGTGCTCAGGCGACTGCTCTCATTCGCCGCTAAACCACGCCCCCACAAATCAATACATTTTAAAATTAAATGACTCATGCTGCTCCCTACTTATTCTTCAAATGCCTTTCATTACAGTGGTTTTACCCTGCCATGCTTGCTTTTTAATTATACAAATAAAAATAACAAATATACTACTACTACCACCTATTTAAAAGTAAACCACTAGATGTCAGAAGATCACAAATAATGAAAAGCATTTGCTTCCTGCAATCTTCCTGTAACTGTAAACGTACAATAAACTGAAATAAACTGACCACAACCTGTTCTGTAAAATTACATAGGCACACTTAATAATTGTTTGAGATACACTTAATTGTTTAGCTGTTATTTGTTTTAAAAATAATACCTGTAAAACACCTGTATTACAGCTACTTCTATTGAAGGCATGAGCTACAAATTTATATTTATTAATTTTCTTCCAAAAATCAGGTCTGTTGGGGTTTTATATGGGAGAGGTATATAAAAATTTTTTTTCTGAAATGAGTTCAGTTAAGACTATATGAGTGACATAGGTTTACCCATCAGCTATATCACTGTCAGTTGCAGCTCTGTAACTATCGGCATGCTTTACAGTGTAATGGAACATTACAACAGCTCAAGAGTTAAAGGCACACTCTAGGTACCAACACCACTACATCTTGATGTGTGAGAAGATCCTGTATCTGTGTTCTGACAAATGTAAACACTCCCAGTTGTGAAAAATGACAGTGTTTACCATCAAAATGCCGCTAGTATTAGCCACCAGTCAGACAACTGCTGGAGACACTTTTTCATTAAAACTTTCAATAAGTGAACGTTGTCACATTCAACATATAAATGCTTCCAGTGCTTGGATATAATGCTTCTCTCTGTGAAGCATCAAATTGTTGTCCTGTTGTGCATGACGATTGATGTGCATGACCAGTAGGCTCACAATGCATCTCTATTGAGAAGTAGTGCATTGGACAGATATCACCCATCAATATGATCTTAGAAGAGATGAAGTGGCTGCCCAGTGGAGACTGCCTAGCACTAGATAACAGGTTAATAAAACCACAATTTTTAAATTTTTTAATGGGAAGGGAACTATACTATTAATATTAACCCCTAATTGGCAGAGAATTGAGCAGTGGAATTTCAGAGCCATGATCTATACACCATAACTGCACCGTTAAGCTAAAGTGGCTTAGGTGACTATAGTGTTCCTTTAAGGAGGACTTCTAAATGCATTTATTTTTAATGTCACAGTGTTCCTTTAACACATTTCAAATAAACCTTGTCAATACACTTTTTTTCTATGGTAAAAATAGGGTAATGATAATAATGTTAATAGAAAAATAAGAATGACGCATAGATGCTTTTTATTAGACTTGTGCAGGGCGAAACTCTTTGGTTCTTCATAACCACTTCGGCAAAAAAATAAAATTTGAGTCTACAGAAATCAGTTCGGCTAAATTGTGGTACCAAAAGAAAATTTGGTAAGGCAATTCAGACTGCCAGAACAACAGGAAAATGCTTCATATGATTGTGCGGAAAAAAATGGCTACAATAATGCCTGGCCTCATGGTTATGCAATATCAGGCATTTTTCATTCAATTTCAGGGAAGTGATTTTTTTCACAACAGATTCACTTTAAAAAATACCTGCCACTCGCCGAGTAGGCAGGGTTCACTTGTATAATAAACTGCAACCACAACTGCAATGCAACTCGATTAATGTCTCCTATAGAAATAGAATAAAAAATCAGTATAAGAATTCTAAAGCAGTGTGTGTAAGTGGCACCAGCAGTAGCAGCTAGGCAAGAGGAACAGTTTTTTCCCTTCAGATTAGAGGCAGTGCTTTTACCAATGGGATTTCTAATCTGGAGGGAAAAAGCAGGCAGGCAATTCTCCAAATTTTTAACACCCTCCCCCTAATTAAATCCTTTCCGCTAAATAGCATCTCATCTTGAACATACCCAGTTCTTTGCCTGCTTTCGGCAGGGGAGGTTAGACAGGAGGTTCTCCAAGGAAGCAGGTGAGAAGGGCTGAGGCTCGGGAGGCTCTGCTTCCTTTTTTTCTCGGGTAAGTAGAACTTAAAACGCTGGACGGCGTGGTCTGCCTTCATTTATACCGTCTTGTTCCGCAACAGGTGCGGGTCTGACGAAGGACGCAGGCGTGCGTCGGCTAGGAGGTCCTGTCGGTGGAACGCATGCACAGGTTGCGTTGCGTTCCACCGGGGGTTCGCAGAGCGCTATGTACATGCGCAATGTGAACCTGGATTCAGGCGCCAAATCTGAACTCGGCGTTTTTGGTTCAGTGGCTTACAGGACTTAAAAGAGCAACTTACTGTCAGGGTACCTGAGGCCTCTACCTCTAAGGGAGGTAGAGACTTGGTGGTTTATCCGTCCAGGCGAGCTGTTTCCTCCGTTCCTCGCGGTTCATCCAGTCACTTAAACACCGGCCGCGAGGAATCCACGTCCTTTTCTAGCAGGACGCTCAATACGTGACGTCATGACGCTATCACGAGCGACCTGTCACTCAAGTGTCCGATATCCAATCGGTACTTGTCAGAGGCGTGATTACCATCCAGAGCCAGGGTATTTAAGCTTACTTCTCACTTCAGCTCATTGCCCTGTCGTGGTTCTAGCTTGTCTAGTCACTCAGCGCTCTGGTATTCTTGTTTGCTCTATTGGTTTTGACTCGGCTCGTTGTACTACCCTGCTTCTCTGTTATCCCTTGACCCGGCTTGTCTCTCGCTTATCTGTCTTCTCGTTCCCTCGACCTCGGCTTGTCTCTGACTATTCTCTATTACTCTCGGTACGTTAGTCCGGCCATTCTAAGGCCCGGTATACGTACCTTTCCTCTCTTTGTACTCTGCGTGTTGGATCCCTGTCCCGATCCTGACATTACGACAGGGCCAATGGATCCTGCAGGTACAAACAGTCAGCTTGGTTCTTCGGATCCCAGGTTTGACGCCATGGAGCATAGGATGGATCAGATGGCTTTAGCACTACAGGCACTTTTGTCTCGTGCTAGTAATCCACCTGAGGAGACACGTACTCCTTCTATTTCTCCTGCAGTCTCAGGTCTAGAGGTAGCCACTGTAGGTGCTTCTTCCCGTATTACCCCACCAGTACGTTATGGCGGGTCACCGGAAAAGTGTCGTGGCTTTCTAAACCAGATTAGCATCCATTTCGAATTACAACCCCGCTCTTACCCTACTGATAGAGCGAAGGTTGGATTTATTATCACTCTACTCATTGAAAAAGCTTTGAGATGGGCCAATCCTTTATGGGAGAATGATAACCCACTAGTCTATAATTATAATGCCTTTGTAGCTGCGTTTAGAAGAACTTTTGAACCCCCTGGTAGGAAGGTCAATGCAGCTAGATTACTGTTGCGCCTTAGACAAGACAATCGAACACTTGTGGATTATGCACTAGAGTTCAGGTCCTTGGCGGCAGAAGTTAAGTGGAACGAACAGGCTTATATAGATGTGTTTCTGAATGGGTTATCAGATGTAATCCTTGACGAGGTCGCTACTAGAGAACTCCCTGAAAATTTGGAGGATTTAATTTCTTTTATATCTCGTATTGATGAACGCTTAAGAGAGAGGCTGAACACTCGAGATAGGACCCGTAGACCCTCCTTTAAACTAGCGCCTACTTTTCAAATTTCTGAGTTCGAGGACTTACGTATTCCTGAACCTATGCAGATAGGCAGTACTCATCTCACAGAGAGTGAGAGACAGTACAGGAGAAGGGAGGGCTTATGTATGTATTGTGGAGTCAGGGGTCATTTACGCCTAAACTGTCCCAATCGTTCGGGAAACGCTCGCACCTAAGTTCCTCTAGAGGACAGGCCTTGGGTGTTTCTACTTTGTCCTCTATTCACAACTACAAAGAGCTCAGGCTTCTGTTACCCGTTTCTTTAAAGTGGGAGAAGGGAGTAGTTAAGACTATGGCACTAATCGATTCTGGAGCTGCTGAGAGCTTTATAGATCAGGGTTTTGCTGCCAAGCATGCTATTCCATCCCAGTTAAAGGAGACACCACTGGCCGTTGAGGCCATCGATGGTAGACCGTTACTTGAGCCTGTTATTTTCCATGAGACCATACCGATTAACTTAACTGTTGGCATCCTACATAGAGAAGACATATCCTTACTGCTCATTTCTTCTCCGTCTATTCCCATAGTGCTGGGGTACTCCTGGTTGAGGAGACATAACCCTATTATTAATTGGGAGTCAGGGGAGATAGTTTCGTGGGGACAGAATTGTCAAGAGAAATGCTTGCGGAAAGTCTCACCTCTCGGCTTAACCAATACAGCGGCTAACTCTGATAATCCTACAGAGACACAAATTCCGTCTCAGTATCTAGATTTAAAGGCTGTATTTGACAAAAAGAAAGCCGATACCTTACCCCCACACAGGTCCTTTGATTGCAAAATTAACCTACTCCCTGGTACCATGCCGCCCAGAGGTCATGTATACCCGTTATCTACGAAAGAGAACTCAGTTCTAGAGGAGTATATTCACGAAAATTTAGACAAGGGATTCATTAGAAGGTCCTCCTCCCCTGCCGGGGCTGGATTTTTTTTTGTTAAAAAGAAGGATGGTTCTTTGAGACCTTGTATTGATTATCGAGGCCTAAATAAGATAACCATTAAAAATGCCTACCCAATCCCCTTGATTACCGAACTCTTCGATCGTTTGAAGGGCTCTACAATTTTCACCAAGTTAGACCTCAGAGGGGCATATAACTTGGTGAGAATCCAGCAGGGACATGAGTGGATGACGGCATTCAATACTCGATATGGTCACTATGAATATACTGTTATGCCTTTTGGGTTATGCAATGCACCAGCTGTATTCCAGGATCTGATAAATGAGGTTCTTAGGGAATTTCAGCAAGATTGCGTCATTGTATACCTAGATGATATACTCATTCATTCTAGTGACATTGAGATTCATCACAAGCAAGTCAGGAGGGTTTTGCACAAGCTTCTCCAGCATGGCTTGTACTGCAAGTTGGAGAAATGTAGCTTTGATCAAACCCAGGTAACCTTTCTCGGCTATGTGATCTCGGGGGAGGGATTTAAGATGGATCCGGATAAGCTCCAATCCATTCTAGAGTGGCCTTTACCCAAAGGTCTTAAAGCCGTACAGAGATTTATTGGTTTTTCTAATTATTATAGGCGCTTTATTAAGGGCTATTCTTCCATTATCGCACCTATCACTAACATGACCAAACAGGGGGCTGATACTAAGAATTGGACTACTGAAGCTCTTCTGGCGTTCAAAACTCTCAAGGAGCTTTTCGCTTCCGCTCCAATTTTAGTTCACCCCGACACTTCTCTGCCTTTTCTACTTGAGGTAGACGCATCAGAGACTGGTTTAGGTGCTGTCCTATCTCAAAGGTTGGGTGTTGATAAACCATTACATCCATGTGGATTTTTCTCTAAAAAATTGACCGGTACTGAGAGCAGGTATGACATTGGTGACAGAGAATTACTAGCGGTTATCAAGGCTTTGAAAGAGTGGAGACATTTATTGGAAGGTACTTTACATCCTGTTACCATTCTGACAGACCACAAAAACTTGTCTTATATCGGAGAGGCCAAGCGTCTGTCCTCCAGGCAGGCTCGTTGGTCATTGTTTCTTACCCATTTCAATTACGTTCTGACTTACAGACCTGGGTCAAAGAATTCTAAAGCCGATGCGCTATCTCGCCAATATGAGCCCTCTGCCTCAGTTGAACCACTGTTGTCCTCCATTGTACCCAAATGCAATATTATTGCTAATACCAGTCTCAAAATTCATTCTCCGCTACTTGACCAGATCTTGAAGTCACAACATCTAGCTCCTGGAAACACTCCTGAGGGAAGAAACTTTGTTCCTCCTGAATTTCAACTGGAGCTCTTACAATGCTTTCACGAAAGTAAATTAGCTGGTCATCCTGGTATTCGCAAGACATACTCTCTGATATCCAAGGATTTCTGGTGGCCTTCACTTCGAAAAGATATTGAGGAGTTCGTCGCAGCTTGTGAGACTTGTGCCAAGACTAAACTACCTCATGCATCTCCATGTGGCCTGTTACACCCCTTGGACATTCCTGTGAAACCTTGGTCCTGTTTGTCCATAGACTTTATCGTTGATTTGCCTGCTTCCAAGAGACAGACTGTTATTCTCACGGTGGTGGATAGATTTACTAAGATGGCCCATTTCGTGCCATTACCTAAACTTCCGACTTCTCCTGAATTGGCGGAGATTTTTGCGAGAGAGGTTTTTCGCCTACATGGGATTCCTTCAGAGATTGTTTCTGATAGAGGCTCTCAATTTGTCTCACGTTTCTGGAGATCCTTTTGTTCTCAAATGGGCATCAAATTGAACTTCTCCTCTGCCTATCACCCTCAGTCTAACGGAGCTGCTGAACGTACTAATCAAAAGATCGAACAGTATCTACGTTGCTTTGTTTCCGAACACCAGGACGATTGGGTCGGTCTGATTCCTTGGGCAGAGTTCGCACACAATAACCTTGTTTGCGATTCAACTCGCTCTAGCCCTTTCTTCATGAACTATGGCTTTCATCCTTCGATTTTTCCTTCGGTTTCCTCTTCTCAGGGGATACCGTCGGTTGATGATCATGTCGCCAACCTGAAGAAATTATGGGATCAGACTCGGCAAATTCTATTACATAGTTCCTCGCTGTTCAAGAAACACGCTGACAAGCATAGAAGAGCGGCTCCTGTTTTTGTTCCTGGGGATAGGGTATGGTTGAGTACCAAGAATATTCGCCTAAAAGTTCCATCTATGAAATTTGCTCCTCGCTACATAGGTCCTTACAGGGTTCTCACTCGTATCAATCCGGTTGCGTATCGCCTTGCTCTGCCACCTGCCTTACGCATTCCTAACTCCTTTCATGTCTCCTTGTTGAAACCTCTTATTTGCAACAAATTCTCCTCTAAGGTCTCCTCACCTCGTCCTGTTCAGGTGGAGGGTCGGGAGGAGTACGAGGTCAGCTCCATCATTGACTCCAGAATTTCAAGGGGAAAATTGCAATATCTGGTCAACTGGAGGGGATATGGTCCTGAGGAGAGGAGTTGGGTACCTCAGGAGGACGTTCATGCTTCTCGCCTTCGCAGAGCATTTCACCTCCGCTTCCCATCTCGCCCCGGTTCATTCCGCCCGGTGGGCGTATCTGAGAGGGGGGGTACTGTCAGGGTACCTGAGGCCTCTACCTCTAAGGGAGGTAGAGACTTGGTGGTTTATCCGTCCAGGCGAGCTGTTTCCTCCGTTCCTCGCGGTTCATCCAGTCACTTAAACACCGGCCGCGAGGAATCCACGTCCTTTTCTAGCAGGACGCTCAATACGTGACGTCATGACGCTATCACGAGCGACCTGTCACTCAAGTGTCCGATATCCAATCGGTACTTGTCAGAGGCGTGATTACCATCCAGAGCCAGGGTATTTAAGCTTACTTCTCACTTCAGCTCATTGCCCTGTCGTGGTTCTAGCTTGTCTAGTCACTCAGCGCTCTGGTATTCTTGTTTGCTCTATTGGTTTTGACTCGGCTCGTTGTACTACCCTGCTTCTCTGTTATCCCTTGACCCGGCTTGTCTCTCGCTTATCTGTCTTCTCGTTCCCTCGACCTCGGCTTGTCTCTGACTATTCTCTATTACTCTCGGTACGTTAGTCCGGCCATTCTAAGGCCCGGTATACGTACCTTTCCTCTCTTTGTACTCTGCGTGTTGGATCCCTGTCCCGATCCTGACACTTACCAGCTGCAACCTCTGTTTGCCAGGAGCTCTCAGAACTGTTGCAAGTATGTTTCTCACCTGCCCTCCAACACACTGTGAGGCCATTTAAGGCCATGTAAGCCCAGGCTTTGTTTGCCCAGGATTCACAGATTGTGAAACATTCAAAGGCAAGACAGAGATCGTGGGAAGATTCAGATACGAGTTCAGTTACTTGTGGTTCTGATTCTGGCGAAGATTCCGGTAGCGCCTCGTCGGATGAGGAATTTGCATTTCCAGAAGAAGCTATTGGAAAACTTATAAAAGAAGTGCAGTGCATTTTTAAGAATGGGGAATCAGGAAAAAAGTCTAAAGTGTTCCCTTTACACCCACAGCTTAAGGAGCTGGTTTTAAAAGAATTGAAGTTCCCAAGCCACAAACCTTTTATTTCAAAGCATTTTAAAACACTTTTTTCCATAGAAGCAGACCAGTACTGTAAGCTGGATACGGTCCCTGTAGTGGACGTTCCTATTGCACAAATAGGAAAGAAGACCACATTACCTGTTGGGGACTCGAGCGGTCTAAAGGATGTCATGGAAAAACGCATGGACTCATCCTTAAAGAAGATGTTTGTCTCCTCAGCGGCCCAAGCAAGAGCTCTTATTACTGGAACGTCAGTGGCCAAGGCCCAAAAACTTTGGCTGGAAGAGCTAGAGAAGATCTATACAGGAGAATCAAAGGAAGATCCAGTAAAGCTGTTTCTCGGACAAGAGAAATAAAAGATTGTGACGCCAGGCCAGTGGGAGGAAGGTTGAGGCACTTCCTAGATCACTGGAACAGGACAACATCAGATCGCTGGGTTCTCTCAGTAATAAAGGGCGGGTACGCTCTGGAATTGTCAAATACCCCAAAGAAAATGTTTTTATGTTCCAAGGTTCATTCTCAAGAAATGGAATTTACTCTGATGCAAGAAGTATCAAGTCTCCTACAGAAGAGAGTTGTGGAAGAGGTTCCTCTAAGGGAAAGACATGAAGGCACGTATTCAAGGCTATTTTTGGTGCCAAAGCCAGATGGCTCGTTCAGACCCATTTTAGACCTAAAATCCGTAAACAGGTGTATTATAAAAAAGAAGTTCCGGATGGAAACAATAAAATCAGCTGCTCTTCTTATTCAGCCGAGAAATTGGTTTGCGTCCCTGGATTTAAAAGACGCCTATCTTCATGTGCCCATAGCAGAATCCAGCAAAAGGCTTCTAAGATTTGCGGTGTGCGTCCAATCGGTAACCAGACATTACCAATTCAGGGCCCTGCCATTCGGCCTGTCATCTGCACCCAGGGTATTCACAAAGCTTCTAGTAGTCGTCTCAGCATTTCTAAGAGGTTTGGGGATTTATATAATCCCTTATTTGGACGACTGACTGTTGATTGCAGAGTCACAAAATCAGCTAAAAGTAGACCTTTGTACAGCTATACAAACTCTTCAAACGCATGGCTGGCTAATAAATTTCAACAAGTCGGAATTAGTGCTGCTTCAAAGGATTCAGTTCTTAGGTCTAATTTTGGACCCAATCGCTATAAAGATTTTCCTGCCAGAAGAGAAGAAGCTAAAGATCAATCTATTGATCCAGAACCTCAGAGAAAAAGGTGTTTTTTTCAGTCAGAGAAGCAATGAGTTTACTGGGTCTGTTTACAGCTTCAATCCCTGCAGTCGGTTGGGCAAAAGCCAGAATGATGCCTCTTCAGAGAAACATTCTGCAGGTCTGGAATCGACAGACAGACGGCCTGGATGGGCTGATGAAATTCAACAATCTAACATTGAGGAGTCTGCATTGGTGGACCTCTTCTCGATTCCTGCAAGCAGGTCTTTCATTCCAAATGAAGTCCTTCAGAATAATAACTACAGACGCCTCTGCACTATGCTGGGGGGTCCATTTGGGGGACCTAAAGAAGCATGGGTGTTGGCAAGAGAAGGATGCGAGAAATTCCTCAAATTTCAAGGAATTGAAGGCCGTATGGATGGCACTCTTGGCATTTCAGTTCCTCATCAAAGATCAGCATATTCAGATTCGTTCAGACAATCGAACGACAGTGGCGTTTTTGAACAAACAAGGAGGTACAAGATCGACAAAGTTGGAAAGTCTATGTTCAAAGATCATGCTGTGGTCAGAAGTTCATCTTCTATCGATCTCAGCGGTTCACATCTTAGGAAAATTCAACATGTTAGCAGAAGCCCTGAGCCGTCATCATTTAAAGCAAACAGATTGGTCCCTGTCATGCAGAATTTTCAAGCTCATTACAGACCGCTTCGGGTGTCCGGATATAGACCTGATGGCCTCCAGGACAAACAGGAAGACAAGACGTTTTGCTTCTCTGAATCCAGCAGACAATCTGGATATCATAGATGCTCTGTCAGTACCATGGAAGTTCAACCTTGCATATATCTTCCCACCAGTAGTGCTTATTCCCAGAATACTTCAAAAGATCAAGTTGGAAAAATGTAAGGATTATCTTAATCCTTCCCTGGTGGCCAAGACGGAGTTGGTTCTCGGTTCTTCTAAATGTTCCAGGGGCCACTTTTTGGAAGCTTCCTCTATCAGAAGAAGTTTTAGAACACGCCATGCTGCCTCTTCCAACCCTTCGGAGATACCAGTTGACGGCCTGGTATCTGAACTCCAGATTTAAGAGAGTAAAGGACTAGATCCTGAGGTTATAAAAATTTTATTAGCTACTAACAAGGAATCTACATCTAAAATCTACTCTAGGATTTGGAAGAAATTTTGTCAGTGGTGTTGTAGGTTTAAAGTCAACCCTGTTTCCGCATCCATTCAGAAGATTCTCAGTTTCCTTCAGATGGGATTTGCAAAGGGTTTAAAACCTGCTACGTTGAAATTACAAGTTTCTGCGATCAGTTTCTTTTCTTTCAGATGTTTAGCCTCAAACATTCTGATATCAAGGTTCTTCAGAGCTCTGACCCGTTTGGTTCCCAATGTTAGGGAAACCTGTCCTCCCTGGGATCTAAACTTAGTCCTTTCCGCTCCTTGTGAGCCACCCCTTGAACCAATAGAGAGTGCGTCCATGAAGATTGTTTCATTAAAAACCGTTTTTTTTTGTGGCAATCACATCTGCCAAGAGAGTGGGTGAGATCCAAGCTCTTCGGGCGAATTTTCCTTTTTTGGTTTTTCATCAAGACAAGGTGGTTTTAAAGCTCGACCCATCATTCATCCCAAAGGATTTGACTGCTTCTAACATCAACCAAGAAGTTGTGTTGCCTACTTTTTGTCAGAATCCTTCTAACACCTTGGAAAGTAAATTTCACTGCCTAGACGTAAAGAGATGTCTTATGCAATATCTTAAAGCTACGGAATCCTTTAGGAAGGATAACAGTCTTTTTGTCTTCTTCAATGGCTCAAGGAAGGGTATGAAGGCTTCAAAGAGTTCGCTGGCTAGATGGCTGAAGGATTGTATTCTTTTGGCGTATTGCACAAGTGGCGCAGAAATTGCAGGCCCTATAAAGGCCCATTCTACCAGAGCAGTTTCTACGTCATGCAAGCAGCAGCTTCACCTTCTCAGATTTGTTCAGCGGCTACTTGGTCCTCACTGCATACGTTCTCAAGACACTACAGGTTGGACATACTGGCCTCGGAGGATGCAGCTTTTGGGCGTAAGGTGCTTCAAGCAGTGGTGACATAATACCCGCCCTCAGGAATTGCTTTGTCATATCCCATTGGTAAAAGCACTGCCTCTAATCTGAAGGGAAAAACATAAATTATTACTTACCGTAAATTTATTTTTCCTGAAGATTAGAGGCAGTGCTATATTCCCCCCCCCCCCCCCCTCTTTTCTAATAAACTCAGTATTTGCAGGTATTTGGCTTGTGTATTTTCTGGGTATGTTCAAGATGAGATGCTATTTAACGGAAAGGATTTAATTAGGGGGATGGTGTTAAAAATTTGGAGAATTGCCTGCCTGTTTTTTTCCTCCAGATTAGAAATCCCATTGGTAAAAGCACTGCCTCTAATCAGGAAAAATACATTTACGGTAAGTAAAAATTTATGTTTTTCTTTTCTTTTTTTTTTTAAATGTGTATTTTATTGGAGTTTAAAACCCCAGAATACAACTTTGTCATGATATGACAATAGCAATAATAACAATTACACAGTAACATCACTTAATAAACGACTGGTACAGGCTACCGTAGGGTCTCTTTCTATGTAGCAAACGATTACTTGGAGTTATCATGGGTCTATGATAGTGGAGACATTATAAACAGTTTGGACGGTCTATAGGAGCCTGTAAGCTGTGCCCAAAGTAAAATACAGGGGCTGTGTTGGGCTGTGGTGGTCAGCATTTAGGGCGAGTGTTTTAAGTCAGTCCCCTTTTTCGCTGTGTCTTGCAGTTGCAGGAGGCAGTGATATTTTCTCAAGGTGAGTGCAGTGGCTACTTGCTTCAGTGCATGGTTGGTTGTCTCTTCATCACAACCAGTACGTAGTAGCTTTTTTTTCCCTGTCCTTGAATACTCTTTGGTTGTAATCTGCATCTGGTCATCTTTCTCTCTGGTTTCTCCCTTGTCTGCATCGTGCAAGTTCAGCTGTTGGAGGAATTTATCTTGGTCATCTGAGTAGGTCATGGTGAGTGTCCGGTCTCTCCGTAGTACCGCCAGGGTTCCATCTGCACCCCACCAGTATCTGACTGCAGCATCTCAGCCTTCTTGCTGCTCGTGCCAGTCCTCTTTTCTACAAGGACTTCAAACGGGCGGTCCCCATAGAAGACAACTGTGCTACCCTTGAACTGCACATTGCCTAAGGTTCTGGAGCGGGACATAATCACTAATCTGGTTGCCATGTCTTTTGTGACTACTATGGTGTCTCTGGGCTTGTCCGCTGGTGCTGTGGTGGCTTCACGGATCCTGAACGCGGACATTATCATACCGTGCTTGTTGCTCCCTCTTATGCCCATTACCGTTAGTAGGCTGTATATGTAGGTCATTAGGGCTTCTCCATCAGTAGTCTCTGGTATGCCTCTGATGCAGATATTATTTTTGGTATTGGGCCCCATCTGCTGCCGGAGGCGAGGTAAGCCTTTCTCTGTCCTCATGGGAGTCTTCCGAGGCCTCCTCCTCGCTGAGTGTCTCAGGCTCCATCTTGGCAGGTACTGGTGGAGTTGGCCTCACAAACGAGAGCCTAATATCGGGTGTTTTAGGTGGCTTTTGAAGGCAGAGTTTCTTATTTTTGCGCCCCATTACAGTATCTGTGTGGGGGGCTCATGTACTGCTGTTTGAGGGAGCCATTTTCATTTTTTTTTCTATTTTGTCAGTCTCTGGTACGGAGATCCACATAAACGCGTCCGTCTAGTTAGGCAGTTGGCCACACCCCCTGTTTTTCTCTTTTAATTCACTGGATAATGAGATCTGTGACTGTACCTGCCTTTCTTGACTACTGGTGCATTCCTGGCTACCCCCCTGTTATGCCTAAGGGTAGTAGCAGTAGTTGCAGAGGAGCTAGCACTAGTTGTAGGTTGTGATAACTGCACAGAATCAGAAATGTACTAGCACTTTGTTGTTCTGCTTTTTCCCTCACCATAACAGAATAGTGATAGTGATATATTTGCAGATGTTGCTTCATTACCAATAACTCACCCCCTACTAATTTCTTTGCAGCAGAATTTGCACTTTGCTTGTCAGCCTTCTTGGAGGCACTCAAAGTGGTCCCAAACTTTGCTTTGTTGACACAAGTCGGTATCATCAGCCATTTGCCTTGTATCTGCTCAGTATGAGAGGATTTGCATCAGTGACAGTGGAACATATAACTGAAAGTTTAGATCAAAGTAAATGTATAGAATTTGCTGTTGGTCTTCCCTGAAAATGAGATGATGGGAGCGGTCCTCCTTAAATACGTTGGTAATATCAAGTAATGTAGAGAGTAATGGGTAATTGTATACCTACTCACTGGTATTGGCGAGTGCTGATTTGGTTATTCTAAAATGTACCACTCAGTATAAATAATGTGGAATGAAGTTTGCTTCAAAATTGAGTGGACTATTAAGTGATTTTATTAAAACAACTTTATCCTTAAAAGGACACTATAGTCATCAAAACAGCTTTAACTTAATGAAGCAGTTTTGGTGTCCAGATGATGCCCATGCAGTCTCACTGCTCAATGCTCTGCCAGTTAGGAGTTAAATAATGTTGTTTATGCAGCCCTAGTCACACCTCCCTGCATGTGACTTACACAGCCTTCCTAAACACTTCCTGTAAAGAGTCATTTAATGTTTACACTTCCTTTATTGTAAATTTTGTTTAATTTAGAATTTGTATCTTGTGTTATCTCCTGCTTTGATAATAGCTTGCTGGACTCTGCAGGAGCCTCCTGTATGTTGTTAAAGTTTATTTTACAGAGCAGGGGGATCAAAACTTTTAAAGCTAGTAACATCTGGTTGGAAATGAAACTTTTTGTTGTCATGCAGACTGTCAGTCACAGCCAAGGGAGGTGTGGCTAGAGCTGCATTAAAAGAAGCAAAAGTGATTTAACTCTTAAAGCAGGGACTTGAGCAGTGAAACAGTAGGGCCATGATCAATCCAGCAAGAAAACATATTGTATTAAAAAAAAAGTAAGATAAAAGTTTTACTGGGTACAATAGTACATTATTTAGCAATTTTGCGTTTAACTTGTATGTTGTCCAAAAGGTTTCAACATGGTCCTCTAAATTAATACCACATATTATTTTCCTACACAAGAAGCAAGTTACGGACTAAGATGAGGTTTTCATGAAGTGAAAGCAATTAACGTTTACACTATTTTCTATCTCGAGAAATTGCATTTAATTGCCACTCGTGTCAGCTCTTTTGCATTACTATATTTAGTCTTTTGCTTAGAAAGTAATTCTAAACTGGAAAGGTCCATCGTAAAAGAGTGTTCTAACAGTCAGCTTAAATCGAGAAATGCTCGTATTGCAGTTTTGACATATAAATACTTAAACTGTTACACAATGCTCTTTTATAGGAACAGCGTGTGCCTCATACTTCAAGATGAATTAATAAACAGTTTGCCACAGGTGGCGCATGCCCAATATACAGACTTTATTCATGGGTACACTTTAAGGCTGACTTTAAACGGCCGTCAATGATCTGTGTGTTCCATTTTCATTGGACCAATCTCAATAAATACAATTAAAATAAACACTGGCATGATGTTGCAAGCTTAAGAAAAACATGAAAGCTTCTTCAAAACACATATTATATATATTATAAGGATCGTTTTGTTCGGCAAACCATTTAAAACAATATTATGAGGAGAAAGGGTCTCACTATAGTTACATATGCTTACAATTTGATTACAATTTACATGAGTTATTTTACCATAGAGTGTTGAATAAAAAAAGATGTTCAGACATCTGGAATCAATTTCTCTACAGTATATCATAGCTAGTATTTGATGTTGCAATGTGAAACTTATTTCTCGTTTTAAGCTCCAAATTGTATAAAAGCATAATGTAGACAGTAGATGTATAAGTTAGATGAGTTTGCTTTTCCCTGTTTTCTCATCTTTGATTTCATTTTTTTTTTGCTATTTTCATATAGTAGAAGTGTTTGGAAGACTGAAGCTAAAACTCCACGTTATTTTTAATAGATAATATGCATTCAATTGTTACGGTTGAATATGACAAACTAAAGGGTAAAAGTGGTGACGTGCCTGGCTGGAGCTCCCGCGACTGGCAACAGATTTTGGGGCAAAACCCCCTACTACCCACAATATCCAGGCGGCAAGCGGCAATATTTGAGACCGTGGGACACTGCACTACACGGTGATACCCCACATAAGCGCCCCGGATCCAGAACAGCCCAGTCCGAGGCTTGCGGCCTATGCCTGAAAGAACAGAGGTGGGATGGCCGCTCACCCGGTTCCTTGCCTTGCCCGCCGCAGTAACAAGCAGTCCAAGCCTCCCCCCCCCTGGTCTGGTGGGGGTTATCCCGGTCCCCGCTGATCGGCTCCACACATCCCGCCTACCTAACGCGACAACCTCCACTGGGACACAAACCACGAGGCTCCTCACAAGATGGCGGACGGGTCTCCTAACCTTGAGCTCCTGAGGCAGCATGAAGCGCCAGCTGGATGCACAGCACTCGACCAACGACTAGACGCAATCTTCGCCCATTTCTGGGCACAACTGGAGGCCCGAAGCAAGGCAGTAACTCAAAGCCGAAAAAGTGGAGGGAGGAAGAGCAGAGGGGGGGTCCGTGCGCCACCCTTGGGCACAATCACTCACCAAGCAGTAACAAATTTAGCACTGAGCCCACCTGGGCCGAGAGCTGCCAGGGGTAATCCCCCTACGCATCACCCACGGATGTGGAAAATTAGCCGCAAGCAGCGACCACCCCAGCGACACTGCCGTATCCCGCCAGGAATGGACTTGGACTCAGCTGTGAGTACCCGAGTCCCTGGGACACCAATGCAGGCCCTCCCCACAGCCCAGAGCTGGAGAGTTGCCACATTTAACCCCCTCCAGGAACTGTCCTCCAGTCACACCAGCGAGTTCCCAAGCCTAGGAGTTGGCTGAATCTGAACAAGGCCCCCTAGATCCGGGACATGACTCACCCAGGGCGACCATGGACTTCAGAGCATACCCACTGGGCCCTAGTTAAAGTTTAAATCGTGTCCTTCTGCAGCAGGCTTCACCCAATCGAATATACACCTATTGTTTAGCATATGCGATCTAATATGCATGTTCCATAACAACTTAGCGAGACGCAATACAATTTTAGTAGCTTAACTCATACTTAGCCAGTCAGCTACCCGCTCAGTATATAAGTATGTCTCATCGTGTTTACCTGTACAACACATAGCATGTTCCACCTTCCGTATGTGTTATGACAAGCGCATTACAAGTAACCTTTTCGTATAGCTTAGAATGAGATCTAAGTAACTAAACATGCTCTAGCCTGTTAACTGTGCGTCCTCATCTAGTTTATATGCTTTATAGGCACTACTAAAATCAAAGCCACTACTATAGTCTATCTATGTAATTCCTTGGCTCATCTATTACGGTTAATCCATGTTATCAAGCAGTGGCGTACATACCGGGGTCGCAGGGGTCACGGCTGCGACCGGGCCCGGCCCACAACTATACGCTTTGTAACTCACCTTCATAAAACGTGACTTTATTACCTAACTAAAAACAAAATTGTGCAAAGACGAATATATACCCCATTGTAACTAATGTATGAATAGCATGAGGATTGCCTTTGGGGTACCCCATGCAATGTCTGTTATTCCATATGCACTGCAAAAATTTAAATTACAATTAAAAATAGAATTTTTTTTTTAAAAAAGTGGTGAAATTTTAACTTCTGCTAATACTTCCTACAAATTTAAAGGGACACTATAATCACCAAAACAACTTCAGGTTAATTAATCAGTTTTAATGTATAAATCATGCCACATACAGTCTCATTGCTCAATTATCTGCCATTTAGGAGTTAAAACACTTTGTTCAAGCAGCCATAGTCACACCTTCCTGTGTGTGACTTACACAGCCTTTCTAAACACTTCCTGTAAAGAGTCATCTAATGTTTCCACTTCCTTTATTCTAATTCTGTTTAGATTAAAAAGTAATAGCAAGAAAAAGCTGTGTATTATCTTGAAAAGTAATTGTGTCGCAGCTTGAAAGAATCCATCGGTTTCTGCTGTCTTCACTTGCAATGCTACAATGCAATAGACAAAGGAAGGATAAATGCAACAAAAAACAATCCAATAATGTAAAAGTAAAGAAACCCTGAGGCCTTTTAAAATATATCTATTGGTACTTACGGAGCGTTGTCTAAAAAATAACCAGACAAGTATTGTTAACCCCTTAAGGACTGAGCCAAAAGTACATGTTGTGATCAAAACAAAACGTAAACAAAACCTGGAATTTGACTATATGTCTATTCAACCATAATTCACCTCTTTCATATTAAAGGACCACTATAGGCACCCAGACCACTTCAGCTTAATGAAGTGGTCTGGGTGCCAGGTCCAGCTAGGGTTAACCCATTTTTTTTATAAACTGCTATGTTTATAAATGGGTTAATCCAGCCCTCAAATCCTCTAGTGGCTGTCTCACTGACAGCCGCTAGAGGCGCTTGCGTGATTCTCACTGTGAAAATCACAGTGAGAGCACGCAAGCATCCATAGGAAAGCATTGATAATGCTTTCCTATGACACCGGCTGAATGCGTGCGCAGCTCTTGCCGCGCGTGCGCATTCAGCCGAATGGGAGGAGAGGAGGAGGATCGGAGGAGAAGAGCTCCCCGCCCAGCGCTGGAGAAAGGTAAGTTTTAACCCCTTTCCTCTCCCCAGAGCCCGGCGGAAGGGGGTCCCTGAGGGTGGGGGCACCCTCAGGGCACTATAGTGCCAGGAAAACGAGTATGTTTTCCTGGCACTATAGTGGTCCTTTAAGTGCATCCACACTTATTATATATCATTTTATTCAGGGGAAACAGGGCTTTCATCAAATATTTAGCTATGAATATAATTTATTATGAATAAAATGTAAAAAAATGGGAGAAAATAAGAAATGTTATTTTTTAGTTCTACGTGACATTCTAACTGTGAATAATACTCTACTTCTAACTGTCATAATACTGTTAGTTTTTACTGCAATAAAATACACATATTTGTATTCAGCGATGTCTCATGTGTAAAACATTACCCTCTATGTACATGTTTTATGGTATTTTTGGAATTTACAAGGTCAAATATAGCATGTTACATTTTTCAGTTTTTTCACATTGAAACTCGCCAGATTGGTTACGTTGCCTTTGAGACCTTATGGTAGCCCAGGTATGAAACTTACTCCCATGATGGCATACCATATGCAATAGTAGAAAACCCAAGGTATTGCAAATGGGGTATGTCCAGTCTTTTTTAGTAGCCACTTGGTCTCGAACACTGGTATTTTGGCATCTTGTCTACTGGACTAATACGGCTAATCCAATCTACACTATATATTTATATATAAAGTACATACCAAAAGAGTTGTAGTGGGCAAAAAAGTGTGATTAAGTTAAATTATGATGCAAAAATGTGGTTGAGCTCATTTGCATATGCCTATCCAGAATACCTTACAGTAGTGAGAGCACTGTTAAAGTGAGATTTCTGTGTGAAAAGCAAGTCTCATGGCTATATATATATATCTTATAATAAATATTTAAAGTGATATGTAAAATATAATATAATATGTATATTCTAACTATCCACATCCAGATATGAACGCTGAACAAATAGCTTATATGATGAAATCTTGGCTCATAACAACGTGGAATGATTGCTCACAAGGCTAAAATACCGTAGTTTATTTAATGTGACATGAAAATACTATCATATTGGTTTTGCCAAAAGTCATAGAGCAAGCCTACTAGACTATTTTACCACAATATATACGTTTAATCTTTGCTTCATTATTCCATTTCCTATAGTCCCCATCATTGCAATGGGTAATTATGTATTGGAAATTTATCTGAATCCACATTTTAATTGTAATTTTAATTTGAATAGTAAAATTAGTTTTTATATTTCCACGCATTTTCCTTTTTTAATTTTCTTAAAATCTAGTCATCTTGACCTCTCCTTTAGCTTCCATTTCATTTCTTTGAAAAACCGATGTCTGACATTAAAGCAAAAAATGTATAAAGAGATTAAATTAACATTTTTAATTTTACAATGAAACAGCCTTTAGATATTTTACATTTATACATTCCTATTTCTGTAACTGTTTTAATAGTTATAGCTTATATTGTTATAGGATTATTTGCTTCCTGACGGGTTTGTATTGTTGGCAAAGAAAAGCAAGATTGACAGCAGGACTTCTCAGGGGACAGCAGTTGTTCCAGTCATTGAGTTCTGTAGAAGGTTAATACAATCACTTAAAGTGAATTGTTGACATAGTATTTGATAAAAAAAAATATGATTATATCTTTTTTTCTTTACAGCATAAAACATGTAGCAACATTTACACATTCAATGTGCTTAACTTCAAAACAAGAGAAAATATAAACAGACTTGATCTAAATCTTACAGATGTAATACAAACATTTTTAATAGGTGTTTCTCTACATAGAAAAGCAAGAAGTGAATGCAAAATATAATTAGTAACGAGCAAGTTAGTCACTTTACTAAAAATTGCAGAGGACTGACATGGAATTAAAAATTCAAGGATTAAATAGTGACACCGGAATATTCTCAGTTATTCTCTAAGTCAGCTATTTTTGCCTTAAATTTGCAATTCCAATGTCAATTCTCCAATTACCCTGCTCCATTGCATGGCTCTGGATGTTTGTGAATTGAGTGTAGAGTCACTTTTGGAACATTACCCTATAGCCAAGGGGCCTATTTTATAAATGTATTTATTTATCTATTTATTCATTTATTATTTATTTATTTATTGACTTGCCCATTAAAATGACTTTAATAGGATGCAATTATTTGCTTTATTTACTTATCCAGTTAGTAGTTTGTGAATGGCATTGGCACTTTGAGGATTACATAGTGATAACATTTTGTAAGTGCTAAATTTACTTATATTATTATATTCCTTATTTTAACACTAATGTATAACTGAAAAACTGCTAATGCATTTTAAGTAACCCTGCAGGTTAAGACTTCCACACTGCATCTCATTAAAATTGTTGTTATTACTATGTTATTATTTATATAGAGCCAACAAATTCCGCAGCGCTTTACAATGGGTGGACGAACAGACATGTAGTTGTAACCAGACAAGTTGGACACACATAAACAGAGGGGTTGAGGGTCCTGCTCAATGAGCTTACATGCTAGAGGGAGTGGGGTAAAGTGACACAAAAGGTAAGGATAGTATTAGACTAATGACAGTCGCAAGAGAGGAATTAGTCTATATTTTATATATATATATATATATATATATATATATATATATATATATATATATTGTCTATTTTAAATGGATACTCTAAGCACCAAAACAACTTTAGCTGAATGAAACAGTTTTAGTGTATAGATTATGCATCTGCAGTCTCACTTTTCAATTCTCTGCACTTTACGAGTTAAATCATTTTTGTTTCTGTTAAGATTCGGTTAACGCAGGCCATAGCAATAACTCCTCATGAGAAAATGTTTTTATTTTCAATCAGTACAGTTTGTTTACTTCAGCTGTTTTATCTCCTGCTCTGCTGATTGAATTTTAAACATCACACAGGATGCTCAAGCAGGCTCTAGCAGGTTATTAACAGCGCAGTAAATAAGAAATCCTAAATTAAATAGAATATGCAAAACAGTTAGTTTAAACATTAGATCTCTCTTTACAGGAAATGTGTAGGGCACATGCAGGGATCTAGAGCTTCATTATCAAAGTGACTCCTAAATTGCAGAGAAATGGCAAAGAATTGAGCAGTTAGACTTAAAATCTATACACCAAAACTGCTTCATTAAGCTAAAGGTGTTTTGATACGTAAAGTGTCCCTTTAAGCAGTATTTACGTAAAAAATATATATTACTTAATTATGCTACTATGTTATTATGTTAAGTTGGTGCATTGATATATCATTTTGTTGTGATTATTTCTTTTTATTTCTATAATTTTGTATAGCTTGCTGTCTAGTTAGTATGTCAGAAATTAGCTGAAAGCTTTGAACTGTATATGTACATTATATATTTTATATTAATATGTATTCTTAGCTATGTACACTTCCCTAGGCAGAGCAGAAATAGTTGATATTGTTGTTGGAATAAACGTAATGTGGATGATTCAACCCAGGCATCAAAGAGCATGCCAAGGAAAAAAAAAACTAATGGTAATAGTAGATAAACTTTATTCCGACATAAAATCAGAAGAACAGATGGAATAGCCAGGGACCACTGGCTGCATTATTTGGGCAGCAGGGCCACAGTTACATAGTACCATGCTCTTTATGCACGGTGTAAATTATTATGTTTGCAAATCCTTCTGTTTCATAATCAAAAGTGGGCAGCCTTAAATAGATGACAGTGTACAGTGCACAAATATGATTGTGTTGTGTACTTGGTTTATTGAACACTACTACATATCCCCATGGCTGACGCTTACTATAAGCCAATTAGCCACCTAGGGTGCTTTTTAAGGGGGGGCGCCACTTTCAGGCTGCCCCTCTATCAAACCAGGCTTTATGTTAAGTGAGAAGTGAGTTTGGCAGGTCATGGAACCGGGCGCTAATGTTAACTAAATTGGGCATCCACCTGAGCTTGAGAGGTTAACTTGGAGCCGCCACCGCCGCCCCGCCATCCCCCTTTCAGGCAGCGTGAGGACATTGTTTGCTCGCTCCCACCCTGTTCTCTGTACTTGGAGACATGGGGTGGGAGCATATCAGGAAGAGGGGCTGAGACAGGGGGAGTGACGGCAGACAGACACAGTCAAGATGCCTGCAATCTGGTAGGTACCATGGTGACAATAGTGTTCTGTCTAAAGAATTACAGCATGTCTTTAGGTAAGAAACATACCTGGTAACTATCCGTTGTAGATTTCTAGGCATAGTAAGCAGTGGCAAAAGGGGAACTGTCACATGTGAAATTTCTCGCAACCAAATAGCTTAAGATAGCTAAACGTTGTGCCATTTATTTCTGAAAAATCTCACTTGTTTTTATTTTAACACTTTACAAGTAGGGATGTGCATGGGCAAAATATTTGGTTCGGTTCGGGAATTCGGGTAAGAAAAGAAAGAAAAATGAATTGCACATGTCTATTTACAAGCCTTATCATGCACACTGAACATGACATTTACATTGAAGGAACATTTAGTGTGTGTGTGTGTGTGTGTCTGTATGGGTCAGTGTGTGTGTCTGTATGGGTCTGTGGGTGTGAATGGGTCAGTGTGTGTGTCTGTATGGATCTGTGTGTGTGCTTGGGTCAGTGTTTGTGTCTGTATGGGTCTGTGTGTGTACTTGGGTCTGTGTGTGTGCATTGGTCAGTGTGTGTGTCTGTATGGGTATGTGTGTGTGTGCATGGGTCAGTGTGTGTGTGTATGTAAGGATCTGTGAATCTGCTTGGGTCAGTTTGCATGCATAGGTCAGTATGTATGTCTGTATGTGTCAGTGTATCGGTCTGTGTGTGTGCATGGGTCAATGTGTGTCTGTAAGGATCAGTGTATGTGCATGGGTCAGTGTGTGTGCATGCATAGGTCAGTATGTATGTGTGCATGGGTCTCTGTGTGTGTCACTGTTTTGTCTCTATGGGTTAGTGTGTGTACATGGGTCAGTATGTGTCTGTCTGTATGTGTCAGTGTGCGTGCACGGGTCAGTATGTGTGTGTGTGCATGGGTCAGTGTGTGTGTCTGTATGTGTCAGTGTGTGTTTGTCTGTATGGGTCAGTGTGTGTGTGTATCAGTCTTCACAAGTCAATGAATTTATTTGTGCTTGAGTCGTTGATTGTAAGTGGGTGGACTATTGAGTGTGAGTAAATGTGTGTGTATGTGTCGATGATTGCATTTGTGCACAAAGGACATTTTTAGTAAAAAAAATAATAATAAATAATACTTATAAAGGAACACTATAGTGTTAGGAATATAAACATGTATTCCAAATGCTATAGTGCCTCTCTCCCTACATAAATTCAAGCCCCTTACGTTTTTCAAGCACCAAGACTCCCTCTGCACTGCTTGCCTATCTACCCTTTACAATGTCACAGATAGTGCAGCACTGGTCCAATCCAATGTTCCTCGTACAGGATCATTGGGGACCTGTTGTGCATGAGTGGCAAGCTCTATGCACATCCAAGGCTACTCATAGTTAAACATGGCATTGCAGCAGAGACACCTTTAGTGGTTGTCAGTGTGACTGGTACTAGAGGCGTGTTTAACTCTTCAAGGTAAATGTCCTTTAAGGTTAAACCTACAGGACCAATAGGCTGTCCTTGTACCTCCGCCACAAAATGAGAACAATTGAAATGTACTTGGTGCTTCACCTCTTAAAATGTTCACAGTAAGATACTTTCTTCATGAAACTAGAGGCGGCAGACACTGCTACACTGATTACTGCTTTAAACTGCTCTGGGTTCTCTTTTCAGATTGACGTCTCTGTGGTTTGTATTTATTATTTGCTCCTATTTGTTGAGCCTCATCCACCAAAAAGAACACTTTTCGGACAATTCCCATGTAATCTACGTAATTCTTGACTGATCAATACAATATATCTGATGCTCTTATCTACCATTTCTTTATGCACTTGACCTCAGTGTGTTGTGTTTCATTCACTCCCTTCAGACTGATGTTCTGTTTTCAATTTCTAATTCCACTCTGCCTTTTTCCTGTTCATTGAATCTTCCTTTTTATTTCTCCTCATTCACTTTGTATATATATATATAGTAAAATATGGTAAAATATTTCATAAATAAATAAAAATAGATGGAGAGAGCGTTTAGTTTGTTTAAAACAGTCGGCAGTTTTTGTTTTTTTATTTTTTGGAATGTAATCCTGCTACAGTTTTAAGTTTTAATTTGCCTAAAGCTGTAACTTTCGATGAAGCATTTAGTCAAATGGATTGTAATTGTATTTGTGACAGTAGTCACCATCACTGGGAGAAGGATGCTTTACAAAGGTTTAGGGCCAGCGCAACCGTTAGAGGCGAATTAGGTATTCTGGGCCTGCTGGGGCGCCCACTGGGATATTTCCTGGTGTGCTCCCCCTTTCCTGGGCCGCAGCGCTGGGCGAGTGGCTCTAGAGCCGCCCCTTCCCCTCCCCCCCCCCCCCCCCCAGTGCCAGGCACCATTTTCGAGAGAAGACCTGTCACAGGGGGCCCAGGAGGTGGCCATTTGGCCACCTCAGGGCGCCCCACAAAACTGTCCTTCAGTATGGCAGAGCAGGCACCTGCTTTCTATGATGGCAGGTGCCTGGTCTGCCAATGAATGCCAGAGGAGAGGAGGCAGGCAGCGGCAGTGTGGGCGGCGAGGGAGGCTCTTCTTGCAGCTCCCCACCTCTTCCTTGCGCGTCCTCTGTGATGCCAGAAGCTGGAATTTGACGTCATTCCGGCCCCAGCATACTAAACAGCATGCTGGAGGAGGGAGAAGCTGCCCCACACTGGACACCAGGGAGGTAGGGAAGTTGGATGTCTGAGTCTGTGTGTCAGTGAGTGTGTGAGTGTTTGACTGTATTTGACTGTCAGTGAGTGTGTTTGTGTGTGTGTGTATGTCTGTCAGTGAGTGAGTGTATGTATGTCAGTGAGTGTCTGCCTGTGTGTGTGTCTGTCAGTAAGTGTCTGCCTGCGTCTGTGTTTGTCAGTGAGTGAGTGTATGTATGTCAGTAAGTGTCTGTCAGTGAGTGAGTGTATGTCAGTGAGTTTCTGTGTGTGTGTGTGTGTGTGTCTGTCAGTGAGTGAGTGTATTTATGTCAGTGAGTGTCTATCTGTGTGTTTGTCAGTGAGCGAGTGTATGTCTGTCAGTGAGTGTCAGTGTGTGTGTGTGTGTCTGTCTGTCATTGAGTGAGTGTATGTCTGTCCGTGAGTTTCTGTGTGTGTCAGTGAGTGCGTGTATGTCTGTCAGTGAGTGTGTGTCTGTCAGTGAGTATGTGTGTCTGCCAGTATGTGTCTGTCAGTGAGTGAGTGACATGAGGGGGTGGCAAAATGGATCTTTGCCTAGGGCGGCAGAAATCCTTGCACCGGCCTGTGATAATAATATTCCATAATAATTAAGTATGATTGATTGATCACTATTGAGCAACTCAAACATTTATAGATAGTTAAGATGGCACCAGTAAGCATATAAGCACACATAGCACATATTACTAGATGCAGGCTTAAAGGTCACAATTACTAGATGCAGGCTTGAAGGCCTTATGCCACAGCTATTAAGAGCTGACACAGCACTACAGCTGTTTACTACGCTGACACAGCACTATAAGCTGACACAGCACTTCAGCAGTTTGAGAAACTTCATGTTGCCATCTCTAGAATAGTACAAAGAAAGCTTGTAGATAAGAGATAATTAACCGCACAAGACTTGGCATAAGTTCTGGTGGTCCTGAACAGTCTGGCCAACTGCCAGGTCCATCCAGCTGCTTGTATCAAGGTCTTTTGCTGGGCTGCACTGATAAGGAACTACTGTCTGTCCTTGAAGACAGGTATATAAGACTAAGGGAATCTTGCGCTCACTTGGAGAACTACCCACCTGTAATGCGGACGCGTGTTACTGGTTTCTGCTGTTCCCAGAAGAGAGGGTCTCTCCGAGTGACTGCCTGAGTTCTCCCCAGTCATGTGTGGCAAGGAGACAACCAAGCTTCTCTAATGGTGATGTATACTTAAGCTGATATATCTAGATACTAAGCTGTTTGAAGTAAATGCATGCAACTACTTAAATAAGAGTAAAACTTACTTTGCTTAGAACCCTTTGTGGATAATAAAGTGTAATGTGAATTCTTATATTCAACTTGGTCTTTGTGTGATTTCTCTTTCCTATAACTCAATGTACTCTATCCGAAATGGGTTGTGTGCCCGCCAATATCGCTATAAACCTTATTAGGTATTGATTATTACTTTTTGGATATTGGTGCTTCATGAATTTAATGATTAGGCACAACACGGCCCTACTAAGGTTTCTAAGTTGTTCTTATGCTTTAGTCACCCTGTGTCCATTATAGGTGCTGTGTGTGTATAATATAATTGGTTGTGTTTAAATGTTTTGTGTGCTTTCCTGTTCTACTGATGCTTGCTATCAACAAGATGGATTTGTGAGCCTTTACAGTACCCTCTGTTGGTAGCAATAGCTATATGCACTACCTGAAAAGCAAGACTTGTTAATTTTTTTTATTTATTTTAAATGTTTTGGCTGTTTTATACAGTTTTACATTCTCTTAGAGTACAATACAATTTGATTCATTCATGGAATTTTACACTTTACGTTTTCATTACTTCGTATTACAACTCCTTTAGAATAATCTCATTCATGTGTGAGATTCATTGTGTCCTATGAGAAATAAGAATAAGATATAACCAAGACATAAATCAAAAAGAAAAAAGAAAAAAACGTAAGCAAGACATAAATCAAGAATCAAAACAAACAAACCAAAATTACATAAATTAGACTTATTAATTTGCATACTCAGGAAGGTTTGTGTATTGCTAAGTGCAGGCAGGAGCTATATTTTTTGTTCAATATTGTCTTCCCCACCCCTTTATAAGTATGTTATTATGTTATTAGATATTCCTGTATTTTTTCTGACATGTTTTGGTTATTTGTATTTTATTAATTTTGTCACAGCAAGCTTTATGTAATAAGCATATGAGTTAGTCACAAGTAACAATAAAGCTGTGTATGTTAGTTCCTTTTAGAACTGTGTGGATTTAAAAGGATTCCAGTCACAGAGTTGTTGTACCTGTTGGCTGGCTGCAAGATCTCTCCAACCCTGGGGCAAATCAAAGAGACCTAGGCCTGAGAGCCACAAGTGTTGTTATAAACACAAGAGCAATCACATTGCAGGCAGGGGTGCATACCTGCCTGGAAGAAGGGCTGCATAGGAATAGGCAGAGGGGACAATACCTGCTTGAAGGAGAACTGCAGCCTAGTCGAGTGGAAAAGGTACAGAGAGCCTCAGCAACTGGGGTTGAAGCGCTCCAGGGTCCCAGCAAGCAACTAGGAAGCAAACTGGGTCGAGGTACTGGGTCAGAGTACAGGAGATCCGTCACAGTATTCACAAAGTATCTCAATATATAGGCAGTTTCAATTCACAACTGTGGGAATTGTCTGTTATAAGAGTAATGGCTGGGCATTTATTTAGTGCAGTTATAAAGTAAGCATTATAGAGAATTTGCAAAGGATTGGCAAATTTTCTGGCCAATATAGCCAAACTGAAAAACCTCCACCTCAGCTATCTTTCTGCTAGGACCTTTCATGGCTCCCTTCATGGCCAATACTCCAAAATTCCTGTCATTGTTAATAATAACACACACGATCTTACAGCCACTTCTAGATGCTTGCATACACATTTAGTCATCCGTTTCCTCCTTCTGTTCATTCATTTTTTCAAGAAGTTAAATATGCTTGTATTTCTGTACCTCCAGTTTTATCCAGGAGACTGTTATTTTCCAAATCTCATTCCCAAGCATAATGTGATGTCACGCTTGAATGCGCAGTGATGTCACGGTCTGTCATAGAGAATTATTGCATGATTCCATGGTTTGCATCCTAAGGACATGCCTTTAGGATGATGTCATGCAAGGATCAGTGGGTGGCAATGTCAAGGGACACTCAGCTGAAGAAAGCATAAGTAAATTATATTTTAATAAAATGCAAACACTGCACAGGGGGGACGGGACTAAAACTAACTAGGGATATTGAGACTATGGCATTAGGAATACAGACATGTATTCCTATCGCTATAGGGTGCCTTTAAGTCTAAAAGTATGACAGAAGGGAAAACATTAAATTGACTTTTTTGAGTCAAGTAATTGGGACAACGGGAACAAGTGTCCTGAGGGCTGTTTATATAACCTGCTTAAATAAATCAGAACATAAGGCTGCACATTTTATAGAGGGCTAACAAGTACATTACATTATCAGTTTAAAAAGTCTACTAAAATATGTTTAGACCTCTGTAATGTGTAATAGCTGAATGTTTCTATTCATTACATATTAGTTTAGGGTATTTTGTAATGTAAGTGTTTTGTTGTTGTTTATACATCTTTAAACATTGCAAAGGGTATTTTAAAAAAGAACTCGGAGCAAAAAGTACAAATTGATTGCTCTTTGGGAACAAATATAGTTCAAACTATTGACAAAATGCAAACATTTATTGTGAATACATTGTTACTAACATTTCTAAGTAAAACTAATCATTGTAATTGCCCTCAATATGAAATTATAAATTGGAATACTAACACAAAGGCATTGAGTATAATCTTGTATGGGAATTTGTTGATGCAAATAATATAGTTTATTGTCTATTCTATGAAAGTAATTGATGGATTCAGAGCTCCGATAGATTCTTGGGCTTGTTGTATTTTTAAAACCTGTTTGTATCTATACTAGAACCATACTGTGCTAATGGCAAAATGATTGCCAAATCTGTTATTGAAAATTAATTCTGTAATTAAAGAATTAGTGGCATTATTATTGGCTTAAAGCATTACCTGAAAGTTGGAACATTGTGGCTTGTTTACTGCTAATAATATTGCTCAAGTACAATATGTTCGAAATTACCTTTGCATAATATCAGAATTAAAGAAACACTCCCCACACATAAAGTACTTCAGCTTCCTGAATTGCATTATGTTTGAGGATTTGCTCATTTTAATCACAGTTTATGAAAGTGCTGATTTCTATTTTAAACGTGCACTTTAAAAAATAATTGCTTAAACACCTGCATGGCTTTCAAGAAGACAGCCAGGTTGGTTATCTGCCTGACTCCTTCAGTAGTGTTGTCGCGAACCCGAAATTTTCGGTTCGCGAACGGCGAATGCGAACTTCCGCAAATGTTCGCGAACCCGCCATTGACTTCAATGGGCAGGCGAATTTTAAAACCAACAGGGACTCTTTCTGGCCACAAAAGTGATGGAAAAGTTGTTTCAAGGGTCTAACACCTGGACTGTGGCATGCCGGAGGGGGATCCATGACAAAACTCCCATGGAAAATTGCACAGTTGATGCAGAGTCTGCTTTTAATCCATAAAGGGCAGAAATCACCTAACATTGACACCTGTCCTCAAAGCCCTGCCCTGATACACACTGACACAGAGCAGAATAGAGACTGTTCCCCGTCCTCAGAGACCATGATACACACTGACACAGAGCAGAATAGAGACTGTTACCCCTACATAGGGTCACTTGGCAGATATGGCGGGGTCGTGGGAGGGGGAGGATGACTTTCACCTCTTCCCCTGTTACATTCCCGTTGTGCTGTGACATCACCCTTATACGCTGTGTAAAGCATACTATTTAATTTGATCAGCATGGCCACTTGAGTTTTTATAGTTTTCACGCTGCTTGTAGTTTATATATGGTTCACAAAAATCAAACAAACGATAAAGTAAACATGTAAGGATTCAGAATATTCTTTCAAACCCTTACACATTGTGTGTACGTATTTTTTGTCTTAAGTTTGTGGCTTTAAAGAGGTTTACGTTGTTTCTATGATGTGCATAACATGTTCTTGTAAATGTTTGTAAAAATTTTCCTGGAATTGTAATTTTTCAATCTGAATAAAGATAGTCAAATCCCTGATACACACTGACACAGAGCAGAATAGGGACTGTTCCCCCTACATACGGTCACTTGGCAGATATGGATTGACACCTATCCTAATGATCCCTGATACACACTGACACAGAGCAGAATAGAGACTGATCCCCCTACATAGGGTCACTTGCCAGATATGGATTGACACCTGTCCTCAAAACCCCTGATACACACTGACACAGAGCAGAATAGGGACTGTTCCCCCTACATAGGGTCACTTGGCAGATATGGATTGACACCTATCCTAATGATCCCTGATACACACTGACACAGAGCAGAATAGAGACTGTTCCCCCTACATAGGGTCACTTGGCAGATATGGATCGACACCTGTCCTCAAAACCCCTGATACACACTGACACAGAGCAGAATAGAGACTGTTCCCTGTCCACAGAGACCATGATACACACTGACACAGAGCAGAATAGAGACTGTTCACCGTCCACAGAGACCATGATACACACTGACACAGAGCAGAATAGGGACTGTTCCCCCTACATAGGGTCACTTGGCAGATATGGATTGACACCTGTCCTCAAAACCCCTGATACACACTGACACAGAGCAGAATAGAGACTGTTCCCTGTCCACAGAGACCATGATACACACTGACACAGAGCAGAATAGAGACTGTTCACCGTCCACAGAGACCATGATACACACTGACACAGAACAGAATAGGGACTGTTCCCCCTACATAGGGTCACTTGGCAGATATGGATTGACACCTGTCCTCAAAACCCCTGATACACACTGACACAGAGCAGAATAGAGACTGTTCCCTGTCCACAGAGACCATGATACACACTGACACAGAGCAGAATAGAGACTGTTCACCGTCCACAGAGACCATGATACACACTGACACAGAGCAGAATAGGGACTGTTCCCCCTACATAGGGTCACTTGGCAGATATGGATTGACACCTGTCCTCAAAACCCCTGATACAAACTGACACAGAGCAGAATAGGGACTGTTCCTCCTACATAGGGTCACTTGGCAGATATGGATTGACACCTGTCCTCAAAACCCCTGATACACACTGACACAGAGCAGAATAGGGACTGTTCCCCCTACATAGGGTCACTTGGCAGATATGGATTGACACCTGTCCTCAAAACCCCTGATACACACTGACACAGAGCAGAATAGGGACTGTTCCCTGTCCACAGAGTCCATGATACACACTGACACAGAGCAGAATAGAGACTGTTCCCCGTCCACAGAGACCATGATACACACTGACACAGAGCAGAATAGGGACTGTTACCCCTACATAGGGTCACTTGGCAGGTATGGATTGACACCTGTCCTCAAAGCCCATGATACACACTGGGGGGAGCTACTGTCCTCCCCAACCCCTGCGCGGTGGGCGGGGGCCATAAATCACAATGGGGGGACCTACTGTCCTCCCCCCCTCGGCCCCCACCCCTGCGTGGTGGGTAGGGGCCATAAATCACAATGGGGGGGCCTACTTTCCTCCCCCCCCGGCCCCCATCCCTGCGCGGTGGGTGGGGGGCATAAATCACAATGGGACGGACCTACTGATAGGAGTGGAGTATTGTTCATATCAGTTTAATACCTTCCGCGTCTACTATCAGTGGACGTGTAAATGGCAGAGATTTTTAATTGTTGAATCACCTCCCCTTTTTAGGCCAAGGTGGGAAGATGCTTAGACCACTGGTATATTGGTGCCATCTTGGAGGATTTTTTTTTGGTTTGGTTTTTGAAGCCACAGTGCTGCACCAGTGGGCCTAAAAATTAGGCATGTACACATGCCGGAAAAATTTGGTATTGTTGCAGCCGCTGCTGTAGCAGCGGCCAGAAAAATTGATGTTTGTTTCACAGGCAGAAAGTGCCCTAAAACTTGGCGGCTTGAACCCTAGTTGGTGGCGGATAAGTCACGCAAGTCAAACGTCATTCAGAGCTAAAATACAGCAGCGTGTGGACCATTTTTACCCAAGGCACCTCATCTCATCAGGCCTTTTTTTTTTTTTCCATGAATTGTTTTATTTTTCAAAAAAAAAATAAGGGGGTACAGAAAGGAAAATAGGGGGGGGGGGAAACATTGCAATAATCCAAGCCAAAATAAGACAAGAATAGCAGGCAATGACCGAGATCGTTACATAAATTACTGACAACAGTGCAATAGTACAATATAGTGCGATACAGAGTAGTGCAGTATAGTTCCAAACTTTTTCTCCCGCCCCTGCACAATCCTTGTTTATGCATAGTCACTTTTGCCAACAACGTTGCTATTGGGATACCTAGGCTTGTATGGGATACCTATTTTGTTAACTTTTTCATAGTTCTGATGAAGTTTGCAATTTTTATTTTTTATTTAATATATATACTATATGTTCCTCATAGTATTGTTGCAGTCTGCTCCATTTTTCCCAAATGAATGGCTTAACAGTCAGATTGCGCTATATTGGTGTGTGCGTACCTTTCTGATCAGACCTAATCCTATGTCTACACTGGTGTGTTTGCTTGTCTATCCCTGTCTGTCTGTCTATGTATTCCTTTGTTCAGGCCATGTATGTTGGGTAGGTATGTTTCTAGAGCCTATGAGAAGCATCTTCTTGAGATATCCGCCTGTCTCCTCTATGGTATCTATCCCACAGTGCTTTGTAAGTTAATTAGATGTGTGGCTTCCAACCAAGGCCTCCACGTCTCTTCTAGTTTCTTCCTTTGGGTGTGAGAGTCCGAGGAGAGGATTTCGTATCGATAGTACTGGTACACTTTGTCCTTCAACTCTTTGTTTGTCGGGCCATAGGTGGACTTCCATCGGAGTGCTATGAGGTTTCTGGCTGCCAAAATTATTATAGTAGCTAGTCGCCTGTCTTTCCGTGACCAAGTGTCTGGGAATAGCAGTAGTAAGGCAATTGTAGGGGTGAGGGAGACGTCATCTCCCGTGCCCAGTGCTATCAGAGTCGAAACATAGGACCACAGTGGTTTGATTAGGTCACAATCCCACCATATATGCGTCATATGGCCCATTTCAGCATTGCATCTCCAGCATTCGTCTCCTACTTTTGGATATATCTTATGAAGCTTATGCGGTGTAAGGTACCAGCGGTAAACTAGTTTCTTATGGGCTTCTATATGAGAGAAGCAGGCTGTGGTACCTCGCAATGCATCTAATGATTTCAGCCACTGATCTTCTGTGAGCTTGGGTATTCCTTCTTGTTCCCATTGTGAAACATATTTAAAGTGGCGTGGTGGGTGTCTCTCAAGTAGGGCTTGGTAACATAGAGTTAAAGTTTTCGGTGCTGTCGGTGCTGAAAAACATCTATTAATGATTCGGTTTTGGTGTATCAGACTGTGGTCAGATTTTTTAGTTGATAAGTCGACTTTGGAGTTGATGATACTTTTCAATTGGAGATAGGGGAAGATGAAGGAGTGTGGTAGGTTAAATTTGTTTTGTAGTTCAGGGAACGGCAATATTTTCGAATGGTAGCATAAGTCTTTAATACGTTGTGCACCTAGGTCCGACCATGGTTTGAGTGAGAGCCACGGTGATATTGCCTCTAGTGCTGTCAGAGGGGCCTGTAGGCTGAAGTGTTTGTCTAGTGTGTGATTGATGCGAAGGTTGTCCCAAATTTTCATGGTTAAAGCAGTTGTCGGGTATAGTGATGTCCCTTGTTTTCTGTAATGCTTCGGTGTCCATAGGACATTTGTTAATAATTTCGTCTCTACGGTTGCCCTTTCCATATCCACCCACTGGAAGGTGTTGCTAGGTGCGTGAAGTCGAACTGCTGCCTCGAGTAATGTCGCTTTGTAGTATGTATAAAGCTTAGGTAGGCCCAGTCCCCCTTCCCTGGGGTTCAACTGTAGGAGGGAGAGGGGTAAGCGAGGCTTCTTCTTATCCCATACATACGTATTTAATGTACGCTGCATGTTTTTAAACCATAGAGGTGGAATAGGAAGTGGCAACATCCGAAATAAGTAAAGGGCTTTTGGAAGTACCATCATTTTGATAGCTTGTAGACGTCCCATCCATGAAATTCGGACATCTTTCCATTTTTGGAAGCTCGAGATGCATATGTTATTGAATGGTGCATAGTTTAGAGATATCATCTTCTGCCTATGTAACGCTAGTTTAACTCCGAGATATGTAATATGGTGTTGTCTCCATTCAAATTGGTATGAGGATTGCAGGGTTTTCAGTTGTTGTGGTTGCATATGGATCGGTAATGCTTGGGTTTTCGAGGTGTTTAGTTTATAATAGGAGATTTGACCATAGGAGTTCAATAGGCGCAACAATTGTGGTAGTGAAGAGTCTGGTTTGCTTAAGGAGAGAAAGATATCATCTGCGAACATCGCTAGACGGTAATTGTGTGTGTGGATTTGTATTCCCGTGATCAGCGGGTCTCGTCTGATTTTATGTGCTAATGGTTCTAATGAGAAAATGAATAGGAGGGGAGACAGTGGGCATCCCTGCCTTGTGCCATTAGTGAGATTGAACGGGGTAGAGATAAAGCCTGAGTTAGAAACTTGTGCCGAGGGATTGCCATAGAGTGCCATGATTCCCTGGATGAATTCTGGGGGAAAGTTGAATTTGGTTAGGACTGTGGTCATGTATGCCCAGTTGAGTCTATCAAAGGCCTTCTCTGCGTCTAAGGCCAACAGGAGGCTTTCTGTGTTGTGTTTTTCTATATGTGACAAGATGTTTAAGATTTTTCTGGTGTTATCACAGCCTTGTCTACCCCGAATAAAGCCTGACTGATCATTATGGACTATTCTGGGGAGGATCGGAGCTAATCTATTGGCTATAATTTTGGCGTAGATTTTTGTGTCACAATTAAGCAAAGATATGGGTCTAAAGTTGGAGCAATGGATGGGAGGTTTCCCGGGTTTAGGGAGCGTAGAGATGTGCGCTTGTAGCATTTCATTGGGCATTCTGCCAGTTCGGAAGCAGTGATTGTATAGGTTCGTCATGTGGGGGGCCAAGATATTGCTAAATGTGCGATAATATAAATTGGAGAAACCATCCGGGCCCGGTGATTTGTGGGCAGGCAACTGGGCTATGGTTTGCAGCGTTTCTTCTATTGTGATAGGTTGAGTGAGAATCAAAAATTCTTCCCTAGAGATCTGTGGGAGGTCGACATCTCGTAAAAAGTCATCAATGTCTTCTTGTGTGGGGGTAGGGGAGGAGGTGTCTTCGGCAAGGTTATACAATTTACTGTAGTATTTACTGAATTAATTTACTATGTCCTGTGGGTTCGTGATTTTATTGCCTCCTTTCAATTGAAGGTACGCTATCTTCGAAGCCGCCATTCTTGTTTTGAGTTGTGAGGCTAAGATCTTTCCAGCCCTGTTTCCTTCTTTAAAAAATCTATGCTTCATTCTTGTGAGCAGATAAGTGGTTTTTGCCGTTTCTAGGTCGTTTAGTTGTGCCTGGAGTCGAAGGATGGCCGATGTGGTTTCGTGATTTGGTTTATGTTTGTTTTTGTTGGAAAGAGTGTTAAGTTCTGTGAGAATATTTGTGTATTTCAAAAGCCTCTGTTTTTTATTATAACTAGAGTGTTTAATGAGTTGCCCCCTAAGGACGGCTTTATGTGCCTGCCATAAACTCTCAGTACTTATCTCCCCATCATTATTAAGTGAGAAATATGTGTCGAGTTCTTCCGTTAGCTGTGCAACTATATTATGGTCTGCTAGCAACGTATCATTGAGGCGCCATGGTCTCCTGCCCTGTGTGGGGTATTGCATTGTAAATGCCAAAGTTATAGGGGCATGGTCTGACCATGAGAAGTCCCCAATGAGGGTGTTAGCTATTTTCATTGTTAGTGATTTGGGTATCAAAAACCTATCTATTCTCGAGTAAGATGAATGGCTTACTGAGTGGTAGGTATAATCTCTACGACTAGGATTAGTTGTTCTCCAGGCATCTAAGAACCCGTGGTCTGTAAGTGTTTTGTCCAAAAGTTTGGTGGATCGTAGTCTGGTACGTATGGTACTTTGATTAACCGTGTGGGCGGATGAAGTATCTAAAGTGGCATCTAACAGGCAGTTAGTGTCTCCTCCCACTATTATGTCCCCATATTTATGGGCCTTTGCAAGAGTGAGAATTTTATCTAGAAAAGTATGGTGATCATTATGCGGACCATAAATATTAACCAGGGTCAACTGTGTGTTATTTATGATACATTGTAGGAGGAGGTATCTGCCTTCTTTGTCTTTAATCTGCTTGATCAATTGGAATGAGACTTCCTTACTTATTAAAATCGTAACTCCTCGTTTCTTAGTTTTAAATGTGCTATGAAAACCCAGGGGGAAGTTTTTAGAGGCAAATTTCGGATACCGTCTAGTTTGAAAATGGGTCTCCTGGAAGAATGCGACATGCGCATTCTGTTTCTTGGCCTCCTGAAGAGCTAACCTCCGTTTATGGGGTGTATTTAACCCTTTTGTATTTAATGATAAAATGTTAAGTGCCATCACAACTGTATAGGATCTCACATTTACCTAGCGTCCTATAACTGATCCTAAGTGTTTTGTCTATTTTCCATTTGTGCGGGAGGGCTGTGTCGGTACTTTTATCGCACAGGTTGACTTGTTTATCGACCCCTAGGTGTGTTCCTATAATGGTGGTTATCTCATAGTTGCACTGGGTAGAGAAGAAGAGCTGGGTGTCGTCAATCCAACAAAATCGCATTCCTGCTACAAGGGGAGGGGGGGGGGGGGGTGGGAAGGTATACAACCATAAACAAACTATGTACAGCGACCAGAAGGTCTCTAACGTGAGACTTGGTCATATGTTGGATCAAACCAACTGTAAACTTGAGTCCGGGACTCTAATCGGGGCCCTTGCAATCGGTGTTATTCGGGCACTAGAGTCCTATTGGGGGTAGAGAGCTCCCACTTCGGTGGGGAGAGTATTTAACAGTACGTTTTCAGGTGGAGCGTATTACTCCTTGCCATTTCTTATTCCAGTCTGGGACTGTATTCCTATGATCTTCGTTGGGGGGGGGACATGTGTAATTATATCTCCTGGTCTCTTACTCTCTTGGTCTCTTACTTTCCTGACACGTGAGATGTCTAGGCGAATTATCTATGGGCAATGCGCATGTCAGTTTTATCTCTCAGTTATGGACATTGTGGCTTGTATGGCGCATTAATTATCGAACAAGTGGATGGGGTATTACGATCTCTCCTTGTTCTACCTTGAGAATTAAAGTACGTTCCCAGGTTATGTGTACCACAAACATGACATACATAAATTGCATAGGATAAAGGCATTTGTCCCGTGGCCTAGCCACTTCCCCCTCTATAACATTCAATTAACAACAATATAATTAACTTTGCACAACATGCTGATTAAACACGTATTGACTACTTGCTTGTCACCAGGACCGAAGAGTCTGTGATCGACACTGTGACCCTTCATGGGTGAATCAATGGTACAATACTGAAACTGATACCAGTTCATGTGGCATTTTGGTGCTTGACCCATCCTTGTGTGATCTGCAATGGTGATTTAGGTGTCGGTTTGCCTTGCGAGGACATTGGCGGTTCTTCCAGCATCGGTATATTCCACTCCTCCAGGACGGTCTTCCCCTCCGCTAGTGTGGTAAGATGTTTTTCTGTGCCATTCCTCTTAACAATCAGCCGGGTCGGGAAGCCCCATTTGTATGGTATCTCCGCCGCTCTTAGTGCTCGGGTGATGGGATTGAGGTTTCTTCTTGCCGCCAGTGTCGCCGCTGATAAGTCTACGTATAATTGGACTTTGTTGTATAGATCAGGGAGGGTTGGTCGTTTTCTGGATGCCGCCATGATCAATTCTTTAGCGGGGTAGTAATGAAGTCTGGTTATGGTATCTCTAGGCGCAGTCGCCGGCAGATGTCTGGGCCTGGGCAGGCGGTGTGTTCTGTCCAGCAGTAGCTGCGACTCCGGGAGGTCTGGTACCATAAGATGGAATAGCTTGGTGATATATGCGCCCAGGTCGGCAGGGCCGACCTCCTCAGGGATACCGCGGACGCGGACATTATTCCTCCTATCTCTATCTTCGTGATCTGTGAGCTTGGTAAGTATGGAGGATATTTTAGCATCTATAGTTTCATAAGACGCCGCCATGTTGTTGTGAGCAGTGATAATCTCCTCTGTCTTGCATTCCAAGTAGTCTGTTCTTTCTCCCAGCGCTCTGACATCAGCTCTGATTTCCTTGGCTAAATTAGCAAAGTCTGCCTGTATCGACTGTTGCAGATGATTTAGCATTATTTGTATGGATGCTTCTGTAGCTGGGTTTTCTCTAGTCGAAATCGTTGTGATGTCGCTCCGTCCGGAACTCGAGGCCGGTAAGTGAGGCCTATCTGCGCCATCTTTATTGCTTCGCGGTGGCGACGCCATCGCTGAAATCTGGAGTATAGGCGTTTCTTTCTGTTTTTTTTTCAGCGCCGATCTTTGTGCCATGGTGTTAGGGATAATCTTCGACGGCTGGAGTATTTTGTATGCGGAATTCTCCCGTATAACGCTGTACTAATCGCTGTATTTGGGATAAAACTCTCGGAGCCGATCGTTTACACGTCCATCTCGGCTCGCGGTCAGGCCACGCCCCCTCTCATCAGGCCTTTTTTAAGCGAATGTATCGCCCAGTGTCAGTCCCTTCGGGATCCATCCCTCATTCATCTTAATAAAGGTGAGGTAATCTAGACTTTTTTGACCTAGGCGACTTCTCTTCTCAGTGACAATACCTTTTTTTGGGGATTAGTGGTACTATGCGTGCAAGCTACTGTGAGACCAGATATGATTGGCAATGTGAACTGTAACAGTTCTGCAGATCACACACTGTAGGCCTGACACACCCGCTTGAAGACAAGTAACTGCTATTCAATCTATAACAGTGAAAAATAAATTTTGGTTTTAAAAGCACGCTATAGAGACACCAGATATGATTGGCAATGTGCACTGGAACAGTTCTGCAGAGCACACACTGTAGGCCTGAGACACCCGCTTGAAGACAAGTAACTGCTATTCAATCTATAACAGTGAAAAATAAATTTTGGTTTTAAAAGCACGCTATAGAGACACCAGATATGATTGGCAATGTGCACTGGAACAGTTCTGCAGAGCACACGCTGAAGGAAGGACTGACACACCCGCTTGAAGACAAGTAACTGCTATTCAATCTATAACAGTGAAAAATAAATTTTGGTTTTAAAAGCACGCTATAGAGACACCAGATATGATTGGCAATGTGCACTGGAACAGTTCTGCAGAGCACACGCTGAAGGAAGGCCTGACAGAGCCGCTTGAAGGACACTGACTGGCTGCTATTAGCTTACACTGGAAACCTTTTTTCTTTGTAAAAGCACGCTAAAGAGACACCAGATATGATTGCCAACTGTCAAAGCACGCTGGCACAGGTCTGCAGAGCACACGCTGAAGTAGACCTGACACCCAGACGCTTGCAGACAACTAACTGATCTTCTATTACAGTGAAAAAAAATGATTTCTTTAAAATCTAACGCTTAAGCTATTGTTAAAACAGATATGAGTGGTGGCACTTACTGTGCAAATGGGCAAGGCATCCAACCTGACACAGAAGCTGGCAGGCAGGCAACTGCTCTTCTATTACAGTGAAAAAAAATGATTTCTTTAAAATCTAATGCTTAAGCTATTGTTAAAACAGATATGAGTGGTGGCACTGACTGTGCAAATGGGCAAGGCATCCAACCTGACACAGAAGCTGGCAGGCAGGCAACTGCTCTTCTATTACAGTGAAAACAAATTATTTATTTTAAATCTAAAGCTTAACCAATTGTTAAAACAGATATGAGTGGTGGCACTGGGCAAGTAGGCACAGTATCCAATGTGAACCTCACACAGAAGCTGGCAGGCAGGCAGGCAACTGCTCTTCTATTACAGTGGAAACAAAATTTTGGTTGTAAAAGCACGCTATAGAGACACCAGATATGAGTGGCAACTGTCAAAGTACGCTGGCAGGGTTGTGCAGGGCACACGCTGAAGGAAGCCCTGACAGAGCCGCTTGAAGGACACTGACTGGCTGCTATTAGCTTACACTGGAAACCTTTTTTCTTTGTAAAAGCACGCTAAAGAGACACCAGATATGATTGGCAACTGTCAAAGCACGCTGGCACAGGTCTGCAGAGCAGACGCTGAAGTAGGCCTGACACCCAGACGCTTGCAGACAACTAACTGATCTTCTATTACAATGAAAAAAAATTATTTCTTTAAAATCTAAAGCTTAAGCTATTGTTAAAACAGATATGAGTGGTGGCACTGACTGTGCAAATGGGCAAGGCATCCAACCTGACACAGAAGCTGGCAGGCAGGCAGGCAACTGCTCTTCTATTACAGTGAAAAAAAATGATTTCTTTAAAATCTAAAGCTTAAGCTATTGTTAAAACAGATATGAGTGGTGGCACTGGGCAAGTAGGCACAGTATCCAATGTGAACCTCACACAGAAGCTGGCAGGCAGGCAACTGCTCTTCTATTACAGTGAAAACAAATTATTTATTTAAAATCTAAAGCTTAACCAATTGTTAAAACAGATATGAGTGGTGGCACTGACTGTGCACATGGGCAAGGCATCCAACCTGACACAGAAGCTGGCAGGCAGGCAACTGCTCTTCTATTACAGTGAACAAAAAAATATTTATTTTAAATGTAAAGCTTAACCTATTGTTAAAACAGATATGAGTGGTGGCACTGCCTGTGCAAATGGGCAAGGCATCCAACCTGACACAGAAGCTGGCAGGCAGGCAACTGCTCTTCTATTACAGTGAAAAAAAAATATTTATTTTAAATGTAAAGCTTAACCTATTGTTAAAACAGATATGAGTGGTGGCACTGGGCAAGTAGGCACAGTATCCAATGTGAACCTCACACAGAAGCTGGCAGGCAGGCACCTGCAATTACATTACACAGGAAAAAAAAAAAAAAAAAAAAGCAGCTTGATGTTATAGCCCTAAAAAGGGCTTTTTGGGGTGCTGTCCTTACAGCAGAGATCAGATGAGTCCTTCAGGATTGTAGTGGACACTGAATACCCTAGCCTAGCTATCAATTTCCCTATCTAATCAGCAGCAGCTAAACTTTCCCTCCTCTCACTAAGCATGCAGCTTCAGAATGAATCGAAAATGGATGCTGGGAGGGAGGTTGGAGGGTGTGGAAGGGAGGGAGTGCTGCTGATTGGCTGGAATGTGTCTGCTGACCGAGAGGCACAGGGTCAAAGTTTGCCCAATGATGACGAATAGGGGGCGGATCGAACTGCGCATGTGTCCGCCCGCCGCGGCGAACGCGAACACGCTAAGTTCGCCGGGAACTGTTCGCCGGCGGACAGTTCGGTACATCACTATCCTTCAGCTTAACAGAGCTACCGGAGGTGATAGGCGAGCCATGCTATAATGTCCTGCCTTTTCCCAGGTCGCAATGAGTCTGTGAGCAGAGGTGCGCACATGTCCACAGTGCTCATTTTACCTCTGTGTCCATGACTGCTCCCTGCATCCTCCGTTGCTTGCTGCACGAGGACACTTTGTAGCGCATTCATGAGCTCACAGCTTGAAATCAGAGTCTTCTTGATGTTATTGGTCATTCCCCTGACATATACTTTTATTCTGTGCCACAGAAAAGGGGATGGGGGTCTTGCAAAGGCTGCAGATATGATATATTTTCTAGATACTATACCCCCACAGAAAAATGCAAAAATACATATTTAAATACATGCATATATTTATTAAAGCTATACCTGTTAACCCCTGAAGGATGGCAGGCGTTCTATGCACTTTACTTAGCTGAATCATTCAACATTTAACTGCAGACAAACAAATTGAAAGAGAAAACAGAAGGACAGTCAGATTGATAAAAACATTATGAAGTATATATTACTAGGAAGATTACCACCCAATTTATGTACATCTATCTCAAAAGATTTTATGCAGTTATTCCCTTTATAAACTATTTTTTTTTTTTTTTTTTAAATAAGAAATAATTTTGCATGTATGCATTAAGAACTCTTTCTTCATTGGGATGTTTGTCATAAAAATTTACACAATGAGCTGTACACAAATAAATATCAATTAGAATACTTATTTTTCTCATTGGAATGTTAACGCAAGCTATATTTTGCTCAAGTGTTGCATGTGGCACACCTTTATTTTAAAGAGAACACTTGATTACAGAATATTTGACAGAACATTAGTCTACATTTACCAAGTGCCATAAAACATAATTACAATTGAGCGACAAATCGCATTAACACATACGAAAGAAGAGGAGAGTCAATAAAAGACTCACCACAGGATCTCCAATTTTATAAGAAAACCTAATAACTGGTAAATTTTTGAATGTTAAAACATGACCTTTATTTATTTATAAACTATTATTTTTTTTCTAATTAGAATATATAAAGGTTATGTTTTAAAAAAAAATATTCAAATTGTCACCACTTCTTTATCCTTTCTAATAACTACAGTTGAAGAATTTGTCAGATGATCTCTATAAATGACTGCTAACAAACTTGGGTATATTTATCCATGTTTACTTAAAAAAAGATGAAATGTCAGAGAAGAGAACATACATTAAGGTTCGGTTCAGGAATGATCAGTAGGCAGCTGTTAGCTGTTAAATAGAATCAAGAGGAAACTGCATAAATTGTGGTGCCCTCTGTAATGTATCCCAGAACCTATTTTAGAAATATTTTAGTATTTGAGATAAAACCATTTATTCAAGGTTGATGTGTTTAAATGCTGTATACTTCTTTTTAAGCTATTCTTTTAAGTGCCATCTGCAAAGATGTGGGCAGTAGGCAAACACAAATCATAGTACTTAGTCTGAAAGGTAATAATTAAAAAGGACTATCACGGCATCTAAGCAAACCTTCCTAATACTGCAACAGCTGGGAGGAACGAAGTGAAGAGACAGAGATGTGGGGACACCATGGGCCATCTTTGGGGTTAAACCACTGGACAATGGTTTAAACCCAGAACATATGAGGAAACCCAGACATACTTGTACTCATAATGTCAGTAAATTGCAGTTTTTTATGAAGGTAACCGTGTTCCTTTTAATAGCATAGCTGAAGTAAAATCTTTTTTATATAAAAGTTCATGATTTTCCAAAGCAATTTTTCCTATTTGTTTTGATAAACTGGTACATTCTCACAAAGGTTAAATATTTTAATTTTATTTTTAACAAAAACAAATCATTTAGTAAAAAGAGGAAGCGATAAATGGCAGATACAGTGTGTGGGCTGACAAATCTGTTTATTATATAAAATTGATCTATGTGTATTGCATTTTTTTGACTTTTATTTTTAGACTGAAATACTTTACAAGGAAGACAACAAACTTTTAAATATATATGTAGTAGAGCTCCCTGTACTCTAGCTGGGTACCACCGCCAAACATTGCTTCCTAGCTGGAACCGGGGAAAAGCCTCAGTGCTTCTGTCCCAGTCACTGTGGCTTTACTGGGTTCTCCTGGAGCCTCTCCGTCCTGGATAGAGGACTAGCTCTAATCCCTCCCAGCGACTGGACGACACAAAGTCCTAGGACCTATAGTCCTTACAAGGACTTTCCTGGCTGAATCTGCCACGAGCTGAAAGGAGATGCTGAGTAGTGCATAGCTTTTTCCCTTCCCAGTAACTAGATGGCACATAGTTCTGGAAGTACAACTGATTTTAATGAGCCAAACTCTGCCTTTTATGCACAGACCCCAGCAGGGGGTCTTTAAACAATACAATGCAAGCCCCACCCAGGAATCTCTGGGCTTGTTAGACAATTGAGTTAGAGACCGGTAAGCTAATTATCTCCCAGGAATAGAGAGCCCAACACAAAACATAAAAACACAAAAGTACCCAAAAACATATTTAAAAAATATAATAACCCCACATGTCCTACATTCCTAAATAGCCCTGATCTGAGCACCCAAGTTGTCCAAATAGCGCTCAGGTCCATGCAGTGTAGAGTAAACACCATTGTGTCAAAGTTCTGACCGGCCGCACACATGGTCCTATGCCCAAAATAGTTGCAGGGTGTTTGTTGTTATGGCCGGTCAACTTTCAGGAGCTCTTGCGGCTGCAATACGGAGTGCACCATCTGGCACTCAGGTATCATTTGTTCTCCTTGTTATCAGACACCTTCCCTCCAAAAAGCGCTTTACGGGCTGGTCGCAAAGTGGTTCAAAACACCGGACCAAGTTGTCCAGGATCCGCAAGGTCACCTCATGCCGAAAACAGTTCCATAACATTCGCTAAGTACTGCTGAGGTGACCAGGAAACACAAAGTCCACATGCAGAAATGAGTTCCATAGTGGTTGCAGCTAAGTACTGCTGAGGACCATTCCTGTTTTTTTTTTAATGCGAATGGCCGCCAGGGAGCTAGCGTTCGGTTCCATTCGAATGAAGGGAAAGGCACTGAGGGAAAGCTTCTAATGGCGGGTAGGCAGGGTAACTCCCAAACAGGGTCTTAAACCATAGTTGGTGGGCAGGAGGTAGACATGTGCGATTAGTTTAGTTCAGAATGTACATTCATACAAATTTCATGCCATTCGGACATTCGGATGCTTATGAATGTCTGAAGTGATGAAGTTCGGTAGTTCGGAAGTGCAGAAGCGCCGAAGAGCCAAAGCTCCGAAGCTCCAAAGTGATTCAGATTTCTCAAAACAAGAGAGAGGGAGGGAAAATTACGTGAATGATGACAGGAATCTTGACTAATAAGCTAATTCCTTTTGTTCAATGATGTCATATCCTGTACGCGTCACATTGCGGCTGCCAGCGGACCATGAAATTTAAGGTCTGATTCTGCATCTCGGAATATAAATGTGTTCAGAGGTTCTTAAGGAAATTATAGTGTTGTCTCCTTAGATCCTACAGCTTATTAAACTGGTGGTTTCAGGGAATGAAAAGTGGTTACCTGAAGGACAGTCACAAAAGGGCAATTGGTATTGGCCTGTACATATTGAGAGTTAGTCGCAAATTCTTGATGCTAACCTTTCATGGTCCATCGTCTTGGCCTGCTAGACCATGCCCACCCCTTACCTTTAAGTATATATTAGATGTGTTTACAAATAAAATAAAAATTATAATCATTACTGGCACTCAAAGAAGAGCAATCCTAGCACCAAGATTATTTTAAGATTTTAAAAATGTTCTGAAAAATGTATTTTCATCCTCTTTATAACAGCAGTTCTATAGTACACCTCCATTAGAAATTTGCATTTTATCATCTTGTGTCTACTTTTTTAGTGGCCAGCTATTACTTATTGCCAACCAATAAGTGGCGGAAGCTTACTGACTGCCAAATGTCAATTGTGATTTGTTCTATAGAAATGCCAATGCATATGTCTGATAAATAAATTATTGTATTTAAATAATATACATGAAGAGCTTTTGCTTTACCCAAACTTAATATATATTATGGATAGGTTATATATCCTCTTGCCTGGAAGCATATGTTCTGGGTAACTGTTAAATAGTCCTGATTGCAGTAACAACTCGAAAAAGTCAAAAACAATGTACTTTTTTTTTAAGTCTTGTAGGGTTTTATCACCTTTTTATATATATTTTTTTATGTTTTTTTCACTTTGATAGAAGTCTAATTATACAAACACATGTTCAAAAGTGATATGCTCCCATGTCTAATATGTTTGTATTATAGAATATTGTTGAGGAAAGTGCCTAGATGTATCCAAAAATAGAGAAGATTTACAAATTTAATATAAATGACAATTAATATATCTATTTGGAAGCCCACTGATACTAGTAAATAGCTTAGTTGATCTATTTGGTTGATTTTCTTCTCTATGAGAGGATTAATATCCATAGGCACTTCTACGGTGTTTCACTATGGGACTTTAACTAACATTCCTTTTTTCCTTTTTATTGTGTTTTTTTTTTAGCCTAACAAGCTACCGTTAGGCTCATTCTCTTATAAGAGTGAGATCCCATTTGCGTCCGTCTTGTGAGCCGATGGTGGAATGCATAATGGCTGCCAAGTGGAACGCACGCATCATTGAAAGGAGCCAGACTATCAGTGCACAGGAAATAATGTCTAATCATATGATCTGATGACAAGAAACCGGGAGAATCAATTTAAAACGATTATATATAACCGGAGATGCAGAACAACACCTACTGGACCACCAATGAGAAGAGATATGGGCCATATAAAAAAAGTGACTCAGGGTGCAGGGATTATATTGCTGCTTTTTTACATGGTAATTTTGTATAGCTTTGTTTTGCACTTTATTTGGTTGCTTTGATTATTCAATGCTCCCTGAGGAAGATCATGTAGGACCTGATATAGCACCAATTAATTTTATTTTGTTTGCTTTTAATTACTGTTTTATAAATAAAGCAGAAAATATATATTTTTCAAACTTGAGTCCGGTCCTTCATGCTGCAGAGTTACCGCTGGGAAGAGAGAAGCTTTGAATTAGCCCCCCTTCTTTATTCTGTGAGTGCAATCCAATAGTGCATTGTAATATATTTTCTATACAGTGTTACACTATTATGTATGTTTTCTTTGTAGATTTAAAGCTGCTTCCTCCATATTTTTGGTTGCATCTATATTCATCCTGTGAGTGCATATTTTCCTGTGCATGTAGCTGCACTTTATATTGTATTCCACTATTGTATTTGTCTGTTTTTGAAGATCTACAGCTGGATCGTCTATACACTTTCTGTAAAGGGTCATCTAATGTTTAAACTTCCTTTATTGTAAATCCTGTTTCATTTAGAATTTCTTATGTTCTGTTGATAGCATTTTAGGTCATGCAGGTGCCTTCTGTATGTAAATAAAGTTTAATTTGCAGAGCAGGAGAAAAAAAATGTCTAAAGCAGGTTAAAGTATGATTGAACATTAAACTTTTTTTTTTAATAAAGACTGTGGGAATCACAGCCAGAGGAGGTGTGGCTAGGGCTACATAAACTAATGGCAGAGAATTGAACAGTAAGACTACAGGGGCATGATCTATACAACCAAACTGCTTAAGCTTGTTTTGATGCCTATAGTATCACTTTAATTTATAATAAAACAGCAAAAGTGATAGGTGAGAGCACTCTATGCTACTTTACCCCTTTTAGCATATATAAGCCAATCACTCTTGAAAAATCTGAAATCAAGAATAGAACAAACATAGGGTAATAACGCAGCCAATAAGTAAATGTGAAGTCTGTAACTAGTTAAACTCACATGGTCATGAGCCACTTAGAAAGCTGGCTCAGACTAACAGCATGTCATATCAATAGCTGGATTTTGGAACTTCAAATTGGCTCCCCTCTGTGGTCCTTAGGTCTTTTCTGTTCCAATACTCAGGATGCAAATAGTATTAAAAAACAAGAAACTTTATTGGACACACTACGGGTGCCCGAATACAAATAAAATAAAAGTAAATACTTTTGTCAGGAAAGTCCACTTGACATAAATAAGATAACTCGACGCGCTTCGGCAAAATAGCCTTTTTCAAGAGTTCATCCTTCCTGCTCTTTCTAGTCCTTTTTTAAATGCCGTCCTTTGGCGCTTTTTTTTCTCCGGTCCGTCCTACTTCCTTTTTCCGGTTTACGGTCTCCGGTCGCATTTCCAGATGCAACGTCCATTGAATATGACGTCATGACGTTCTCTCCACAATAACGTCATGACGTGTATATCGGGGGCGGAACAGCTTACCGTGCGGACATTGCCCAAATTAAAGATGGACCATTTAACACTTAAAACATTCTCTTCTTTAGTCCTGTAATACCTTTCATTTTAAAGGATTTTAATATATAGTCAATTAAATTTAACAGCATAAGAAAGTATACATAAAAAAGAAGAAGAACAAAAATAAAAACGGATTTAACCTATTATACTAGAAAAGAGAAAATTGGGAAAAGCTATTAGCACTCTTATTAAACAATCTCACTTTGATTGGCATCCTTAAATACATACTAAACATATACACCTTTAGATAAAGGTAGGATTTGAGATTAACCCAAAAACTAATTGTACAAAAGAAACTTTATAAAATTGTTTAATAAAACAAATTTCAATGGAAATTTAGTTATCCTATTAAAAGTAATAAAATTATAAAAAAAAAAAAAAATTATAAAAAAAAAATGTAAACTATATATAAAAAATATATTCATTTTTAATAAAAAAAAAAATATATATATATATATATATAATATATATATATATATATATATATATATATATATATATATATATAAAAAATATATATAAAATATATAAAATGTTTAACCAGGAGAACAAGCCAATTCCAAAGGGGGATTATAAATATGGAGTAATCTCAAAATCTACATTAAGACCTTGTGGTATTAAGGTATCCATATTAAAAATCCACTTCATTTCAGTTCTATTAAGTAAAGTGTCTAGATCTCCCCCTCTCCAATGTACATCAACCTTTTCTATTGCTACAAATTCTAACTCTTTGGGGTCACTATTATGGTGTTCCATAAAATGTTTTGAGACACTATGATTTATAAATTTACAATTTATATTATAAATGTGTTCCCTAATTCTAGTTTTGAGGTTACGGGAGGTTCTACCTATATACTGTAGTCCACATGGACACGTTAGCATGTAGATAACATTTTTACTATTACATGTTATAAAGGATTTTATATCGTATTTGTAACGGACCGTTTCAGCAGACAAGGGGTTAAAATCGTTTAGGCGATATTACCCTTTCTGAGAGACAGGCACAGCTACTGCAGAACACCAAACTCCCGGACTGGATACAAAATAGCACTCCAAACTGGAACCTCACGAATAGCTGCTAGCAGACGAACAGGAAAAGCATACATCAGCTTACACTCCTGGCAATCAGTCTCCAACAGCATACAGTGAATCCCCCCCAAGAACGAGACAAGGCTCCGTGTTGAGGGTCAAGCAGTGGTCTCAGGTGCTGGCACACCCAGCCTGGTTTTTATTACAGTCTTTGCAAATACAGGACCGCCCACAGGGAGGTATAAAACAACCAATCACATCACAGTTACATCCCACATATTCCCTCCCCTTATCCTGAGAGGAAACTCAATTACACATACAGTTAAAACATACTTTTTACCCAACTTTCATAACTCTAAAACCATACATCACATTCACATAAAAATCACATATTCACAATCAATCCATTCAGAGGAACAACATGAATCAGACCAGGGGTTCAAAAGTTAGTAAAAGTATCTTTTGGGGCCTGGCTGGCACATGGCTATCTGGCCCAGACTGGTTTCAGAGTCTTCTATCCTGGAGATAAAGGAGAAGTAATCCAATTACCTCCCAGGACAGAGACCAGACTCCATTATGCACATGGGGACACAAAGACAGTAAAACACTTTAAAATACATAAAGTCACCTTTTACACATAACACACAAACATTTCACATATCCCCAGATAGCTGGGATCTGAGCGCACAAAACTACCGAATAGCGCTCAGATCCTATTCACACAGTTCAATTGCCATGGAGCCGAAGTCTTTAACTACACAAATGGGTTCCATGGCTGTGCTATCTGGGTTAACACATTCACATAAAGTCTGGTCCATAGTCCAAAGGCAGCAGGCGGGCAACCAGGCTCATCCAATGCAATGTGGCGAGATTGGTCTCGTCACAGCATTCATTTTTGGTAATATAAGATAAAAATGTATCTTTCTTTCTATATTTTCTTTTCCTTGATTTACACCCCCTACATTCCCCACAGTAATAAAAACCATTTGGTTGTTTTAAAAAGTTATTATCACTCTTATCAATATCTAAAAATTCGTTAATTTATCATCTGTTTTTAAAATATGCCAATTTTTATTAATTATTTTCCTCAGAATACTACTTTGAGTACAAAAATTAAAAAAGGGGTACTTCTTCTTCTTCACTCTGAATCTTATTCTTACTTTTATACTTTAAAAGGGATTGTCTATCAATTGTGCCAACTTCTTTAAATGTTTTTTTTTCCAAAGAGGTGTTCTTATAACCTATTTCTTCAAGTTGTCCTATTAATCTTTGTGTTTGTTATAAAAAAATCCTCGTTTTCAGTATAGGTTCCTTTTGATTCTCAACATCTGACCCTTTGGAATATTTTCCAACCATGGTCTGAAGTGGCAACTTTTGCAGTCAATGAAACTATTGACGTCAACAGTCTTAAAATGAGTTCACTTTAATTTATGTTCATCCAACCCTCCTTATGTCTTACATAGACAGTGTAGTGACAAGATATTGGTAAAATGAAGGTATGGGCAAGATATAAAGGCCAAGAATCCCCGGCTAGCAGGTAGGCGTTTAGATTTGGACCCCCTGAATCAGTGGCGTACATACCGGGGTCGCAGGGGTCGCGGCTGCGACCGGGCTCGGCCCAACAGGGGGCCCGGCCGCCCTGCGACCCAGGTATGTACCCACAGGGCCAGCCTCTTCTGCTGGGGGGCCCAGGTGCTGGCCACCTCAGGGCCCCCCGAGGCTGGCCCTGCTGTCACACGGCTGGCGGGCGCGCGAGGGAGCACTGTCCCCTGTTTGCTCCCTCTTCACCTCCCTCGCGCACCGCACTGAAACCGGAGCCGGAAGATGACGTCATCTTCTGGCTCCGGTATCAGTACGCGGCGCGCAAGGGAGCTGAAGAGGGAGCACCCAGGGTACAGTGCTCCGTCGCGCGCCCGCAGGACCGGCCAGCCGGGTGACCGCCCCCCCCCAGGAGCCCAGCAGCACCACTGGACCCCAGGGAATCCCCTCAGATCTCCCACGGGTAAGGAGGCTGGGGGGATTAAATTTAAAAAAAAAAAAAAACGTGTGAGTGTGTTAGTGAGTGTGTTAGTGAGTGTGTTAGTGTTAGTGAGTGTGTTAGTGTTAGTGAGTGTGTTAGTGAGTGTGTTAGTGTTAGTGAGTGTGTTAGTGTTAGTGAGTGTGTTAGTGTGTGTTAGTGAGTGTGTTAGTGTGAGTGTGTTAGAGTGAGTGTGTTAGAGTGAGTGTGTTAGTGTGAGTGTGTTAGAGTGAGTGTGTTAGAGTGAGTGTGTTAGAGTGAGTGTGTTAGTGAGTGTGTTAGTGAGTGTGTTAGTGTGTTAGTGAGTGCGTTAGTGTTAGTGAGTGTGTTAGTGTGTGTGTGTGTTAGTGAGTGTATTAGTGTGTGTGTTAGTGAGTGTATTAGTGTGAGTGAGTGTGTTAGTGGGTTAGTGTTAGTGGGTTAGTGTTAGTGTGTTAGTGTTAGTGAGTGTGTTGGTGTTAGTGAGTGTGTTGGTGTTAGTGAGTGTGTGTTAGTGTGTGTGTGTTGGTGAGTGTGTTAGTGTTAGTGTGTTAGTGAGTGTGTTAGTGTTAGTGTGTTAGTGAGTGTGTTAGTGTTAGTGAGTGTGTTGGTGTTAGTGAGTGTGTTGGTGTTCATGTGTGTGTGTGTTAGTGTTAGTGGGTGTGTTAGTGAGTGTGTTAGTGTTAGTGAGTGTGTTGGTGTTAGTGCGTGTGTTGGTGTTAGTGAGTGTGTTGGTGTTAGTGCGTGTGTTGGTGTTAGTGAGTGTGTTGGTGTTAGTGAGTGTGTTGGTGTTAGTGAGTGTGTTGGTGTTCGTGTGTGTGTGTTAGTGAGTGTGTTAGTGAGTGTGTTAGTGTTAGTGAGTGTGTTAGTGAGTGTGTTAGTGAGTGTGTTAGTGTTAGTGTGTGTGTGTTAGTGTGTGTGTAGAGTGTGTGTTAGTGAGTGTGTTAGTGTTAGTGTGTGTTAGTGTTAGAGTGTGTGTGTGTTAGTGTGTGTTAGTGTTAGAGTGTGTGTGTGTGTTAGTGTGTGTGTGCGTCTGTCACTGAGTGTGTGTCTGTCAGTAAATGTGTGCGTCTGTTCATGAGAGTGTGTGTGTGTCTAAAGCACTTACCTTTCTCCAGCGCCGGACTCCCTTGGCGCTGGGGATCTCTCCGTCCCGATCCGCCTCTCAGCTCCGAATGCACATGCGTGGCAAGAGCCACGTGCGCATTCAAACCGCCCATAGGAAAGCATTACTCAATGCTTTCCTATGGACGTTCAGCGTCTTCTCACTGTGATTTTCACAGTGAGAATCGCAGAAAATCCTCTAGCGGCTGTCAATGAGACAGCCACTAGAGGCTGGATTAACCCTCAGTGAAACATAGCAGTTTCTCTGAAACTGCTATGTTTTCAGCTGCAGGGTTAAAACTAGAGAGACCTGGCACCCAGACCACTTCATTGAGCTGATTTGAGCTGGGTGTCTGTAGTGGTCCTTTAAGTGTATGTGTTTATGCATGCACTGGCGTACATACCGCGGTCGCACGGGTCGCAGCCCTGCGACCAGGTGCCCGCCGCATGTGTTGCGGCCCCAGCCCGCGCAGAGTAAGCGCGGGGGGGGGGGGGCCCACGGATCAGTTTTCGCACTGGGGCCCCATGGGTTGTGTGTACGCCACTGCCCTGAATATTGCATATTTTTTCCTGGGAGCTTGAAGATTTTACTGCATATGCAAGGCTGCACATTATCAACCAAATATTCTCACTGACATGTTTATTCTCATAATGGTTGTTGAGAGGGTCCAGATACAACACAGAATATGTTATTTAAAATGCCTTGTAATCCCGTTTCCAACATGTTTTTTTCTTAATGTCTGTTTTTTATCATGATTATCATTCAGTTGAAGGTGACAATTTATATCACATAAGTAATTTCAAATCAAGGATATTTTGCAAGTTTTGTGATCTCAGCTTTTTACCTTTCATAAGTTTTACTTTATGATATCTTGGTGAAGAAATAGTTTGCTTTGCATAAAAAATTTTTTTTATTAAATAGTGAGATGAAAGGGACACTCCAGGCACCCAGACCACGTCTGCCCATTGGAGTGGTCTGGGTGCCAACTCCAACTACCCTTAACCCTGCAACTGTACATATTGCAGTTTTCATAAACTGCAATATTTACCTTGCAGGGTTAACTCCTCCTCTAGTGGCTGTCTTTTTTTTGTTGTCAATCTTTCTTTTATTAAGGCACGGATGAAGGGTACAGAATAAAGAAAGGGAAATGCAAGGATTTACACAGAGTAGGGTCAATATAGCGATAGCACCGTTAGATACATTTCCACATTATTTTTCAATGCCTCATTTTTATATTATTTTGAGAGTCGCTTAACTTACATTTATCTTAACTAAACATAAAACATGAATAAGTATTTGCATATATATAACAAGAGGAGAGCAGGCTGTTAAACATTATTGATTGATCTATATCGGAGCCACAGTATTTAGGGGTTAACAGAGGTGGCTTAGCTTTGTGGTTGTGTTTCCAGTTAAACTCGTGACACTCAGGTAACCAAAGCGAAGAGTCATCAAAGTGTTATATTGGCAAGTTATCTCAATGTATGGCTATTGCCATCTGAAGCATTACAACACGTAGGAAGGCTTAAATTAATGGTAAGGCTTAGAGTATTGGTAATACTGGCGCGTTTGTTACGAAATGAGCCAGCTTTAAGGATAGGCACATATTAGCTGTAGGCATAAATTCTAACTGTATTCAATTTACTAGCTAGAGTGAGTTAGTAAGATATAGCTGGATTAACTTTTATCATACACGTTAGGCAGATCATACATTTCAATCTGAGTAGTAATACATAGCTCCTCGCTTGCAGTGCCTGCCAGGTAGTGCGGATAAACAGAGCTTTGTTTTATGCATGAATCGGCTTAACAACGGTTTTAGAGCAGGCAGGGTGATTTCTGACGGCGTCATTGCACCAATATTAGTGATATCGTAATGACACAAGCTTACTAAGTACGGCTGTGTGTATGAAGGATACAGCCTGATTATAATAGTGCAGGCATGGGAAACTCAATGCCGGCTTAAATTATGTAAAATTAAATACTGTAAAAGGACAGAGAAAACTGAGGCTAGCAAGAGTATGTGAATTTCAGCTGGTGTCAGGGAGAAATAAACAGTATAAACAGAATAAACAGTATAACCTTGCAGCACTAGCTATGCAGGTTGGGCATTATAATGCTTTTGAGCAGGCTTAGTCTAAAAGTGTCAGTATCGCTGGTGTCACAGGCTAGGTCGTCTGATCACATAGGTTACCAAATTTAAGCGATCAAGTCCAATGAGACTGGTTGCCGTCGTCTAGAAAGCAATGTCCCGGTGTGGGTAGCCAGTAGAGGTTGCTAAATGGTGTCCGCACGGACAGTACAGGCTGTGCCCCAAGGTGCTTTCGGTTGTGGGCGGCGTGGAGTGGGGCTGCGGGCCGGCGGGCCATCTGTCAGCCGATGCCCCTGCTGGGGAGGCTGGCATCTCGCGCTGATCGAGTCAGCAGGGGTTTGGCAGGTTGTAGAGATGAGGAGTGAGCACCCCAGCCCCAGGCCGGTATGAAGGCCAGCACCTGCGGGCCACAGACACGGGATCTCGCAGTTGAGGCCGGGTCTTCCCTCTGTTGGGCGCCTTGGAGAGCTCGGATGTTTCGCCATCGCCTGCGACGGTTGGGCTTCCGGCGGTGTGGCTGGTGCCGTGGAGGTGTTCTCCGGGGGGCCTTTGGCCCAGGAAGGAGTGCGGTGTGGTCAGACTTTCCTTGCCCCTGCGACTTTCCCGTGGCTGTTGGGTAAGTAGTTGTTGATGATTGCAGCGCTTTCGGGTGGCCCCTGGCTTGAGAGTGGTTAGGTATCACTTTCTTCCCATGTACTGGGGCCCCTTGCTGGTCGGCAGTGGGTCGAGCGTGTGGATTGGGAGGCCTCCGAGGTTTGTCCCACCGGCTTTGGGCTTTGGTGATTACCTGCCCGCTTGGGAGTCCCTCTTGATCAGTCTCGGGCGAGTTCCCTTGTGTGGACAGGGGAGAGTCTCTCATTCTCCTCTCCAGCCTAAGCCAGAAGGCCTCAAAGATGGCGCTGATTCTGTCGTCTGAGGTTTGCTGTGCCTCTGCCGGGGGCCCACGTGGGTGGTCCGCCATGTCGGGATCAGTCAGCTTAGCTTGTAGTTGTTGCCTTAGAGCAGGTGAACGGCCTCCCGGGACCGGGATAATCCCCGCCGGTCCATAGGGGGAGGGCGTGGGCCCGTATTCAGCCTTCCAGCCTCGTGTGGCAGCGGGAGAGCGGCCGTCTCTCCCGCGCCTGTCGGCTTCGTAGGGCGAACGGAATAATCTCTCCGGTAGCTCTGCATAGTGGGAGTCGTTAGAAGCCCCTTAGCGCCACCGCTATCTCGGTAGCCTTATAATTCGAGTTTAGGTAGTTTTGGGGCTGTTATATCGAAATCTTTGCCTCTGGTAGCAGGAGCTGTTCCGATTAGCGTCCGCTCTGCTTGGCGGTCAGGCCCCGCACCTCCCACTGAAGGGGATTTAACCCCTTCAGCAACCTAGGGTGGGAGGTAGAGGGGACCTGCAGTGCCAGGAAAACATTTTTTTTCCTGGCACTGGAGAGTCCCTTTAAGGAACAGAGCAGACTGCGCAGATCTTTTATATCAATGTTAGTCTTTACAGAAGCACCACCTCTGAGAAATGCATGTTCTGGGTGTGACTCCAATTCCATTTTTCTGTGTATGTTTGGAGTCTAGACCAGATTCCGTTGTTGGGGTTGTGCACCCCATGCACTATAGGTGCCCCTTTCAAGGTGAACACTAAAAAAACATACATTTGAGGAGAATTTCTGAAAGCAGTAAGTTTATCTCTAATATAAAAATTAGACTAGGACCCACCGATATTTGGGTTCTGTGATGTAATGGTGGGCTTAACACAATATATGGTGTAACTGAATCACCATATTTGTTTCCTAAGACAGGGGATTTTAAGTAGCCATGTAAAACTTAAAACTGTATTTGTTTATTGTGTGTACCCTGTTTCCTCAACTTTATTTTGTATATATTTTGGTCTTCATGGCAGCACAACGAGTATGCCCCCAATTCCATTTTTTTCTGAGATACCTTTAGAAGAGACTAGCAAAACAGTCTTTCTCTTGCATATTGGTTCTTAAATAACCTCAACTTTAGTTTATAGGTCCTATAGTCCCAAATCATGTAAATATTTTTTAAGTAGCTGTTGGCAAGGCAGAATTAAAGTTTAATATAATTAAATTATTTCATAAAACCATGAGTGTTATATGGGAAAGTCTCATTTAAAGGGACACTGTAGGTACTGTATCTGCTTCATCTCATCAAAGTGGTTATAGTGTCTGGAGTCCCCTTGCACCATCTTTCCATTTAGTGTTAAACCATTTTTTTTTTCAATTTGTAATTTATTGTATTTGTAAAAAAGAAAAGATCAGAGGGGTACAGAAAAAAATATAGAGGTGGGGGTACAGCAGTTTTAATAGTGCATTCTATCATCAACATTTAAGTTCAGCACAGCATCACAAGGTTGAAATATAATCGAACAATGTTCTACAAATGATCTACCCCACGTGGGGCACTTGAGAGAGACTTAGTCTACCTGAACCCTTTTTGGAGACCAAGTCTGCATTCTAGCTAGTATGGTCAGTTTACCTAGTAGTAAGAAGTTGCTGAGTCCACTGCTGCCTCCCTACATGGGTGCCTTGTATAGGGATAGAAGGGATAATTTCTACTTTTTTTTCTTTCTTTGGTTTATTGTGTAACTGTCTGTGATTGGATCTGTCTGTTTTATTGTTTTTCCTTGTATTTCACCCAAGGCGTCCATATCTCGTCCACCACATGTCTTTGTCTAACTGTAAGAGCCCCCATGAGTTCCATGCTATAGTATATATCCACCTTTTCTATCAGATTACATGGGGAAGGTGTGTGGGTGCTCTTCCACTGTAGGGCTATTAGATGGCGGGCAGTTAGTGAGATAAATTGGCCCTAGGCCTTTTGGTAGAATTAACTTCTGTTCATGGGCACAAAAAGAAGGTAGCTGTGGGGATCTAATGGTCCAAATGGGATTTTGCATGTTCCTGAGTATCGTTTCGACCTTTACCAAAGTGGTTTAAATTTAGCACATGACCTCCATACATGAAGCATTGTTGCCTCTTCTGTCCCGCATCTCCAAGATGTGGAAGGTACTGAGGGGATTAGGTACCACCAAAAAATTAGTTTGTGGTGTGCCTCGATATGGTGGTAACACTGAGTTATTCCCTTAAAGCCTCCAACCAGTCTTCGTCTGAAAAGGTTGCCCCACAGTCTGTCTCCCACATATCTCTATAGGAGAACCTCTGTTGTGGTAATGTTTCCTCTAGTAACTTGTAGCTAGTGTTTTGTCCCATAAGTGTAACATAAGTTTAGTGGTAGGGGATAGCGCTGGTATTTCGCGTCTGTACAGCAGTGGAGTCCACAGAGCTTCTAGTAGAGAGGGTTCTACTATTCGTTGTTTCTCTATATCCACCCATCCTAGCACTCCCATGCCTCCCCTCCCAGTAGGTTGCTAAAGGAGAGTTAGGGGAAGCCTTTTTTGTTCCCTCATATGTATTGTGTGAGAAAATGTTGAAGCAATTTACAATAGAAGGGAGAAATGGACACGAGGATCATCCTAAAAATGTATAGGATTCATGGTAGTATCATCATTTTGGTGGCGTTGATCCTTCCTGCCCATGATAGCGGCATTGCTTTCCATTTCTTTAATTCTGTTTTACACCTTTGGAGGAACGGAGTATGGTTGTAAGAGTGGTTCAGTTTGTAATATTAGATTGCGCTGTACATTTTCAGAATGGAGAGAGCGGCTGGTAGGGAATGGACCGGGTTGCTTAATGTCAGGATGATATCATCTGCAAAGAGTGACAGTTTGTGTTCAGTGTTGACAATGGTAATGCCTGTTATCTCAGAGCTTTTGCGTATGGTTGGTGCAAGGTGCGAGGTGCTCTAGTGAAATGATAAATAGGAGGAGGTATTCCGTTTGACGGGTTCCGTTTGATATAGAAAATGGACTAGACACAAAGCCCGTGGTAAGTACTTGAGCTGTCGGGTGGTTATACAGTGCCATTATTCCTCTTATTATAGGTGGGGAAAATCCAACCTTGATGGCCACGTACAATTCAAGAGGGAAATGGGTTGGAAATTAGCGCACTGAGTGGGGGTCTTGACTGGTTTTGGGAGAGTGGAGATGTGTTGTCTTTTTGTTGTCTGCAAGCGTCTGGGTGTCAGGCCTTCAGCGTGTACTCTGCCAACCTCTGCAAGTGCACTTTGCCACTCATATCTGGTGTCACAATAGCGTGCCTTTAAAAAGCAAAAAAGTTTTTCACTGTAAGCTAATAGCAGTCAGTGTCCTTCAAGTAGGTGTCAGGCCTTCAGCGTGTACTCAGCCAACCTCTGCAAGTGCACTTTGCCACTCATATCTGGTGTCACAATAGCGTGCCTTTAAAAAGCAAAAAAGTTTTTCACTGTAAGCTAATAGCAGTCAGTGTCCTTCAAGCGGGTGTCAGGCCTTCAACGTGCACTTTGCCACTCATATCTGGTGTCACAATAGCGTGCCTTTAAAAAGCAAAAAATAATTCACTGTAAGCAAATAGCAGTCAGTGTCCTTCAAGCGTGTACTCTGCCAACCTCTGCCAGTGCACATTGCCACTCATATCTGGTGTCACAATAGCGTGCATTTAAAAACGAAAAACTTTTTTCACTGTTATAGATTGAATAGCAGTTAGTTGTCTGCAACCGTCTGTGTGTCAGGCTCACAGTGGATACTGTGCCCACTTGCCCAGTGCCACCACTCATATCTGGTGTCACAATAGCTTGCATTTAAAAACAAAAACATGTTTTTCACTGTAATAGATTAATTAGCAGTTAGTTGTCTGCAAGCGTCTGTGTGTCAGGCCAACAGCGTGTACTCTGCCAGTGTGCACAGTGCCACTCACATCTGGTGGCACAATAGCATGCATTTAAAAACCCACACACTTTTTTTCACTGTTATAGATTGAATAGCAGTTAGTTGTCTGCAAGCGTCTGTGTGTCAGGCCAACAGCGTGTACTCTGCCAAACTCTGCCAGTGCACATTGCCACTCATTTCTGGTGTCACAATAGCGTGCATATAAAACCCAAAATTGTTTTTCACTGTTATAGATTGAATAGCAGTTAGTTGTCTTCAAGCGGGTGTGTCAGGCCTACAGCGTGTACTCTGCCAACCTCTGCCACTGCACAGTGCCACTCATATCTGGTCTCACAGTAGCTTGCACGCATAGTACCACTAATCCAAAAAAAAATGACAGGCAGAGGCAGGCCATCGTGGTGCTGTGATCCCCTTTTGCCCTAGAATAATTTCCTGTTTTCAGAGGCCACGTACCCTGAACTTGAAAAGTTCTGAGGACATAGTTGACTGGCTAACACAGGACACCCAATCTTCTACAGCTTCCGCTCGGAACCTTGACGCACCACCCTCCTCCAGCTTAGCTTCCGCCACCTCTCAAGATACCACTCACCCGCCTGCCGCCACCACCAACACTAGCACCACAGCTGCTTCACTTGGTATGTCAGAGGAGTTATTTACACATCCGTTTGAAGAAATGAGTGATGCGCAACCATTATTGCCAGAGGATGTAGATAAAAGGGATATGTCTCAGGCAGGCAGTGTTACACACATGGACGTACGGTGTGATGATGATGATGTTGTACCCGCTGCTGCTTCCTTTGCTGAGTTGTCAGATACAAGTGAAGCGGTTGATGATGACGATGCGTCCATGGATGTCACGTGGGTGCCCGCTCAGCAAGAAGAAGAACAGGGCAAAAGTTCAGATGGGGAGACAGAGAGGAGGAGGAGGAGACGAGTTGGAAGCAGGGGGAGGTCGTCGCAAGGAGCTAGTGATACAGTCAGACAGCATTCATCAGCACCCTGGGTAAGCCCGACAGCACGCCAATCAACGCATGCTGTGTCCACCACCAGAATGCCGTCATTGCAGAGCTCAGCAGTGTGGCATTTTTTTTGTGTGTCTGCCTCTGACAACAGCGATGCCATTTGCAACCTGTGCCAAAGGAAGCCGAGTCGTGGGAAGTCCAACACCCACCTAGGTACAACTGCTTTGTAGGCACAGCTTTGTAGGCACATGATCGCACATCACAAACGCCTATGGGATCAACACATGAGTACAAGCAGCACACAAACTCAAAGCCGCCATCCTCCTCCTGGTCCAGCATCTTCAGCCACGTCAACCACTGCTGTCCTCCTTGCCCCCTCTCAACCATCCGCCACTCCGTCTCTCGCCTTGAGCAGTTCCCGCTCATCTGCCCACAGTCAGGTGTCTGTCAAGGACATGTTTGAGCGTAAGAAGCCAATGTCAGAAAGTCACCCCCTTGCCCAGCGTCTGACAGCTGGCTTGTCTGAACTATTAGCCCGCCAGCTTGTATCATACAAGCTGGTGGAGTCTGAGGCGTTCAAAAAATTTGTGGCTATTGGGATACCGGAGTGGAAGGTACCCGGACAAAATTGCTTTGCACAAAAGGCAATCCCCAACCTGTACTCGATGCTGTGCAAAAGAAAGTAATGGCATGTCTGGCACACAGTGTTGGGGCAAGGGTCCATCTGACCACTGATACCTGGTCTGCAAAGCATGGTCAGGGCAGGTATATCACCTACACTGTGCATTGGGTAAACCTACTGACGGCTGCCAAGCATGGAATGCGTGGCTCTGCAGAGGAGTTGGTGACACCGCCACGACTTGCAGGCAGGCCTGCTGCCACTTCCTCTACTCCTCCTACTCCATCCTCTTCCATAACCTCCTCGGCCGAGTCCTTTTCTGCTGCTGCATCTTGCTCCACATCAACGGCACCCCCCCAGCTCCCCAGGTACTATTCCACATCCCGGATACGGCAGTGTCACGCCGTCTTGGGTTTGACTTGCTTGAAAGCAGAGAGTCACACCGGACAAGCACTCCTGTCCGCCCTGAACGCACAGGTGGAAAAGTGGCTGACTCCGCAGCAACTGGATATCGGCAAAGTGGTTTGTGACAACGGAACAAATTTGATAGCGGCATTGAAGTTGGGCAAGTTGACACATGTGCCGTGCATGGCACATGTGTGTAATCTGATCGTACAATGCTTTGTGCATAAGTACACAGGCTTACAGGACGTCCTGAAGCAAGCCAGGAAGGTGTGTGGCCATTTCAGGCGTTCCTACACGGCCATGGCGCACTTTGCAGATATCCAGCGGCGAAGCAACATGCCAGTGAGGCGCTTGATTTGCGACAGCCCAACACGTTGGAATTCATCACTCCTAATGTTCGACCGCCTGCTCCAACAAGAAAAAGCTGTTAATGAATATTTGTATGACCGGGGTGCTAGGACAGCCTCTGGGGAGCTGGCAATTTTTTTGCCACGTTACTGGACGCTCATGCGCAATGCCTGTAGGCTCATGCATCCTTTTGAGGAGGTGACAAACCTAGTCAGTCGCACTGAAGGCACCATCAGCGACATCATACCATTTGTTTTCTTCCTGGAGCGTGCCCTGCGAAGAGTGCTGGATCAGGCCGTAGATGAGCGTGAAGAGGAAGAGGAAGAGTTGTGGTCACCATCACCACCAGAAACAGCCTTATCAGCATCGCTTGCTGGACCTGCGGCAACACTGGAAGAGGATTGTGAGGAAGAGGAGTCAGAGGAGGAATGTGGCTTTGAGGAGGAGGAGGAAGACCAACCACAACAGGCATCCCAGGGTGCTCGTTGTCACCTATCTGGTACCCGTGGTGTTGTACGTTGCTGGGGGGAAGAACATACATTCATTGAGATCACTGAGGAGGAGGAACGGTAAATGAGTAGCTCGGCATCCAACCTTGTGCAAATGGGGTCTTTCATGCTGTCGTGCCTGTTGAGGGACCCTCGTATAAAAAGGCTGAAGGAGAACGACCTGTACTGGGTGTCCACGCTACTAGACCCCCGGTATAAGCAGAAAGTGGCGGAAATGTTACTGAATTACAACAAGTCGGAAAGGATGCAGCATTTGCAAAATAAATTAAAAAGTATGCTTTACACAGCGTATAAGGGTGATGTCACAGCACAACGGGAATCTAACAGGGGAAGAGGTGAAAGTCATCCTCCTCCTCCCATGACCACGCCGGCAAGGACAGGACGCTTTAAAGACGTGTTGTTGATGGAGGACATGTGGAGCTTTTTAAGTCCTACGCATCACCACAGCCCTTCGGGATCCACCCTCAGAGAACGACTCGACCGACAGGTAGCAGACTACCTCGCCTTAACTGCAGATATCGACACTCTGAGGAGCGATTAACCCCTTGACTACTGGGTGTGCAGGCTTGACCTGTGGCCTGAGCTATCCCAATTTGTGATAGAACTTCTGGTCTGCCCCGCTTCAAGTGTCCTGTCAGAAAGCACCTTCAGTGCAGCAGGAGGTATTGTCACTGAGAAGAGAAGTCGCCTAGGTCAAAAAAGTCTAGATTACCTCACCTTTATTAAAATGAATGAGGGATGGATCCCGAAGGGACTGACAGTGGGCAATACATTCGACTAAAAAAGGCCCGTTGAGGGGGACGTAACAGGGATTAAACTGATAGGAATAGTACTACTTAACACACCTTATAATAACACAGAGAGAGGCAACGCAGAGAGAGGAGTCTGAAGAAGAGGAGTCAGAGGAGGAAGGTGGCTTTAAGGAGGTGGAAGACCAAAATCAGCAGGCGTCCCAGGGGGCTTGTTGTCACCTTTCGGGGACCCTTGGTGTTGTACGTGGCTGGGTGGAGGAAGAGAGACCTTCAATGACATCAGTGAGGACAAGGAACGGGACATGGCTAGCTTGGTATCCGACCTTGTGCAAATGGGGAGTTTGCGGTTGTGCAAATGGACTGTTTGCGGTTGTTTGCGGTGCGTTAAACGGGGTGTTTGGTCTGTCACTGTGAAATGGGCGTAACCCTTACACTACCTGATCGATACAACATCATACCTGATGTTTTAAAACACGTTATTCCAAACAATTTAGGAATGTTAGGTGATTTATGCCCTTTATGGATTAAAACCAGACTCTGCATCAACTATGTAATTTTCCATGGGAGTTTTGCCATGGATCGCCCTCCGGCATGCCACAGTCCAGGTGTTAGTCCCCTTGAAACAACTTTTCCATCACTATTGTGGCCAGAAAGAGTCCCTGTGAGTTTTAAAATTCGCCTGCCTATTGAAGTCTATGGTGGTTCGACCGGTTCGCCCGTTCGCGAACATTTGTGGAAATTCGTGTTCGCCATTAAAATGGTGCTATGTAAAAATTCCAAATCACATACTGTGTTTAGGATTTGAATACAAAACCACAGATTTTTATCTTGACACTGAATGCAACCTTGTGATTGCTGCAGATTTGCTTTAGTTAGCTGAATTATGACTGTATCATGGTAAATATGAGAATGGAAGGCAGTCATTTTCACATGATTTTGTCCACCTGTACAAATTATGTTTTTTAATGAAAAACCCTATATATGTATTTTAAAGGATTATTCTAGCCATGAACCATGATGTGGTTTTGGTGGATAGATCATGTCTCTCCAGCCCCTCCTGTTTAGGAGTGAAATTACATAGTTTTCTGCTGTCCAAGTCACACCTTCCCTGATTGTGACTCACAGAGCCTCCCTACACACACCTAGAAAAGAATGTTAGTAGAGTGTGTTTACTTTAGAAGTTTTGTTTATCTTCCTCTCTGTTAATTACCTGCCAGTGAAATAATCATCCTATGTGAGATTACATAATGCTACATAAAAAAGAAATAAAAAGAAAAATTATTCACAGACCGCAGACTTGTCTGCCAGTAATGACTTGTAAAGTTTGAAGACGGTGGGTAGGCTAGACTCAACCTCTGGAATTTGATTCTGGCCCCTGATTAGTCGGTCTCTGTCCTAAATTAATGAAACTACATGCCCTGGTTAACACCATAAATCTACATATATTTTGTAAACAACAACCTTATCAACAAAGTCCCTCTTTAGGAATATAGCCACACACTAACACTTTAATATCACATTAAATTTACAAAATTTGTATTGAAAGTGCAGAATGTGTGAAATATGGAGAAATCTGGGCTGCTACACTACCCTAAATGTGACAGGGGTCAAGCAGAGCATATTGTCAAAATTCCAAGTTTGAAACCCTAACTGCACAAGTCACTTATTTCACCAAGTAATTCCAAAGAAATGGGAAAACTTTTACACATTTAGTATCATTGAACACATGGGATATAACTGAACTCAAATTGGAGGATTTTATTGCACCACATACATGGGTACCTACTCTCTGCAAATATACACCTTTGTGTATGCATTTTGGATTTGATGATATCTTAAAAAACACAATCTCTGCACATTATTTGTTTACATTTTATAGAATATTATATTTAAAATAGTAATGTGCTTGTAATATGTGACCTGTCATATACAAAAAAAAAAAAATGAAATCCTATTCATATGATGTATTTCCAATGCTCAATGCAACTATAGGTCCTAGGCTATGATTTTCCCTTTCCTTTTCCTTATTTGCCAAATGACGAGAGGTTTCTCAAATATTGCCAGAACTTCCAATTAATGATCCTATTTAGGGGAAGTAGACAGTATCCCAGTTATCTCTGTCCAAGTTCTGTTAAATGTATTGTAATATTGCACTTTCTTCACTCAACTTACCACTCTCTACTCCATAAAGTTAATTGATTTGTTTTAATTATTATTCATTTCACTAGTTCTACTAGTCTGGTACCTAATGCATAATGGTACCTTAGGCATGCTCCTATTTCGCAGGAGTTAGACAGGGGCCCTGAAACGTAAGTTGCTTGGACCCTTTCACCCTGTGTGATGAGTGAAAGGGGGCACCAAACCATTAACCTGTCTAGGATCCTATGGGATCTTAATCCTTTTCTGGTTCACACAATCAGGAGAGTCATTTTAATAATTGTTTATATCAGACTGTCAAAACAGATGGTTAAATATGAACCTACATCCTGTTTTCTCTGCTGTCTAATCTAAATGGGAAAAAAAAAGAATAGAAAAAAATGGAATCCAACGTTAACAATTTATTAAATGTGGCAGTATAGTTTGTGCATTCAAAATGAATAAGCTAAAGACATAACATTCTGCATATGTATCAAAATCATACTTTATCAACGGATAGAATAAAGCAATTCAATAATCCTCAGAGTTGTATCATGTCTCTGTATATTGCAATTCATAGCAATTGTTTAAATACCTTTCTATGTCCTTATTTGTCCAAAATTATGAAATCACAATTGAACACATAATACCTACTATTATGTATTCCATTATCAATAGAATTGTTTTATTTCAGATTTAAAATGATGCTATGTGAAGTTAAACTAGACATGTCTTTGGAAGATATGTTATTTTTCATGGCATATATTCTTAATTTAAAATATTTCACTAGTATCATAATCCTTAATATTTTTTTTTGACTGGAGCCATGCACCCACCCTACCCGAATTAATGTGTAATGCGTTCACTAATAACAAAGTCCATAATATGTTCATATGCCCAATGCATTCTAATTACACATGTATCATTAAAACGAGAAAATCGTGTAAGATTGTTCATACAATGAATGCAGAACGTAATCTGGATTTACTAGGCAGGAAGACCACGGCTTTCTCTCTATTTTATGATTCTTCTTTTAGTTTGTAAAATTGTATGAAAGTAAGGAAACTGTAAATATTTCTGTTTTTGACAAGTGAAACAGCATATATTTTAAAAATGTCATTAGGTCTCCTTTATTTTTACTTTCCCACGTGTTTTCATTTACTGTCACGATTACATAAAAATGTTCAAAAGATTAAAAGAACTTCAAGAACTGACATTCATTTGAGCTACCATCGGCTTATACCACTGCAGGACCCAACATCCCATGGACAAGTGTTAGTTATATCTTCTATACCTCATCTGGCTTGCAACTTGAGGGTTGTTATCTCTGGAATGTTAAAAGGTTATGGTTGTGATTATATTTCTGCCATTATTCTATCCAGCTGGATAGAACTTTTTGAACGTCTCTTTACTGAATTTTTGGGTAAACATTTCATATCATAAAGAGTAACGTTCTACTAGAATTAACACTGGTACTCTCTGACATTATTCACTGAATATTTTCATTGTCTGTATCACTATATACAAACTTCACCATCCGGTAAGACCTGCCAGGACAAAACTCTGGAAAGAAGGTTTTAACTCTGTATCTTTATCAACTCCCCGTTTATCAGCCAAGGAATTCGACTATTTGCATAAAACAGTAGCTCTCAGTCAATACACCTTACTGCTCTTGCTAAAATAATAGATTATAAGTGTATTTGATTGAAAATATTTTTCTACGCCTGTGGGTAAATATTATGAAACTTTTTGGTAAACTTCCAGGATACGTTTCTAAAAATTTTAAAAAATGGAAAGTAAGAACAAACACATACACCACCATTTTTTTGAATCATGAACTTTATTTTTTTCAAATATAAACCCAAAACAACTGAATTAGCAAAATGTATTCTAACCCGATATTACACATATACGCACTCAAACACTCACAAATACACCAAAACTGTTACACATATACACACACTGTTACACGAATACACACAATTACCCATATACATAACAACTCTTCCATATACTCGCAGAAACACACACATACACTGTTACCCATATACATTCCCCCATCATAGATACACACAAACTGTTTCCCATATACACATTCACCCCACCACAGATACACACAAACTGTTATACCTATTTACAGATACACATTCTGTTACACATATACACTCACTATTATGCATATGCACACTTTCAGATACACACAAACTGTTACACATACTCACAGATACACACACAAACACAAACAGTGCAATTATTGCATCTTATGCAAATTCCATATGCCCAGTGATTCCTTTTGTGGAGCTCCTGACACCAACTGTGCATGCTGGGAATCAGTATAAAATAATGCCACATGCTCATGAATCCTGGGAACTGATGTTGATCCTCAGAATTGTAGCAGACATGTTTTATATTGACATTATTTAGGCACCTTACTCCAGCAAATCTTTCAACTGCCTTTCCTGGGGTGACACTTTTTACCAAGTTGGCTGCCATGCGAAAACAAGAAATGTATTTTCCTCCAGTCTCTGGTAGTGGTTAGGTTACCTCAGGGGCAGATCCAGAACCTAATCTCGGGAGGGGCACTTGTGGATTATTACAAAGGAAAACTCCAGGCATAATAACCACTACAGCCCTCTGTAGTGTTTATTGTGCCATGGTGCCCTCCCAGAATTAGTAATCAAACTGTTTAAAAACAGTTTTAAAACTTACAAGGGTTTGCTGAGCATCTGTCACAGAGGCAATCAGCTCTGGATCATGGACTGAGAGTGTCCGTGGAGAGCCAATGAGTACAGACATACAAAGCCAGACTTCGTTCTGTGGTATAGCTTCTGGCTGCAGTGGAGGCGGGCACCCAGCATATAGATACGTTTTCAAACTCTTTTTAAACAGTTTAAGTTTTTTTTATATATATGAACACTCGTGGGTCTTCTTGCTGCAGAAAAAAAGACAGTCTTGATAAAGGACCAATGGAGGTCAGAAATGTCGATTTTGCTTGATAGTAAAATGGAATAAAATTTTACTTTTTTCTGCAACAAGAAGACCCATGAATGCTCACTTATATATTGGCTTAATATGTACATATTGCTGTCATTAGAGCACCAGGGCAAATAAGCATATGAAGATTTGGTGAAAGTGTGAGCTATCACATCTTGTGTTAAAGGACCACTATAGGCACCCAGACCACTTCAGCTTAATGAAGTGGTGTGGGTGCCAAGTCCATCTAGGGTTAACCCTGCCTGCTGTAAACATAGCAGTTTCAGAGAAACTGCTATGTTTACATATGGGTTAATCCAGCCTCTAGTGGCTGTCTCATTGAAATCCACGGAGTGCTCTAAACATCAGGTGCTTTCCAATGTTACAGATGTGTGGCAGCTATCATTAGCAAATGCACACGGTGGTTGACCAGTGTGAAGGGGCCTTTGTAGCAGACTGGGTCCTATACCAGAGTACGCCCCAGTTTCTTGGCTCACCTCCCGCCCAGTGATTATGGCCCTGGGGGTATTGCCCTTTAAAGACAGTATTTGGGCATGATGGATTTTTATTATGTGGCTACTGGCCCTTTAAGCCCAGTGTATGGACTTCTATTAGACTGTGTATAGATTGTGTATAGGAAGGTGTACCCCTCCCTGTTTCCTGTCCCATTGTTCTCTAGCAGGGCGTTGTCCCAGGCACACTACCAAAATAGTTGGAACTGGTTTTGGGCTGGAAAGTTGGGCTGGAGAGCCATGCTTCAGTGGAACTAAAGGGAAATCCACCAAACTTTTAAACCCCATAACTCCCAAACCCCTGGTCCGATCTGGGTGATTTTTGAATATGTTATTCACCCAGATCAGGGCTATCAGGGCTATGTATGTGGGGTACATCTAGAAGTTACAGAAAAATATGTACATTTTAATTCTGTTAACAGATAAGCTGATGGGAGGAGATGTGTGGGTTGTACCTTGTACTTTATTGGTTAATGTACTAATTATTGTGGGTGGCTCCCTTGCATGGGAGCATTGCATAAAAGCAGGGGTTGTGTGATTAAAAGTGAGTTCTACTCCTGATACTGTGTGTCATCCAGTTATTGGGAAATGTGATGGGATACTGCTGGATTGTATTGCTGACTGTGCTGGATATGCTCTGGGATTTACTACTTGTTCCTGCATCCTCTGGATATATTGGTGGAATTAAGCTGTGAGAAATCAGCTCTCCGCTACAGCCTTAAACTCAGTGACATGACAGAGTCTCTCATGGGTCCCCTCTCTAGCCCAGACCAAAGTGGTCAGTCCACCCCTTCGCCTTATAAATCCCTGTGTTTTATAAAAAGATGAGTTAACTGTACTTACTGCATGTGACTATAATGCACAGGCAATTTTAGGACACTTTATCTAATAATAACATCAGTGTCCTAAGGAATACTAAAAAGCAGGGTAGTAACTTTGCTTTACCTTATTTTGGAATATCTATTGTATAAGACGAAAAAAAGAAAAAAAGCATTTTTGTTTCTGTGCTAATATTTCAGACCCGGTATAAAATATGGCAAGATATGTGATGCAATATTGTCTCTAAAATGTTGCATCCACACCAATATATTTGTAAAAGAAAAATGACTATATTAATTTTTTTTTTTTTTAATTTATTATAGATAATGAAGGGGGTAAATGAGTAGTACGTCTATTCTCCTCAAGACTAGTTCAAAATTTGTTTTAGATATCAAAAAGGTGCAATTTAAGTGCTTTCTAATCTGTTCTTGTAATGCACATTTTTGTTGGTTGTCAAGTACTCCCATAGGAATTGTTCTGTTTCCATGCTTATTTTTCTTTCTTTTTGGATTTAGTATCGGCTGGTAACAGAGTTGTGTGATGGCTGCAGCGTATAGTATGAATACAAATTGCATATCTATATTAAATGTGAATACTGCCATAACCCCATTTAAATGAAATCTGAGTGGCGTGTAAGGATAAGATTACAAAACTCTAACCGAGACCATACGTATATATCACACTGTAGTAAAGGTACATTTTGTAGAGCCTGTTCACTGATAATGCTTCACATTTCTTTGCTTTCTTTTAATGTTACAATGTATCATGTGGTATTAACATTTCCATATTACCTTTTATAAATGGCAAACCTGGTCTGTTGGGATTAAGAGAAATATATTGTTCATCTTAATTTTTTTTTTCTCATTCTGGATTGAAAACCAGTTTGCTCACTTTGTTCTGAATCATTGGTACATACCTCAAATCAGGAAGTTAATTAAAGGAACGCTATAGCGTTAGGAATACAAACTCGTATTCCTCACACTAACGTTTTAAACTATCCATTTAGGTCCTTGCCTTCTAAGGTGAGAGTTACTTACCTTTCAGTCCTTGCTGCTTCTTTCTTCATCCTGACACTTCTCATCTTTGGCTAAGATTATCAGTGTAGATAATGTCAGCCAATCCAATGTTTCCCCATAGGGAAAAATTCGGAGACTAGTGCATGTATGCGGAAAAACACAGTTTTGCCCAATCAAATGGTCTCTATGAGATCATCTGGCTAAATAAGCCAAGTTTAACTCAGCTATTGGGGTGGAAGCTCCTCTAGTGGTGGTCAGGGAGAAAGCCAGTAGAGGCGTGTTACATCTGCAATATTTTCAGTTGCAGGGTTAAAACTACAGGGACCTGTTAATTGAGCAAAAGGTGGTCTGGGTACCTATCAAGGCCTTTCTTTATTCTTATTCATATTTTCAACCCCAAAGTCCCATGCGTTACTAAAATCATTATTGCATGGGCGAGGTCTTAACCAATATTTATGTTGACAATTCCATAAAGTTTACCCCCTTACAAAACTTTAGCTCTCCTGCGACCTTTGATTTCCTTTCTGGCACAATTGAGATCCCGTGCAGTAAATCAATCGTTGTTTGTAACAGTCACCTGGGGACTTATGTAACAGTTTAAAAGGAGTTGGAGCCCAGTTGCAGGAGATGGCACCTTAAAAGACATTTATTGCCATAGTGCAACCTCTAAACCTCTTTGGACTCTTTTATATATAAAATCAAATATCTTGTTTGCACTTTTGTATATGTCTCATTTATATGCTTTTTACTGTTTGTAGTCCACAGTGATTTATTTTGGCGCAGCCTTGCATTACTGTTGCTGTTGTTCTCCTAATTGAAAAAGGGCTACAGTTGGATCAGCACTGCTTAATCCAGGCAAGGGGTCAGGAAGCAGAATAATGCTAAAAGAAACTGAAGCCCCCTGGTGGACAGCATGGCAGAGGACCTGACTGGGATGCTGGAGCTGTGAGTTCTGACATAGCCAATTTCCTTAGTGAAACAATAGCTCAAAGCCCAAAAAGATAACTGTTGGTCTTTGGAGAATTTAATATTGATTGGATGAATCCTTAAAATAATAGTTCTTGCTCGCTGTTTGCAGCTAAAGCAATTAATCTCCTCCCCAACTCACATTAACATTAAAAGCCATAATCATACCCTGCTCGATTGGTTCTCTCCACTTCTCCTGAATCCAGGAGGCAGGTGTTCTCCCTAAAAGTTTCAGTGACCACTACATAGTGTACTGCATGGGCAAAATAAAGCTACAAAATCATCTCCCAAGGTTAAAACCACCAAGTCCTTCAAAAAATGTAATCTTGAATCCTTTCTAAATGACATCAAGAACCTCCCATGGCACAGATTAAACCTGATTCCAGATCTAGACTGTGCAGTTAAATTCTTTCAGTCCGAACTCCGACAAGTTTAGAATTTGCATGCCCCACTGCGTAAGGTGAGATTAAAAAGGGCACATATGAATTGGATCACAGCTGACCTTATTCCAATGTACCAGTTTCGGGACTCAATGTGGTCAAAGTTCAAGCGACCTGGCTCTATAAATGATCACTGTGCATATAGACAATGGCATAATATATTAATGGATACATACCCAAACTTTGGAAGACTGCGAGAGTTGTGCTTATCCATACAAGTGGTGACATTACTTTGGTTTCTAGCTACCACCCAGTATTTGAAAAAATCTTAGAAAAACGCATCCATACGCAACTATGTTAGTATTACCAACAATCAAACTATCACGCATTTTCATTTTTGACAATATGATCAATGTGTAGAATTAATTTAATATATTCCTCCCATATATTTTGGTAAGGGATGAAATGATAAAAGGAAAATTAATATTATAATTTTAAATTTTGTTACTTTTAAATACCCCTGATTAACAATATAGAAATAACGTTTCCATTGGTGTACCTAGAGCATTTCCCATGTTTAAAAAAAAAATGAAAAATGATGTTTTCAAGAATATACATTGCACAAACTTGTAAGCTATATGTTAACTTGAAAGAATTGGAACTATGAAAAATAAATTATGAACGTATAAATTAATTAACCCCTTAGAGAACAGACCACTTTTAAAATTGTCTTACCGTTTGGGACCAGGGCTGTTTATACATTACTGCTCTGTTTGTGTTTAGCTGTAATTTTACTCTTACTCATTTATTGTACCCAGGGACGTATTAGCCGCGAGGCAAACAAGGCATTTGCCTTGGGCGGCACTTTCCAGGAAGTGGCAAAAAAACCTAACTAAAAACCTAACTAAAAATCCATGCGGGCGGCACTGGCGAGGGAGCACTGATGATGTCATATTCCGGCTCTGGCATCACTCTGCGGCGCGCAAGGGAGCTGAACAGGAGAATCAGTGCTCCCTCGCTGCCTGCAGTCACTGGCCGGACTGGCCGGAGAATCCCCCCCCCCCCCCAGCATTCCCAAAGGTAAGAAGGCTGGGGGGATTGAATTTAAAAAACTATTTCAGAGTGTTAATGTGTCTGTGTGTCTGTTAGTGAGTTTGTGTGTGTCTGTTAGCGAGTGTGTGTGTGTCTGTTAGTGAGTGTGTGTGTGTCTGTTAGTGAGTGAGTGAGTGAGTGTGTCTGTTAGTGAGTGTGTGTGTCTGTTAGTGTGTGTGTCTGACTGTTAGTGAGTGTGTGTGTGTCTGTCTGTGTGTGTGTCTGTGTGTCTGTTAGTGAGTGGGTGGGTGTGTGTGTCTGTTAGTGAGTGAGTGTGTGTGTGTCTGTTAGTTAGTGTGTGTGTCTGTTAGTGAATGTATGTGTCTGTTAGTGAGTGTGTATGTCTGTTAGCTAGTGTATGCGTGTCTGTCAGTGAATGTGTGTGTGTGTGTATATTTAGAAGTCTAACTCATTGTCACCTACCCCAAACAAGGTAAATTAAATTATATTCATTGCAAGAAAAGCTACAATAACAGATATCAAAGACATCAAAGACAATTGCATGGGATACCTCCCCTTTGCATATATGATTAACTACAGAGTATACTAATTCAGAAAAAAACACTTGTAGAGAGACACACCAAAATATTAATATGTAAAGGAAAAAAAAATGGTGCAGCTGTAGCACTCCAGGGAAAACCCCAACAGAAATTTCACAGTGAAATAAAAATAGGAGGTGCGCACAAAACAATCTGGATGTACAGAAAGGAATTTATTAAAGTTAAATACAAGATAAGAATATATATATATATATACATTTATGCTCATAAAATAATGCAGCTGCAAGAAAACAAAAAGCCATGAAAAAATATAAGTAGCAATAGGGGAGTTTTCAAAAAAATAACTCTATAAAACTGATGCTAAAAAAGGGAATGATTTGTAGTTGTTAGGGACCAGGAACCAGACAGAGACAGAATTAGATGCAAAAACACCTTTATTAGTAAATAGAAAATAATGTAATAACCAAAAGCAAAGTCCAGGAGGCAAGCAGGGGTCAGTCACCAGAGCGGGTAGTCACACGAGCCAGGATCAGGAGAACAGAGAGCAGCGAAGTCAGGCACAGGCCAGAGTCAGGAACCAGGAACAAACAGGAAACATGAACAAGGAGAATTCTGGGGAACAGGAAACCACGCAAGGGCAAGGAGGTACTGGGATTTGCTGCTTAAATAGGCTGCACTGATTAGCAGCAAGGCTGGTTACTACTATCAGGTGAGTAACTGGCAAAATACTGAAGGAGCTGATCGTTAATATCAGCTGAAAACTCAGACACAGAAAAAGGAAGGGTTGCTGTTTAAAACAGCAAAGAAACCATGACAGTAGTACTAAGCTAATTTTTGGGACCAGCAGGCAGCAGAACTCTTCTGTGTGATGTGCAAAAGAACTCTAACGCTTACGTGACGCTCTGCACTCTGCACACAGCGTACAGGAGGGAAATTGCCACTGGTATGACTTGCCATCATATCTGGCGGCAACACAGGAACCTCCTCAGCTGCTCTGCACGAGAGCATAGAATATGACAAATTTGTCCAGACAGAGACACAAATTTGTGCTGCCTCATTGTTGCACAGTACAGCCCTTACATTTTACAGCCCATTGCCGATTGTACCCCACCTAATCAGCAGCACCTTCCCTAATGAGTGGCATTCCCTAATAAGTGGCATATAGGATTGACCGCACCATCCCTTTTTAGTACACCACTGACAGTTTTTATTTTGCCCAAGTTTTATATGCTAGCTAGGCATTCCGTTTTTAAAAATGTTTCAGAAACGATTTTCAGCAGTGAATGTAGCAGCCCTTTAGCATCAATAAAGAAAGGGAGAGGAGAGCTTCTGATTGGTGCAGTATTTTATTCTTTGCATAGAAGTGTGCAGGGATGCTCCGAACACCACCAACGTCACTATCTTTAGCACCGTGAAAACTGTAATATGGACATAAAATACAAATACATTTGCTTACAGAGTTTCACTGAAAGGATTATAAAACTATAAATTATGAAGAGTTTTACAGTGGAGTTCAGTTATCTGCATATACATCGAAATTGCATTAAACCATCTCAAGGAGTGCAGTTCATGTGTACAGAGATTTGGATTACAGTGCTTAATATACACGCATTGACTAATATGCAACATATCTTTAAGGCTTACGGCATGAACACGCTTTAATGTCTAAAACATATATACTTTTATAGTGTACCTCGCTCTGCTTGCCAAGGGGTGCAATTTGGAACTTAGAAAACGTTGACATCGATCACTTTCCCACGAGGTGCTGCTAGCTTGCTTGGCATCTAAACGCTGTGTCACGCTGGGGCAATGGCTGTGATGACGTCCGTGCAGAGCAACGATTTAAAATCACTAGCGGACACGTACAGGGAAAGTTTTTGCAAACTATACTTTGCGGTTGGATGTCTACAAAACCAACTTCATTCAGTTATCTTAGATTAAAATGTTGTTAGTACACAGTGAGCACAGTAAAACCCGCAGTGTTTTTTCTCACACAGGGATTTTAAACCTTTTTGATGCAATATCTATTTTGTGAACGCAGAATGAATATTAATGCCGAAAAGATTGATAAGATTTCTCAGTGTTATTTCCTAACCTGAAAAACTGCAGTGAAAGTGTTATCTGCTCTGATTAATATCAGTTTTAAGGACGTGACCATAGCTGGCAGTAAATGGATAATTCTGCATTGCTGATTAGACATTTATTAATACATGACAGAACATCACTTGTTTCAGATAAAAAAAAAAGACAGATATTATCAAAATTCAATATTTTCTAATCAGAAAAAATTATTAGGCTTTACATATGAAGTCTGATAACTCAGAGGATCAATAGATCTTCAATTAATTTCATAAGTTTTAGCATCGATAAACTGTATTTTTTATGCATGTTCAAATCTTAGATTTTGCGCAAAAAGTAAATGTTTTAGAGAATGCTGCACCAAACGCCTGCCTCCTTAGCCACGCCCCCTCATTCCAGAAAAACGTCCTTATCAAATGTATGCACACAGCTCAGACCCAACAGCACTGAGTGAGCTGTTGTTAATTCACAACCTGGCTGCAGACCGTCAGAGAAGCTATAAACAGGTAGTGCTATCCCTACTATATGTCTCCCTTCCTTCAAATGCAGTTTGCTTTGTAGTTCAGATCATTCAGTACGGTCAGTGGCTGAGCTGTGTGCATAAGGAATGAGTGGGCATGTCTAAAGCGGTAGACATATGGTGCAGCATTCTGGGAGAGGAATACGTGCAAGGCCGGCGCTACCTGTAAGGCGACCTAGGCAGCCGCCTAGGGCGCACCTTAGCAGGGGGCGCCGGATCCCTCCTCCCGGAATCACCGGTGCGGCTCCTCACCGGATTTGAGTGACCGGCAGGAGGGAAGCGAAGAGCGCTCCCTCCTGCCGGTCTCTAAATGTAGTGTGGCCGGGCGGCGCGGAACGCAGGGCAGGAACCTCTGTTTTCTGTACCCGGCCGCCGGCGAGCGCTTCCCTTCAGTCCGCCGGCGGCCGGGTACAGGAAAGGACCACAGAGGGAGGGTGGGTGGGAAATAAGGACCACTGGGGGGGGGAGGGGGAAGTAAGGACCACAAAGGGGGGAGTAAGGACCACAGAGGGAGGGGGGAGTAAGGACCACTGGGGGAGGAGGGGGGTGGAATAAGGGTTATTCATTAAAATAAGAATTGCAAGAAATTCAATTTAAAAGTCAATTTAAAATGGAATTACTAAATAATCAAAATGAACAACAATTAAATTGGAGAATTTTTCCAATACAACTATTCAGGCCTATATTTTAAAATGCACTTTTCCCAGCAATTCTCACTTTTCCGGAAGGCAACACTATGGTGTCAGGAATACAAACGTGTATTCCTGACACTATAGTTTTGAAAGCATAGTTTAGGTGGCCGTCCTTTTTGTCAGAGTAGTAAAAGGTGATTTTACCCACCTTTATTCCAGCGCTTCTCCAGTCTCATCACAGCTGACTCCGCCTCCATGGCTAAAATCATCAAATTTGATGATCTCAGCAAATCCAATGCTTTTTCATAGAAAAGCATGAGCAGCAAAACGCCACGCTACACCAATCATCACCTCTGCATAGAGATGCAATGAATCAATCCTTATGGTAGCATTCTGTGTCTCCGTGCAGAGTGTGGAGACACTAACATCAGCAGCACTGACCTATTAAGCAACTCTAGTGGCTGTCTGAAAATGTCCTTTTCTGAAAAGCCAGTTGTGGCAAACCTAGCCACTTCTGGACTATATTCATTGCAGGTTGTCCGTGGGCTGAGGCTATGCTGTGTGGCGTTGACTGTATATGTGTTTTCCTATGGCCGTTCGCATGCTGACAGCCGTATGCTGCCAGCATACAAAGCATTCATACGGCGAAACACGGCTATCCTGGCCGTTCGCCGTACGAATGTGGACTCCCCAGGTAGACCACACATTCACAGGTCGTGTGGCACCAATTACCCGGTTGCAACATTGTTGCAATCGGTAATTAAGGGCTCTCCTAGGTGGCCGTCGTTCGACTACCGACCATGCGGCGGTCGGCCATCTTGGATCCTTTGTCTCTGCAGCGGTGTTCGGTCGTCGAGAGCCTGGAACTGAAAACGGCTACTCGATGATCCGAACACCGCTGGACTTCTAGAGCGTTCGGGAGTTCCGCGTTCGGTACATTATGTGTCCCGTACTTATTCGGTGCTTTTAAACCCACTTTAATGTTTAACTGTATTATGTGCGGCGTTCGGTCAAATCAGCTGGGATCGGAGCGGTATTCTCCCAAAGTGTGCGCCCCGACCCCAGCTATCTACCGAACGTTCAGTTATTCCGAAGTACCGAATATTGTGTGAATTACAGATTTTAATGTCAATTGTCGGTTTTGCTGCACGAGGGGATAATCCACTTAATCGTCCATTTTAGTGGGAGTATCCTTCTCGTGCAGCAATGCCTGTTGGGAAAGTCACAGTGCATGTTGGGAGAAATCCCCTGGAATTACTGTATGGAAACCCCTTGCATGGGGAACTGTATAAATATGCTGCCTGTGAATAAACCGAGTTAGTTGACTCCCAAACTGTGTTTCGTCCGGTTATTGGGAGGATTGGGGATATTGCCTTGCTTTCTACTCTGACTGTGGATTTCCTAGATGTACCAACGGATATCGTATGCTGATACATTGCATTCCGTTACAATTGGTGGCAAGCGACGGGATCCGAACCTTACAGCCGAAAAAGCAGCGTTCGTGGAAACTGGAACGACCGAACAAGGAAAGCAAGGGCAATTCGTATGGAGATTGATTATACCATACTAAAGCGACAAACTTTAAAAGAGCTACTGGAAGCCAGGGGTAAGATAGCCAGCAACAAGTCTAAAGCTGTGCTGATCGCTGAACTGATGGAGGAAGACCGAGCCCGCAGCGCTACACCCCCACCAGCCAAGGAAGAGACCCCATTCCAAAAAGAGCTGCGAACCAGGTTGGAGTTTTTACCGCAACCAGTACCGCTGGAAATACTGACCGTGATGGTATCAGATGTACAGGATTATCTGATGGCGACCAGCACACCAGCAACCCCGCCTAGGGCAGAGTCTGTTACTGCCTCCACCTACGGACAGGTAAAGCCCAAAGTCCCACATCACGCCTTTAAAGCGTTTTGTGAAGAAAAGGACGAAATTGATGGGTATTTGCAGGACTTTGAGCGGCTGTGCGATCTGCACGATTTGGAGCCCGCAGTATGGGTGCCGCTGCTGGCAGGCAAATTATCGGGTAGGGCAGCTGAAGCCTACCGTGCTGTACCCCGAGAGGACAGTAAGGATTACCCTAAAGTGAAGAGGGCAATCTTGGAGAGGTATGCTATTACCCCAGAGGCGTACCGGCGGAAATTCCGGGGCTTGCGCAAGCCTGAGAAAGATTCTCATGCAGAATGGGCGCACAAGCTGGACCAAGCATCGCTAGGCTGGATACAGGCCAGCAACGCCACTAACATGGAGGAGTTGAGGCAGTTAATGCTGCTGGAACAATTTTTTAATGGTTTGTCCCCAGAGGCACAAGAATGGGTGAGAGACCGGAAACCCCTCACCCTACCCGAAGCCGCTAAATTGGCGGATCAACATTTTGATGCCAGGAGACATCACGGGGCCCAAACTAAGGCCCTCCCTCGGATTACAGGGCCACCTAATAATTTTACCCCTACCAGCCCCACCGTACCCCTGCACAGGCCGGCACTGAATACTCCACCAGCCCCCTCCCGATACAACGGCAGGGCTAACATTCAGTGTCACACCTGCAAGCAGTGGGGGCACATTTCTCGAGAGTGCACCCAAAACCGGAGCCGACAAGCTTGGAATCAGGTGCGACAAAATTTGGCACCCAGGGCTGCTGCGCACCATTACCAGGTAGCACCCGCCACCCAAGACGTGCTGAGCGCTCAAATTGAGGAGCCTCTGGGGGTACTGCACGAAGTAATGTCAGTCCGAGCCACCGACAACCGACAGCACCATCGGCAGCTAGTGACCCTGGAGGGAAAGGAGGTGCAAGGGCTCCGGGATTCGGGAGCCACTTTAACTTTGGTTGCACCACATTTGGTACCAGGCGCAACCCACACTGGCGGCTCCGTGGCAGTACGGGTGGCCGGGGGAGCAGTATACCGGCTACCTACTGCCAAAGTTCATTTGGATTGGGGTGTGGGAGAGGGGACCGTAGAAGTGGGGCTGATGCAGAATTTACCTGCTGATGTTGTACTGGGGAATGACTTGGGCCAAATGACTTCCGCTTTTATTCCCCAGACTCCGTACCAGGAGGCCCTTCCCGTAACCACCCGGCAACAGGCTCGCACCACGGCTACACCAACGCACTCTGAGGCTCAGGTAAGAGACCATGTTCCCCAACTGACCCCCATGTCCTGGGATACCCCGACTACCTTTGCGACCGAAGTCCAGACCGATCCCACTCTCCAAGTATATAGGGACCGGGCACAAACCGACCAAGCAGGGTTAGAGGGGGAGCGGTTCATCTGGGAAAGGGAGTTGCTCTACCGTGTCACAGCAAAAGATGTGGGGGGGTCTGTCACCTTAACTAATAAACAGCTAGTGGTACCCCAGAAGTATAGACAGGAGCTGCTGCGAATTTCTCATGACATCCCCTTGTCCGGACACCTAGGGATGACCCGTACCCGATACCGTTTGACCCATGCCTTCTTCTGGCCCGGGATCTCTCAGGATGTGCGCCAATATTGCACCTCCTGCGACGTCTGCCAGCGTGTAGGTAAACGAGGAGATCGCCACAAAGCCAGGCTATGCCCCCTGCCCATCATAGCAGAACCCTTCAGCCGAGTAGCAGTGGACATCGTAGGTCCCCTGCCAAAACCCAGTCCCTCCGGCAAAAGGTATATCTTAACTATAGTGGACTACGCCACCCGATACCCCGAAGCCGTGGCCCTCTCTAATATCCACGCTGAGACCGTAGCAGAGGCATTAATGAAGGTATTTTCCCGAGTAGGTTTTCCCCAAGAGATAATCTCGGACCGAGGTACCCAATTTACGGCCGAGGTTACCCAACATATGTGGAAGGTGTGTGGCATTAAGCCAATAGTTAATTCCGCCTACCACCCCCAGTCCAATGGGCTTTGTGAGCGGTTCAACGGGACGCTGAAGCAGATGCTTCGGACGTTCGGGGAGACCCACAAAGACTGGGAGAGGTTTCTACCTCACCTACTCTTTGCCTATAGAGAGGTCCCCCAGGAGTCGACAGGATTCTCCCCGTTTGAACTACTGTTTGGGAGGAGGGTGCGAGGACCCTTGAACTTGATTAGGGAACACTGGGAGGGAGAGAGTACCACTAACGAGACCCCTATCGTGTCATACGTCCTGGAGTTCAGGGACCGTCTGGAGGCGCTGACTCAGGCTGTGCACACAAACCTACAGGCGGCCCAGCAACGCCAGCGCCGCTGGTACGATAGAGGAGCCAGGGACCGCAGCTTTCAGGTGGGACAGAAGGTCTTGATCTTAAAGCCCGTCCGCACAGATAAGCTGCAGGCCGTCTGGCAAGGCCCATACCAGGTAGTGGAGCAGCGATGCGACACTACCTATGTGATCGGCCCCTGCTCAGGGGTAGGGAAGAGACGCATGCTCCACGTGAACATGCTCAAACCCTACCATGAGAGGATAGAGGATGTAACGGCCATATGTGCCTCCTCCGTAGAGGATCAGGAAAATCTACCTTTACCCGACCTACTAGAACCCGAGGAACAGATAGAGCCCTCCCGGGGAGTTCAACTGGGGGAGCGGCTAAGCCCCCAGGAGCGTGCCCAGGTACAGGCGCTGATTGTAGCCAAGGGGACTACCTTCTCCAATTTACCTGGGTACACTCCGCTAGCCACCCACCGAGTGGAGACCCCAGGACAGCTACCTATGCGCCAGGCTCCATATAGGGTTCCGGAATCCGTCCGGACCCATATGAAAGCCGAACTGGACGAAATGTTGCAGCTAGGGGTTATCGAACCCTCCGATAGCCCCTGGGCATCGCCGGTAGTCCTGGTACCTAAAAAGGATGGCACCACCCGATTCTGTGTTGACTACCGGAGGCTAAATGACAAAACGGTGTCTGATGCCTACCCGATGCCCCGGATAGACGAGCTGTTGGATAAGATGGCACGGGGCCAGTATCTCACTACCATTGATTTGTGTAAGGGGTACTGGCAGATCCCACTAGCCGATGACGCCATCCCCAAGTCGGCGTTTGTCACCCCGTTTGGCCTGTACCAGTTCAAGGTCATGCCTTTCGGGATGAAAAACGCTCCGGCTACCTTTCAGCGGATGGTAGATCGGCTACTGGACGGTTTTCAGGAGTATGCCTGTGCCTATCTAGACGATATAGCCGTGTTTAGCCAGAACTGGGACGACCACCTACGCCATATAGGGGCGATATTAGATCGCATTGGGGAGGCCGGGTTAACGCTAAAACCTAGCAAGTGCCACATAGGTATGGCCGAGGTGCAGTACCTGGGCCACCGTGTAGGGTGTGGGCAGCAGAGGCCCGAGCCAGCCAAGATTGAGGCCGTAGCCAAGTGGCCTACCCCCAGGACTAAGACCCAGGTGCTGGCGTTCTTAGGGACAGCCGGCTATTACAGAAAGTTTGTCCCTGACTATAGCACCCTGGCCAAACCCCTAACCGACCTGACGAAGAAGAACCTTCCCCGACTGGTTGTCTGGGCCCCAGAGTGCGAGCAGGCATTCCAACAACTCAAGACTGCTCTCACTAATGCTCCTGTGTTAACTGCTCCTGATCCAACTAAAAGATTTCTTGTTCACACAGACGCTTCAATGTTTGGATTGGGGGCAGTACTGAGCCAAGTGGGAGCCGATGGCGGAGAACACCCCGTAGCCTATTTAAGCCGCAAGTTGCTGCCTCGTGAAGTGAGCTACGCCGCCATCGAGAAAGAATGCCTGGCCGTGGTGTGGGCCCTTAAAAAGTTACAGCCATATTTGTACGGACAACCTTTCTCCTTACTCACAGATCACAACCCGTTAGTGTGGCTAAACCGTGTGTCTGGAGACAATGCCAGGCTGCTGCGCTGGAGCTTGGCGCTGCAGCCCTTTGACTTTACTATCCATTACCGGCCAGGAAAACAAAACGGTAACGCTGACGGGTTATCCAGACAGACTGAACTCGAGAAGTGATCTGTGAGTGCTCTCCCGGACATCCCCAAGCCGATCCGTTGGGATCAGACTGTGTATGCCGGCTTGGTTCTGGGGGAGCATTGTGGCAAACCTAGCCACTTCTGGACTATATTCATTGCAGGTTGTCCGTGGGCTGAGGCTATGCTGTGTGGCGTTGACTGTATATGTGTTTTCCTATGGCCGTTCGCATGCTGACAGCCGTATGCTGCCAGCATACAAAGCATTCATACGGCGAAACACGGCTATCCTGGCCGTTCGCCGTACGAATGTGGACTCCCCAGGTAGACCACACATTCACAGGTCGTGTGGCACCAATTACCCGGTTGCAACATTGTTGCAATCGGTAATTAAGGGCTCTCCTAGGTGGCCGTCGTTCGACTACCGACCATGCGGCGGTCGGCCATCTTGGATCCTTTGTCTCTGCAGCGGTGTTCGGTCGTCGAGAGCCTGGAACTGAAAACGGCTACTCGATGATCCGAACACCGCTGGACTTCTAGAGCGTTCGGGAGTTCCGCGTTCGGTACATTATGTGTCCCGTACTTATTCGGTGCTTTTAAACCCACTTTAATGTTTAACTGTATTATGTGCGGCGTTCGGTCAAATCAGCTGGGATCGGAGCGGTATTCTCCCAAAGTGTGCGCCCCGACCCCAGCTATCTACCGAACGTTCAGTTATTCCGAAGTACCGAATATTGTGTGAATTACAGATTTTAATGTCAATTGTCGGTTTTGCTGCACGAGGGGATAATCCACTTAATCGTCCATTTTAGTGGGAGTATCCTTCTCGTGCAGCAATGCCTGTTGGGAAAGTCACAGTGCATGTTGGGAGAAATCCCCTGGAATTACTGTATGGAAACCCCTTGCATGGGGAACTGTATAAATATGCTGCCTGTGAATAAACCGAGTTAGTTGACTCCCAAACTGTGTTTCGTCCGGTTATTGGGAGGATTGGGGATATTGCCTTGCTTTCTACTCTGACTGTGGATTTCCTAGATGTACCAACGGATATCGTATGCTGATACATTGCATTCCGTTACACCAGTGTTTACATTAAAAGGCCTGCAGGGACTAGCTATGGGCACCAGAACAACTACATTAATCTGTAGTTGTTCTGGTGACTATAATGTCCCTTTAATACTCCAGGATCTAATTTTGCCCGAGGGCCCAGAAGGCTGTCAGTCCATCCCTGGTTTGGCCCCTCCCCAACCTGCCTTCTTGACGATCTCAGCCAATTTAAATCTTCCCTGTTGGAAAGTAGTAGATTGACTGAGATCATCAATTCTGATGATGCCAGTCAAAGAGGTGGATCGAGGCCAGTGCCAGGTGACCTCCACGAGTTGGAAATAAGGTACGTTTGAACACTTTCTGGAGACGAAGGGGGATGGAGGGGGAGAAATCACCTAAATGGTGGTTTAACACTATAGTGTCAGAAATACTTAATTGTCTTCTTGAGCCTCTAATGCTCCTTCAATTAACGTTTATTAAATAAGGAAGACACATCCAGCCTTCTAGATCCTCCTTCTGCCATAGTTTAGCAAAATAAAAATGTTTTTTGTTTTTTTATTTTGATTTTCTTTATTTACTAAATGTAAGTTGAATTTTATGTACTTGCATGGGTATTGGGTGATCCAGTCCAAGAGTGCATCTGCAGTCTGGCTACAGTTAGTTGGTGATTACATGATGAAACCTTGTATTTTTCTCATTTGAATCTTGCTACGTTTCGTTAGACTTGGATACCATTCCAAACTGCATTTCGTCCAGATATGGACCGATTGGGTGATCATTCGAATACCCGAACTCTGAGTAGAAATGTAGACAAATCACAAGCTAAACAAAAAGCGCACAACGGACAGGAATATTCATTTTGATTTGTGAATCTCTTTTTCGGCCATATTGCCAAAGAAAAAGATTAATGGCTACAGTTACTAAATGTTGATTTAATCACAAATCACATGTGAAGTGACCAATATTGGGAAGAAAAGAGGACCAGTAAAAAAAATATACTTATATAATATATATTTAAAATATTCATATAGATATAGAATTGTTTTACTGCTCCCACTGTGTTTCCCCTCTACTGGTTACTTTTTCTCACTTAATCTGTGAACCAAATGACAGGAAATTGTGCCTATACATAATATTTTGCAGTACACTAATTTGCCCATTTTAATGCCTTTTGTTCGTTTTCCCAATTTTTTATTTTTTATTGACGAGTATATGGCCGAAATTGTTTCTTTTCAGTTGAAGTGGGTCAGCCAAAATTACTTTTTTTCACCATGCACAATTCTGTTTGTCACTGTTACTTTTAAGTGTTATTCTTATTCTTAAATCTTAGTATGTGCTAGAGGGCCCATATATCTTTGTATTTTTTTTTTCTGGCTTTTTTACTTTTTAAATTTCACGCCTGTGATTTTTTTAATAAGTTGATACACGCTTCAGTATAATTTCAAACACTGCTGTTCAAGTCCCAAAGCTAAATGTAAAATAATCACTTTGACAAATCAATAATTAAAACATTTCCTATTTTATATTAGAACATTTATTTCAAAGTTGTTTCTAAATTGTACAATACACAACATGTTTTTTTCCAGTTGCACAAAAGCACACATTTCTAGTGTTTTCTGCGTAATCCGAAACATACTTTACCTTTGACTCTTTTATCATTTTCTTCCAAAAAAAAATCTTTTCCAAGTTTGTTTTGCTGTTCCATGTGAGAAACCATGTCCCAGCAGTCCTATAAATTTAAAAATAATAGTTTGGTATTTAAAATAGTTTTGACAAGCTGGACTTTCTTAGCTATTAATTTGAGTTCCATCCTAAATATACTCTAAAATTATTTTAATATTACATTGGTTTAAGATAAACTCAAAATAGAGAGACAGGACAAACTGAGCAATCGGTCATGGACCATAGGACTGGTCCAATGCCTGTTAGTCATAAAGTCCAAATCACCAGCATTGACCCCGTTTTATGGGCTGCTCCTCCCCCTCTGTTAACCCACCATTTTTATTGAAGACACAAAAATTTAGAAGGCAGCGAGGCACAAAAAAGGGGGAAGGAATGCACAAAAAAGGAGGAGCAAAAAAGGAGAAAGGCATGCTCAAAAGGGAGAAAGCTTATACGCAGACACAAAAAAGGAGGACACAAAAAAGGAAAATAACAAATGGGCATAGGGAATGGGTAAGGATGCACATCAAAAGGGATTTTGGACACTAAAAGAAGGGGGAAGAGGATCAAAAAATAGAAATAGTATAGAATCATAAAAGGGGAGAAGGGGAAGAGAGGCAAAAGAAAAGGAGATCAGACAGAGATAGACACAAAAAAGAGGGGATAAATTAATACTAAGAGAGATACTAAAAAAGATGAGTTAGGAGGCATACTAAAAAGGGGAAAAAGGGAGTATTAGGGAAACACTTTAAAGGAGGTAGCAGGGAGAGATGCTTAATAGGGCTGTTTGGAGAGACACTAAAAAAGGAGGAGAAGGGGCGCGGGGCCGTACCGCCGACCTGGAGATCAGCTCCTGCAACTTTCTAAACATTAAGCCTTAAAACCTAAGATTTTCGACCTAAAAGCAGACCGACAGCAATGGTCCTTGGTGCAAAGGGGGCCCTGGATCCTGGGAGAGGCTGGCTCCTCGAGCTTCAGTCCCCTGGAGGAGGAATCTTCGATGTCCCAATTGGGGCCTTCTCCGGCGGTGAGTGGGGCGGACGGCCGCTGCCCCGCTATCCCGCCTAACAATGCCTAGCCAGAAGCCCCTTTTCCCCCCTCTAGACCGGTGGGGGTGATCCCGGTCCTCACACTGTGGCCCCGACCGCTGCAATGCAAACAAGGCCCAGCAACAACACCACTCCAATCTGCGGCCCAGGCACCTCACCTAAAATGGAGGATGCCATGTGCGCTGAAAATCTAACGGCACGACATCCAGGCACAAACTGGCCCGATACCACCAGCAGCCAGCTATAAGCCCTCACTCTAGCTCCCTGGCAGGCTGAGAGAGGACGGAAGAGATGTAGATACAGCAGGCCAGCGCACGCACCACAGCATTGACTAACGACACTCAGCAGATAAAATCTACCCTCCAGATGAGACGGGAAGCCGGTCTCACATGCAAGATGCTGCACATCTCTCCTGCCTTGCCAGACAACACTTCCCAGCTAGCTCTGACGGAGCCACGACGTATACCTGACAGCCGGCTTGCAGCGGGACCATGCTAATCTCACAGAGGGCATTAGCTAAACAGAGACTCATGTGGACATTTTAGTTATGTGTCCCACCGACCCACACCTCCCTAATATGAGTATTGCACATAAGAGAACCAAGCTTAGATGCTAAGTCACCCTCCTTAACCATACTTAAGCTTGGCTACAAGGGCCTCTAGGGTGAATATTCTGTCACACACAGTTAAAGCAGCCACCCAGCTACCTACCAGCAGCATGTATTGCCCACATATATAGCCCTAAGCTGGGAAGATTAAACTACATTAACATAATCTGAAACTAAACCTTCTAACTGCCTTTAATGTACATTAAGCTAAAATCACTCGTCAATGTTTAGAGTCAATCTGTGCACAATACAATGATGCACAAAAGTTCGAGCATTAAGCCTTATTTCTCAGGCCCATACATGCCTCCCCTCAGGCTCACATTAAAACCGCGCTTTGGGAAGGCTAACATGCGTTATCATTACTTTTTATTCATTATATTAAAGCCTGACAAATATCTCTCACATCGCGTAGCTTAACATGTATTATGCTTTAACAGCAAGCTCCAGGGCGACTATACTTGCTTTGGATATTCAGACATGTACCTTTATTTAATCTTAATGTCAGTATGCTTAGCTGATTTTCATATTAGTTTGTATGCTTTTCATGACAACATTTTACCCAAAGACAAGCTTGTTTATATAAAAATCTGTGCAGGTGTAATCTATGCTATATTTCTGTCAACCATGAATGGCCGGAATCTGCTATTGTGGCATTACCAGCATATATGTCTCATTCTTCATGCACTCAAAAATAAAGAATTTTACAAAAAATTAAAAAAAAAAGGAGGAGAAGGGAATTTGAATAAAGATACTTAAAAAATGTGAATAAAGATACAGTAGCATTCTAGGAATCCAGGACTTAACATTGCTTGTTGGCGCAGAGCGTTATTGATCCTTTCCTGCAAAGTGATGTTACTGTATAGGAATATGTGTACTGAAGAGGTTACTTTGTTAAATAGCTTTCACAATATACATCTGTTTATCTTCCAGCGAAAAAAAAAAAAATTGAGCAATGTAAAATTCCTGTAAGAATTGAAATTTTACAATCCAGCTGATTATTTTTGTGAGATGCGAAATGCATTTGGATTTTTCTGCTGCCTCTTGAAAATAATGGCGCATTAACAAGAGCATTTCTACGTTTGCCATTTTCTCATGACAGAGATCCAAAAATCTTGTTGAGTTTTGAATACCATTGAAAACAGATCCATATTTATTATTATAGCAAATAAACAACCATAGCATAAACAAAACTTTGTTCAGCATTATACTTTCCATTACATGTAAATAGTTAATACAAAATGTTTTCAGCCTTTTTCTGGAATCTACATCTGAAAATGTTTAACGTCTCTCTCAATAAATTCTCTGTAGTATAATATGAAGGCAATAAATCGTGTGAAGACAACCTGTAGCTCTCCAGCTGTTTATAAAATTACATTCTCATAATTCCCTGCCAAAAAGGCTGCTGATCTCACCTCCCAAAAGACTGGAGGCTCTGTTCCCTAACCAGTAAGTTGAAGTGAGTTGAAAGTGAGTTTCAAGAAATAAGCAGTGTTCAAGTTTGAGATAAAGGTGAGACAATTGGTAAAATAATCCAAGGGGTAGGGAGAGAGAGATCGGAAAAAGAACAGCACATCTGGATTTCATCTCAAAGCTGGTAATGGAATTACAAGAAAACTAGTAGATATAATGAAAAGGGAAAACAAAAACCCAGAGCAAAATCTGGTTTACCTAAACTGATAAAGATACCAGGAAGGAGCATATCATAAAATTAGATGAAGAAAGAATGGTGAGAGAGCTAAAAATAGAATCAGGAAAGTCATGGAGGTCAAACAGTTAAGAGGTGGTTGGATTAAAATTTCAAAGTAGCAGATGGATCAAGAGAATTAGAACGGGGGCGGAGCTTGCCTGCCAAGCGAAGCAGACGTGCCTGCTATGAGCTCCTGAGCCTGAAGCCAAGATTTGGGTGTTAATGCCCGACCACCCAAGCGTACTAGCTGTGGACAGCGATAGTCCCAACCAGAAGGCGATGCTGCATCGGGGGATACCCGATATGAGACCCTCCGTGGCTGAATCGACCACATCGCGGCCTGCGGCCTACACGGGTGGGAGCCGAGGAGAGGCGGCCGCTCTCCCGGTTCTCTGGCTGAAGAGGGAGCACTCTCACATTGCCTCCCCCCCCCCCTGGACCGGTGGGGGATATCCCGGTCCCTGCCGAGCTGGACGACCGCAGCCCTGGACAAAGCAAAGGTAGCGGTGACACCCTCGTGCAGAAGTGGAGCGGCGACACCCAAGATGGCGGATGCGCCTAACTCCACAACACGCGGCACACAAACACTTGAAGCTAACCTAGATGAGCTGTTCACCAGGTTCTGGGCGAAGCTGGCGTCCAGAGAGCAACTGGCTGGCACAAACGTTCCTGCAAGGCGGCTGACACTCACCCGCACAGAGCCGGCGCCACCGCGAGCTCCAGCGACACACGAGGTGAGCCACAACCGGCAGACACGTGGAGCCTACAGGCCGAAGCGACAGCAACCGCAGACAGCAGCGGCGAACCACAAACCCAACCCGGCGAACTCTAATCATCGTCCAAAGCACCCACAGACGACGCTGAGGAAGATAACAGAGAGAAAGCTGCACGCCGCTTCAACTCTGCAGACCACTCCTGCAAATATGCCCACAGTAATATCCAGCCATAATAGCGGACGCAGAGTGGTTACTATCGGCGGCTCCCCTAAGAGGCACCGACGGCGGGGCCGGCCACCCAAGCGGCGACGGAGTGCCCGCTCCCCACCCAGCATTCACCCCCACTTCCAGCCACCACAACACCGGACGGGAGCTGGAGCAATCTACCCATCAGGGAAGAGCCGATCCCCCCACTACGCAAACCTCTACCACCAAATGCCGGACGCCTGGCTCCTATACGCATGCATGGCATTGATACCACAGGAGATAGCGGTGCACCGGGGCTACAGTGTGAACCCAGCAGGGATCGGATGAGAATGGCCATGGGACTTGAGCATGACAGGCATATCACTGGACTTTCTCCATTATGCCTCCAAACGCACAAACTGTTCCCTGACTGCCGGCTAAGCATACAAGCACCATACCGGGACGTTATTGTTGCTCCGCAAGGCATCGGCTGACGCAGCACCACTTGGGTCCCTGAGGACTCTCTTTGTTGTTTAGCCTGATAAATCTAGTAATTTGCATTCCCACTACATTTCTTACGGCATAAAATGAGACCTCAGTAACTGTTGTTACTTAATCTTATCCTCTTTAATGTTTTGCCTCCTAGTGCACGTTGTCACTAAAAGTCTATTTTGTCATGCTAGTAGGGTCCTCGGACCAGCCTCAGTAGACACCGCTGCATATACACTCAGTGATATTTGTTATTGTATGACCTGAGCAAATCGGCTCATAAGTTCAGGATTGCTTACAACAAGCGTATAACTGTACCTTCTGAAAACAGATACCTGGACCGGGCGTTATCCTACGTTTAACTATGATTTAGGCGTTTATTTTATCTTTAATTTTTTGTATTATTTTTTATAATGTGCACTGACTTATATAGGCGCTTTTAGACCGTAAGCTGAATATGTCTGCACATGTCTCAACCACTGGGCCCTATCTTTTCATTTTTCCTTATTACCTCTCCCTATAAGCGATGATATGCAATAGAAATGTTCACCAGTAACTACTCTTACGAAGCGAAGATGTAACTCATTATAATTAAGGCGAATAACCTACGTGTACCTAGCCTGCTTTATTAATATAAAAAATGTGTATGTTCCATCTAAGTGCTATATAGCAGTTACCTAATCTGTATGTTCAAAATGTTGGAATCTGCTGTTGTGGCATTGCTGACAAGCGGTTGTTATTCATGCACAGTAAAAATAAAGAATTATAAAAAGAGAATTAGAACAAAGTAGTCAGTTTTGGAATAAGCAACCATGAAATCATTGGTCCCTTAATATAATAATAAAATAATATATAGATCAGATAGAAATTTGGAAACCAGACAGAATGGGACTCGGAATGAAGTTTTATTTGTGAAATGTAGTCGGTATGCATAAAACATTAGCAAAAAGGAGAAAGGGAGAGGGGTCATGTGGTACTGAATTCTAGTCAAGAAAGTACATCTTTAGGTTAGGAGTGATAATTGAATGTTTAAAGAATATTAGATAGATAATTTTAGTTGGGGTGGAACAAGAGTGCATGATAGAGATCAAGCACGATGTGAGATGATAGGATTGAAGAAGCATGTGATAGGAAAAGGGGACACAAGAAGTGTAGAACATTTTATAAACATGCATAGGGTGGGAAGTTAAGCATATATAGAAAACATCTAATGCCGTAGTTGTCTACAAAATGTAAAGACAGCAACCTTCAAGGGCAATGATTCCTCATCCTTGTAACTCTGGTTTATATTATCTACCAAGTCCTACCTGCTCCATATTATATGCTCCATATGTGCCTGGCAGGTCAAAACTTTACTTCAATGGCATTCCCGTTTCACCAAACCGATCTGAGTGATTCTTGTATATTTTATACACTCAGATCGGGGTTATCGGGGAATGTACTTTTTGTGGGGTTCCTACGTACGGTGGGGGATACTTTTGGGGCACAGTATATTGTGTTGGATTTTCTGCACCTGAGAGATAATTAAATTAGAGGGGTTTTCTCATGCAATTATCTCTCAGGCACAGAGGATCCAGGGATTGAAACCCCTGTTTTATTGTGTTGTAAACCCCTTGCAGGGGCCTGGGCATAAAAGCTGTGTGTGGCCAAATAAAGTTCAGTAGTACTCCCAGAACTATGTATCGTCCAGTTGCTGGGGAGGATTTAGGATATTTATTTGGCGTTTTTTTTTTGTTCCTGATAGTACTTTGGTGGATCCAGCAAAGAAGAGTCCCTGCCTGGGCTCCACTACAGTCTGAACAAATAATGGGAGAAGGGTTTTAAACAACCTCAGAGGGTATACCAAAAATTGCCAGTTCTTATGAAAGTGTAATGTTTATATGTAATAATTTCCTGATGTAGGTAATTATTTCCTCTCACAAAAGACAAACTTGTGGAGAGCTGTAAAAAGCATTGGAATAAGTCGGCTGTCAAGGTCTCCTAGAACTGTCCATGTCTCATGTTTATTTGCACCACCATAGCCCAACTCCATCCAGCACGATTGCATCTTGTATGGTCTCCTGAAAAATTGAATGCAAGCATGGAGGTTGAAGTCTTCAGGATACTTGGGTGCCATGAGGATGTTGTGCCATTTTTCATGGGGTACCTATGCTATGTATTGACAATTGACTTAGTCTGCATCTTTCATTGATGCCATTAGGGGCACACACAATTTATAACAATGGTGTTTAGAGATGTGAGACTGTTGATGTAGATATGATGCATTAGGTGTGTGTCCCACATACTCCTCCAGACCAGCACTCATTGCTCAGATGTACCGTGCTTCAAAAGTTGCCTATCTGTGAGCCTGGTGCTTATTCCCAGTTCCTGTATCTAGTTATTGACCCCTGGCCTGTTCTTTCATTTGTGAACTCTTGCCGCATGGAGCAACCTTCTGCCTGAATTTGACCACAATTCCTGGATTTCCCATGTGTGCACTTTGCTGTTTGTTACATAGTTACATAGCTGAAAAGAGACTTGCGTCCATCAAGTTCAGCCTTCCTAACATTTGTTTTTTTGCTGTTGATCCAAAAGGAGGCAAAAAAAAAAAACAGTTTGAAGCACTTCCAATTTTGCAACAAACTAGGAAAAAAAAATCCTCCTTGACCCCAGAATGTCAGATTTATCCTTGGATCAAGAAGCAATTACCCTACATTGAAAAATTATATAGTTGAATATTCTGTTTTTGCAAGTATGCATCTGGTTGCTGTTTGAACATCTGTATGGACTCTGATAAAGCCACTTCTTCATTGTTCTTACAGTAAAAAATTATTTTATTTGCCTTAGATGAAACATTCTTTCTTCCAGTCTAAACGCATGACCTTGTGTCCTATGTACAGTCCGGTTTGTGAATAGATTTCCACACAATAGTTTGTACTGGCCCCGAATATATTTGTATAATGTTATCATTATTAGTTATCATTAGTTTGAACACTAATCTATTGTGTGGAACTGTATCAAATGCCTTGGCAAAATCCAAATAGATCACATCCATTGCAACACCCTGATCTATACTTCTACTTACTTCTTCACTACTGTGCTACTGTGACAAACTCCCCTTTTCAAGTGAGTTTGCCACGAGTTCCTGGAGGAGCCTGCTTGCCAGCCTCCTGCCCACAAACTATGGACCTTCTAAAAAATGTGATATAAAAGTCTCCATTTGTGTATTTGAGCTGTATGGTTCGGGAACTGAACAGCCGCATGAACCAGAGACCACCCTGGAGCTTGTTAAGCCTAATTGCTACTTTGTAACAACTTCCACCTCAGTTTGTCTAGGTAGCCCCCAATTCATATGGACGACCACGAAGTGGCAGCCATCTTGTTCGCAGGAACGCAGGCAGCGGTGTTTTGTCGTTGAGTTCATGGAACTATTTTTGGATACTGATACTCCCGAACACTGCTGGACTTCCAGGATCGCCTGTGTTCGGTTTGACAACACTTAAAAAGACACTGTTCGGTGGAAACGTTCCCACGAACAAGGGGAACAACTCTAGGGTAAGACTATTGACTATGTTCGGTAGTTTGTTCATTTTTGAACTACCGAACTAGACCGACCACAAGCCCTGAATCTCCGGAACTGTTTTTGGCATGGGACCATGCGTGCGGTCGGTCAAACAAATGACTTCCAGGAAATTCCTGAACCCCTTAACTGATCTGGGTGATTTTTGGATATGTTGGTAACCCAGACTAGGGCTGTCAGGGGATGAAACTTTTGTCGGGGGTTTTATTTATTTTTAGGGTACTTTTGCGGTGTTTGGGGATAAAGTATGTTTTTAAAGTATGTTTTTTTTTTCTATGCTTGGAGATAATTGGATTAGATTAGTACAGTTCCTGATCCAACTATCGCCCAGGCACAGAGGAGGGATTATCTGATTATGTATGGGAGTGTCCTGGATCTGAGAGCCAATGTAATTGAGTATTTGTTTCTACTGTGGTTTACTCTCAGGTACAGGGGGGACTGCCCCTTGCAAGGGGACATGCAAATAAGGCCAGTTGTGGCTGCCATTAAACGTATTCCAGCTTGCACTCCCAGAACTATGTGTCGTCTGGTTACTGGGAGGGGAAAGGGCTATTCTTGAATCACTGTTCCAGTGTGGAGGATTCCACAGGGAAAGTCCTTGTAAGGACTAGAGCTCCCAGGACTGAGTGTCGTCCAGTGCCTGGGGGTGTCTAGAGCGAATTCCCCATTCGGCTCCAGGATGGAGCGGTCCCAGAACCCCAGTTAAGCCACGGCTATTGTGGGCAGAAGTGCTGCGGTTTGTCCCCTGTTCCAGCTAGGAAGCGGCCCTTGGCGGAGGTACCCAGCTAGGGGTACAGGGAGGGCCATCACAGCTACTATTGCATATTGGGCCCCATCCCTACAGACCATGACTTTGGCTTGCCCCCCTCCACATGTCAAACTAGACAGGGAATCATACAGTTTATGGCAATAATATATTCTATGGGGATAAGTAGGCCATTAGAGCTTTCCATCTATGCCTTTCCTGGTATAATGGTACCAGCAACAATCTGAGCAATTGGTAGCTTAAATGAAGTGGTCTGGGTGCCAGGTACCCCTAGTTTTAACTCGAGAAACTGCTATGTTTACACTGCAGGGTTAATCCAGTCTCTAGTGACTGTCTCCCTGACAGCCACTAGAGGCGCTTCCGCGATTTACACTGAGAAAATCACACTTATTTTATGCTGGACATCCTCATGGACCTTCAGCATCAAAAAAGATCACCATAGGAAAGCATTGAGTAATGCTTTCCTATGGGCAGTTTGAATGCGTGCGTGCCTATGGCCACACATGCGCATTTGACTCCACTCGGGAGCTGACGTCGGCGGGGGAGGATAAGTCACCAGTGCTGAAGGAGCCCGGTACTGGATTAAGGTAAGTGGCTGAAGGAGTTTTAAGGGGCCCCGAGGGAGGGGAGCTCCAAGAGCCTATAGTGCCAGGAAAATGGGTGTGTTTTCCTGGCACCGTAGGATCCCTTAAAGAATATCATCTAAAGACAGGGTTGAGATGGTAATTACCCATTTACTTACACCCAATGTGGGTAGTTTGTGATCTGTCAGTAAACGGATTGCAGTGTATATATTGTATTAGTTGAGTAACTAAAATTATATGGTTTCATCATGTATTTGTCCAATGGGTAATCCACTGGACAAATATATCTGCATCTTGATATTGATGTAGGACCAAATACATATAGCTGCTTATCTGTAGGTTACCAAAAAGAAGAATTTCTATAGAGTGATATTTGTGTGGGTAAGATGTTTATGTTAATGTTCGCAAAGCTCAATCACAAAAAAGATCTCGCAGTAGTACAAGACTGCAAGGCTAATAAGTGTGAGTATTGCCCCTTTAGTTTTCACTTCCGATGTGTATATTTCTGGGTCTTAAAGTAACAAAAAAGCTCACTTTGCAATTGTATTAAATTAGTTATTTTATTAGAATTTTACAATTTGGGGGTGAATTCAGAGTTTGGTAAATAATTAACTAATATGTGATTCTACAACTTTCAAATATGTTTACATGTTTTTTTAATCTTAATATATTCTGATTCACACTAATTATAGGAAAATTGGAACAGATTTTATTTTCCCCCTGAGATCCAAATTAGCCCGTCTGTTTCCTATCGCAATGAAAATAAAAGATAATTATGCATTTGGCAAAGATGTATATCTATTATAAACATTGAAGAAAGTCAAAATAAGGAAATCATAATTCTTGTTTGTAAAATTGTTATTTTGTTATACAACTAAATATAAATAATATATGGTAAACAGGTTCAATATATTTAATATTTTTTCTGCTTCTAGTAATTTAACGTAATTTATTATAGGTAACTCTTAATTAAAAGCATTTAACATCTTCTTTTTCAATATTTATCATGATGCATTCTTGACTAAAACAACTGCTTTAACCTAGAATATGAAAAATTACATTAAAAAGTTTCAATGATCAACAGTGGGGAGCTACGAAATGCACACAGCCCCCATAACAAAACGCCAGACCTGGAAGCGGGAGGTTTGGGAGACCTGGGCCAAGAGAGCCACAGACTAAAGACAGAGGAGAGTACACACGAACATACAGAGACATAGATATAGGGACGACAGCTAAGGGACACAGGATAGAAACGGGCACAACTGGGATGAACCCGAGGTGCGAATTTGATGGACCCTACTGACATTGGTTCAACACATATTGGAGCAATCCCCTCTTCCCCCTCCTCCCCTCCCTCCTATTTCCTCAACCCCCCCCCCCCCCAATAAAGCTCACACCTCCTAAGGCTCCCATTCCAAAACAGTGCATATGACCGACCACACATCTGACATCACCCACAGGTTACGCAGCGATACCCTCTCAATGACACATATGTTGACCGAAGGTACAATACCCTGTTGGAGGTCTATGCAAAACTGTGATACATTGCAACCTGCGTTATAACTATGCCTGTAACCCTCCCCCCTTTTATTTCTGTACCCCCCTTTTTGCATTTTACACGTGAAAAATAAAAATTGTCAAATTGAAAAAACAAAAGTTTGAATAAAATATAATTCAACATCATTAGCTTAAGGTTGCTGCTTGCTCGTACTTTGAGTACTATAAAAAGGCATAATTTATTTTACAATCAACCTTGAATCGGAAGGGAGCAATTTTCATAATTGAGAAACTACTTTGTATATTTTTTGTCTATTTGTGTGATGGTAATGAAAGTTCACATGAATATACCAGTAGGATATAGCTTCAATATACCATCATTACTGCACAACATGACAAACAAATAGGCATTGTAATACTTTGTGCTATAGAACACATTATAACAAGCCCTGTATAATATGACACCATTGTAGCATGTTAGTTTAGGATTAATTATTGCTACATGTTCACCTTATTTGACTTTTCGCTCATGCCTATTTTGCTGCTGCAGAACAAAAACTTCCGATTTTATCTTAAGAAAGGAAGAAATTCCTATTTGGTCAATTTGGTCAGATTTGTATAATTTTTTTGTTATTTCTGTTGTTTCATAACATGTTCAAAAACCTCTAGAGCCACGTGAATTCTGCTATGCTAAATAGAACTCATATATTTTAAAATACCTAATAACAAGATTATGAATTCATTATCTTTGCTACAATTACTATAACTCTTTCTGTTGTAGAATGTGATTTTCTTCCCTCTATTATATACAGTCCTACTAAGGAATAGGTTTCTATAGACCTATTTTTATCCACTCTGTGGAAACGGCACTGACCAAAGTATCCAATGATCTACTCGCTGCAAAATGTCGTGGTCACTACTCTAACCTAATTCTCCTTGACCTGTCTGCGGCTTTTGACACTGTTGATCATCAACAGCTTCTTCTCATCCTCCTCAATATCGGTCTACAAGATTTTGCGCTCTCCTGGTGCTCCTCCTACCTCTCTTTCAGTGTTTCTTTCTCTGGCTCTGCTTCTTCTCCCCAACTCCTCTCTGTTGGTGTCCCCCAAGGTTCAGTCCTTGGTCCAATACTGTTCTCAATCTATACTGCCTCCCTTGGTAAACTCCTTAGCTCCTTTGGCTTCCAATAACATTTCTATGCAGATGACACGCAAATCTACCTGTCCTCTCCTGATCTTCACCCGTCCCTCTTGACTAGTGTCTCTGACTGCCTCTCTGCTGTTTCTAATTGGATGGCTGCCCACTTCCTTAAACTAAACTTGACCAAAACTGAAATTCTGGTCTTTCCTCCCTCAAGTGTTGTTACTCCTGTGTCTGTCTCCCTCCAAGTCAATGGTGCTACCATCAGCTCCACCACGCAGGCTAGTTGTGTAGGTGTTCTCTTTGACTCCGACCTCTCCTTCAAGCCTCATGTTCAATCTATCGCCAAATCCTGTCATTTCCATATCAAAAACATTGCGCGCATCCGCCCCTACTTAACGCCAGATGCGACTAATGTGTTGGTCCATTCCACTGTCCTTTCTCACCTTGACTACTGTAATCCGCTTCTCAGTGGTCTTACATGCTCCCAACTTGCGCCGTTACAGTCCATAATGAATGCGGCAGCGAGGCTCATCTTCCTGTCCGCTCGCACCTCCGATGCCTCACCCTTCTGTCAGTCCCTACATTGGCTTCCTATAAAATATAGAGCTTAATTTAAAATTCTGGTTCTTGCTTTTAAATCTCTACATAATGCTGCTCCCACCTATCTATCCTTCCTTATACACAAGTATGTCCCGTCTAGGCCCTTACAATCTGCTGAAGACGTCTATCTTCTGTCCGTACTCCCACCTCTGATGCTCGCTTTCAAGATTTCTCGAGGGCTGCACCGTTCCTGTGGAACTCGCTTCCCTCCTCCGTTAGATGCTCACCCAGTCTCCACTCCTTCAAAAAATCGTTAAAAACCCACTTCTTCATAGAAGCATATCAATTAAACTGTTAATAGCTCCTGACTGATTCCTCTTCTGCAACTGTCACTAGTCTAATACAGTCCTTACCTTATTTTTTTTTTATTGAAAAGGTTTTTATTGGTTTTTCCAAGAGTAAACATCAAAGTACGGGGGTACAGAAGTACAGAAGGGGATGTTTGTGTTTACATTTGTGGCCTGTGGCTGCTCACTGTTAAAAACCAAAACAAAAAACATTCCCCCCTCCTGAGCCCCCACCCGCGACGCGTGAGTGGGTGCTTTTAAACTAAAGGGGGGACCTATTGGCCCCCCGGTCCCCACCCCTTAGCGGCGGGTGGGGTCCCTAAAATAGGGGGGGACCTATTGTGTCCCCCCCCCGGCCCGCACCCCTGCGCGGTGGGTGGGGGCCCTAAATAACAATACGGGGGGAGCCTACTGTCCTCCCCCTGGCCCCCACCCCTGATCGGTGGGTGGGGGCCATAAATAAAAATTGGGGGGGAACCTAATGTCCTCCCCCTGGCCCCCACCCCTGAGCGGTGGGTGGGGGCCATAAATAAGAGTTGGGGGGGACCTACTGTCCTACTCCCCGGCCCCCACCCCTGAGCGGTGAGTGGGGGCCATAAATAAAAATTGGGGGGGGACCTACTGTCCTCCCCCCGGCCCCCACCCCTGCGCGGTGGGTGGGGGCCCTAAATAACAATACGGGGGGAGCCTACTGTCCTCCCCCTGGCCCCCACCCCTGATCGGTGGGTGGGGGCCATAAATAAAAATTGGGGGGGGAACCTAATGTCCTCCCCCTGGCCCCCACCCTTGAGCGGTGGGTGGGGGCCATAAATAAGAGTTGGGGGGGACCTACTGTCCTACCCCCTGGCCCCCACCCCTGAGCGGTGAGTGGGGGCCATAAATAAAAATTGGGGGGGGGACCTACTGTCCTCCCCCCTGGCCCCCACCCCTGCGCGGCTGGTGGGGGCCCTAAATAAAAATGTAACCCACCCATGTGACTAGGGGTCCCCAAACCCCTAGTCACCCCGCCAAAAAAAAATAACCCCTACCTACCCCCCTCATCCTAAAAGTAATGATGGGGACCCTTATCTAAATACCTGTAAAAAAAAAAAAAAAAGAAAAATAGACTTACCATTTGATGTCTTCTTTCTTCTAAACTCTTCCTTTTTCAGCCCCAAAAAAGGCCAAATAAGCCTTCCACCGCCCTGCGGAGCCCTCCACGGGTGACATTTTTTTTTTTTTTTTTTGCGTTGGTTATTATGGATTTTTATTTGGCCTTTTTGGGGGCTGAAAAAAAGAAGAGTATCGTTATTTACGGCCCCCACCCACTGCGCAGGGGAGGGGGCCGGGGGGGAGGACAGTAGATCCCCCCCCTTATTGTTATTTAGGACATCCACCCGCCATACAGGGTTGGGGGCCAGGGGGAGGACTAGACAGCCACTAGAGGGCACTTCCTGGTCCATAGCACAGAAAACCTGTGCTAGAGCGTCGCTGGACATCCTCACGCTGTTTGAGGACCTCCAGCGTTGCTCAATTCTCCATAGGAAAGCATTGAAAAGCATTTTCAATGCTTTCCTATGGAGAGCTCTAATGTGCATGGGCAGCATTGCCGCGCATGCGCATTAGGTCTCTGCGGCCAGCGGACAGGATCAGTCTCGCCCACCGGCCAACATAATGAGGAGGAGGAGCGGCGGAGACCCGAAACCACCGCCGAAGGACATCGGCGGGGGATTCAGATAAGTGACTAATACACTTCCATACATTCCAAATTAGAAACACTCTAATAAACTCTCAAACATACTTATATTTACAGATGGAAACTTACACATTTCCACATGACATCTTTTACAGTCTTTTAAGCTATTGTAGTACAGTCATGAGAGACATAGGCTGGCTCGAAGACACTGCCACTCACCTGGCAGACCAGCCCATAATAGCAGTACGTTTTTTCAGAGCAATGTTGGTATATCTATCTCTTCTTATGTTATGCTTTAATGCATGGCTTATTTTGATGGTATCACTCCTTTGTGCTTGTAAATGACTGACACTCAACATCTTCAGAGCCAGAGATATCAGCTATATTGAATGAACTCAGCATATTGATCCCATCAGCCAACTTCCTTCTCTCCTCCTTAGCATTCAGCTCAGCAAACAAGAAACAATTAAAGCAAAATACCTTTATTCCAAATAAAAATTGTATTCTTCCACAGAAGCTTAGAAAACAGTGGTGCTTATAAATCATCAAAGCCACCACTGAAAGCACACAGCACAACGCGTTTCGACACAAAATCTTTATCAATGACTTTTTTACTCAGTACATGGGTGGGTGGGTCACCTAAAACTTTAATAGGACACTATTGCATTAGTAATTGACATTTGTATTCCTAATGCTATATTGTTACTTCAAATTACGAGTTGTGATAGACTAATCAAATTGCAAAAACAAAAGCCAACACAGCAAATCAAAATATAATTCCATAGAGATTGTTAAATAGCATGACTATAATTAATTATATTTATGATGAATTCATTATTCTCATTCAAATTAATTGAAGAATTGCTACTTAATTACAAAGTCTGTCTCTCTGCATGACTGCTGTATAATTATACTTGTCCTTTTGTGATTTGTATTTCTATACTTTCAAGTTATCTTAATTTCAATCAGACACCCATCTGATCTGAAGTCTCACACTTATCATAATTAATGGGGATGCCAAACGGTTGCTAAATTATGCCAGTCAAACTATTGATGTTAAACAGATGATCCAAAAGGTTGCTAATATGTTTTCAGTGGCATCTTCTCCCTTGAGGTGTCTTAGATGTCTTATTTAATTATTTTTATAATTACCAGGTATCATAATTGTAGAATCAATGACTCTCAAGCTACAGATTTGAAGGTATCTTTGGATTAACGAATTGTTAGAGGGGGCACCAGAATTTGAAACTGAGACCTCTTGATCTGCAGTCAAATGCTCTACCACTGAGCTATACCCCCACTAAAGCACTCTGGCACCTTGTGATGTTTTGGTACAGAGAATGCATTGTGACCTGGTATTAAGAGTTGTTTCCTGCCAAAAATCTCTTTACCTGGAGAATTGAACAATTTACGGACAGACCTTCACTGATTAAACCGGTTGGGAAGAATAATCAAACTGGCAAGAAGAGTTTCTGGTGCAATCTGTCAATTTATTGATAAAAGCACATTGTTTACAAGGTATAGTTTCAATATATCTTTGTGAGTGTCACAGAATCAAAATAATAATAAGGAATTGGTTTGTAAGTCATTTTTCAACTTCTAGAGTTTTGATGTATACCATATGTTACTAATCCTATTATGGGTGTTTTATGATGCTTAAACTCTTAATTACTGAACACTAAATAAACTTAATCTTATAGGTTTATTATGTTATCACTGCAAACCTGCACTGCTAACATTATACTCTATCTTTAGATATGTTAATTATATCTATGAAATATCACTTCATTTACATTGCATTTTCTTATGGTTTGTTTACGACTATACTTGCTTGATATTATAAGTCACTATAGTTAAATGTTGTGGCAGATGGGTACAAGATAAAAGGAAAAAAAACAAGTTTATCTGAGGTTATATGAAAGCATTTAGTGGCAAACTTAGTTAAAATATGACTTAGTATTTTTACTTAAAAACTTATTCCTACTTGTTAATTTTCTTAGAGTGGCATAATTTTAAAAATGGCTTCCTAGCATACAAAATGGCTGTATCATCTTCAAAAAGCCTATATCAACTGTAACTCCAATGATCACCTTGTTAACTAGAATAGAAAGAAAAATAAGACATCTATTGCGGCAGCAGAGATTAGAGAAAATCATTGAAGTTAATTGACTTACAGTATTAATAGATGACTACAGTCTGATAAGCTGTGAAGTTGCACAGTAGTTACACGCACCTGATAAATGCCAGTTTGCTTAATCCAGAGTAGATACAACACAACATGTTCATTCATTTAAGGATGAAAAATATATATATTAGCAAATGTTAGTTTTACTTTGGTGGAGATTATTAACATGGTAATTTCACAAAACATGGACATTGTCTGAATGGACAAAATGCTGTGAAAATTGCATCATTGTGACCGCATTGGCAATTCTAAGATTCACTAAAAGTTAACCTTGTCAGAATTTGGCCAACCTGACAGAATGTGCATTAATCTGCTGAATGCATTTGGAGTCTGGTTTAAAATCAATAATTTTTGCATCTGAATCCTGTACAAAGTATAGAATTTGTAATATTTATAAAGAACTAATTTTGAAAAGTTAAGGAATAAATGCATCCAACATTTGAGAAGTTATCACTCACTTGATTTTTGCAAGCAAAGGATAATTTTAATTACAAATTGCCTGCTGTCAGTGCTAGCAGCCAGTGGATAAATAGTTAAATAAGCTGAGGGCTAAGAATGTGATGGCTGTCAAGTGTTTGTTAGCCAGTTGCCACATTTAATATGTGTAAAATAAAAAACGCATCCGGGGGCAATATGACCCCTATATTAATATGACCCCCATATTAAAAGGCATTGCCAATGGATAAGGGCTATGTAATTAACAAAACCCAATATCCCAATATCCCCTTGCCCCTACCTGTGATTAGTGGGAGGTGGCTACTTATTAAGTCATTAAGTCCCAAAATTATTACTAAGTCTCTCCACGTGACTTGGGATCCCCAAACCCCTAGCCACCCACTTCCTATAAAGCTACCTTTACCCCCTAACCCTAATAATAGTGATGGGGGCCAAAAAACCTACACCTGTAAATAAAAAAAAAACATACATTTCTTTTAATATCTTCTTTCTTCTAATTTCCATTTTGGGTCTTATATGAAAACATAAGGCCCAAAATGTAAAATCTACAAAACAGGGTAGGGGATCATCTGCTAAATACAGATCAAATGGAAAAACATAGCGTTTAACTGTGTGAGAGTAAATGATGATGTGTGATTTACAATTGGCCACTCACAGATTGTAAGATGTAAAAAAAGCCTTGGGTGTAATCCTTTTCTTCAATATTTTTTATGTTCATCTTCATACTCCCATCAGTAATTTAGAATATTTGCTCAAAAGAGAAACGCCAATGATCTTTAGGAGAACAAGAAATCTGAAAAACATACTGGCACCAAGTATTAAAAATCCAACGAAAGGGTAGACCACTTAACATCAACGGTTTTAACCCTTGTAATACTTGCAAAGCATGTAAAAACCAAAAATACACACAAAATAAATAATTTATGAGTTTCACAACAGGAGAGAAATTCAAAATAAAATCTAACATAAATTGTAACACCAAAAATGTAGTCTACATGCTACAATGCCCATGCGGGAAACAATATGTGGGAAGAACTTGTAGAAAACTCAAAGAAAGAATATTGGAACATCAAAATAATATTATAAAAAAATCGATTAAACATATAGTACCTCTGCATTGCAATTCTTGCAACCAATTTTGTTGGCAAAATTTTTCCTTCATGGGCATTGAGCATGTGGATCCCTACTGGAGGGGAGGAGACTTGACCAAGAAACTTTCACAAAGAGAAACATTCTGGATAAATAAATTAAAAACACTCCAACCTTGGGGTCTTAATCTAGATATTGATTTGTGGAGTTTTTTTGAGGATTAACTTGGGTTATATAGAATATCTCTGTGGATGTCGCACTCCTCTTTTTTCATTTCATTTTTCATGTATTTCTTGCCAACATTTTGATCAGGGTGTCAATTGAGAAATCCTGAAAGAATAATCTCATACATGAAGTACAACTTATCATTGGCATTGTTATCAACGGTTGGGCCATTTAGAAATTCCAAAAGAGAAAGTCATATTGGTGGGAAAATATTTAAGCACTGCAAAAAATGAGATGAAGGGGAGGAGTGTTTAATATATACACACATATAAAAATGGGTTCCACCTCACCTAATCACTAATATATTAGAAGGAAAGTAAAGTGATATTTGGTTGTCTGTTGGTCTATTTGCTTGTCTTGTACACATTCTCATAATGGGGAATGAAAAAATCAGTATATATGGAATAAATGGAGTATTACATTCTTTATTATAGATTTCCTACTCCATTTTGAATGTATTAGTTTTAATGTATATATTTATTGTGTTTTATTTTATTTTACTGATTAGGATTATGTGTATATAGTTTATATACAGTATATAATCTATATTCTTATTCATTTATGTATACTGTGGCGAAACCAACCTCGCCACTGGGCCCTGGAGAAGCCTGTTTGCTAGCCTCCTACCTACTGACTATGGCCCCTGGGTTATTTGGGGCATATTGTACTGTATATTGCTGCTACTGGCCCTTTTAACAGCATCTATGGACATATTGGGACTTTTGGGACTACTGTCCCTTTAAGACTGTGCTACATATTCTAGTGTACTGCCTGTAATATTATATGTGTATTTGTGTGTTAAGTTTAACCTGGGATATGTATGCAGCATTCACCTGATTGTTCGGTAGAATCACTCCATTCATTATATTGAGGGAAACTACCGAACAACCAGACCACCCAGGACTAAGTGTGCCTCCAATTACCGTTTGCAACAATGTTGCAAACGGGTAATTGGCAATCAGTGTAATGTATTCTTTGTCCTCTGGGTGGCCGCCATTCGGGAAACAAACACGTGGCGGCGGCCATCTTAAACTACCGAACAGCGGTGTTTTGCCGTCGAGTGTCTGGAACTAAAATCGGACACTTGACTAGGCAAACACCGCTGAGACCTCCATACTTCCAGAAATTCGTATGGAAACTACCGAATGACCCGCCGTTCGGTAGAAAGAACCCCATAAACAAGGGAATTCATTCAACCCCTCTCCAGGCTCTATAACACAGGCAATTCGCCTGTTTTCATTCCCTTGTTTGTGACCGACCGCAGGGCCAAAATGCATGGAACTGTTTTCGGATACTTTACCCATGCGGTCGGTCAAATCTTTGGAACCCCATATCTCACGAACCATTCATCCGAATTACTTGCATTTTGGATATGTTGTCCCCCTGAATAAGGGCTATCCAGCGATGCTGGATTTAAAGGTGTACCCCCGGGTTTTGGGGTACATCCAGAACTTGGCTGAAAAAGTGTACCAGATAATTGAGTTTAATGTTATCTGAGGGGAGGGGATGTGTGGGCTGAACCATGTATGTGATTGGTTATTTTATGCCTCCCCCTGGGTGTGGCCTGTATGTGGATTAGTGTAATAAAAGCCAGGCTGGATGAGCCAGTCCAGAGTTCCTGTTTTACCCTCAAAGTGATGTGTCGTCTCATTATTGGGGGAAGGATTTAATGTATGCTGTTCCAGTTGACTGCTAGGAGTACAAGCCTATTCGTATGGTTCCTATTCAATGGTCTACAGCATTCATACGCTTGGGAGAATTTAAAGGTTTCTCGGATTCGGTGATTATGGTGTCTGCCAGAGTGCTTGGAGTCCTCAGGAAGCGCTAGGAGCATCCATTAACGGAGGTACCAAGTCGGGGTGCCAGGTGATCCGTTACATATACATTTATGATTTTTTGTAGTTTCCAATAGGATGATAAGGGATATATTCTTATATCCATAAAATATTGTGCTATCCAGAGTCTTTTTTAATCTCTTTCCCCCTCATATGCCTTCATTTACTCATATGTCTCCGAGAGAATTGAAAACCTATGATCGCCATCCACTTCCGGGTATGTGGAACGCACGTTTTGAACGCAAAGGGCGTGCGTGATGACGACATCCCGTACAAGCAGGAAGTGCCGCCCGAACAGAGAAGCAACACCGGCCGGGAATAATTGAATAATGAACACTTGGAGGGGATATATAAGAACTTGAGGGGGGCGGAATGTTTTTTATACATTTTCTTGCTGTCATTTGATGCACCAAGTCCCTGAGGAAGTCCCATCTTAGGACGAAACGCGTAGGACGCCTAGTGGTGATATGCTGATTGTTTTTAACTGATATGTAAGTTATTAAATTTCTTTTTTACTTCACTCTGGAATTGCTCTTTATTCTCTTCATATATTTTCTCTTTTGAGCAAATATTCTAAATTACTGATGGGAGTATGAAGATGAACATAGAAAATATTGAAGAAAAGGATAACACTCAAGGCTTTTTTACATCTTACAATCTGTGAGTGGCCAATTGTAAATCACACATCTTCATTTACTCTCACACAGTTAAACGCTATGTTTTTCCATTTGATCTGTATTTAGCAGATGATCCCCTACCCTGTTTTTTATGTATGCTGAAGACAAGAGGAAGTCTTTGGGGACCTTTTCTGGATACTTCACCTTACACAGGGAAGTTCCATTTTTGTTTACAAACCATCACTATTTTCACTGCGGTTGTGTTCACATATTTTGTTTGTTTGCACCAAAATGTAAAATACCTGACAAAAAAATAGAAAATGTGAGGCAACAAAAAAACAAAATAGATCAATGTGAGCCTCTGGAGGGCTTCATGCAGAATGAGGTTTCACGGTGAAAAATGTCGTTATAAAGAGTTTCCAATGCTTTGAAATTTCATTTCATTTCAAAGCTTGCAAGCCAATACATCAGAGTGCTCGGACGGGCGAAACTGACATCTCTCAAGACTTGCAATGGGAATACTCACTGTTACGGACACTCCACAGACTCATTTTGGATTACCCTATGTTAAAGTAACGAAGACGGTTCCTTCGGTATTTCTATTACTTTTATCCATTTACACGAACCCCTTGGATTACAAATTCGTACATACGAACTCGGACCACCCGGCCTCTGGCGTGTGCTGCCACTTAACCCTGTTGACCTCGGAAACAACCGAACGGACGACCACCGGGAGGTTGCGGTTTGCAGTTAACTACAAACCTTAATTGACGACCTCAGGGTGGCCTCGTTCATCAACTATTTTCCCTGTATCCAAACTCCCGAACGAGGATCACCTACACCCCGGCGTTAACCGCAGGCTAATTGGTCCCTTCAGGGCGGTCGACGTTCGGTTCCCAAAGGGTTGGGACAACCAGCCAGAGAGCGGTATTCGTGCAGCTGGCTATCCGTGTATCCGGTTCTAGGAGTTTGGGAACCGATACCCGCTCGCCTATTCACAAGCAGAAAAGTTGGCCGCCATCTCGTGTTCGGGACAACGAGACACGAAAAGACTAATCTTAGAGACTGGCCATACCGTTTGTGAGGTCTGAGCGATATTCGTCTATCTGATGCGCTCAGGCCCGAGCTATCTAACGAATGGTAGAATATAAGGGGTATTTTGTAAATTGTTATAAATATATATTTTATTCTGTTTTTACATGTTAGAAATGCACGTGGGATTCTGTGCACTTGGAGATAATTGCATTGCCATAACCGTTGGAATCATTATCTCCAAGTTGGGCGGGGACTATTTCAAATGATGCAGTGTATTGTCATTGGTCAACTGTATGTATTGTCCCTGTATCCCATCAGGTCCAGAGGGGGCTGTCCCTGGACCTGGGCTTTTGCAGAAATAACGCTAACCCTGTGCCATTAAAGCCAGTTCGTGTTTGACCTTCAAATCGCAGCCTCAACTTGTTTTGTGGGAACCAGAGTATCCTAGCTATACTAGAGCTAGTGGGATTGCTTTGTATTCACAGGACTCTGGTGGTCTGCTGAGCGGAATAGCGCTTCTCTCTCTCCACACTCAGGAACCAGGACATCTAAGCGGTCCAGCCTTCAGCTAGCCTGGGGGTAACCGTAACAATTGGTGGCAGCGGCGGGATCTTCCTGGAGTTCCTAGGAGAGATACAGAGCGGATGGAGAGCGCTTATGACAAACTGAAACGCACCACGTTAAAGGATCTATTAGAAAGCCGAGTTGGGAACGCTGGCAACTGACCTAGGAAGGAGCTGATCGCAGAGCTGACAGAACTGGATCAAAGCCTGACCATGACAGAGACACCAATGTCCGATAGCGAGGAAAAGAACCGGATTGTTCGGGAGAGACTCTCCTGGTTCGTCCCAAACCCGACCGTGGAACTGATACAGCAAACCAAGGCACAGGTCGATGTAGAGATCCGAGAGGCCAGAGCACACAAGATGAGCTTATATCCACCACAGCAAAACCCCGCGGCGGGGATGGCAAGGGACCCGGCAGAAAGGGCTGGAAAGCCAAAGATTCCCCATGCAGCGTTCCGATCGTTCCTAGAGAATGAGATGGGGATCGATGAATATTTGGCCAATTTTGAGAGGCAATGTGCGCTCCATCGGATACCCAGCGAGGATTGGCCCACTATCTTGTCGGGGAAACTATCAGGCCGATCCCTAGATGCATTTCGCACACTGTCTACTGAGGAAGTGACACATTATGACCGGGTTAAAGATATGCTATTACAAAGGTATGCAGTAACCCCAGATACGTATCGTAGGCAATTCAGGAACACGAAAAAGAAGCCGAACAATACGCATACCGAATGGGCTCATCGGATGAGGAGAGCAACCGATCACTGGATGAAAGTTTGCCGAGCCGTAACGGGTGAGGAAGTATTGCAATTATTTCTTTTATAACATTTCTGTCTGAACGCTATTCGTCTATCTGATAGCTATCTAACAAATGGTTATCTAATGTTATCACTCTTTACCCCATCACTCAAGACATTTGTTTAAGTCTGTCCCAGGGAAAATACTGTGTTGCCATTGTCTACTACTCCCAGCAGCAAAGCTGGCTGCATAACCCCAAGACAGAAGAGTGGCGCAGTTAAAGGAACACTATAGTATTAGTAATACAAATCTGTATTCCAAACACTACTATCCAAGTCATGAAAGGATTAGAAACCCCTTCTTTCACGTTATTCCATAGCAGAAGTCCCTTGGTGCTAGTTTGTTCTTCTCCTCTCATGATGTCACAGTGATTGGGGAACCTAATATGCATGCGTGGCAAGTGCTGCAGGTTCATTAGAGCTCAATATTGAATTAATACTTTCCAGTGGGGTTTTTCAAGACACTGAGGACATTCTATGAAGACATACGTAATTTAATGGAGTAAGACTCGAGGAAGCACCTCTAGTGACTGTCTGGGAGACAGCCACTAGAGGCTGTATTAACCCTGCAATGTAAACATTACAGTTTCTCAAAAACAGCAATGTTTACATTGCAGGGTTAAGGGAACAGTGTCACTGCACCCAACCCACTTAATTGAGATGCAGTGATCGGGTGCCTATAGTGTCCTATAAAAGGTTTTAGTTTAATGATATTGGCGGTTTGGTGAAGCAGCAAGCAGCTAAAAGGAATAGTCCCTCTTAAATGGTCAAAGTTAACCTGTCACTACAGACAATGTATAATCCAAGGGACCTACACTATCTACATGCCCATACGGGTGTCGACCAGCTGCCCACGACCTTATCACCACTAATCTGGTCAACTGGTGCACATTATGGGGCATGAGCCATTACATTCACGTATACCGTGCCGACTTGTGGCGCATTACACATTCCCATATACCATTAGCCCGAGAGCTGCATGATGAAACGCTCTACCGGCATATCCGGCCCTCACTATCAATGCCGCACGCCACATAACTATGCCTCCCCGCAATGCCACCTCAGGTAGATTTCTAGTGCGACTTGCTAATGTGGGGGGAAACATGTGAAGCCCAAGAGATCTTGAGCCTCTACTTAATAACTCCCCCAGCGGGAACCGCCCGCACCTATTGTCACTCTCGTCCAGCCACAAGGACATGAGTTACACTAACTGGGTAAACCGTGGGGGGCACGAGTGTATCATATGCCCGCGCCGGTGATGCTCATATAGATGTGCTCAAACCACCCTGGGTAAAGTACATTAGCCTTTCACGTGGTGGCAAGGAGGGAACAATCAAACCAGCTGCGCCAAGTAAAGACATGATACTTGCTTGCCCTTCTGTTATCAATGTTACCAGTTCTATGTTATTGTTGCTATGTTTTTCTGTTTACCGACCTCACCTATGAGATTTCAGCTCTACCTAATTATCTAAAATGGAGCCCACTCAGCCACGTATTTGGAAGCTCCTGTCACGATTCCGGGAACCAAACACGCTAACACATACACAGAAAAGGTGCAGTACCGGACCTTAGAGTGGCCGGGCTAAGCACACAAAGAATATTCAGGAGACAAGCCGAGTAAGGGGAACCAGAAGACATAAGGTCAAAGGATAGGAGAAAGTCACAAAGTCAGATAAACAAGCCAGAGTACGTAACCAGAGAGTAACACAAATTCAGTAGCAATACTAGCAAGCAAAGACCACAACAGGGCAGAGAGAGACAGGAAAGGTAAGTATATAAACCCATTGATTAATTCTGATTGGATAATTTCCCATCAGAATTAACAATCACACGTGGGAGATATCTATACCTCCCACTGTGATTGAGGCACTGTGCCTTTAACGCCGGGTCAGGTGGCTGACCCCGGTGTTTACAAAAATGGGCGGTCTCCCAGCATGCAGCGTCATGCATGCTGCTGCTGGGGGACGGAGAGGAAGACGCGGGCGGCATCCGAGGCTGGGAGGATGCCGCCCGCCGAGCGTACGCCGGGAAGTACTATTACTCCCTTTAAAGCCTCAAAACAGACCCAACACTGCACCAACCGACGCTAGCAGAAATAGATTACTTTCTTGCGCAGACAAAGCTCCCCACTCTCTCTAGCACACAAAAAAACGCTATACAACTTCAGGTAACCACACAAGAAATTTTAGACACCATTACCTCCTTACCCTCCGGGAAATCACCGGGCCCAGATGGCATGACTAATGCTTATTAGAAACAATTTGCGCCACTCCTAGCCCCCTATTTACGGAAAGTATATAACCATGCCATACAGACAGGACAACTGCCAAGTGAGATGCTGATGGCCCATGTCGCCCCCCTTCCCAAGCCAGGGAAACCCCCGAATAGGTGCCAGAACCTCCGCCCCATATCCCTACTAAACACGGATGTCAAAATCATAGCAAAGATCTTCTCCAATAGGTTAACACATATAATACCCTCACTGGTACAGGTAGACCAGGTGGGGTTTATGGGAGGTAGACAGGGAGCGGACGGCACGAGGAAAACCCTAGACTTACTTTACGAGCTACAACGGAATAAAACCCCTAACGTCCTACTATGTCTGGACGCTGAGAAAGCCTTTGACAGGCACCACTGGCCTTTCTTAATGGCAGTCCTCAGGAAATTGAATTTCCTCCACAATTCCTGTCCCTCGTCACAGCGCTTTATTCCTCCCCAACAGCCAGAGTTGTCAACGGAGGCTTCATTTCCAAACCGTTCCTCATATCCAATGGCTCCAGACAAGAATGCCCCCTATCCCGACTACTTTACATTTTATCACTGGAACCCCTCACCCAACTGATACGGGATGACCCAAATATACATGGCGTTAAAGCCAAGAGCCGGGAATGAAAATTGTCCTTGTTTGCGGATGATATCCTACTTACCTTGGAACAACCGCACATATCTCTACCCAATTTCCACAAAATCCTTTCCCGATTTAGCGCCTGCTCCTACTATAAATTGAACATCTCTAAAACCCTCGCCCTAGGCATTAATGTCCAGATCCAGGAAATGACAACCCTCTAAGCCAATGTCCCCTACGATTGGAAACATGATCACATAAAATTCTTAGGTATCCTCTTCACTCCCTCCACGGCCGCACTACACAAAGCAAACTACACCAAACTACTCACAGAAATTAGAGCTCTACTGCATAGCTGGAAGGGCAAATATGTATCCTTGACTGGCTGGATAGCTTCAGTCAAGATGGTGATCCTACCTAAAATCCAATACTTGTTCTGCACGCTCCCTCTCAAAGTCTCCAACAAATACTTAGAGGATCTACAACGTACCATAAATGAATACATATGGTACTATAAAAAACCAAGAGTGGCTCTAAGCACGATGTCTAAAACGTATGCTCAATGCGGGATGGGCCTGCCAGACATAAAAAGCTACTACAGGGCGGCGCAGATTGCCCCAATTATCGTGGCTTCCCAACACAGGATCCCCTTGACATGGGTTGAAATTGAGAGAGCCCATGCCGAGGTTCTCTCGCTCCCTACTCTGAACCAACGACCCAAACCAATTACTACCAACAACTGCACTAACCCTCTCCATATGGGACAGCTACCGCAAGAAGAGGGGGGCAACAACGCCCCTTGCGCCAGCAACCCCAATAGAAGCGATCAGACAATTTATCCCAGACTTCAATCATAAACTCTGGCTCAGGCATGGTATTTTCACACTATCGCAAGTGCTGCGGGGCGACAGCCTCAAACCCATTTCCTGATCTCTGCAATTAATTCAAATTACCTACGACGGCGACCTTCACCTACATCCAACTGCAATCCTGGGTAAACCTCCAAAAACCAAGACAAACCGCAAGCTCACCTGACCCATACTGGCTTAGAATAACAGAGATTTGTACGAAGACGAAGCCGGCAACAAAACTCATTTCACTAATCTACACTTCCGAAAACACGGATGCTCATGCTAAACCACCGTCCTTCAAAGTGGCATGGGAACGTGATCTAGGGCACAAACTCACAAACGAGCAATGGATAGACATATTTCGGGCCAATAAAAAACTGACCCTCTGTTCATCCCATACAGAACTTTCACGCAAACTGATGTACCGGTGGTACCTAGTCCCCTCAAGACTTAAACATAGCTACCCTAACACGCCTGGCACATGCTGGCACTGCCAGGGGGACCACGGCACCGTCATACACATATGGTGGCAATGCCCACTTCTAAAACAATACTGGTCACAAGTCCGGGACCTAGCAATATGGTGCACCCACATGCACATATCCCTACTACCGGAACTGTTCCTGCTACTTCTGCTCCCTCAAACGCCTCACACTCATACCAAATATCTGTTATATCACATCTGCATGGCGGCCCTCACCGTCATAAGTAGACAATGGAAACAAACAACTGCTCCAACGATCCACCAATGCATCGCAGCTGTGGAAACAACCAAGACTTATGAAATTGCAGCACGGAAACCAAGACAGAATGACTCCTATTGGGCCACAGCATGGACCATATGGGATAGCAATAAAGCAAACTGAACCGACAACAACACGCTACCTGACCTGGATGACACACCTCCCTGATTGGAGGTAATATGAAAGACACTATACTCACTTTGTCTGGCTTGCACTCACTCACTCACTTCCTTGCCTACTTACCTACATACCTGCGCCACACCTACATGCCTACACCACACACACACACCCCCACACAAACCCATTCCACACACACGCATATTACCCTTCCTTCGACCCCTGACCCGACCACCATTACTCTTTCGTTGAACAACACATACTACATAAGTAGTGTTGACCCGTACGCCCAAGTTATATCCGATCCGATGTGGATGTACATTACCCATGAACACATGCCAAAGTTATGATGTTATGAAGCCTTGAGGCCATCGGGTCTCTGTATTATCATGTATTATCCTGTATTATCTTGTCTCGGTATTATTCCCGTGTTATTCCATGGTAACCATGTCATTTCGTGCAACAATTTTTTTTCTTTGACATAACCGACCCCCTCTTGCCTTCTGTACCCTCTTCCCCTACCTCTTTATTGCAAAATAAAAATTGTCAAATTCAAAAAAGTTAACCTGTATGAACCTATTTTGCCTCCTCGTGAGGATCCTGTAAGGAACTAGGCTGAGAATAAGAGAGTGTGGCCAGCTCTGTGTCTGTTTGTCCAGCAGCCATTGTCTTGTCCACTGACCACTGTCCAAAGTGAACAAGTGCAACTGATGGAACAAATAGTCTTCCAATTGGCAACTCAGCTCTCCCTTCAAAGTTATTTCTTTATTTATAAACGTTTTCTAAAATCTGACGGTGGATAAAAATATTTCAAAATAAATCTGCTGCTGCTGCACTGCCTGTTTTGTTGCCTGTTTGTTACCTGATAGGGCACTATATTTTCCCAAACTGAATGATGGTCACTGTTGCTACAGACTTGATGTGTGAAAACACTTTCTTTTGTCAGAGTGTAAGGAATGAGTGGGTGGCCAGTTGTCCAATTACTGTTTCTTTTTCTTTTTGAACTTGAAATGACTGCTGCTTCACATTTTTTTTATTAATACCAGATAGCAAAAGGCAAAAGATCAATCATTATTAATTCTGATTTTTATTTTCTAATCTAATTTTGGCAAATCAGAATGATTGACTGATATTTAGGTCAGGCAATATTGAAGTTTTGCATTTCAGCGCCATCATTTGTTTGCTGCTGTCTGAATGGCCTTCCTGACTATTTTCTGGGATCAAATGTTACCAAACAGGTACATGGCTTAAATTCGGTCTGCCAAATTGTTTAGGATTAATGTAAATTTTTGCCCCCTCCTCCCCATAGACTTTTTTTATTTTTATAAATTTTAATGTGGCATATAACTAGCAAGACCTGGCAAGCCACCACCTGGTTAACCCTGGCACTATAAAGAGTTATTTAAATGGACATTATGGACATATAATAATTTTGAGACTGGAGAAGTCATTATAGGTTGAATTTTCTGTTGGATTTGGGAAAACCACTTGAAGCATTTGTTGTGTTTAGCTATTTCAATTGCTTTTGTTTTGTTTATTCATTGCAAACAGCTGAAAGTTTGTAAATTTTGACAGTAGACCAGATTTTTAATAGGGGTCGAATAATTTTAAATACAACTGTATGTCTCCCTGGCTGTCCTTTCCTACACCTAATGCAGGTTATTTATTGGTTCAGATCAGTCAGTACTGTCATTGGCTGAGCTGTGAGCATACCTTTTTGATGAGGAAGTCTTTTTCTTTGAGTGAGTGGGTGTGACTAAAAAGGTGGGTTTATTGTATAGCATTCCACAAAGAAAGGTGCCCCAAGTGTTCCTTTAATTATTTGCTGGTTGCTGGTCCACTGGTTGCTTGCAGTGCCAGTAGGCAAATACTGCAGATTTTCCATATCTGTGCCTGAATTTGAAGCATCTGGGCCGAGATTTAAAAAAAATATATCAGTTTGGCATTGTTTCGTCTGGCTTAAATCCGGACCATATTCAGGCTGATTTAGAGCCTCCTCTGCAAAATCTGGACATTGCTAAATTGCATTCCAAATGGTCCCGCACAGCACTAGATATATTTGCCTTGTTCGGTATACCCTGTTATCAAGATATAATCCAGTTTTAATTACAAAACTAATTGTTCATGTTTTGAATAGCTGCAGATAAAGTCTAAAGTCTATGACCCACTAAATAATGGGAGTTGGGTCAAGTCAAAATATTTCCCTTTGACATGCTGGACATGACCTAACTGTAATCTGATTAATTTGACCTATAATCCCTTCATCTTGTTTTATATAAAGATAATAATTTAATACCAAAACCCTATGTGAAGGGCAGCTAATATTTACTACGTGTACACAGACATGTACAAATGTCTGAATACTAACATTAATTTTATTTCTCTACACAGATAACGATGTGTGTGAGTCACTGCTGTTGTGGAGGAGAATGGCCATTACAATGACAATTAAAGTATTAAGGCTTGTAATCCTTATTAGAGTTTTAAAACTAAAGAAGAATGATTCATCAAGTCTCTCAATTATGCCCTTTGTATTTTTTCACTGACAATATTTATTTCAATAAATTGAATTGTGCTTGAAAGGAAAAATATAATTTTCTCTCCACAATCGTTTAGATTGTTTTTCAATACAAATGCATACAGGATCTTGCAGGAATGCTTGTAAAGTAATAGCCACAAAATTCAGTTTTTCTAAGCATAATGTAATCAGTGGTGTATTTTGGATTTGTGCTGCCCTAGGCACGACTAAATTCAGGCACCCCCAAAATCTAAATTTGCCCCCCAATTCGTGTCAAGGCCATTTCTTTTGACTGACAGACACATGCCCTCATTGATACATGCACTGATATTCACTCACTAACAGATACACAGTCATTGGCACACACATACAGTCATTGGCACACACTGTTTAACCAACACACACTTTTACTGACAGACACACACTGACAAACCCACTCACTGACAGGCACACACTCTCAGATACACATAAAATGACATACCCACACTGACACACACTCTCAGACACACCCATTCTCACTCACAGACACACACTGACAGCTACACTCACTCACTCACAGTAAGGTGGACAGCCCCAGAACACGTGGCAAACAAGGCAATTGTCTGGGAGCTTGGGGTGGCATTTTTTGGTGCACCCCCTGAAAGTGCCGCCCTAGGCAAATGCCTTGTTTGCCTTTTGGTAAATACATCCCTGAATGTAATAGCATAAATGAAAACGCCAACAAGGTTTTTGTCTACCTTACCAAAATGGATGTTGCAATTCTCATAACTGCAGACACACATACACATATATAGAAAAAAATCCAAAGGTTTGTCCGCACTCCTGGGACTGTTCAATTAAAACTTAGCTTTTATTAATCTATTTCATTGTCGGCGTTTATCTACTTAAGCTGAAACTTTGACAATGACATAGATTAATAACGTTTTCATTAAAGTAACACCTTAGTGTTAGAAATGCAAAGATCTATTCTCTCTGCCCCTGTGTCCCGTCCCCTCTGATTAGGGTTAAAAAGCATTTTTCACTTACCTGATTCCAGCACCGATAACCCTCGGTGCTCCTCCGCCGATGTCAGATAGTGAGGGAACCTAACGCATATGTTCGGCAAGTGCATAAGGCCTTCAACATTGGAAAGCATTGCCAATGTTTTCCTTTGGCATTTTGCTTGATGTCCTTATGCACAACGGGTCTGGTCTCTGTATAGAAGACAGAAAGCGCCACTATAGGCAGTCTTAAGACTGCAATGAAAACATGGCAGATTCTCTAAAACTGCAATGTTTTAATTGCAGGGTTAAGGGAGAATGGACACAGCACCCAGACCACTTCAATGAAATGAAGTGGTTTGGGTGCCTGTAATATCCCTTTAAAGAGTTCCAGGAAAGTGGACCATCCTTTCGAGTTGTTCTACCTAAACTGCTGGCTACCAGCACTGGGCATTTACATCTTGAATACTATTTTTTTAAGGAGTAGGTGGTGCTTTTAAATATATAACCCAGTGCAGCGAAATAACACCTGAGAGCACATGCTTAAATTTTGCCTTTTAGTATGTGTAATATTTACATGTTGAACTAATACAGCTAATCCGATCTACACTATATCTGAACTATATCTACATTATATCTACACTATATATTTATATACTGAACAGAATTATAAAAACAACACTTGTTTTTGCCCCCATTTTTCATGAGCTGAACTCAAAGATCTAAGACTTTTTCTATGTACACAAAAGGTCTATTTCTCTCAAATAATGTTCAAAAATCTGTCTAAATCTGTGTTGGGATGTGAGGTGGATGGATTATCTTGGCAAAGGAGAAGTGCTCACTAACACAGATTTAGAGAGATTTGTGAAGAATATTTTAGAGAAACAGGCCTTAGATCTTTGAGTTCAGCTCATGAAAAATGGGGGCAAAAACAAAAGTGTTGCGTTTATAATTTTGTTCAGTGTATATACCAATTACAAAATGCTTGGCATGCCTACCAAATACAAACATTTTTTATATTTACCTTAGGTGCAATCCTGCGTGTGTATGTATATATATATATATATATATATATATATATATATATATATATATATATATATATATATGTGTGTGTGTGTGTGTGTGTGTGTGTGTGTGTGTGTAGGGAGCACTACAGGTCTGAAATCTGTGCAATAATGGTGTTTATTGTATTTTCAACAAATAGTTGTGCAAAATATAAATTGAAGTTTCGACCCGTCTTTATCAAGATCCCAGTGTAAAATGAAATATGTGAATATGTAGGAAAAAGAATAAAGAACTTACCAGTACAGAGTTAGGACAGCACAAAGACTGATTGAACCCGGAAATGTCGGTCATCCACGTGGGTGAGGTGCGCATGACATGCTCTACGTGGTTGCTATGTGACCGGATGGCAATCATAAGCCTGCCACAACGCTAATGTACCTCGTTCTTAGCCATTTTCCCTCCCCGGTGTCATATGACTTGTTAGTGTTACAAGGTCTCAGGTGTGAATGGGGAGCAGGTGTGTTAAATTTGGTGTTATCGCTCTCTCACGCTCTCACACTGGTCACTGGAAGTTCAACATGGCAACTCATGGCAAAGAACTCTGAGGATCTGAAAAAGAATAATTGTTGCTCTACATAAAGATGGCCTAGGCTATAAGAAGATTGCCAAGATCCTGAAACTGAGCTGCAGCAGGGTGGGCAAGACCATACAGCGGTTTCACAGGACATGTTCCACACAGAACAGGCCTCACCATGATCAACCAAAGAAGTTGAGTGCATATGCTCAGCGTCATATCCAGAGGTTGTCTTTGATGTATGAGTGCTGCCAGCATTGCTGCAGAGGTTGAAGGGGTGCGGGGTCAGCCTGTCAGACCATACGTCGCACACTGCATCAAATTGGTCTTCATGGCTGTCCTCCCAGAAGGAAGCCTCTTCTAAAGATGATACACAAGAAAGCCAGCAAACAGTTTGCTGAAGACAAGCAGACTAAGGACGTGGATTACTGGAACCATGTCCTGTGGTCTGCTGAGACCAAGATAAACTTATTTGGTTCACATGGTGTCAAGCGTGTGTCGCGGCAACCAAGTGAGGAGTACAAAGACAAGTATGTCTTGCCTACAGTCAAGCATGGTGGTGGGACTGTCATGGTCGGGGCCTGCACCACTGCCTTGCTAAAAAAGCTGAAGGTAAAGGTGATGGACTGGCCAAGCATGCCTACAGACCTAAACTCTATTGAGCATCTGTGGGACATTCTCAAATGGAAGGGGGGGAGCGCAAGGTCTCTGTGATGTTGTCATGAAGGAGTGGAAGAGGACTCAAGTGGCAACCTGTGAAACATAGAAACATAGAATGTGATGGCAGATAAGAACCATTCGGCCCATCTAGTCTGCCCAATAAAGCTCTGGTGAACTCCATACCCATGAGGGTTAAGGCAGTGCTGGAAAATAATCGTGGCCACACAAAATATTGACAGTTTGGGCCCAATTTGGACATTTGAGGGGTGTACTCACTTTTGTTGCCAACGGTTTAGACATTAATGGCTGTGTGTTGAGTTATTTTGAGGGGACAGAAAATTTACACTGTGATACAGGCTGCTTTACATTGTAACAGAGTGTCATTTCTTCAGTGTTGTTACATGAAAAGTTATAAAATATTTACAAAAATGTTAGGGGTGTACTCACTTTTGTGAGGTACTGTACATACACACACATATACATAAACACCTATACATACATGCACATGAACTCATATACACAAATAATAAATGCAAAGCCACATGTATAAGCATATATGCATAAGAGTATGGAAAAGCATAGGTCTATGCATAGTAATTTGTATATTGGTATAATAAACATGTCTTGGAATGCATTTTAAGATGTGGATAGTTACATATGACAGAACAGTGAGATAATGCTGGGGGAGTGTACATGTAAAGTGTTGGTTTAGTGGGACAGGAAACCCAAATCCATATTTGGCCCACTATTCTTGTTGTTAAAAAATTGGATCATTCTGGTTTCAAAAGTTTTTTTTTTTCTTGAGTAATTTTAAAATTCAGTACTTTGTTTTGTAGGTCCTTGATTGAGTGGTCAGACTAGGTAAAATGGAGTCCCACAGGAGTGCAGTAGGATTCTTCTTTGTGGTGTTTAATGAAGTGTCTGTGCATATTCATTCTGCCAATTAAATCAAAGACCTACAACCAATGCTAACAGAAGATGAGACTCTGAAAAACATTTTCTCTGAAACACCTATTTTGGCCTTCAGACAATCACCAAACCTCCAACAAAAATTAATCAGGGTCTTTAATCATTAAAATTATTCAGGGGTTTCATTATTTAATCAATTCTATGTGTCGTCTTTGTTCAGAAATGCTTTAGACTTGAGAAAGAGAGGTTCGCCCGAAAGCTTGTCATTACAAAATTCTGGTAGTCCAATAAAAAAGGTATTACAAGATATGAATTGTATCTGTTATATATATATATATATATATATATATATATATATATATATATATATATAATATATATATATATATTTTTTTTTAAGAAATCTCAATATATCTAGTGATTAAATCTATGGATAAAGAGAGAGTATTTTTTGTGGCCCATTAGAACTATATTCAAGAATTATTTGATTTATTTGGGGTACAGTGAGACATATAAAATATTGGATGGAGACCCTACTATCAGATCAGTATGAGAAAAATCCTTTGTGAAAATTTTATATAGAAATACAATGTTGAAGATTTTTTATAAAAAAATATATACATATTTTAAGGATATTATATATTTTTTGCATTTAAAGCGGTAATATCTATACATATATCTGTAGCCCAGTAAACTAGTGCCATAAAATATGAGCAATAAAGTAAAATATATTATGAATATTAGAAAATTAAATGGCATTTAACTTTCCATTTTATTTCCATTTATACTACATAAACAAGACACACAGTCTTTTCAATTGATTCAAATAAAATGATTTTTTTGTTAGATTGTTTCCATAGCAATGGGCTCTTAAGATTAATTGTTTCTCTTACTAAAAAGGAAATTGTCTACTTTAGACATTTTATTACTAGCGTTATTTTTGACTTAAGAATTAGAGTGCACTTAGACTGCCATTAGTGGGGACATTTTATTTGAAATATTCACAGCTCCTGCTAGCAGGTTGGAAAATGTCACCAAATAAATAAATTGCTTGTTAAACATGCATAATGTTTTTTTCTGCTACTTAGATGGCAGTTTGCACAGAGGGCAAATGTTCTTAAGGCATTTATCTAGAGAGCTGTTTTTTAATTTCTTTTTTATTAGGGGAGCAATTAGGGTCTGTTGATATCAATAAAGATTAGATCTGTCAACCACTGACCACCCTTAAATGACCACTCCAATTGCTGAGTGCTTTATGGGTGAGGAATAGCCCATAATAATGACGGTTTATAGAAGTAATGATTTCTATTAGAAATCAGATCAGCGTCCAGACTTCACATCAGTATCCTGCTCACGTGTGCGCACAAGTCGACATGCATGCACACAGCATATACACACACGCATGAGCAGGCCCTTCAGCTTCTATTAGGCTATTTCCCCATGAAGAAACCAAAAGTCTTTACCGGGGAAAAATGGGAGGGCTTGCAAAAGCTGCAGGTAATAAGAATTGCAGCTTTTGCAAACTGTTTTAATATATACCCCCAATTAATACATTAAAGGGACACTATAGTCACCTGAACAACTTTAGCTTAATGAAGCAGTTTTGGTGTATAGAACATGCCCCTGCAGCCTCACTGCTCAATCCTCTGCCATTTAGGAGTTAAATCCCTTTGTTTATGAACCCTAGTCACACCTTCTTGCATGTGACTTGCACAGCCTTCCATAAACACTTCCTGTAAAGAGAGCCCTATTTAGGCTTTCTTTATTGCAAGTTCTGTTTAATTAAGATTTTCTTATCCCCTGCTATGTTAATAGCTTGCTAGACCCTGCAAGAGCCTCCTGTATGTGATTAAAGTTCAATTTAGCGATTGAGATACAATTATTTAAAGGACCACTCTAGGCACCCAGACCACTTCAGCTTAATGAAGTGGTCTGGGTGCCAGGTCCAGCTAGGGTTAACTAATTGTTTTATAAACATAGCAGTTTCAGAGAAACTGCTATGTTTATCAATTAGTTAAGCCTTCCCCTTTTTCCTCTAGTGGCTATCTCACTGACAGCCACTAGAGGCGCTTGCGTGATTCTCACTGTGAAAATCACAGTGAGAGCACGCAAGCGTCCATAGGAAAGCATTATGAATGCTTTCCTATGTGACCGGCTGAATGCGCGCGCAGCTCTTGCCGCGCGTGCGCATTCAGCCGACGGGGAGGAGAAGAGGCGGATCGGAGGAGGAGAGCAGGAGGAGAGCTCTCCGCCCAGCGCTGGAAAAAGGTAAGATTTAACCCCTTTCCCCTTTCCAGATCCGGGCGGGAGGGGGTCCCTGAGGGTGGGGGCACCCTCAGGGCACTCTAGTGCCAGGAAAACGAGTATGCTTTCCTGGCACTAGAGTGGTCCTTTAAGGTAAATTACATCTGTTTGAAAGTGAAACCAGTTTTTTTTTTTTTCATGCAGGCTCTGTCAATCATAGACAGGGGAGGTGTGACTAGGGCTGCATAAACAGAAACAAAGTGATGTAACTCCTAAATTACAGTGAATTGAGCAGCAAAATTGCAGGGGAATGATCTATACACTAAAACTGCTTTATTTAGCTAAAGTAATTTAGGTGACTATAGTGTTCCTTTAATGCATGCATGTATTCATTGGGGTGTATCTACTAAACAACAATTTAATTTTTTTTTTTCTAATATGGACAGTGAAGTGTTCCTTTTAATACAGTCTTATTTACAATATTCACTTTGGCTTGCAGTATTCAATTCAGTTTAATTATATACTAAAAGAGTAAGTGGGTACATGCATATCCCAGGCACCTCCAGACAAAATAAATTGAGAATTATGCATCTATTTCCATGATACGATTTAGCATCTTAGTAGGCAATATAGACTTCATGTACTGAAACTTTGATTTCAATCCTTAGAAACATACTTGCTCCCAGAGTCCGCTAGGATATCAATACCCCTTTTTTGCTTTTTCTTTGTAGTTTGTTCAGCATAGAATTATGGAAAATTGGAAGGGGACACCTATAGGTAACAAATATTCAATAAAATGTTTCAAATGCCATCTTACCTATGTTAGAATGAAAGAGGTCTAACACGATGTTCAAACATATTAACATTGTACATATAAGGTATTTAGCCCCTTCCAGACTACATAAGATTAGTTCCACTATTTCGATCATAGAAATTAGTGTATAATATGGTAATCAAAGTGAAAACTACCCATCGGATATATAGAGATAGAAATTTGGATCTTTCCTTTCTATGTTCCTACCATTTTGTAATACTGATCCTTGTTAGTAATCTGTGAAACAGTTGAGTTATCATAATGCAGTCAAGGGAGAACACAAAGGAGCACAGTCGCATTCCATGTCCTGGGCAGTTAATATCATAACTATATACATGAGGTACACTAGATTGTTAGCTCACAAGCAGTAGTAGCTAATGTAATTGAGAGAGTGCCCTGAGTCATATATGCTCCACCCGGTGCATCAGCCCAGTCTATCAAACCAAGGGCTCCACACTGTTTAGCTCTTGTTAATAGGGAGTAGCCCAATCGTGCCTTCCCTCCACACTATATATATTCTGTAAATGCTTGGCAGAGCGATGAGATAAGGTATAGGGATCGGCAAGGCTTGCAGTAGATACTGGGATCTGGGTAAAACATTCACTTTAAGCACACTTATTCTACCCATGCGGGAATGCCCAGAGCAGATCTTTTCTCACTCAGAAAACTGAGGCAGAAAGTATCCGACATGTCTGCAGATAACCAGATAATATTTGATTGCTTCTCTGCAACATTGGAATGAGTGTGTGCATGCTAGGTTTAGAATAGCGAGTACATAGAGAGGACTTAGTGAGAAATTCACACCATTAACAGTGGATCAAAGTAGGCCCTAACTAAAATGAGGAAACAGGGGTCTATCTACTGAATAAAAACTGGTCAAATACTGGTCAAAGGCTTACCATTCAAAACCTCAGAGTATAGATTAAAAAATACAGCAAAACTTTATAAAACTAATAAAAAAAACAGGAGCTGATGTAAACCGCATGTACATTAGTATATAGTTAAAAGAAAATAATAATTAATAAAAACCAAGTATATACCATTAAAGTCCACTTAGGATTCACAAATATATATAAAAAAAACTCCCAAAGCCTCTGATTAGTTGATCATAAGGGTATCAAACACACAGTAGCTGGAATAGAAATAATGCAGCACACTGCACTTTATGCTACAAGATGGATACACACTGTAGCAATAGTAAAAGCACTTCTTCCTGGGGGGCAGAGTCAGCAACCTTCTGAGACAGACACATGCTATGGGAGCGCCGCTCGGGTTCCACAAACAACGCGGTAACTGGCAATATTACCTTGCTCCCCAGAGCCCGAGGACGATGTAGCTGTGGTAAAGGAGAAAGTCAATGAACTAACCAGCAGACTTGCCACAATGGAGGACGAGGTGGGAGCTGCAAAAGTGTCATAGGCAGCCACAGATGCAGCCCTTGGCATGCTGCAAAAAGAAAATGCAGGTGTGATGCGACGCATTGGCTGCCCTTGAAGACAGAGCCAAGGCAAGGAATCTCCGACTCAGGCGGGTTCCTGAGACAGTTACAGCATGTGAGTTGCCCCACTTTGTACGGCGGCTTGTCGCCACACTGCTCCCACCGAAACAAGCTAAGCAAGTAGTGGTGGATTACTGCTTCTATTTGCCTAAACCCACCAGGGCACTTCAAGGGACGGTCTTATTAAATTCATGTGAGACTCTGACAGAGGCCTGTTCATGGAGGTTACGAGAAATACCCCCTCTACGATTTTTGAAGGCAATACGCTAACCCTCTACCAGGACTTGTCCAGACATGCTGTCCTGTGGAAGCAATACCTCCGACATCTTACCCAGTATCTGCGAGACCATGGTATGCCATATCAGTGGTGAACGAATCGGCTTACAGTAGAAAAAGATGGCAGAACCTGCACACCTCTCTGAAGCAACCACCCTACTTCAGGAGCTGGGTTTACCAGCTGGATCATTCCCAGGAGCTTCCAGTAAGTTGTGGTCTGTAGACCGAATCACCCAGTATGTGCCTAGAGCAGCTGCACCATTTCCCAGGGATTTACCACCTAGAAGAGGACTTTTGCAATGTGCACTGTCCAACGCAGGACTGCTGCATATATATTTTTTGTTTTTCTTTAGTTCACAGTCTCAGTTTTACCTTTTTTATGTTTCAAGTTACATTAGTTCATTATTTCCCATATCTGGCTCCGTAAGCCAACACCACACATGTAGTACACAGCGTACCTCCCCTACCTAAGCCTACAGCACCTTGGCCCATCGACTGTTTTTATTTCCCCAAGATAGTTAAGCTAGGCATCTAGGTTTAAGCTAACATACTCACCGCACTTATAGCTGATGATTCTACAGCAGACTGCTGGCTTATCTTACACACCAACCTATGCATCAACTGTATTCCAACCCATAACACGTTACACGTAAATTAACAAGGAGTACACATGATGCCGAAGCTTAACTATAATAATACAAAATGTGCTAGGCCTTTTGGCATGTATTATACTCCTCTTACTGAATTTGCTTTTGAATGTCATTGCGGACATGTCTAAGTAAAGCTTGTTACCTTGTTGACAGCACACCCGAAATAAAGAATATAGAAAAAACAAAACACTTCTTTCTAAATGTTATAGTACCTAAGATGTAAAATTATAGGTACATGACTTTTCTTTATTTCAATTCTTTATTTTTGCAGTGCGTATAATGGTTACAGGCTTACATATGGTACCCCAACGGCATTCCATACGTTGATTGCTAAACATTTGTTACAGTGGGTAGTAGATAGACAAAGCACTTTTTTTTGTTTGATATTACATAGTAAACAGGCTTAAACGTAGATTGAGATTACAAATTACATGAAGGTATCAGACTATTAGGCATCGCTTTTGTGGTATAACATGCTTTGAGATAGAGCTAGCTGCGCTTAAGGTGACAAAGTAAAGTAAATGATAAACGTTACGCTTGACATCAGCATTTTACAGAAAAATATGCCAGGTTGCAAGGGCGCAGAACAATGCTTTATAAGAAAGGAGAGCGTGGGAATAAACCAATCGTGTTGCATTACACGTTTCGGTGAGTAGTGCTGCATCTCTCCCCTGGAGCTTCGTAGGGCGGGAGCTGTTAGTGTCTTGCTCTGCGCTGTCGCCATCTTTACAGGTATGCCCCGGGGGCCCTCTGCCTTTTGTTCTCCACATATCTCGAGCCCTCCGTTATTGGGACCGGGATGACCCCATGATCCAAAGGGGGGGGAACGGGACCGGCAGGCATTACATGAGGTTGGCTTGCGGTGTCCAGGAAGGTAGACAGGGCAGCGGCCGTCCACCTCGCTCCCTCCCGAGTAGGCCGCAGTCCCCGAAGTTTTGTGTGTTCCTCTGGGGACCCGAAACTCCCGATCTCGGGGTCTGCCGCTTTGTCCGCAACCGTGGGTACGTTCTGTGGGTACCATGCGAGTGTTAGAGCTGCAGTATTTGCCTTTGAGGCCAGATTCCTCCGGAGCCTCTCCTGCATGCGACCGGTCAGCATGGCGGTCTGGCCCCGCCCCCACTAAGATTCTTTTTTTGGTAAGGGGTGTAACCTAAAAAAAATGAAATAAATGGGAAAAGAGTAGATTAACATACAGCCATATCTCTGTCTCTTTAATTCTGAAATAGTTTTCAGTTCTGTAGGGCCCCTCGGTGGCTGTGTAGAGAAGCTTTCTTGAAAGCAGCTAGGCATGTCGAAAAAATGAAATAGAAACATAAATCTGCAGAAACAATCTGCCCTGTTTTAGCAGGTTTTGTACATGCAATTTCATGGACCTCCCATTGAGTTTCCATTTGGGAAGAAGAGTCAGCTACAAATGAGTGGAGGATTGCGATTGGACTCTCTATTTAGGGGCCATTATTGGCTCATAGCACCAGGGGTGAGGTGACAGTGAGCACAGCATAAAGATCGAAGAAACCATCTTGAAAGAGCTACTGGTCTCTGCCAAATGTAAGTGTACAAAAATATGAGCACTATGCTATGCAGACCTGTACCCACCAAACTGTGATGCACTGTGTGTTATGCCACCTTTCTGTCATGGCCAGTAATTTGAGCTACATTAGCTCTTTCTATCTAGCCCTTGTCAAAGTCACTCAGACCTTTGCCCATTTTTCCTGATTCCAACACATAGAATTCAAGAACTGACTGTTCACTTGCTTCCTAATATATCCCATCCCTTGAGTATCATTGTAATGATATAATCAATGTTTTTTCCACTTCACCTGTCAGTGGTTTTAATCAATGTAGTGCTGGGTTCTTTGTAATGGTCTGAGTATATCTGTATTGTACCTGGCTTTGTATATTGTATAGGTATCTCTGTATTGTACTCAGTTCTTTTTATTGTATAGGTATATCTACATTGTTCCTATATATTGTAAGTGCAACCATTAAAAGCTGATTTTTTATTATACAACAGTGCTATACTTTGCTATTTTCTATCTTTTACATGCAAAATTCACCACTCTAACTTTGAGGAATTCGTGAAAAAATATTCTAAACATTAATTAAGATAAGAGAGAGAAATGCCTAAATCCAGTCCAAATCTGAGCTGTGTAAGAATGAGAGTTGCGTAGACAGTTTTAGGAGTTTCCTTTTTTATTAGTATAACAAGTTTGTTATTCATTTTCCTTTTTATCCACAGAATTCTGAATGAGGTACAGGTATGGAGTATCCAAGAAGAGAAGATTAGGTTCACTAGCCTAGATCTAAGTTGAGTAGATTTACAGGAGGGGTGAAACTGGTATTAGCTGAGGTTTTGCAAAGGAAAGGTAGGATCCAACAAGGAATCCACACCAACTAGTACTATCCGGACAAGCGATATTAGTTGTTTGGTTGATTTCAAGCCAACCTCATCTGGTAAAGAATTTTCTTAATCAACTCAAAAATTACTATGAGAAGCCTGGGCACCAGAGCTAATTACAGATCAGTCAGGAAACTTTGGGTATATATATGCATGGAACAACATATGGATTCCGTTCGAGCATATATCTCCTATATTTTCATTTTTTTTATCATATGCCTTTGATTCTCGTAAGACTTAGCATACAATTAATCTTTATCGATCTGCACTTTCATTGAGTCATGGCCCAATTGATCTTTATCAGCTATGTAAACATCCTGTAATTTACAAACTAATGAGAAGAATTAGACTCCAAAGACCTACTGATCCTAAATACATAAATACCTGGGATGTAAATTTACTCATCCAAATGTTTAATAATTAGAATGATAAGGATTTTTTATCTTTAACATTTTTACTGTGTAAACTCAGTTTTATTTTGCCTTGTTTCTTTCAAAAGAGTGTCTGATGTTAAAGCTTTGGATTTGTCTAGTAGAACCAAAACCCCTAATCTTGCTCAGTTTAATTTTTTTAGACATACAAAAAACTACCTTAGAACTGTATTTTATCCAGCTATTCCGGATCATCCCAAACTTTGTGTGAATCACTGTTTACAAACATATGAACTACAAACCCAGAGTTCTAGATCTCAGGCCTCAACTCAATTGTCAATCTCTTACTGTGAACCTTACCTTGCACTGTCTTCATCAACTTTAGCAAAATGGGTTAGACTTGTAATGTCCATGGCTGGGATTGACATTTCTAAATTTGGTGTGCATTTCACTAGAAGTTTTTCCACCAAGTTTTACCAAGCTGGAGGTTCACGTTTAAATATTCTTAAAGCTGCAGCAGCTTGGTCCTCGACATCTCTTTTTAAAACATTTTATTTTAGACCACAGTCCAAGTGTCTCTATGCTTGTTTTTTTAATTGCTTTATATATCTGTCCATACTCCCACTTCTGAAGCTCGACTTCTCAAGAGCGGCACCATTGCTGTGGAACTCACTTCCCTCCTCCGTTACTCACCCAGTCTCCACTCCTTCAAAAATTCATTAAAAACCCACTTCTTTGTAAAAGCGTATCAATTAAACTGTTAACAGCTCCCGACTGATTCCTCTCTTGCAACTGTCATTAGTCTATAAGAATTAGTATGGAGTAGTGGCCTTTGGAATTAGCTGCGATTAGGTCATTAGTAACTTTGATAAGAGCAGTCTCCGTAGAATAGAGGGGGTGGAAGCCAGATTAAAGAGGGTCAAGGAGAGAGTTGGAATTGATATATATATTTATATATTTTATTTTATTTATTTATTTATTTATTTTCAGTGATCAGCTAATTATTTAGAGTTAGTTAGTACTGTGAGTACTCCTTTAAAATATATATTCAACTCCAATAAAATCCAGATCAGTTCAATTTGGTTTTGCAAAGGGCAGAGAAGCAATATGGTCGGATAGAACAGGAAAACATAGCTCAATGTCTCTCTTTCTATTGAAGGAACATGTGTGACAGATGAGAAGAAAGAACATGAACTTACAAAAGGCACTGATTAAATTCCCTTAGGTTACTGTGGATCTCACTGACATTAGCCATTGGTCTATAGCTGTTCCAGAAAGCTGTTTCCCTTAAATGGAAGCTCCAAGTACCGTCTAAAAAAACATCCAGTAAAACCTGCAGAATTTAACTCTTTGTTTATTTTCCATTTCTGCATAGTGCCCACACATACATACATTTTTAGTAATCTGGACTACTGAAAATGCCAGCAGGATCCTCACATATACTCCGTGATGTATTTAGTATATGTGCTGCCCTAGGCATGATGGAACTTGGGCACCCCCTAAATTACATTTGCCCCACCCCTTCCTGTCAATGCCTCACCTCTTCCTGTTAACGACTAACACACACTTTGACTTACAGCCCCCCCCCTTAGATACACTGATTTGACACAAACAATCACTGACTCACTGACATACACACAAAATGGCACAGACACACATTCATTGACATTCACTGACAGACCCTCACACATTCACTGACAGACACTCACTCACAGACATACACACACACAATCACTCAGACACATGCGCCCTCCCTGACACAATCACTCAGAAACAAACACATTCACTGACAGACACACACAATCACTCACTGACAGACAGCCACACAGTGACAGACATACACACAATCACTCAGATACACACTGACAGACATACACACACAATCACACAAACACTGACAGCCAGACACACACAATTACTCAGACACATACTGACAGCCAGACACACACAATCACTCAGACACACACTGACATACACACACTGACAGCCAGACACACACAATCACTCAGACACACACTGACATCCAGACACACACAATCACTGACAGACAGCCACATAGTGACAGACATACACACATAATCACTCAGATACACACTGACAGCCAGACACTGACAGCCACACACAATCACTCAGACACACACTGACATATACACACTGACAGCTAGACACACACAATCACTCAGACACACACACAATCACTCAAACACACAACGGCAGGCATACACACACTGACAGCAAGACACACACAATCACTCAGACACACACACACTGACAGCCAGACACACACAATCACTCAAACGCACACTGACAGACATGCACTCACTGACAGACAGACACACAACCCCCTCTCCCCCCAAAAATTAATTAATAAAGATTACTTTTTCTATTCTAGTTTAAATCCACCTTTGGAAAAGCTGGGTGGATTTTTTTTACCTGGGGTCCTGGGGTCCAGTGGGTCTTCTTGCAGGGAGGGAGGCAGGCATGCAGACACTTGGGTGGCTAATTGTAATCCTGGCGCACAGCGCCAGCGAGGGAGCACTGATTAGTGAGCTGTCTCTGCTCAGCACCCTCGCGCATCGCAGAGTGATGCTGGGATGCCATGTGTTCTCTATTAAGGGTTAATAAGTATGTAGGGGTATATATAAAAAATACCCCTTTCTGTCTCATTAGAGATATCTGTGCCCACAGCTAGGTTACAATGCTGCCGCCCATCCCATGTTTTTACTATATGTATTAGCTGATGTGTACTGTGGTCGTTGCTGCTGCCCACGAGTGATGGGAGTGCGCGCAGGACTTTTCTTTTTGTATTTGTATTCACTTTTTGTATCACACAGCTAGGTTACAATGCTGCCTGCCCATCCCATGTGTTCCCTATTGAGTGTTAATAAGTATATAGGGGTGTATATATAAAAAAATACCCTTTTCTGTCTCATTAGAGATATCTTTGCCATAAGCTCAATTAAACAGGGTGAAGGGTCAGAGTAGGACCCGTCTAGGGGGTCTGCCTTGATGTTGGCAGGCGGGCATTCCGTCCAGTGGCCATTGGAGTAACTAAATGACCTCCATTTGTTTAAATATACATAGGGATTAAGGAGAGAGCGCAGGTAACTTTTTTTCTTTGTTTTTTACTATATGCATTAGCTGATGTGTACTGTGGTCATTGCTGCCGCCCAGGAGTGATGGGAGTGAGCGCAGGACTTTTCTTTTTGTATTTGTTTTGGTATGAGTCAAAGCTGGCATTTGCTCTTATATGATAATAATTCAGACACAGCCTGAAATACTGAAAAAAGGTCACCCAAATATTTTACGGGTAAACTAATAATTATTTTTTTAGGTATTCCTGAGAAGCAATCTACAGTGCTCTGTAGTGCCCCCCTCCCTCATGTCCCCCCCCTCACACCTATGGTGCAGAAGGGGATATAAACCCTTTCTAACACTTACCTGATTCCAGCACCAATGTCCCTTTGATGCTGGTTCAGGCTCTCCCTCCGCTGCCCTGCGACCCTCCCCCCCTGCTGACATAAGTCGGTGGAAGGGACCTAATGATGCGCTTGCATTAGGACTTCCCCAATTGGAAAGTGTGAGGATGCCCAACATCAGTTAGGAGACCAAAAATCACCTAACCACCCGGATGGTAGACAGCCACTAGAAGTGGAGTTAACCCTGGCAGGTAATTATTGTAGTTTAGAGATGTCCCGAATAGTTCGCCGGCAAATAGTTCCTGGCGAACATAGCTTGTTCGCGTTTGCCACGGACGGTGAACATATGCGATGTTCGGTCCGCCCCCTATTTGTCATCATTGAGTAAACTTTGACCCTGTACCTCACAGTCAGCAGACACATTCCAGCCAATCAGCAGCAGACCCTCCCTCCCAGACCCCCTCACCTCCTGGACAGCATCCATTTTAGATTCATTCGGAAGCTGCATTCTTTTTTTTTTTTTTAATATTCTTTTTTTTTTTTTTTAACAGAAGTGTGTTATATTTGAGCATGCTAGGCTGAACGTGCGTATATCATGGTTAGTTGCACTGAGGGTATGAGTATATAGCAGTACATTGTTGTGAAAGATGGCTGTCATGTTTAGGGTGTAGCTTGCACGTTATCAACTGTGTATTTATATCAGCAGCTCCACCACTAGTTATAAATCAAGTGTGACTTGCCCCATGAGATGAGACTAGTGAATAACATAATACATGAATGGTTAAGGTAAAGGCATGTAAGGAACTACGACAATAAACTCTTTAGGAGGTGAAATAATGACATGTTTAAACGCTTGCTACTTTACGATTAGTTAATGTGCAGAGAGCAGTTCATGTGATCAAAGGCATGGTGTGGAGGATCGGCTATAGTGGGACATGCTTGGCAGGCTGCTGTTTACTGCTTGTGCTCATCCGATCCCTTCTGGGCGCCAGGTGCAGACCCTGGGAGTCCCTGATACCTGGAACAACAAAGGCAAGTCTCTGGCTGAGTGCCAGTTCGCGGCTTGAGGTGGTGGAAGCTTGTTTTGTCGGGTGGTCGGATCTGTCCCGGTGGTGCTTCATGTCCGGTGCGGGATTGTGGTGGCTTAAGGTGGAGGCGAGTGCTTGACGTGGGGCAGGCTCTGCATTTCTGTTTGTGCCTCCGGTCCCGTCTTCGACGCCTTTTGCGTTGGTGGATTTTAATGGGGATTGCTTTGCTTAGCTGTGGTGGAGCTTGTTGGGGCTGTGGTGGAGCTTGTTGGGGCTTCCTGCTTGTTATTTGCTTCCAAAATTGATTTAAGAGTCTGTCCAGCTTAGACTCAATATCCTGCCATGCTTTGCTGGTACCAGGAGGACATGCGGCTGCCGCCATATTGGGAGAGTCACAGAGGAGTATGTCAGCCTGGACGGCTGTGCTCTGTGCGTCCATTAGCTCCAGACAGCCTCTCAGGGGTGGACCGAGATAACCCCCACCAGACTGAGGGGGGGGTAACGGAGCTCCTGCCGGGAAGTAGCTGCTCCTGGGCATCCCAGGATCGGGAGATCGGCCGCCTCTCCCGCCCGGTGAGCACCAGGCCACACTTGCCACGCGGAGGTAAGCAAGACTCTGTCGAGTTGCTGACCGCTATTAAGCATGTCGGGTCGGTCAGGTAGGAGCAACATTGCTGGGTCATCCCCTTCTGGGGTGAAATTCGCTTGTTGATAGCTGCTTAAAGTGAGATATTGAGGGAGCTCACACGAAGTGCGTCTTTCCTACATGACAGCTAGGCCCCGCCCCCCGGAAGCTGCATTCTTAGTGAGAGGAGGGACAGTGTAGCTGCTGCTGATTTAATAGGGAAATCGATAGCTAGGCTAGTGTATTCAGTGTCCACTACAGTCCTGAAGGACTCATCTGATCTCTGCTGTAAGGACAGCACCCCAAAAAGCCCTTTTTAGGGCTAGAACATCAGTCTGCTTTTTTTTTTCCTGTGTATATTAATTGCAGTTGCCTGCCTGCCAGCGTGTGTGTCAGGCTCACAGCGTATACTGTGCCCACTTGCCGAGTGCCACCACTCATATCTGGTGTCACAATAGCTTGCATTTAAAAAAAACAAAACTTTTTTGACTGTAATATAATAGCAGTCAGTTTCCTTCACATGTGTGCGTTTCAGGGCCTGCCAGGGCACAGTGTCACACCAGTGCAACTCATATCTGGTGTAAAAGTAGTGTACAAAAAATAAATAAATACAATTTTGACTGTAATAGATTGAATAGCAGTTAGTTGTCTGCAAGTGTGTGTGTCAGGCCTACAGCGTCTACTCTGCCAACTTCTGCCAGTGCACAGAGCCACTCATATCTGTTGTCACAGTAGCTTGCACGCATAGTACCACTAATCGAAAAAAAAATGACAGGCAGAGGCAGGCCACCCCGCAGGGGCCGTCATGGTCGTGGTGCTGTGATTCCCTTTGGCCCTAGAATAATGCCCAGTGTTCAGAGGCCACGTACCCTGAACTCGAAAAGTTCTGAGGACATAGTTGACTGGCTAACACAGGACACCCAATCTTCTACAGCTTCCACTCGGAACCTTTACGCACCTCTCAAGTTACCACTCGCCCGCCTGCCCACCAACACTAGCACCACAGCCGCTTCACTTGATCTGTCAGAGTAGTTATTTACACATCAGTTGGAAGAAATGAGTGATGCGCAACCATTATTGCCAGAGGATGTAGATAACAGGGATATGTCTCAGTCAGGCAGCATTACACACATGGACGTACAGTGTGATGATGATGATGTTGTACCCACTGCTGCTTCCTTTGCTGAGTTGCCTAGGTCAAAAAGTCTAGATTACCTCACCTTTATTAAGATGAATGAGGGATGATTCCCGAAGGGACTGACAGTGGGCGATACATTAGACTAAAAAAGGCCTGATGAGGGGGACGTAACAGGGATTAAATTGCTAAGAATAGTACTACTTAACACACCACTCCTATCTGGTGGCACATTAGATTGCACGTGCAGTGCCCCAAATTTGAAGTAGGAGGAACGACCAAGCATCTTTTTCCATCTCCCGGTTCCTAAAATCGATGCCATATACACGTCCCCTGATAGGGGACGTAACAGGGATTAAACTGATAGGAATAGTACTACTTAACACACCTTATAATAACGCAGAGAGAGGCAACACAGAGAGAGGAGTCTGAAGAAGAGGAGTCAGAGGAGGAAGGTGGCTTTGAGGAGGTGGAAGACCAACCACAGCAGGCATCCCAAGGGGCTTGTTGTCACCTTTTGGGGACCCTTGGTGTTGTACGTGGCTGGGTGGAGGAAGAGACCTTCAATGACATCAGTGAGGACAAGGAACGGGACATGGCTAGCTTGGTATCCAACCTTGTGCAAATGGAGTTTGCGGTTGTGCAAATGGACTGTTTGCGGTTGTTTGCGGTGCGTTAAACGGGGAGTTTGGTCTGTCACTGTAAAGCGGGCGTAACCCTTACACTACCTGATTGATACAATATCATACCTGATGTTTTAAAGCACGTTATTCCAAACAATTTAGGAATGTTAGGTGATTTATGCCCTTTATGGATTAAAACCAGACTCTGCATCAACTATGTAATTTTCCATGGTAGTTTTGCCATGGATCCCCCTCCGGCATGCCACAGTCCAGGTGTTAGTCCCCTTGAAACAACTTTTCCATCACTATTGTGGCCAGAAAGAGTCCCTGTGGGCCTATTGAAGTCTATAGCGGTTCGCCTGGTTCGCCTGTTCGCGAACATTTGCGGAAATTCGCGTTCGCCGTTCGTGAACGGAAAATGTTATGCTCGCGACATCTCTATTGTAGTTTCTCAAAACTGCAATAATTACCATTGCAGGGTTAAAGGACATAGGACACAGAATTACCAGTTCCTGAATGTTTTTTGTTTATCATACTTGTTTTTGTTAACATTTGCAACTGCAGTTCATGAAAATCACATCTGTTTTTTAAATTCTGGAGCTACTACATCTGGCACCAAGAATTAACTCACATTTCTTAGATTATGAAGTTTTCCTGTTCTAATGTTTTCTACAACATAATAGAATGCATTCACAAGACTTACAAGTAAATTCAACAACATATCTTTAACTTACAGTAACAAGAGTTAATGAGACATATGCTCAAATGAGCTTATAAACGAAAGGACTTTGATAAGGAAACAGCATGCCAATTAAGAATGAACCTCACAATGACTATAACTGCCAATTACACTGATTTATAAAGTTTTGGAAGTGGTAACGTACAATTTATTGTTTCAAAATAAGACAATACACAAACCCAAATATTGCTGTTAGCATCAAGTCTAAAAATATATTCACTAAATGCCAAATTCTAGTGAAAGCTGGACTGCAAAATTTAGGTTAAAGGGACACAATGGACACCAAAACAATTCTACCTTAATGAAGCCGTTTTTGTGTATTGATAATGTCTCTGAAGTCTCACTGTTCAATTTACAGCCATGTAGGAGTTAAATCAATTTATTTCTGTTAATTCAGCCCTACCCACACCTCCATTGGCTGTGACTCACACAGCCTGCATGAAAACAAAATGGTTTCATTTTCAATCAGATGTTAACTTTCTGTAAAAGTTGTTATCTCCTGCTTTGTAAATTGAATTGTAATTGTAATTACATGCAGGAGGCTCTTGCAGGGTCTAGCAAGCTATTAACAGAGCAGGAGATAAGACATTGTACATTAATCAGAATTTGCAAAAAGGAAGTGTAAACAATAGATGACTCTTTACAGGAAGTGTTTAGAACAGATGTGTAATGTCACATGCAGGGAGGTGTGCCTAATGCTATATAAACAAAGTTATTTAACTCTTAATTGGCAGAGAATTGAGTAGTGAGACTGCAGGGGCATGATCTATCCACCAAAACTGCTTCATTAAGTTAAAGTTGTCTTGTTTACTATAGTGTCCCTTTAATACTGCTGAGTTGGAGAATTCTTGAATTCTTAAATGTGTTAATAAACCCCAAACCTGTAGAAGTATTAACAAATGCAAACATTAGATACAACCAATAGATGTTGCTACTAATGTTCTGATAGGTAAACCCTCAAGCCTTTCTCCACAAACAATTAAGAAATCAAAGATCAAATCATTAATTTAGTACTGAAAAAAAAAAAGATTAAAAGTTGAAAAACAAGCATTTTAAGAAATAACTAATAATTGAGAAAATATCTTTACTTTGCTACACAGATACATGTAAGCTACCTGGACGTTTGGAATCAGATTCTGATGGGGAAGTGACTGCTTTACAGAACAGCAGTGATTTTGATTTGCCAGCAGAAAAGATAATTATTCTTGCTACTTATTGCCCAGATGCAAGAGTTTTTATTAAAACTACTCATTCGTGTTAGAGATCGCAGTTCAGTAGCTCCAGTTATTATAAATAGCTTATGTCAAATAAAGCATATACAAGAAGTATAATTAAAAAAAATAGGTTTTCGATCCAAAGTTAAAAGTGAAGACTCATAATATTAGAATCAGGGGGGCGGGGCCTGATGGTGATGGCGGCTGGACGCATTATCAGAGAGCTCCGGGCAAATTGTTGGACTTAAGCGACTTACCCGTACTACCGGAGCTCTCTCCGAACCAGAAAGCGAGGTTTTGAACGCCTGGAGTAAGGCGACCGGGCTCTGCACAATCGGTGGCAGCCGTCCAGCATCGAACCCTCCACGGGTCGGAGTAAGGCCTAGCAAGCAGCGCGGAGGGGAGAGGCGGCCGCTCTCTCAACCAAGCTCAGGCAGACCTCTGTACAACCCTTGATGGCACCCTGCAACCCCCCCCTTTGGACCGGCGGGGGAGATCCCGGTCCCCACCCTGGAGGCTCACTCCCTCCACCAGGACTAAGCGACCCGGCCTCAACCAGTATGGTCACCCCACATGGCATAACCAATATGGCGGACGCGGCGGACCCCACGCCTGATTATGGCGCTGTGATGCCCAGAACGATGGCCTTCCTGGACAATCTACTTGCCGACTTCTGGGGAGCGCTGTCCCCCCGAAACCCAGTACCCGCCCAACAAATCTCACAAGAGCACCCATCCAAACCCGATTCCTGGCAGCCTCGAAATAAGCGTAACACAGAGAAAACACAAACAGGACGAAAAAGACCGGGTCGGCGGAGCACAAAGGGCGGGAAGCACAGGCCTGCATCGGACAGTGCTGCCTATGGTGCCATCAGCCGGAAAGCCAAGCAAGCTGAAGCAGGGAGAGGAAAGCAGGGGACACAGAAGAAGACACTAAACATTATGGACACTCCACCGACCTTTTCTGGGTCACTACACCTCCACCATGCCGCGCCTCAAAATTGCGGAGTACCCCTGACAGGTATCGGCTGACCGGGAAACCTGAGTCTACACACATGCCCCAGACAAGGAAGCATTACAGAGACTCACAAGCAGCAGACACTGGGTAGAGGCTTCACCACACCAGCCACAGAACTGTTTTAAGCCCAGGTTTCTGATGCCCCACTATATGATATATGTGCAATCTTGTCTTCCAATCTATAGTCTGGGACTGCATACCAATACTTATGGGCATAATGCCCCCATTTTGAGCATATATAACCCGTGCCCCGCTCCAATGGCACAGCAGATTTAAGGTTGTAGCATGTTAACTCACCTATTAGTCTATGTACACCTGCTGGCTATTAACAGAATCTTTTCACTCTATGTTCTCCCTGAGGGGTCAAACTTTTCCACCTCACATGAGATACAAATGCGCTAGCTAAATGGTGTCTTTAGCGTTTTTACTGTTTTTACTGCTCTATGGGTACTTAGCCATGTTACTGCTGACCTGGTCAACAGGTGAGACAGGACGGCTTGCCGGATACATTCACACTTGAATTGACGCATTAAAGTTACACTACTTAAGCTTGTTAACTAAAAACACATTTCTGATTCATCTCACAGCAAATTAAGAATATTCACACCTGTGCATTGGTCTGTGGGTCTCTGTGCAATCTTTTAAATCTACGTACAATTCAACGCACACCACTTAGAACAAGCATAGTTGTTTAGAGACACATGCATCCAACTTGCACAGTGTTGTGAATAGCTTGTTTAATATACTATGTATGTGTGGTGAAAAACACAGCAAGCAAATTCTGTCTCACTGTTGTCTATCATAAGTTAAAAACCTGTTGACTTTACATGACGCCTCAAGCTAGTTAGACTAATCTTGTTTTATTTTTATTCTTATGTTTAACCTCTGCATGTCAACGATATCAGGATGCCTGCCGTAAGCAAGCTCGAGCACAAACAAATAGATATCGTGTAGACGTGTCTGCATAGAATGTTACGTTTAAAAAACTAAAATTGTGCAAAATCTTCCAAGCCACTGTTTAATCTATCTGTTTAAATATGTCTGTACGCTGTTGTGGCGTATAAATGCGCTTTGTACTTTCATGCACAACAAAAATAAAGAATTAAAAAAAAAAAAAAAATAATATTAGAATCATTCTCATTATGTCTAGTTGTAGTCGTGTTCATATATCTCCAATGTGTTCTGAAGCTCAAAATAATATTGACAGATGCAAGTGAAGAGGCCCTGCTCAAGCAGGCTTACAGTCTAGAAGAATTAAAATGATGGCTGCATCCCAATAATGCAACACTTTCTCTTGACATCAATTTCCTTTTCTCAACTGTGGTCAACATCAGAGGAAATAGCAAAATCCTATATGACCACTTCACCTTGGTGATTACACTCTTTTATTCAATGAAAAGACAAGGATTGAGTGCTCTAATGGAAGTTAAAACATAACTTTTACTGTTATAATAAAATTAATGGTTTAACTTCCAATAGGGCACTCAATCCTTGTCTTTTCATTTCAACTTCTCCAGTTACCCGGGTTATCCCCAGAAAGAGTGTAATCCCTATTCTCAAGCTTCCATTTGTTTCTAAAATTTGACACTCTTTTATTTATAATCAACAGCCAAAGACATTTGGAATAAAAAGACGGTATAAAATCTACCCTCACTATGTATTCTATCATAATTAATCAGCATAACTGGAATTGATTACACGTATTCGTTCTTCGTATCTGTTATCATTTGGCCGAATATGGCACAAAAATATACAAAAGGATGCAATCATCCTAGTTTCTGCCAAAAATATTGTAATGCAGCAGAGCAAAAAGAACAAAATGATCCAGCATCTTTCAACTTATTTGTTCCTTTATTATGTGCTCAAACAGAAGAGATTCTTCTCTTCTTGATATGTAATACAGGATGGCCTAATTTGACAGGTATGTAATGGATCATTTTAAAAAATATTGCAAAGTAATACTACGAACGCTTAGTTTACATCCTAGATACAATGTTGACGGCTTTGCAGCTAATAAATGATGGCTAGACATACTGCACGTCTTTTGCTTCTTTTCTTTGATGACTAATTCCTTATTACTGAGGCAGTAGAGCATTATTATGCAAAATGTAATACTGGAGCCAACACAATCAGTTAGTGCGCACGTTTTGCATGATCTGTGGTTTTTAGAGTCAGTTAGTTTTTCAGTGATGTGGAAAAGCTATTAAAAAAACTGACAGAAAACCATAAACTATGACGCTTAACAAAATAAATACGTGTGAGCCCATCAAGGTTTTCTAGTGGATTAAACATTCAAGGCAGAAGAAACTTTTAGACAAGTCCTCCCACACTTTGAAAGCTCAGTATAGAGCTCTGTGATTGGTTGGCTTGGAGGCTAATCAAGTAGCATTCTCTAATGCACTGGGTTTTGCTATTGCAAGACTTGTCTAGTTCAAGGGGTTACCCATGGTTCTTTGCAGAGTTTACCAGTCATGCATCATTCTGGCATCAACTTTGACCAGAACATTGTCATTCTGGTCCCTTTAAAGGACCACTATAGTGCCAGGAAAACAAACTCGTTTTCCTGGCACTATAGTGTTAATAGGTCCCCCCCACCCTCATGGCCCCCCTCCTGCCGGGCTCTAGGGGGAGGAAGGGGTTAAAGGCCGGGCTCACTCGGCGCTGGGGACTCTCCTCCCACTTCCGCCGAATGCGCATGCGCGGCAAGAGACGCGCGTGCAGTCAGTCCATAGGAAAGCATTCTCAATGCTTTCCTATGGACGCTGGAGTCTTCTCACTGTTAAAATCAAAGTGAGAAGAGCGGAAGCGCCTCTAGCGGCTGTCAACGAGACAGCCACTAGAGGCTGGATTAACCCATAGGTAAACATAGCAGTTTCTCTGAAACTGCTATGTTTACAGCAAAAAGGGTTAAACTTAGATGGATCTGGCACCCAGACCACTTCATTGAGCTGAAGTGGTCCGGGTGCCTATAGTGGTCCTTTAATTCCAAGACGCTAAAATGCAAACTGTTCCTGCATCATTGAGATCTATATGCACGTGTATGCTTGCAGGAAGTATGCACATCCGGCTACAGGATATGAATATAAACTTTTATAACCAAACACATTGACCTGTTGTGGTTTCCATGTGATTTCAATAGTGCATATGTATTCTGTCTGGCATTTTGGTTTTCACTCAGCTCATCTTGACATTACTGCCTTCTGTTTATCTGTTTACCTTGTTCTTTTCCAACTTACATTATCTGTGCATCTCTGTAATCCTGTGACCTTGACTTGTTCTCGGACTACTCTGACTACTCTCTTGTTCTCTGACTTTTCTCTCAGCATTGAGCATTGCCTCTTTAAGGACAGGTTATACACCGTTATCCTTTATCCTGTCTATTTGGATAATATTTGTTCAAGCTCCCATGTTTAGCATATCATTTACTCAACACCCAGTAATGATATAGAGCTATAGCTGTGTATCTCCTTTCGAGACTTGCCCGGTAATGTGTACACATGTATAACTATACACATTACCAGGCAAGTAATGGACAAGCTACGTCCTGGTTTGGGTAGGGCACAACAACAGGAATCTCATCCTGTTTTCTCATTTTATTTTTGCGTGTGTTTATGTATTTTCTATATAATATAAGTCAACCGCAGCGTGGAGTGTCCCTTTAAATTTTAAGACATGTTTTACTTGTTGTTTCAAACTGTTACCAAGCAGATAAAAATAAATAAATAAATTGCGTTGTCATGTAGGCTATCGAACATGTGGAGAAAGAATGATTGCATTACAGCTCACCAGATTGTACAGCTAGTATGGCTACATCTGTTCAGATATAAACATGGTTTATAATTGGAACACATTCAGACACTATTGCTTTTTCTAGTAATCATTGCAGTAGTTCAGATTTGTGCATTAAGGTTTAATTTCTTTTGTAAGTCTAGGACTTAAGCAGTTTAAGGTCAAACGTGCTAATGTGAGTGGTTAATCAACTGATTGATTAGTATAATAGGTGTTCATTTTGTAACCTAGTATATCACGTTAATGAGCATGATTCAAAAAGTAAAGCTGGCAAAAAACATAATTAAATTCTAAAGTAGATTAGAAGTTTTACTACTGATAGTCTGTTAATCAGTTTAAACCACATAATATCTTAAACAGGCAGAAATGCATCTGTTACTTACAATGGTTAACTGCACTTTGGTTCCACAATTGTTGCATTCTGTGGTCTGGAAATAACTCCCAGGGTTTACTTATTTGACACAACTGTTAATCTAGTTTATGGCAATGTCTTTTAACCAGCGCTGCGTGGTTCTCTTTCATGTGGGGTTAAAAGCATAGCTACATTCTTTTATCTCAATTTTGAGTTACAGTTCCATCTATTCAGGAGACGCCAAGGGTATATTTATATTATCTGTTAGCTGACTATTACTGTTTTGATCAGAAATTTGCTAATGGGAGTATCTCCCGGTGTGTTGCATCACCGTTTTATTTTTGCTTTTCAATTATTTGTTTTATAGTTTACGATTGCATCCCTCCCAACTATCCCAAGTTCAATAGAACAGTCCCAAATTTGATTTTCTGTCCTGCTATCCCAGGTTAGTTTCCTCTGTCCCCTGATATCCACTTATGTGCAGCCTCAACTCATCCTACATCATATACATGTAGTCTCATGGAGGAAAGACTTAATGGGTAGGGGTTCAATGAGAGACCATTAACAGTAGAATGACTTAATAGGGTCAAAGGGCTCCCAGACCCTGGCATGCCCAATCCCTGACACTAACAGGTTAACATGGCCAAAAGACAGAAAGCTTACATCCCAGTAGTGGAGACCCAAAGAGTGGCGGAACTAATGGAGAGAGGGCCCTGGTGCAAGAAATGTTTTGGGCCCTCCTTTCGCGCAAAAGTGGCCAAAAGTTAGATCCGTAGATCCTCATCTGCTGTTCTCATCCTTGCAGGTTTGTATTTGTGAGCAGTGTTTGTGTGTTCAAATGTAAGAATGTTTAAGTAAATGTGTGCATGTAGGGGTTTATTTGTATGTACTGTTGCCATTGGAATGCAGTGGTGTACTTCTGTGTAGTGAATGGAGGGGTGTGTTTGTATGTAGTTTTGGCTTTTAAATACAGGTGTGCTTTTGTGTGTAGTGTTGGTGTTTGAATGAAAAGGTGTTTGTATATAATTTTATCATTTTAATACAGGGGTTTGTTTGCATATAATGTTTATGTATGATTGCAGGGGTGTGTGTTTGCATGTTGTGTTGGTGTTTGATTGCTGGGATGTATATATATATACTTACACAGATATACATACACTCACAGATACACACTGAAACTTACACACATACTGGCACAAATGTAGATACACACACTGAAACATGCCCACACGATCATATACACACTGACAAATACACACACATTTAGTGAAGATAGAAAGGATAGTTTAGGCACTCCAAAACTCAAATTAAGTAGCTTTATTGGATATGAACAAGAATTGCAATTTTTCAGCCCTCACTGGACCTTTATCAAGATTGATAAAGGCCCAGTGAGGGCCAAAACATTGCAAAATGTCTTCACATCAAATAAAGCTGCTTAATTTAATATTTTGAGCACCTGGACCATCCTTTCTTTCTTCACTAAGTGATAATAGAGGTTTGCCAGTTCTGGGTTCAAGAGCACCCTGTTTCTATATAGAAGAGTGTGGTCTCCTTTATATAGAAGAGTGTGGTCTCCTCTATATAGAAGAGTGTGGTCTCCTCTATATAGAAGAGTGTGGTCTCCTCTATATAGAAGAGTGTGGTCTCCTCTATATAGAAGAGTGTGGTCTCCTCTATATAGAAGAGTGTGGTCTCCTCTATATAGAAGAGTGTGGTCTCCTCTATATAGAAGAGTGTGGTCTCCTTTTCATGTCTGCGTTGCCATATACAAACTATATAACTCTGTAAAAAAGTTAACTAAATTGACATGAGTTTATATAAATGAGGCATTTTTAACTTGGACATTCTCTTTAATCCCACACCTTTATTTACAATCTAGGTTTTTTGACAAACCCACATACTACACAAAATATCCTTTTTTAGAGACAGCTGGAATCTATATAATGGCTAGTGATAAATAAACAGGGCAGCGTATGTTTCCTAATGTGCTTACATACACCAAATCATAACAATGACTGTTGTCCTTAAGGGGTTAACTTACAACCAAATGGGTGCTCAAAAGTGGTCATAAATGAGTTGAAAATAAGCATTTGGTTTGAAAGTAATAGAGAACAGGTTTATTTACATAACAATGCTACAAACACATCACCACCATATATATATTTTTGTGTATTAAACATGAAGCTTTTAAGGTTCCCAAAAAGCTTTTAGTATTTATTTAAATCTAGGGAACTATTTGGATTTGTCATGAAGTGGCCTTTTTTATGCATTTCAGTAGGAGGCATAGAAAATACTCTTAATATTTTTCCATATCCGAGCAAAAATATATAATTTTCCAAAACACTGAAGAAAATTAAAATTTTCACATGTTTCTACTTAGCATCAATCAAGATAAGTGTTTGTTACAAAAGAAGAATGGCATATTAAAATCTCCACATCTATCTTTATTAGGGTGATTGCTGGCAAACACAGTAAACTAGTAAAATAATAATTGACGTGGGTGCATTTTCTGTTAATTAGGTTGTGCTCCTTCTGAGCTGGAGTTGCCTTTGCTCATTTTTATTTTTTATTTGTTGTTTTATCTCCGTTTTGTTCCACCATATACGTTTTCTTAAATGATCCGTTTAGAAATTCTTCACCACTGGGCAGGCTTTGTCTAATGGCCTTTTTTAAATCCCATGTAATTTTTGCTTTATCGTGACAATAACAATGAACCATGAATGCAGAATCCAATACATCAGAGTCCGTAAAAATTCTACATATGATGAATTGGAATTATTTTAGAAGAAATAGTTAACATAACATGGAGAGTACAGAGTTATTTCCCATGTTAGAGTATTTTTTTACTATCAATGAATTGTTATGAATTAGAAAAAGAGTCCTCATAAAAATAAAAATACAATAACATAGGATGATACTGAGTTTTCTATACCGCTTTAATTATAATAATTATTACAAGCTTACGCAATTTCAAAACCATTGTTTTGATTGCAGTAACCTTTTAATGCATTAACTCATCCTTTACATATATTTATTATATGATATATATTAAAGGGACACTATAGTCACAAAAATAGCAGCTAAATGAAACAGTTTTGGTGTATAGATCATGCCTCTGAAGTCTCACTGCTCTTTTTTCTGATTTAGGAGTTAAATCACTTTTTTTTCTGTTTATGCAGCCCTAGCCAAACTTCTCATTTCTGTGACTCACACAGCCTGCATGAAAAAAATGGTTTTAGTTTCAATTAGATGTTTAAACCTTTTTCTCTCCTGCTCTGTAAATTGCACTTTATTGCATACAGGAGGCTCCTGCAAGGTCTAGCAGGCTATTGGCATTGAAATAATACAATCTAAACTAAACAGAATTTGCAATAAATGTAGTATAAACATTATATGTCTCTTTACAGGAAGTGTTTAGGAAGGCTGTGTAAGTCACATGAAGGGAGGTGTGACTAGGGCTGCATAAACAAAGTGAGTCAAGTCTTAAATGGCATAGAATTGAGCAGTGAGACTTCAGGGACATGATCTATACACCCAAACTGTTTCATTAAGCTAAATCTGTTATGGTAACTATAGTATCCCTGTAAATATTTGCTTACATACCAAAAATATAATTTTTTTGTCACATGTGGTACGTATTACAAAATTTTCAAAAACCATGCTCATGTACTCACATGTGTTAAATTCAATTATAGAATGCAAATTATTGCTTACTGCTGATGATTGCAATCTGTAATAAAACCACTTGCTCAGAGCCCCCCTGGTAGAATGCTTCAATAGTGTTTGAACTCCAAAAGGTGCTGTAGTGTGGGAGAAGAGAAAAAGTACAATTTACAGTTCCTCTGCAGAGATGAAGAGGGACAGAATAGAGCCCTGTCAAGGAAATTAAAAAGTAGAAAAAGGAATGGAGCAAATGGAAAAGTAGTGCTTTATGAGCTAAATTACATCTCACAATGCAAGTAATATATTTTTATTTTATGATTTTTTGTTGTTGTTGTAAAAACAAACAAATAATCATTGCGGTAGTTGTTATTTAAAACAGCTCTTCCTGTTTCATTTAAATGTTGAGAAATCATCACTGATTTGTATGCAGCATTCTTGCAGGAGTAAAATAAACCTGGGCTCAAAAGGCGTATATTTAAGTTCACGAGATCAAACTTAATCAAAACATGCTCGTTTTTCATGTTCATCTGCCCGCTAGAATCATTACATATTTGCATTGACAACAGTTTCAATTAAAAGTCAAGATTGAAATCTTACATAGAAAACACAGTAATCTGACTGCTAATGTTATTTGTAAAGCTGGGAGATATATTATATTTAATAGTACTAAAAGTACATTAAGTGAATTTTTTGTTTTCCCTTAGAATCAACATTGCAGAAACAACAAGGGGTGAACCTTATTAAACTGTATTAAATCAAAAGTAGCAATTTAATTGTGTCCACTACACCAGGTGTTCTCAAACTATGGCACGTGTATCCTCAGGGAAAGAATTCAGTGCCCCCAGGGATACGCATCTCATGGGCCTGAAACAGGAGGGTGAAGGCCACCTGATTTGGCTTGTGCCATGAGGTGCCCGGTCATGCGCTGCAACTGGACTGGGCTACAGAAGTGTATATTAAGTACTTTGCCTTTGGAAATAAAACTTTGAACTCTACATGTTCTAAATACCTCTTTTCCCTTACTCTAAATTTAAGCCCTCCCAAAACCAAACAAAATCTTTCATTAGTCCAACATTTAAACATTCAAAGCATAAACCTAGGTTTAACTCCTCTTAAACACTATACACTCAATGTACCTCAATACTAAAATTAACCCAACTCTTACCTTAAACTGAATAACTCTAAAAACCACGGATAACACAACTATAACTCATTATGAGCTTGTAACCCTTTTTAACACTAAACATCCCAAACATCCCAGATAAACGGTGATGCCAACCCCTCTCAGGTCCTGAACCCGGCCCAAGGAACCAGGGCCACCTGATGGGCTCTATATCTTCAGGGGCCCGGTCAGCGCTGCGGCTGTGCAATAGCGCAACCGGGCCCCTTTAAAAAAAAAAAATCACAGTCGCGAGTACTGCTGGGAGGAAGTGACAACCAGTCACTTCCTCCCAGCTCCCTCTGTGCGGGAGGGAAGAAAGACAGACTGCGGGAGCCACGCCGACTCCCATCAGCCACAGCCACCTTCCTGCAAAAAAGGTAAGCAAAATTTGCTATGTATGTATGTATGTGTGTATGTCAGTATGTATGTCAGTATGTATGTATGTCAGAGTGTGTGTGTGTATGTCAGTATGTGTATGTATGCATGTCTGTCTGTGTGTATGTATCTGTATATATGTGTATGTGTGTGTGTATGTATGTCCGTATGTATGTGTATGTCTGTTTATGTATGTATGTATGTCAGTATGTGTGTGTGTGTGTGTGTGTATGTATATATGTCCTTATGCGTGTGTGTGCAGTGTGCATAGGAATTCATATTTTTTATAGTCCGGCCCCCAACAGTGCCTGAGGGACTGTGAACTAGCCCCTGTTTAAAAAGTTTGAGGACCCCTGTCGTAAACCCTGCATGCATTTACATAGCTGCATACACTCAATATACTCACAGATTCAAATACAATACATTACAAGCATGCAGTTATTGAATACCAACATTGATGTCAGATACTTTCATGCCTATATTGCCCAGTTAATACATTTGTTAAGGTCACTTGCAATAAAATGCTGTTTATTTATTTGAAGGGGAGCAGGGAGCACCTACAAGCACCTGACATAAATCTGGCCCTGCTCTAAGCACCAAAACAACTCTAGATTAGTGAAGCAAGTTTGGCATATATATCACGTTCCTTAAAATGGCTCAATTATTTGCCATTTAGGAATTTAATCATTTCGTTTTTTCAGCCCTATCTTCACTTACCCTGGTTGACTTGTTTAGTATCCTTGAAAAAAAAGTTTTCATTTTAAATCAGATCTAACAGCAAAGTGTGTTTACTTTAGACGTTCTCATCTCCTGCTCTGATCAGCTGTAATCACACACGAGGCTGTTGCATGTACTAACAGGATATAATCACTTCTAAATTAAAGACACTGAGCAATAATGGAAGCTAAAGAAATTGATCTCTTTTTTCAAATGTGTAGGAAGCTTGTAAAAATCCCAACAGGAGAGGTGTGGCTGCATATATAAAAATGGCAGATAACTGAACAGTGAGAATGCAGGGGCATGATCTATATGACTAAACCACTTCATTATAGAAAAAATAACAATTGCAATTGCAATACAGAACAGAAATAACCCAAAGTCAAAATACAGTAGAGGTAAATGGGTATTATAATCATATCCATGTTTTACTTCCTCGATTGAAAGTCAGTACAATATAGTTGCTAATTAGTCCACATTAATATATGTAATGCAGTAGAACAGGGTTAGGCAACCCTCCGTACTCCAGATGTTGTGTACTACATTCCTAATAATGCACTGACACCCATAATGCTGGCAAAGCATCATGGGAGGTGTAGTCCAAAACATCTGGAGTGCCGAAGGTTGCCTATGCCTGCAGTAGAATGTATTTGTTTTTCACTACCAAGCATTTATTTATTGATTTAAGAAATGTTAACGTGGTATGTATTTGAAGCAAGGAATGCATAGCTACCATATAAACAAATCACAACACAACCATGTTGTGCATAGATTGCTTAGTAGGCAAATATAAAAATGTACATAATGTAAATTTGCACAATCTTTTGTTCACTTATTCGTTCAACTTTATAAAAAATATTTGCAAATGAAAAGCTTTTGACATTACACAATGTCCTTCATCTTCAATAGTTTACACAGGGCCTGAAATGTTAGTATAAAAGCAAAGATGTATGTTTTGTTAGATTTAGTAAGTTTGAAAAAAATAGATAAATAAAAATGGTCTAATACCTTCTTTTAGGTATTTGTAAGGGCCCTAAAGTCTTTAGTAGCACACAAAAGAATGTGCACTTATTGTAAAGCCCACTCAATGCCAGGAACTAATAACAAGGGAAAAGGACCTGGGGAGATAGCGCAGCTAAGCGGACAAGGGCACATGTAGGAGTGTGGGGATAGATGCATGGGAGGGTCTTTGGTAGTGGGTGTATGTGTGTGGGTGGGGTTAGGGCTATGTGAGCTAGTGGGGGGAGGTCTTACCTCAGTGCCACTTGGGATTCGGGCCAGTAAACAGCTTCCTGTCTCCTGCTCCTGTTTGCCTGGGCCTTTAGTCTCCACAGCTTGAGGGATGGATGTTGAGGCGATCCTGTCGTCCCTCAGGGCTGCTGCTGCGCTGGATGGTGGCCGGCAACTGAGGGAGCAGTTCGCCAACATTACTGGAGGTATGGCTAGCGGTGTGGGCACCCCCCGTGGCCTGCCCTCCCCTGGGGCACCCCCTGTGGTCTCCCCTGCTGCTCCTTCTGCGGTCCCTGCCCCTGGGGGCCACACCAGCACTGGCAGGCGTTCCCGGCCGCCTGCCAGGCTCTCCCCTGATCCTACTCCTCGGGCCCGGTTGAGGACTGGGAGCCCGGGCCCGAGGCATCGCCAGAACCGCGTGTCTGGGGCTCCAGACACGCGGCCTACAACAAGGAGGAGTGTTTTGCGGCCTTCTGCGGCCGTATGCATGGCACGGCCTTCAGACACGGGGCCTGCCACTTCCGCGTGGCCAGACGCCTCCGTTGCCGCGCGGCCTTCCACTTCGAGGCCGGGGATGCGGCCTACTTCCGCCGCGGGCCTGCTGCCTCCGCGGCCGCGTGGCCTATTACTACTAGGCCGGGGATGCGGCCTGCTTCCGACGCGCGGCCCCCTGGTGCGGTTGCCGCACGGCCTATCTGTGGATCCCCCTCTACACCATCCGCCCCGGCTGCCTGTGCTGGTTTGCGGTCCGGGGGCGGTGGGCGGCGGATTCTGCCATCCGGGCGGCAGGCGGCAGGCGGCAGGCGGCAACGGCGGTCCAGGTCCCCCCGCGGCCGGCGGGGCGGTAGAGCGGTGAGTAGGCCCTCGCGGGCCGCGCGGGGTACCTCTGTACCGCCGTTGGGGGTCTGGGGGGGGTCTCCCTGCCCATCGGGAGCCTCCTCTGCCAGTGAGGAAGGCTCCCAGGGCGCTGTTTCCCCTCCTTCCCCTGCTCGTTCTGCTGTTTCTTCCAGGGGGCCCAGCTTACCCTTTCCTGGGCCCCCTGGTCCCCCTCCCTCCTGCCCGGTTTCTGCCCCCCCCTCTCCTCCTCTGGGGGGCCTCCTCCCCCTCTCCCTTCTTTTCTTACCCCTCCCCCCACTTTTCTTACTCCTCCTGTCTTTTCTTCTCCTCCTTTTGGTCCCCATTCCTCCCTGTCTGCCCCCCTCTCTTCTATCCTGCCTCCTCTGCCCTGTCTGCCCTCCCCCCCCTGCAAGTCACTTACCTCGGCCATCTCCGCTGGGGCATGGGCTCACGTCCTCTCTGCTGCTCTCTTCTCAGGATACTGCTGCACTTCATGGATCCGTCCAGCAGGTGGCGCCTGGATCCCAGCTGATGTCTTCAGTGGATGCTGGAACTGCAGTTTCCTTACCTCAGCCTTCTGTGAGCGCAGTGCCGGGCTTGGATCGCCAGTCTGCGACCGGTGAGTACCTTATTCCTTCCGTTTCTGGCGCTGCGGGTCCCGGGTTGGGGGGGTTCCTCTTAGGTCTTAGGAGTTTTTTGGATCAGTGGGAGAAGGGGGTGGCGGTTAGTGGTAATGTTATTGATGGTCAGCTCCGGTCAGCGTGGTCCCCTGCCCTGCTCCCTCCTCAGGTTCAGTCTTCTCCTACTACTGGGCCCCTACCCAGGTCGGGTGGCGGTGCGGTGCCTCTGGGTTCCCCGGCGCCCGCGATGGCCAGTGTTGGTTCCGCCGCGGGCAATGCTTGTCTCGACGGGGGGGTCGCGGACGTGGCGCGGGGTGCTGCTTACATGTGCTGGTCCGGCCCCCTGGGCTTGCACTTGAAGCAGGAGACTAAGGAAAAAATTTGGAAGGGGGAGTTTGTAGAAATATTTTCCCTTTTGCCGCTGGAGGAGGCTCCTCCCGTGGCGGACAAGGACAGCAAGGAGTTGGAAAAGTGGAGAAGTACCGTTATCGCAAAATTCCCAAAAACTTTGGGAACTGGATTCGGGCTCTCTCTATTTTGGCCAGCGTGGTGGGAGAGAAGTCTCCCCAGAAGTGTTCCGCTCTGTTCTGTTATCAGGACACGATTTGGAACGCTTGTCGCACCTATGGGGGACTAGGTTGGTGGAGGTACGACGAGCAGTTTCGACAGCGGCTGGCAGTGCGTCCCTCGCTGTCATGGGACCAGATGGATATCGGTCTATGACTTTCCATCATGACTCGTCCTGCCCCTCAACAGGGTGCGTTTTCGTCTGTTCTTGGGGGGGGCGGTGGGGGCGCATCCTCCTCCTCATCGGCCTCCAGTCCGAGGTCCGGCTGTTGTTGGAAATTGAATGACAGTCTCTGTAAGTGGGGGTCCTCGTGCCGGTTTAAGCACGAATGCTCCGGCTGCGGTGGGGCCCATCCTGCCTCCCGCTGTTTCAAGCGGGGCAAAACGGGGGAGAAAGGGGACATGGGGGCTAAGGGCGACGACGCCGGTCCTCATAAACGCGATGCGCCCGTGGCTCGACCTTTATGAGAATCGGGCTGCGGCACGTATCCTAGTGGATGGGTTTGAGCAGGGGTTTTGGATCCCTTTCGCGGAGCGCCCTCCGCTGCTCTCCGTCCGGAACCTCAAGTCCGTGCGGGCTTTTCCTCAGGTGGTGCAGGAAAAATTGGATAAAGAGGTCTCCTTGGGTCGGATGGCCGGCCCCTTCTCCACCACGCCGATGGCGAATTTACGGGTTTCTCCCTTGGGTGTGGTGCCCAAGAAGGATCCCGGGAAATATAGTTTGATTCACCATTTGTCGTACCCTCGTGGTGGATCGGTGAATGATGACATTTCCACAGAACTTTGCAGGGTTTCCTACGCATCCTTTGATGCGGCGGTTCGCATGGTGAGAGCAGCGGGCCCGGGGGCGCTGCTGGCTAAGGCGGATGTGGAATCCGCTTTCCGGCTGCTCCCGGTGCATCCGGATTGCCATCATCTTTTGGGGTGTGCCTTTGAGGGCCAGTTTTGTGTGGACATGTGCCTCCCCATGGGTTGCTCGCTGTCCTGTTTTTATTTTGAGTTCTTTAGCACTTTTCTGGAATGGGTGGTGCGGAGGGAAGCGGGGGTCGCTTCCCTCCTGCACTACCTGGATGATTTCCTGTGTGTAGGCCCGGCGGAGTCGCACGTCTGTGCTCTCCTGCTGCTGGTTCTCGGGGAGGTGTTTCAGCGCTTCGGGGTCCCGTTGGCTCACGACAAGACGGTGGGTCCTGTCACGTGCTTGAGCTTTCTGGGCATCGAAATCGATTCGATGGCTGGGGAATGTCGGCTGCCGCACGATAAGTTCTTGGACCTGCGCCTAGCGGTGTCCCGTGCCCTGGGGCGGCGTAAGATCCAGCTGCGCTGCCTGCAGTCTTTGCTGGGGAAGTTCAATTTTGCCTGTCGGGTCTTGCCAATGGGGCGTATCTTTAATAGGCGCTTGGCGGCGGCGACGTCGGTGGTCGTCCGGCTTACCTGGCCCTTACGGGACGATTTGGCTGTCTGGGACTCCTTTTTGGCCTCCTATAATTTTTATCCGGCTTACCTGGCCCTTACGGGACGATTTGGCTGTCTGGGACTCCTTTTTGGCCTCCTATAATGGCAGGTCTTACTGGCAGGCTCCGGAGGTCTCTAATGCAGACCTCCATTTGTTTACCGATGCGGCGGGTTCGGCCGGCTTTGGAGCCATTCTAGGCGCCAAATGGTGCGCTGACTTGTGGCCGGAGACCTGGTATGCGGCGGGGCTCACACGGAATCTGGCGTTTCTGGAGCTCTTCCCAATTTTGGTAGCATTGGAGGTATGGGGTACCCTGCTGGTGGATAGGCGGGTGGTCTTCCATTGTGACAACTTGGGTGTAGTCCAGGCTATTAACCAGCTGTCTGCATCTTCCCCCCCGTGGTTCGCTTGCTCCGGCGCCTAGTGCTGCGCTGTCTGGAGCTGAATGTGTATTGTAGGGCTGTGCACATCCCGGATGTGCGTAATGTAATGGCCGATGCTCTCTCTCGTTCACAGTGGGACGTGTTTCGGGCGGTGGCTCCACAGGCCGAACTTGAGGGTTTCCCGTGTCCGACAGAGATGTGGTCCTTGGGTCTGACAGACTGATGGAGTTGGTCCGTGGGTCGGTCACTGCGGCCACATGGGATCGCTATAATAAGGTTTGGAGGGAATGGGAAGGGTGGGAGGGGGCCTGCGGGGGCTTCCGGGACTCATCCTCTCGTCTGCAGGGTTTGGTTCGGCTCTTAGGGGACTGGGAGGCCGCGGGATTGTCTCCCTCGGCCATTTCGGCACGCTTGTCAGGACTCAGCTTCCTGTTTAAGTTACGGGGTTGGGAGGACGCTACAAAGGTGTTCATTGTACGTCAGGCACTGAAGGGCTTGAGGCGGGGGAGGGTGTCTGTGCCAGACTCAAGGCGTCCTGTCTCGGGCACGCTCCTAACTGCTTTGTGCGAGGCGTTGCACGGGGTTTGCCATTCGGATTTCGGGGTTCGGCTGTTTCGCCTTGCCTTTTCCCTGGCATTCTTCGGCGCCATGCGGATTGGGGAGCTAGTATGCCCCAGCCGGCGGCAGGTAGGGGGGGCTGCTATTTGGTGACGTTTCGTGCGTCACTGATCAGATCTCGTTCCGGATTCGCCGCTCTAAGACGGATGTCTTGGGGAAGGGTAAGTGGGTCCGTTTGGGGGCTGTGCCGGGTTCTGGCATTTGTCCTGTGTGGTCCTTTGGGGAATATTGTGCTGTGCGCTCTTCTCCTGCGCTGCCTCTCCTGGTGCATGGGGATGGGAGTTTCCTTTCCCATTTCCAGTTTGTTAGAGTGTTTAGTTTGGGGCTGGAAGCAATGGGGTTGGATAGCAGGGAGTTCGGGGGCCATTCCTTCCATATTGGGGCGGCGACCGAGGCCTCTCAGCTAGGCATGCCAGCGCAGGTGGTTCAGAGGATTGGTAGGTGGGACTCGAGGCGCTATATTTCCTATGTTCGTCCGGCCGGTTTTTTGACGTGATTTCTTTCCACAGTTTCGGTTGCCCCCAGGATCTGGATCGTCGGACACTCTTATGTTTACTGGGCTGGGCAGCGGGCGGCGGTTCGGCCTGGAGGTTCGAGGTTGGGTTTCACGCCTTCCGAAGCGGAAGTTCGATGGCTCGGGGCGCGGGGTATGAGGTGGTCACGGCTCCTCCCCGAGTTGGTGCGGCTGTCTATGCTCCTGGGTGCGCCGAGTGTCCTGGTGATCCACCTGGGGGGGAATGATCTGGGTTCGGTGCCCATCTGGGATTTGATCTCGGCAGTGAAGCGGGACTTGGCCCGCATCTCGGTTTTGTTCCCGGGCGTGCGCTTGATCTGGTCGGAAGTTATTGCCCGCAACTATTGGCGTGGCGCCAGGAGTCAGAGTGCCATGGAGCGTTGCCGGCGCAAGTTAAACAGGCGGGTTTCCCAGTTTGTTTTGGGGGCTCAGGGACTCCCGGTCCGCCATAGGGTTTTTGAGCGGGAGGCGGCTCATTTTTTTTGTAGGGACGGTGTACATCTCACGGAGGTCGGGCTCGACCTTTTTAATCTCGCCCTGCAGGAGGCGGTGGAACAGGCCATGGGTGGTTTTGGTGGGGTTTCCCCGCTGATTTAGGGGTAAAACAGCGGGTCTGGTGGCGGGGGTATGTCCTTGCCAATTAAGTTATGTTATGTTAGGTTAGGTTATGTTAAGGATGGAATAAGTTCCTTATGTTTACAGGTCTCAGCCTCCCCTGCTTCAAAAGGTTTAACTTTAGGTTGCCTGAGGTCTCGTGCCCATCGAGCGTGGATAAGGTCGGCTGATGGCAGGCATTGGAATATGTTTTTATGACTGGGGGGGAGGTGAGAGGCAGTGGTGTTTAGGAGCCACTGTAGGTTTATTGGCAAGGATGGGGGGTTCTCTGTATAGCACTGGTTGTTGAGTTGTATATGTATATATGTTATTTATGATTATTTGTTTCTATTTCGTTACAGAAAGAAGAGTTTAATATATGGAGTTATGGGTGTGTTATACAGTAATTTATTTATGTTATAATAAATGCTGTGGCCTGTTCATCCATACCACGTTGTCTGTCGTTATTGGGGGGAGGTTGAATGGGGTTAGTTATGTTTATGCTTCATCGTAATTCCCCCGTACGTACATACAAGGCCCTGGGGAGATAGCGCAGCTAAGCGGACAAGGGCATATGTAGGAGTGTGGGGATAGATGCATGGGAGGGTCTTTGGTAGTAGGTGTATGTGTGTGGGTGGGGTTAGGGCTATGTGAGCTAGTAGGGGGGGAGGTCTTACCTCAGTGCCACTTGGGATTCGGGCCAGTAAAAAGCTTCCCGCCCGCCCACCCCGCGTAGGTTTAGTTAGTCACAGCGAGTCGGGGGTATGTCCTTGCCAATTAAGTTTGGTTATGTTATGTGCACTCTGGAACGCTCGCTCCATTTGCACTAACATCAAATCTACAGCCATACATGACCTCATCATCTCTAACTCGCTCACAATATTGGCACTCACTGAGACATGGCTGTCCCCATCCAATACCGCTACTCCTGCTTCTTTATGTTTCGGTGGTCTACAGTTCTCCCATACTCCTAGACTCGACTGTAAAGGAGGTGGTGTAGGCATCCTTCTCTCCCCTCAATGCACCTTTCAACCTATCCTCCCTGCCCCTGCCCTATCCTTTACTTCCTTTGAAGTTCACACTGTACGCCTTTTTAAGCCCACTCCTTTAAGAATTGCCATCATCTATCGCCCCCCCGGTCACCCTAAACTATTTATTGAACACTTTTCCTCCTGGTTACCCCATTTTCTTTCCTCTAGCACTCCCTCTCTCATACTTGGGGACTTCAATATCCCTATCAACAAGCTCAACTGCCCTGATGCCTCCCGTCTGCTCTCTGTAACCTCCTCCTTTGGACTCACACAGATTTCCTCCTCCGCAACTCACACCGCAGGAAACACTCTTGACCTCATCTTCACCAATCTCTGTACCACCTCTGATCTCTCCACTGATCCATTTCCTTTGTCTGACCACCATCTGCTAACATTTAACATCTGCATACCTCATACCAAAATTTCAACACATCAACTCTCCAACCTCGCAGAAACCTCAACTCCCTCGATCTCCAGCACTTCTCCACCACACTCCAAACACTCCTTTTACCCATCTCAAATCTCAACTGCCCTAACTCTGCAACCTCACTCTACAACTCCACTCTCTCCTCTCAACTTGACATCATGGCACCTCCTACAGTTAAACGCAGCAAGCGCCCCCAACTACAACCCTGGCACACTAAGCTGACCCGTTACCTCCAAAAATGTTCCAGAACTGCTGAACGCTGCTGGAGAAAGTCTCACTCTGCATCTGACTTTGTCCACTATAAATTTATGCTGCGCTCCTACAGCATGGCTCTTTCCTCTGCAAAAGTAAACTACTTCAAAACCCTCATAAGCACACTGTCCCATCAACCCAAACACCTGTTTCACACTTTTGATGCTCTTCTTCGCCCTGTGACTACCCCTCCTTCCACCACCTTGTCCGCCACAAACTTTGCATCTCATTTCACTGAGAAGATCTCTACAATCAGGAAAGAGATCTCTAACCTCTCTCCTTCCCCTATCATTACATCACCCAACCCCACTCCCCCTGCCATCCTATGCACATTTGCACCTGCTACAGCACAAGAGGTTTCTGCACTGCTCCTGTCCTCCCGCCCCACCACCTGCTCTCTCGATCCTATTCCCTCGCATCTCATCCGCACTTTGTCTCCCTTTCTTGCTCTTCCTCTCGCTAGCATTTTCAATCTCTCCCTTTCCTCTGGCACATTTCCCTCACCCTTCAAACATGCAACCGTAACCCCGATTCTGAAAAAGCCCAACCTTGATCCCAACTCCCCATCCAACTACCGCCCTATCTCGCTACTCCCATTTGCCTCCAAGATCCTCGAGAGAGTTGTGTACGCCAGATTGACAGACTTTCTCGAATCCAACTCTCTGCTTGACCCCCTTCAGTCTGGATTCCGCGCTGGTCACTCTGTCGAAACTGCTGTGACCAAAGTATCCAACGACTTAATTGCTGCTAAATCTCACGGCCAATACTCTATCCTAATCCTCCTTGATCTTTCTGCCGCATTTGACACTGTTGATCATCAACAGCTTCTTCACATTCTTCGTAACTTTGGTCTACGGGATACTGCTCTCTCCTGGTGCTCCTCCTACCTCTCCCAGCGCTCTTTCAGTGTTTCTTTCTCTGGTTCTGCCTCTTCTCACCAACCCCTCTCTGTCGGCGTCCCCCAAGGATCTGTCCTCGGCCCCCTATTGTTCTCCATCTATACTGCCTCCCTTGGTAAACTCATCAGCTCCTTTGGTTTCCAATATCATTTATATGCAGATGACACGCAAATCTACCTGTCCTCCCCTGATCTCTCTCCGCCCACCTTGACTCGTGTTTCTGACTGCCTCTCTGCTATTTCCAACTGGATGGCTGCTCACTTCCTTAAACTCAACCTGTCCAAAACAGAACTTCTAGTTTTTCCTCCCTCAAGTGCTGCTACTCCTGTTGTCTCCATCCAAGTCAACGGCGCTACTATCACCTCTACCTCGCAGGCTCGCTGCCTAGGGGTTCTTTTCGATTCTGACCTCTCTTTTACTCCCCATGTCCAATCGATAGCCAAATCCTGTCGCTTCCAACTCAAGAACATAGCGCGCATCCGCCCATATCTAACGCCGGACGCGGCTAAGATACTGGTTCATGCTGTTGTTCTCTCTCGCCTCGACTACTGCAATCCCCTTCTGACCGGTCTTACATGTTCCCAGCTTGCACCGCTGCAATCTGTAATGAACGCGGCTGCGAGACTTATTTTCCTGTCCGGTCGCACCTCCCACGCCTCCACGCTCTGTCAGTCCCTGCATTGGCTTCCAGTTAGATATAGGGCCCAATTCAAAATTCTGGCACTTGCTTACAAATCCCTACATAATGCTGCTCCAACATACCTATCCTCCCTCATACACAAGTATGTCCCGTCGAGACCCCTGCGCTCATCCCAAGACCTACGCCTATCCTCTGCCCGGATCCCCACCTCTGACGCTCGCCTTCAAGACTTCTCTAGGGCTGCACCTATTCTGTGGAACTCCCTTCCCTCCTCAATCAGACTTTCACCCAGCCTCCACTCCTTCAAAAAATCTTTGAAAACTCACTTCTTCGTTAAAGCGTATCAATTAAACTGTCAGCAGGCTTCTCATCCCCCACCCCATGACTCCTTTCCTGCAACTGTCAAAAATGACCTACCAAGCACTCAATAAACCCTTCTCTAACAAACTATTTAATTCCCCTACTTTAACCCGTTTGTGTCACTATACCCCACTCCCTCTAGCATGTAAGCTCATTGAGCAGGGCCCTCAACCCCCTCTGTTCCTGTACGTCCAGTGGTCTGATCTCAATTATGTGTCTGTTAGTCCACCCATTGTACAGCGCTACGGAATTTGTTGGCGCTATATAAATAATAAAATAATAATAATAATAATAATAATGTTAAGGATGGAATAAGTTCCTTATGTTTACAGGTCTCAGCCTCCCCTGCTTCAAAAGGTTTAACTTTAGGTTGCCTGAGGTCTCGTGCCCATCGAGCGTGGATAAGGTCGGCTGATGGCAGGCATTGGAATATGTTTTTTATGACGGGGGGGAGGTGAGAGGCAGTGGTGTTTAGGAGCCACTGTAGGTTTATTGGCAAGGACGGGGGGTTCTCTGTATAGCACTGGATGTTGAGTTGTATATGCATATATGTTATTTATGATTATTTGTTTCTATTTCGTTACAGAAAGAAGAGTTTAATATATGGAGTTATGGGTGTGTTATACAGTAATTTATTTATGTTATAATAAATGCTGTGGCCTGTTCATCCATACCACGTTGTCTGTCGTTATTGGGGGGAGGTTGAATGGGGTTAGTTATGTTTATGCTTCATCGTAATTCCCCACTACGTACATACAGCACACAAAACAAAAAAAGTACATTGTGAGTACTAGAGTAATTTGCAGTTTGAGCAACATTGACTCTTGAATTTTTATATTTTTTATACTTTTCTCTTTTGAGTTTTAAGGACGTCTTTGAACTGTACCTATATTATACTGTTCATTTATATATTTAATTTTGGTCGATATAAGTTATATGCATTTATTGTATCAATACATTTTTAGGCAGTATTCACAGGAATATTTTTGGTTTGGTTTTAGGTGCATTTATTTATCCTAACATATACTTACATAGATCATTGTTTATTATTTTATTTATTTATTGATATAATTTTTGTGTGTTAGTGCCTTTCCCTTTATATTAGCTCTTGGCATTGAGTGTTTTTTTTAAGTATATATATATATATATATATATATATATATATATATATATATATATATATATATATATATATTGTGCTTTTCAACAAAGGGTTTTATGGTGACTTTGCCAGTTTTAGGTGTTTTTTTTTTAGAGGATAATTCCCCCCTTTTCCCCTTTTTTTACCAACTAGTAAAATTTTTATATTTGGTATATTTTTCATTTTACACAAAAGAATGTAAAGAGAATGCATTTGAGCATAAAGCCCACATTATTATACTGTGCTATGTATTATGGACAGTTAGCTTATTGCACCTCTCCCTGAAGTTATAAAATAAATAGGTTCACTTATCTTTATCCCCCTGGCTCCAATCATCATAAATTACTGGGGGGATAGTGCACATGAGTGGAAATTGTAACACTTTGTGCCAATCATCATCTTCAGTAGAGATGCATCAACGTAATGCATCTCTATAGGGAGCATTCAGTGTCTTTATGCTTAGTGTGAAGATGCTGATCATTGGACCACACTAAGAAGTCACTCTAGGGTCTGTCTCAGTGTCTCAGTGACTACCACTAGAGGTTGTATTAGGCAGACTGCATGAACAGACTCAGCACCACTACATATAGATATACTGGTTTGGGTGCTTAGAGTGTCCCTTTAAAAGCTAAACAAAAAAAACAAAACACAAAGGATTAAAAAAATAAATTTTTAGGGACACCATTATTGCATTACTGTCTCTTCAGTACACTATAGGGCTGTTGTTGGCTGGTACATCCCTTTACAATTCAAACATCTTGTTTCTTTTTCATGGTCAACCCATTAGCTCTAATATTATTAATTGACCAAGTAATAATACCTGTTAAGATAAAAAATGAATAGCATGTACTCATGTTATAAAAATAAGACTTTTATCTCACATAACAAGGGCAGTATTCGTACGTCAGCTCTCTGTGAATTTAAAATGACATACTGAATCAATAAATCTCTCCTCACTGAGGTGATGCAAATTAGACATGAATAAAGAACCAATGGGCTTATTTACATATTATGAAGAACCTAGGGAACTATTTACATATTCCGAAGGCAGAGTTCTGTGCTGCTCAGTGAAACAGTGCAAATTAAATGTGAGCAGACTTTGGGAATAAACTAATTTAATTAAAAGAGAGTGCTTTCATGAGCTTATATCAATATGAGAACCCTCAATTTTTCCAATTTTTTTATGTTTTGGCGTTGTCTAATGCTTACATTTCAATGGGTTAATGAGTGCTACTTCTGTTGGAGTGTGTTAATCTCTGTAGATGATTGCTTGATATTAAAATTATCTGTGGAATTAAAAGGCACAGCCATAAATGTTCCTACAAAAAATGTTGCAGGCTCAACGGAGTTAATGTTATAAAATGATTTGCCATTCTTCTTTTATCCCGAAGAATTACACAATAGATCAATATGTGTATAGTGGACATGGTAGCATCACATTTTGATTTAAAAAATAAAATAAAATTAAGTTTGCTATTCATGTATTCTTGCTAAAAGCTAGCATAACAAACACACACCATGCCTGTTTCATTATGAGATTTTTATTTCCTTGAATTTTAACTTCTCGGTGTCTCTTTTTACCTTGTCACTACTTTGTTTTACTATACACTAAGAAGGTCATATTCAAATACTTACCTTTATTGATAGACATAGATTATTTCGACTCCATGTTAAATTGGGAATTCTTGCATGGAATTCAGACTTGTTTTTCCTGTTTAAATACGTTCTGAGTTCTCTGGTTGATTTTATCTATAATATTTATTATTTATCTATGATATTTATTCTATACTGAAATCTTAGCTGGAACTCTCTGAAGGCACTAAATAGTTTCTGATAATCGGAAATAGCCTCTCGGGTTACAATATGTGAAGCTATTTCAAACTTTCATATGAGAGAAATGTCACATAAAGATGACTTACACATATCCTGTCTAATCCTATTTCATGTATCAGTCTTTATCTCGTCTTCCTTGAATCCAAAGTGTGACATACTTGACCTGACAACGCCTTGGTCCTCATGGCTGCCACCAGGGGAATACAGGCAATATTGCATTAAAGGGGAAAGTTCACTTACCAAGATCTTTAATAAAAATTTTTTTTAACATAATCTTTATTTTACGAGGAATAAAAAATAAAAAGAAATGTAAAACTCTTACAAATGTACAACTCGTTATCCTGATAATAGGCAACCACATCTCAGTTCATTGTTATAAGCACCTAGCAGTCAGCATAGAAAAAACATGCAGAAAAGTCATTTTAAAGGGACATTTCACTGCCCAAATACAAAATAAATAAAATCTCTGTTTAGTAGATATACCCCAAATAAAAACTTGCATGCATTTAATTATGCATTGTTTCATAGAGGGTATATATAAAAACAGCTTGCAAAACTTGCCGTTCTCTTGTCTGCTGCCTTTGCAAGCCCTCCTCTTCTAACCACGCCGAGACTTTCTGTGGCTGTCCAATCACATACTTCCCAATGCAGCTCAATGAGAAGTTGTTGCAAGACAGGTGCTCTCTTTAATTGCTGCCTTTTGAGTTCAGTGCAAATAAGTTAACCAAACCAGGAAGTATCATGAACTGTTGTCTGTTTGAAAAGCCAGGGGGGTGTAACCAGTATAATTTTAAAGAGTGTCAATTTCTATTGAAATCTGCACTTTTTACAAAATGAAAAAATAGGACACACTCTTCACACATAAAGTTTTTCAGCAAGCTAAAGTGTTTTAGGGGCCTGGAGTGTCCATTTAAGCATATTTCCACCCAGGGCCGGCGCTACCCTAAGGCGGCCCAGGCGGCCACCTTAGGGCGCACGGGTCCAGGGGGCGCGATCTCCTGTGACCAGAAGGAGGAGAGCGCCATTCGCATTGCTCCCCTCCTGTCTGTCACTGCGTGGTGCGTGGCTGAGCAGGCGGAATGCTACTTACCCGGTCTGACAGGAAATGCAACAAACTGCTTCCTGTCAGACCAGAACAGGAAACCGGATCATTCGCCAAGGACCTCCAGCTCAGTCACATGGATGGAGGTGCGGAGGGGTCAGTGAAAGGTACGAGGGGATACGTACAGTTGGGTGGGGGGGCAATAAAAGATAAAGAAGGGAGAACAATAGTAAAAGGTACAAGAGGGGAGTGGTACAATAAAAGTTACAGGACAGGAGGGAGGAGGCAATAAAAGGTACCGGAAGGTGGGGGCAATAAAAGAGACATGAGAGGAGGGGGAACAATAAAAGGTACACCTGGCCCTTGTTTAGCACCTATATATTCTGGTTTCTCCCCTCACTCCCTGTCAGATCATTATCCTTTATCCTTTATCCTTCACCCGCTGTCTCCTGGTTCCCGTGATTCTGACTCCTTGCTCCTGTGTCTTGTATCCTGTGTATCCTGATCCTGTGTTACTGTTCCGATGTCCTTATGGTCCTGTGTTCTCGTCTCTGCCTGGTCCTGTGTCCTGTGCCTCCCGTTCCAGTGTTTGCTTGCAGTGTTCCTGCCTATACTCCACTTCCAGTGATTCTGACCTTGCTGCCTTATTTACGTGTGACCTGTTTTGGGCTTTGCTCCTTGGTGTCTTTTATTTAGTGCTTGGTGGCTTAGGATCTGTGCCCCACTTATATTCTGTGGTGGCTGCACTATCCTGCCTAAGGCCTTTACTTTTGCCTAAGGACTATCACGTGTACTCTGCCTGCTCTATTGTATTTATATTGATTTCTTGTATATATTTATATATATTTGTGGCATTGTACATAATTTGTTTTGTATATAATATCCTTTGGCTTTCTTTAATACATTTTCTTGATTGCTCCATTCATGGTGTCCTTGCATTATTTCTCTGCTAAGTTGGTTCCCACATTTAAAGGGACAGTGCTGTCGCAGGGCAGCACCCCTTCATGTCCTTACGGGGAGACAGTAAAAGGAACATTAGGGGGATTATGAAAGATACAGGAGGGGGACAATGAAAGGTACAGAAGAGGAAGGGGGACAATAAATGGGACGGGAGGGGGACATTAAAAGGTACGGGGGGCATTGAAAGACACAGGAGGGAAAGGTCAACTATGAAAGGTTCAGGAGGAGAGGAGGTGAGACAATAAAAGGTACAGGAGGGACAATAAAAGGTACAGGAGGGGAGGGGGGCAATAAAAGGTACGGGAGAATATTAAAAGACACAGGAGGGCTGGGGGGCACAAATAAACATATGGGGGACAAACACAAAGGGGCTGGGGGAGAGAGTCACACAGAAGGGTGAGGGGTGAGGGGGAAAGATTTACAGAGGGTCTGTGGGGGAGAACGAAGCACAAAGGGTCTAGGGGGAGAAAGAGATGCACAAAGGTACTAGGGTAAAAAGACGCACAAATATGTTGGGGAGAAAGAGCCACAAAAAAGGGCAGGGGGACGAAAGACACACAAGGGCTGGGGGGGGAAGAAAGAGAAAGGCAAAGGGGCTATGGGAAGTAAAAAATACACAAGGAGGGTTGTAAGAGACACAAGAGATATAAAATACAGCAAAGGGGACACATAAAGGGGGGGGCAGGACATAAAAAAGGGATATAAAACACTAAAGGGGGTAAGTTAGTCAAAAGGGGGGTAAAAGACACACGGGTGAAGATACATTTTTTTTTTCGACCAGTAGGGGGCTGGCAAAATGCATCTTCGCCTGTGTAGTCAAAAATCCTTGCACCGGCCCTGTTTCCACCCACTTGCAACATTTTCCCTAGATGTGCCTGGACTGAACAAGGTTATGATGTCATGTGCATGTGTCATATGTATACATCTGGCTTTACTCAACTTTTCCCTTGGAAAAATACTATGTCTGCAATTCACAAAATATGTGAAAAGTAAGAAGAAATTATGGGAGAAATATTCAGGAATATTGTGTACCATAAAAACAAACCCTCACTTTAAATACTATATGGAGTATAAAACGTGTATACTTATGTTTTGCATGTAATTTGCCAGCCATAAATGTATTTTAAACAGCAAATTAGGCTGTATTTATGGTATTTTTATTCTATGTTCTGCTAGCTATACATCTTTTATTTAACAAAACTGTGAACTTACTTTCACCCGGGAAACTCCAACAAAAAACTGCTGAACGATGTAAATGTTTTTAAACTTATTTCCTTTCTTTACAATTCCATAGAAATAAGCATTTCACTATCTAGCACTTTTTCCTTACGAAATATTAGCATACAATGTGTTTAAAACAAAAGATTCATAGCTATCATATAAACATATCATATCAGCAATTTAGTGTATAGATTGTTTTGCAGACTATTTGTAAAAAATTAGATTATGTAAATTCACACAATTTATATTTTTCATTTATTCGTTCAGCCTTTATAAAAAATAAATGGAAAATTAAAAGCTTTAGAGAGTATAGAGTGTCCTTTATCTTGCAATATTTCACACAGGGTCTGAAATGTTTGTATAAAAGAAAAAAATATATTTTTCTCATATATAGTAGATGTGATGAAACTAGATAAATACATATTCAAATATTATTATTATTGGCAGTTATATAGCTCCACCAGATTCTTCAGTGCTTTAAAATATTATTAACGGAATTTTAACAACAATGAGACAAACTATTAAAGATTTTGTCAAGAATAATAGGTTAATAAGGACTCTCCCCAAGCTTATGGTCTAGAGAAGGTAGGTTATAAAAAACACAATAGGAAGGGAAACATAACGGAAAGTAACGAAATCACAGGGTAGAAAGGTAGCAGAATTGGAAGGTGAGAGTAAAGTGAAGATGTACCCTCTAATTAAAGGACCACTATAGTGTCAGAAAAACATACTTGTTTTCCTGGCTCCATAGGGTCCCTGGGCCCCCCTCACCCCAGGCCCCAGAGTGAGGAAGGGGTTAAACACCTACCCTTTTCCAGTGTCAGGCTCCCTCGGCGTTGGGGAATCTCCTCCTTCTTCTGCCGTCATCGGCTGAATGCGCATGCTCATTGAAGTGGTCTGGGTGCATTGTCCATCACCCTTAACCCTGAGCATGTAATTATTGCAGTTTTTATAAACTGTGATAATTACCTGCTAGGGTTAACTCCTCCTCTAGTAGCTGTCTACCAGACAGCCACTAGAGGGACTTTGGGGCTCGAAGGCAGCTTTTGGTCACCTAAATGATGCTGGACATCCTCACGCTATGCATGAGGACTTCCAGTGTCATCGGAAATCCTAATGCGAGCCGGCTGACGTCGGCATGGGAGGAGTAAAGACAGACCCAAGCCAGAGCTGTGAGACATCGGTGCTGGACCCAGGTAAGTGATAGAAGGAGTGCTTTACCTTCTGCACCACAGCGGGGGGGGGGGGGGGGGGGGGGAGAGTTACAGAGAGGGGAAGCTATAGTGCTAGGAAAACAAGTTTGTTTTCATGGCACTATAGTTTCCCTTTAAATCTTTAAATCACTTTGTTTCTGCAGCCCTAGTCACACCTCACTTACCTGTGACTGACTAAATTGACCTACAAACTCCCTGTAAAGAGAGAGCTAAGCTTCCTTTCTTGCACAGTGTGTTTCGTGTAGAAAATATCTTCTGGTCTGTAAAATGCCTGCTAGCATGTTCAATTAGCACAGCAAGAGATAAAAATGTCTAAAGTGAACATAAGATCTTATTGAAAATTAAACCATTTTTTGTCATGTTCACTTTGTGAGTCACATCCAGTAGATGTATGACTAGGGCAGCATGAACAGAAACAAAAGTGATGTAAATCTTAAATGGTATAGAATTGAACAGTAAAACTGTGGGGGTATAATATATATTCCCAAAGTGCTTCATTAAGCTAAAACTGTTTTAGTGCTCTGAGTGTCCCTTTAACCTTAAATTCTGCAAAACACTACCTGATCAATTTGTCCATTCACTTCCTATACAGATCCAAGGCTTCAGTCAGGAAGTCTCACACTGTTCACCCCTCATATGCTGAGAGCATCCAGGACCTATGTGATAGAATTGTTAGGCTGCCCAGTGTGGTCCTTTAACTGTGCAGACAAGTCAACAATTTAAAAATTTAATTAATTTTTTAGATGGCAAATTAAAACTCTTGCTGCTATTCTGTATGCCTTGTTATGCCAGATGGATCAAATTCAGAAGATGCCAGAACCTCTTTCCCTCCCTCACACCCTCACACAGCCAGTGGTGTAACTAAAGCAGTTGCAGGGGTCACAGCTACCATTGGACCTGTCACTCCAGGGGGCCCGGTTGCCCTGTCGACTCCTGCGACCTTGTGCCGGCATAACCTCAGGGCTGGTGCACTGCCGCACCAGCCCAAGGAAGTTGCCTTATGACCGGCAGGAGAGGAGCGTACACACAGTACTCCCCTACAGCCGGTCACTGCATGTAGTGTGGCCTAGTGGACCAAGGTCTGACAGGAAGTGCTCACTGAGAGCAACATGCACTTCCTGTCAGACTGGGTACCGAGGTCCACTCGGCCACGCTACCTGGAGGTGAGCAAGTACAGTAGGAAAGGGGAAAAGAGGAGAGACACATGGAGGAGCTCTGGGGGTGATTTAGACCTATGCGGAGGCCGGGGGCTGAGATATTGATAGACATGGGGGGTAGAAGAATTAGACACATGGCAAGGTGGGGGGGATGCAAAGATAAGACACATGGATGGGCTAGGGAAAATAAGACATATTCAGGGGCTGGAGGGGAAATGATACACATGGAGTGGTTGGGTGGGATGAGACAAATGTAGAGGCTGGAGGGGAGAATGAGACACATGGCTAGAATGTGAACATGGAGGGGCCGGGGAGAGAATGAGATACATGGGGGTGGTGGATGAAACACATGGAGGAGGTGGGGTTGGTGGATGAGACACATGGAGGGGTGGGGGGTGGAGAATGAGACACGTAGAGGGGTTGGGAGACAATGAGACACATAGAGGGGTTAAGGAATCAGACAAATGGAAAGGCGTAGAATGTAAACATGGAGGAGCTGGGAGGAGAATGAGACATATGGGGGATGAAACGCATAGAGGAGCTGGGGGTGGTGGATGAGACACATGGAGGAGGTGGGGGTGGTGAATGAGACACATGGAGGGTTGGGGGGATGAGACATATGGATGAAGTGGGAGAGGTGGATAAGAAATGTGGAGGTGCGGGGGGAGGAGAATGAGACATGTGGAGGGGGCCCAGGGCAATTTTTGCACCGGGTCCCAGTAGTTTCTAGTTAAGCCTCTGCACACAGCTTTACTTTTTTTTTTACAACAGCAGTGGCCTAGAACACATTGTAATCAAGAAAGTACCCACAGAGATTTCTAAGTATTCTCTGTATTTACTAAGTCATCCTTACAGATGTCAAAATACTCATTTTGCTTTACATTCCAAGAGTTATTTGGGTAGCTTTTTCACATGGTTAAATCGTATGTATTTGTATTTGCACAGTATTTGTACAGTTACCATGGAGGTGATAAGTGTCCAGAGAATGGAAGTGTCATAATGAATTAAGAGGTTTATTTTTGTGAACCTAACACTTTATAAACTCTTAAATATTATGTGCACAGGTTTCCCGTGGATATATTAGAGATTTAAAAAAAAAAAAATAATAATTATTCCTTTTAGCAAACTACAAGTTTTTATTTTAATGGAAGTCAAACTGATTATACTTAGGAAATATTTAAACGTAAACAACAATTAACACCTATTTAAAAATAATAATATGTGAGTGCCTTGCACCAACTTGTTGTTCATTTAGTGGTAAGTGCACACGCTTTTGAAACAGGGGAGCTTTCCGAAGTTCTGGACTGCCGCATGTGCTAGTGGTTCAAGTAGAGCTCAGCACACAATTACAAATATCTCAGTATGTGCAGTGTGGCAAGCTAACATACTGACTGCTACCACCATGACCACTTCAAATCACTGAAGTGGTCATGGTGTTTGGAGTAACCCTTTAATAGCCTTAAATAGCAAATATTGTTCTTTTTAGTACTGCAGTATTGTGTATATTAGCATAATAAGGTTTTTTTAAATATATTTGTAGAGTAAATAATTAAACGAAAACAGCATCATTAGAATCGTGTTCACTTAAGAGTCAGTTATGTAAAATGTATTCAATGTAAATTATTGAAATTTACCCACCTTACCTCCATTCCAGCGCCTCCATGTCTTGAACTTCCTGGATTTCTGTGATTTACTTCTGTGATTTACTCTGTTTGGGGACTTATCCAAGCAGGACAAGCCCTGTCCATGATGCCGACATGCTAGTTTCCTTTGTCAGTATGCTGACGTCTGAACAGAGTGACATCAGTCTTTCTGTTTCTATACTCCCTAGCCGACGCTAGCAGAGTAGTTGCTATGTGTGGAGAGCAAAAGTACTGTCTGTGGGACATCTCTTCTGCTTTCACTTGTCAGTCAATGTCTTGGTAGTCAATTGATTGACAGCTGGGAGAAAGAAAATATTTGTAAATAGTTTTTTCTCTCAAACTAAAACAGCTATCCCAAAGTATAGACAGAATGTTATGCTCTTTCAAAAGAGCATATGATAAAACAATGACAGGTATTTTTGGTGCAGACAAGCTGTTTCTTCCACTGGACCACCAGGGATCAGGATTCCCACCTCCATGGCTACAGGTATGCCTCAGTAAATCTTAATTATTTTTTTTCCATATATTTCATCTATCTCCCCACTATTGCCCCTATTACAACTCATATTCCCTAACAACTGCACCTTCCATGCATCACATTCCCTATTTCTCCACTACTGCCCTATTACACCATCATAGTACCTATCCTGCATCACAGCAATTATCTCTCCTAGCACAACCTCTCTACATTTTCCATCCACCAACACAGCGCCCATGCTCCAACAAAGCTCCTATTTTCCCTATCATAGACCCTATGTTAGGATCCTATCCTGACAACTAAGTTTATATTAGTTTATTCCAGTTTCTTTAATAACTAGTTCCAGATCTGCACAACTAGTGGCCTCCCTAACCACTAACCTTGGATTTCTCCTTTGTCATCCTCACCTGCCTGGACTTATCAAGAAGCTACAAAAGGCTACACCCAACTTACTATTTGGCCTGTACAATGAAGTTGATGCTCATCCTGAAAAACTTCAGTTCCTGGCTCCTGTAAACGTTCCTGTGGACCTACGCTTCTATCCTGCTAACCAGCTTTATACCAACCTGTTCCAAACCAGCCTAACCTACACTTCTACTCTGCTTTATCCTGCCAACTAGCTTTATACCAACCTGCTCCAAATCAGCCTAACCTACACTTCTACTCTGTTTTATCCTGCCAATCAGATTTACACCAACCTGCATAACACCAGTCTGGACTTTGCCTCTAATATTGCAAGGTGTTATTTCCATACTTTATCAGTACTCCTTCCAAGAATGGGTTGATTCACTAGAGGCTTCTTTTCTTCTTTTCCTTCTCCCTGTTGTTTCATTTATAAGATATCCTGCTGTTTTCTATTATGTCCATACTCACCAATAAAGCCTCTGATGTTAACACTGGCCAACGTCTCTTACTTGACCTGCTCAAGATCATGACACCCTATCCTTCCATTTCCCATCAGAGACTTAGTTCCCCATAATGGTCCTTTTTCCCCCACATTACAGTCCCTATTCCCACACAATGCAACTCCTATTCCCCGCATACACTATGCTCGTATCTCCCCAAAACACTAATGCCCCTATCCCATCACACACTGCAGCACACTGCACCCCATATACTACAGTCGACATCTCCCCTTAGCATACTGCCCGTATCCTTTCCAGCCCTTACATCCATATTGAGCTCTTTAGCAGGGGCATTAAACTAACTTGCCCTTTTAATATGATGAAATAGATATATTTTGCATCGTGAGATTTAAAAATAATAATAATTTAACAGCTGTTTTCTTGTCAGCACATAGATATAAGAGATTTCTGCCTTGTGCATTGATCAGAAGATCATAATTCACCTTCATTTTCTATTTATATGAAATAGAAAGCTAGCTTAATATGCAGTTATATTTACCAGGTTTCTGTCAATATAAAAACCCATGTAAACCATTACAGACAGTTTAAAAAGAAGTAATTTGCATAAATATTTATTTGAGTTATGAAATGCACAGCCCATGCAAAAGATAATCACGTCTTGAACTCAGAAAAAAAGTGTAGTCTCACGTCTATTATAAATGGTGAAATATGAATGATCACATTCTGTGCACAAACTAAAATTAATATAGCTCAATATTATCATCTTGAAGATGCATGCTCAGAATATGAAAATTATAAGTGCTACATGTATAATATCATGTTTCCGCTCGGCAGCTGCTTTCTTGATAAATGCACTTTCTTCTGGCAAAACTAGGAATTTTCTCCATTAGTGTAAAAGGAGCCTCTGACAAATAAACAGTGTTTAGGTGGGTGAACAGAACCTAAAAACAATTCACATACTAGATGTATGGATACTTTAAAAAAACATGATTCATATATATTCAAAAATATTCTTCAAAATCCTATTAATGGTATTTGAAAAGGAACAATAGCATTTATATCACAATTAGAAATAAGTAATAAAATAACATTGGATGTCTTGTAAAGGAACAATTAAATAGCTTAAAGGAACACTCCAAGCACCAGAACCTCAAGAGCTCACAATAGCGGTCATGGGACAGGATTATCAAATCCCTTATTCTAAGGAGTCAAACCTTTTTAGAACGGTTTGAGTTCTAACCTGTGGTTCATAAGTCACTGCTTCCTCAACCACAGAACTGGAAGCCCTTTCTTAGAAGCTTTTGGTAGCTCTCCCTGGGTAAACCCTGTAGTGCAAGGCTAGCTCATTGTCTGAAAGTTCCAGGTGATCACTCTCAGTCAATGAGAAGTAAAGAGCAACGTCTTGCACCCCAGGTAAGAAGTCAAACCATTTTTAATATGTAATTATACCATAACTACTACATTGTACCTAGGGTGTCCTTTCATTAAAGTGGACCATTTGTACTGACACTCTAGGGTGGATTTTTTTTTTTTAAAGTGTAAGAAATTCATTTACAAAACATTGTATATATTATATCTATATATATGTAACTCTGCGCATGTGACTGGTTTCAGAACTTGGGGTCATCTATTTGATAACAGTGTGATAAGGATCAAAGCTTTCAGTTGCATTTTACAGCACCAAGCTAAATCAAAAGCTTACATCCCTCCAGCAGTTCTCCTCCCAACCAGTTTTCCATGCATGTTATCAGAAGATCAGAGTAATAAACATCTAGGTGTAACCATGGAAGTATGTGTTTTCCCAAGCCACCCTGTCCCTAAAAGAAGTCCAGGCATGCTCCAAAGCTACTCAAAAAAAACAACCCTAACTGGTCACATCAATGTTACAGTATAGCTGGAGGGAAGAGATCAAAGGGAAAGACTTGTGTAAAGACAGAACTCTCTGGAAAAAGGGGGCTGGATAAATTACTTTTGGGAGGGAAAGGGGATTATGGGACTTGTAGTTAATGACTGCAAGAATCAGTCTTTAAAAGAACAACAGCCAACTGGGTTGGGCTCCTCTCCTCTTTTCTCTCTTTGTCTCTTTTGGAGAGGACAGCGCAGCAAGCACAGGTGCCATGGTGAACTGAGAGACTGTCCCAGACTACCCAAGATGAAGGCGCAAGGGGAAGATCTTCATTTAAATGTCTAAATATTGCCCTTTTTGTATGTATCTTTTGATTATGTACTGGATATGGTTGTAATGTGTAATGTGTATATCCTTTTTAAATCTGTAACAATATCCTAAATCAATATTAACAATACATTTTATTATACACTTGTGTTTGTCTTTTGTCACCCATTCCCTAAACGAATATCCTTGTAAGAGGGTCATAATTAACCTTGAATATGCGTGCAATTTTGGCACCCGTTTTAAAAAAAGATGTAGCAGAACTACAAAAAGGGCAGAGTCATGCTACAAAATTAAAAAGGGGGGTGGAATATATTAGAAATGCTAGAAAGAGTATTGGTTACTTTAATAAGTTGTATTTGTATCCATGTGAATGTAATAGACACGCTTTAGAAGTAGAATTATATTTAGACTTAATTGTCTACACAGTTATTGCCAACAGTCTAGAAGAATTACGTCATCATTTCATATATCAGCAATTTGTGGCACGTTCTAGATTATTCTATTCAGTCCCCAGATCAAACCAGGTTAGAAATTGTCCAGTTGGTTACACATTCCAAACAAAGGGAAAGATTTAAGTTGGTTTCAAGATAGTAAACATCAAACTTGTGTGTATTTGTATATTTCTATGTATATATATATATATACATCAGCGCTACGGAATTTGTTGGCGCTATATAAATAATAAAATAATAATAATAATAATAATATATAAGAGTAGAGGCAAGAGCAGGTCCAGATTCTAGTCAGGTGGGATCAATGACAAAATGGACCCGGAACCAGGAAGTGATTTGGAGACAGTCGGCAACAGCAGCCAGGATAGCAGCCGGGAGATTTTTTTACATTACATGAGTATATGGAACTTTCTTTGTGGTTTCCTGAGGCTGGTGAGCGGACTAACTACATCCACAACAAGTTTTGCTGTTTTTAAATTTCAATTAATAAAGTATACTTACCTGAGATCCGGATTGCAAGCTTCCTTTCCACGGATCCCACGCACTCTAGGGGCGGATCCTCCCTGAGTGCTATAGCAACGAGTGGTGCTTTTACCACTCCAATCTTGTGAGTGTAACACCTAAAGGGCACCTCTGTTTGCTTTATTCTATATATTTATAAGTAAATTACTATGCTGCACTAGGAGCTCTCTTTCTGTTTTTGTCTCCTTAATAGGTGTCAGAGTGATTTCCATGTTTGCAAGTATACTTACAGATTGTGCTTTGTTTCACCACAACCACTGTTTGTTTTTTAATTATTTATAATATTTCCACTCTGTAAAAACCTCATTTTATGTATACAGGGTTACTTTCACTCTCTATAAGAGGTCCATAGTGAATACGATTTCTTGTTGTTGCGCACCATCACTACTGTAAGTTATATATATATATATCAGAGTAGAGGCAAGAGCAGGTCCAGATTCTAGTCAGGTGGGATCAATGACAAAATGCCTGTCAATCTCCTTTCTTCCACTCGAAGTTCTTTCAAGTGCCTCTGGATTTTGCAGCTAGATACAACAGAAAGTTAAACCTGGTCTAACATTAGAGTGAATGACACTGGCTAGGAAAGATGAATATTTATTTTCTTTCTTACTGAACACCACAGTCCCCACCAAAAGAGGGTTTTCCTTCGTCCAAGCAGTTAACAAAAAAATAAAATTCCAACAACCTTGTATTGGTAAGCTAGTCTTAAATATTACAAAATGCCTACCAATCTTCTATTTCCCAGTCAAAGTTGTTTCAAGTACTTCTGGCAGTAGCTGCTAGCTAGTTACAGCTGTATGGTAAGCTCAGGTCTCACACTAGAATCTATTAGACCGGTTAGGAAAGAGAAACTTTTATTTTCTTTGTTATTGGAAATCACAGTTTTGGAAATGAGTATTTTCTCTCTTCAAGTTAACAAAAAAAAAACTTTTACCAACTACACTGAACTGAACAAAATTATAAATGCAACACTTTTGTTTTTGCCCCCATTTTTCATGAGCTGAACTCAAAGATCTAAGACTTTTTCGATGTACATTAAAGGCCTATTTCTATCAAATATTGTTCACAAATCTGTCTAAATCTGTGTTAGTGAGCACTTCTCCTTTGCCGAGATAATCCATCCACCTCACAGGTGTGGCATATCAAGATGCCGATTAGACAGCATGATTATTGCACAGGTGTGCCTTAGGCTGGCCACAATATAAGACCACTCTAAAATATGCAGTTTTACTGTATTAAGGGGATCCTGGGGGGGGTCTGAAAACCAGTCAGTATCTGGTGTGACCACCATTTGCCTCACACAGTGCAACACATCTCCTTCACATAGAGTTGATCAGGTTGTTGATTGTGGTCTGTGGAATGTTGGTCCACTCTTCTTCAATGGCTGTGCGAAGTTGCTGTATATTGGCAGGACCTGGAACACGCAGGGCCGTCTTTAGCGCGGGGCAAACGGGGCAGCTGCCCCGGGCCCAGTTGCTCCTGGGGGGCCCAGAGCAGCTGCTCCGTGGGCCCCGCGATTTGGGCAGCCCCCCTTGGACCCGGTGGTGCGGCTGCACAGAGCCGCACCATCCCGCATGCTAAAGAGGGCCCCCGGGTGGCCCATGCACTAAGGGCCACCCGGTGGACATGTGTCAGCAGGGGCCCGGTCGGGCGCTGTTACGCTTACAGCGCGACCGGGCCCCTTCCTGTTCGTCAGCCGGCTGGGAGGAAGTGAGTGCCGCGCGTCACTTCCTCCCACCGGAGATCAGAGCCGCACAGGAGGAGAAAGGCAGGGAGGAGGGGAGTTTAAGAGGAGAACTCCCAACTGCCTCAGCCTGCCACTGTTCCCCAGGGAAACCACCCTCCAGAAAAGGTAAGGGTGGTTGGAGGGTGGCTAAATGTATGTCAGTATGTTTGTGTGTGTATGTCTGTCTGTGTTTCAGTGTATCTGTGTGTGTATATCAGTATGCCTGTGTGTGTCATTATGTCTGTGTGTGTGTCAATACTTCTGTCAGTGTGTGTGTGTCTGTGTGTGTGTGTGTGTGTGAATACTTCTGTCAGTGTGTGTGTCAATATGTCTGTGTGTGTGTGTGTGTCAGTATGTCTGTGTGTGTGTGTGTGTCAGTATGTCTGTGTCTGTGTGTGTGTGTGTGTGTGTCAGTATTTCTGTCTGTGTGTGTGTCAGTATGTCTGTCTGTGTGTGTGTGTCAGTATGTCTGTCTGTGTGTGTGTCAGTATGCCTGTGTGTGTCAGCATGCCTGTGTGTGTCAGCATGCCTGTGTGTCAATACTTCTGTCAGTGTGTGTCAGCATGTCTGTGTGTGTGTGTGTCAGCATTTCTGTCTGTGTGTGTGTCAGTATGTCTGTGTGTGTGTGTGTCAGTATGTCTGTGTGTGTCAGTATGTCTGCGTGTGTGTGTCAGTATTTCTGTCAGTGTATGTGTCTGTGTATGTGTGTGTGTTAGTATGTCTGTGTGTATGTCAGTATGCCTGTGTGTGTCACTGTGTCTGTGTGTATGTCAGTATGCGTGTGTGTATCAGCATGTCTGTGTGTGTGTCAATACGTCTGTCAGTGTATGTGTCTGTGTGTGTATGTGTGTGTGTGTGTCAGTATGTCTGAATGTGTGTCAATATGTCTGCCAGTATATATTTGTGTGTCAGTGTATGTGTGTGTCAGTATGTATCTGTGAATGTTTTAATATGTCTGTCTGTGTGTGTGTATGTGTCAATATGTCAGTGTGATTGGGGGTTGGGCGTAATTGGGGGGTTGGTGGATTGAGAGGGTCGCAAGGCCGAGGGGGCCCAACACAATTCTTTGCCCAGGGTCCTATTCATATTAAAGACGGCCCTGGGAACACGCTGTCATATACGCCGATTCAGAGCATCCCAGACATGCTCAATGGGTGACATGTCTGGTGAATATGCTGGCCATGCAAGAACTGGGATGTTTTCAGCTTCCAGGAATTGTGTACAGATACTTGCAACATGGGGCCGTGCATTATCATGCTGCAACATGAGGTGATGGTCCCTGGAAGAAAGGCACAACAATGGGCCTCAGGATCTTGTCACGGTATCTCTGTGCATTCAAAATGCCATCAATAAAATGCACCTGTGTTCGTTGTCCATAACATATGCCTGCCCATACCATAACCCCACGACCACCATGAGCCACTCAATCCCAACATTGACATCCGCAAACCGCTCACCCACACAACGCCATACAGGCTGTCTGCCATCTGCCCTGTACAGTGAAAACCAGGATTCATCCATGAAGAGAACACCTCTCCAATGTGCCAGACGCCATTGAATGTGAGCATTTGTCCACTCAAGTTGGTTACGATGATGAACTGCAGTCAGTTCGAGACCCCGATGAGGAGGATGAGCATGCAAATGAGCTTCCCTGAGATGGTTTCTGAAAGTTTGTGCAGAAATTCTTTGGCTGTGCAAGCCGATTGTTGCAGCAACTGTCCGGGTAACTGGTCTCAGACGATCTTGGAGGTGAAGATGCTGGATGTGAAGGTCCTGGGCTGGTGTGGTTACACATAGTCTGCGGTTGTGAGGCCAGTTGGATGTACTGCCTTATTCTCTAGAACGCCTTTGGAGACGGCTTATGGTAGAGAAACGAACATTCAATTCACGGGCAACAGTTCTGGTGGACATTCCTGCAGTCAGCATGCCAATTGCACGCTTCCTCAAAACTTGCGACATCTGTGGCATTGTGCGGTGTGATAAAACTGCACATTTTAGAGTGGGCTTTTATTGTGGCCAGCCTAAGGCACACCTGTGCAATAATCATGTTATCTAATCAGCATCTTGATATGCCATACCTGTGACGTGGATGGATTATCTCGGCAAAGGAGAAGTGCTCACTAACACAGATTTAGACAAATTTGTGAACAATATTTGAGAGAAATAGACCTTTTGTGTACATCGAAAAAGTCTTAGATCTTTGAGTTTAGCTCATGAAAAATGGGGGCAAAAACAAGTGTTATGTTTATAATTCTGTTCAGTGTTTATATTGCTAACCTAGTCTTACACTAAGAACAATGACAAAATGTCTGTCAATCTCCTATTCCTCACTCAAAACAGTTTCAAGTGCTCCTGGAGATATCTGCTAGATGGCGCAGAAAACTAAATATTGTCACTAGAATCAATTACCCTAGCTTTCTCCCATTCGCACACAAGTACAGCAAGGGATCATTGCTTGTCTGTCTCCTTCAGTAAATTAAGTCAAATCATCTAGAAGAATTCAGTTTGGAAGTTTTCCTTTTTTATTTTTCTGTATTTATCTATATTTCTGTGAATAAAATTTACATTTACTGGCTGTTCTCTAACCATCAATCTTTTTTTTGGACTTGATTAGACAGGAAATTCAACCCAATAATTGGGCAGATGTATTTTCCATCTTAGTTAACTGAGCTGCTTATTTGACCCACTCCCCAAAAAACATATCCTCTTCTCCATTCCAACATATTTTCTGTAGTGCCAGGAACAGCACTCAGAATCTAGAACTGAATCAAACATGTCCATGCTTATGTGAGTATTTTCCACAAAATTCTGGAGCACGGAATTTCTGCAGCTCAACCGGCAAGCTTGTTTATCATTGCAAACTAATCTGCTTATTTGCCTTCCCCCCAAAATGTCATCCTATTTTATTTTCTGGTGTCAGGAAAGGAATATAAAAAAAAGCAATTGGACATATTTGGCCATCATGCTAGTTGTTTGCTCAGTTTTAAGTCAACAAGGTGCTATGGAGATATAGAATTCAGCTGAACAGCCAACTTGCCCAAATTCAGTTTGGCCGAAACCAAGTGCACCAGTTAAAAAAAATCAGTAAGAGCAAGTTACTTACATAGACTTAGCCATTCACAGGTTGACAGTAAGATATAAGATAAAGAAAATGCCTTCCGTGGTCATGTTTATTGGGCTCCTTATTGTGTATCTGCCAAAGGTTTATTCAGTTTTATAATTTGTGCTATGAATGCTTTTATTGGCAGGCAAACCGCAACAGAATTTAGAAAAAATATATAGTATACATGTGATCTATTCCTATTAACAATACTACCAGCAAATTTGCAGCCAATAGAATTAAATATTTATTGAATTTGCGCTATACTAATAAAATATAAAAAGCTATCTTTTCGAGAGAGAAACTGTTATTTCATGGTCTACTGTAAAAAGAGAGTAATATTTAAATTAGTTTTCCTTAGTGGTACTTAAAACATTGCTGTCAGCTTAGAAGAACATAAGGAAATTCCATTTACATCTACAGAACAGCATGGAAAATACTTTGCAAGCTAATATGCTGGAAAAGTTATGGACAATAATGGTTTTTTTTTGTTTTAAGGTTAACCAGTCAGCTGTTTAACTTTGAACGCACAGCTGACCACCAGCACTTCCTTCTACTCTTTTACTAATTGAAAGCATTGTGAGAGAATGTCAAGCTGTGCCAGACGTTATGCTCTTAACAAAGTGAGCCATAATGTACTCAGCTTCAAATGAACTTTGGAATCAACATCAATTTGCAATTAATTTCATGTGTAAAGACTCCAATAAAGACATGTTATCCCTAACCAACTAAAGCAGCTGAAGGATGTTTTAGGGTAATTCTCTGGTTTCTATCTTGTTATTCCACATACACAAATTGAAGGTAGGGGAAACCTGCTGTTGATACAACCTGTTTAATGGGTGTCTATGGGGATCCCCAAGTTTATCTCCTCCATTGGTCAAAACTATTGAACCATTCCTCATTTCCAAGTAGTTTGATCAGTTATTTCATTCTAATATTGAAATATATGATACATTTCATATAATACACGTTTTGGCTTAGGTAGTCTTTGTTGGTGGAATTTGACACATTTTGCCTTTTGTATATTCCCACATAGCAAAGAATTAAGGATTGAAGGAATGCTCCAAGGAACACAATCACTATATGCCACTGCAGTGGTAGAGTCGTGGTGGTAGAGCTAATTCTACTTGATAAAACCTATTGTAAGGTTGTAAGGTGAAACGCGTTGTAGAAGCTTTTTAATTTATTTTATTTTACTAATAAAGGACTATTGGCTTTTTTATACTACCTGTCATGATTCTGAGCAGGTCAGAGAGGAGACTTATGCCGGGGTTAACTTCAGGTACTTTATTGGAATTATTAGACATGGTTTCACAAGAAATAATAAGAGTAGAAAGGCAAGAGGGAGAGCGGAATAATACATATAGAGAAATGGAGAAAGTAGTAGTCCTATAAACGGAATTACAGGAATAACAGAAGACAAGAGTTTAGGCAATTTACCCCAGACAGGATTATAAAGTAACAGTAAAACCTATAAGAGAAGTTATCGGCAGAAAAGTAGTAGGAGAACCTATAAATGAAATTATAGGCTGATTGTAGTAGGAGAGATAATAGAAAACAGGAGTTAAGCAATATGCCCCAAGCAGGATATCAGGTAACAGGTAACAGGGATATAATTGGATAAAACAAAACATGAACATAAAGGATACAGTAAAACAGGTTAAGGTAGCAATTGAGGTGATCAGCTTCTTTGGTTTGAAGTCAGAACTGCACTTTAACCCCTTAAGGACACATGACGTGTGTGACACGTCATGATTCCCTTTTATTCCAGAAGTTTGGTCCTTAAGGGGTTAAGGGTCTTTTAGGGTACTTGCAAGTAATAAGAAAGTCTGTAACATCCAGGTAGGTTGGAACAAAATCAAAATGAAAACCAAGTCCAGTATAGAAATAAAGCAGGTTCGTTTTGGAGATCAGGTTGGAATAAATCAGGATGGTTCAAGGTAAGTAAGAGTAGAGATGTCCCGAACAGTTCGCCGGGAACTGTTCGCCAGCGAACATAGCTTGTTCGCGGTCGCCACGGCGGGCGAACATATGCGATGTTCGGTCCGCCCCCTATTCGTCATGTCAGGTTCAGACCACAACTTTTGGTCTGTCATGCTATGCAGGTGAGAGAGACTGAGGTTTGTTTAGTGGCTAGGGAGGCCACTAGTGGTGAGAAACTGGTATTGGAGAAAAATAAAACAGAAGAAAATAAACATTATTTGAGTTGTCAGGATAGGATCCTGACACTACCCCTGTGCCATACTCCTTTTATTTATTTTATACTTTCTATCTACTGCCTGGCATCCTGACCATCGATTCCAGTGAGAATCTCACCAAGAATCCCAGGTGGGGATCATACCACCTGCGCCTTTTACACCGAGCAGTGAGTCCGCTTGATCAAATGTGAGTACAATACCTTAATTTTTTTACTCCTGGATTTTCGACATAAAGAGAGCACTATTCTTTTTCCTTTTTATTTGTTTTATACTACCTTGGGCTCCATCAATGACTCTACACTGTGTGACTGTAGAGAACTCTTCCTACACTCATATCCTAGAAGTGGGGATACCCACTTTATGCTGTTTAAACCAGAGCAGGCCACAGCGCATGTCAATTTTGAGTAGGACCTATTCATTATTTGTACAGTTTTATATTTGGGATATACTGTACCATTGGGTCCTCCCTTCTGTTCTCTCTGAATATGTACGCTTGGATTTCGAGCCACACGTGACCCAGAACCCCATAAATAGTCATCGACCTTTATCAAGATCTGGCTGTTCTCATACCATATTCCCATGGTATTCAATTACAATTTTAATTTTTAGTTGGACTCTTTTACTGTGGACTTTATTTTTTTTTCTATTTTTATTTATAATTATAATCATTAGTTTTCACCATTTTGGTATATAGCTCGGTATTTATTTTAATTATTGGTGCTACCTTTTTTTTTTCCTTCTCTTAGTGGTAGAGTCACTGCCTCACCTGAAGCATGCAAAATAAGCTCATTGGGTGGCAATGTCACTTGAGCAATCTCAACCAATGAGTTCAGCCCTGCACTGCCAGGTTTAGCCCATTCCAGGCTCTTCTGACTTCAGAGGAGACAACAGCAAGTTCCTGGTTAACCCCATTCTTAAATGGTTTGACAAATCACTATGGTAGAACACCAGGACAATCCTAACACCATAACCATTACACTGGGCTGTAGTGGTTATGGTCCTTGGCATGTCCTTTTAAAGCAAAAGCTGCTCAAAATTGCACTGCTGTGCAGAAGGAGATGAGATGCTAAAAGCGAGAAAAGAAATGACAATCTATGTTTATTAAGAGCTTTCACCTACAACATAAGAATATGAATTTTGTTTTCTCTTTCAAGGAAGTATAAGTAAATTATAATGATTTCACATAAAAATCAAATACTGGTATAAAGCAGATTTTCCCTCGATCCTCTATTTAATCTTGCTATATTATTAAAGTATTTGGTTCAGTAAATAAAAAAGTACACTTCATTAGTTATTCTTGCCTATTGATCACAATAATGAGGGAACAAATACCAAATTTGGATGCATGATCTAAAAAATTTAAAAAAAAATTAAAGGGAGGGACACTGTAGGCACCCAGACCACTTCAGCTGATTGAAATTGTCTGGGTGTTGTGTCCCTATTGCACTTAGAGCTGCAATGTAAAACATTGCAGCTCTAAGTCTGCCCTCAGTGGCTCTCTACCAGACAGTCACTGGGGTTGCTTCCAGAATCCGAACGGACCTTTGGTCCGTTATCTGACGTTGGGCTTCGTCACGCTCTGCATGAGGACCTCCAGCGTCAGATTTTCCCCATAGAAAAGCATTGAATAATGCTTTCTTATGGGGAGGTCTAACGCGCGCACGGGCATTGCCGCACATGGGCATTAGGTCTCACCCGCCAGCTTACGTCGGCGGGAAAGGAGGGTGGGTGGAGTCTGACCCAGCACCGAGGGACATCGACACTGGATTAAGGTTTTAGCCCCTTCAGCCCCACGGGAGGGGGGAGAGGACGGCACGAGGGACGGGGGTATTTATTAAACCTACGGATTTGATTTTCTGGCAGGAGTAATTAGAGAAAACAGGCCAGAGGATCACAGAAAAAAAGAATGAAAAATATGCTCCTGTTGCCAGATTTTATTGAATTATTCTTGAGAAACATGTTTTGCAACATTGACTTCCTGCTGCACAGATATAAAACAGTACTGAAAGACAATAACACACTATTATTATTATTATCAACATATCAACATATGTGAGGAAGGCTGAACTTGATGGACGCAAGTCTCTTTTCAGCTATGTAACTATGTAACATAGCACCACCAAATTCTGTAGTGCAGTACAATTGAGGGAGCTCAATCTAAGATATACAGATTCAATGTTGAAATGTGTTTTTTGTACACGTAGGCATGTATGTTTGCAAAAAAATAGTAATCCATTATTGTCCCGGCAAATAAAAGAAGAACATTGCTAAACCTCCTAAAATGGTGTTTATTTGAATTCAAGCATTAAGCAAGTAAAAAAAAAAAAAGTATTTGGTTAACAGCATAATAAATCTAGACAATAATGTGGAGAACAGCCAGCACATTTCTGAAATGTTGTTCATGCAGAACTGCAACATGTAACAGATCAAGTTCTATTAGAATACTCTGATCTCATATTTTTAAGTCAATCCATTAAGTTTGTGACATTTCTCTTTTATCATTTGATGCATTTCAAAACAATTAATTTGTCACACAAGGTGTACAAAATATAACTTCTTTTTTTAATGTGGTCTATCCACTAAACACCAACTGCTGAGTTATCTTAGCAAAATAAATATTTTCTCAGCTAACTGATATTGCTATTCCATAAGATGAATTAACCCTTACTCTGCTAAAAGACTCGTACTTGATAGAGAAGCAACTGAAAAGCCAGACTGATTCCACTTGCCTTTTAAAGGGACATGCATCACTTGACGATTGTTTGTTTTTTTAAACCAGCAAGCAAACATTTTGAAACAAATATACAAGCCAAAATAATCCAAGAAAAACTTTGAAAAATATGTAGTATGAATTAATAAACATACTACAAAACTTAGTCAGATTGCATTGTAGGGCACGTCTCTCAGATAGGGAAGTTTCTTTAGGCTCCCTCTTACCCATCCACTAATTCAGTCCAGAGCAGTCTACTATTGACAGAAACAGGACATTGTTGTGTACCAGCAACAAGCTTCTCATTTTCCCTGCGCTAACACTGCAGGAAAGGGAGAAACTCGGCATTGGTGTCTGCTCTGAATGAATCACAATGATCAGATTCCTTCTCTTGTACCTGTGTGAGGATGTTGCAATGTGAAGAGGTCTTCTATCTGCTAAAGTGTAAATCTGTCGAGCATAACCAATAAACTTTTCCAGCATTCCTAGGAATGGCAATAACCAATTAGTAGTGATGTCCCGAATGGTTCGCTGGCGAATAGTTCCTGGCGAACATAGCATGTTCGCGTTTGCCACAGATGGCGAACATATGCGATGTTCGGTCCGCCCCCTAGTCGTCATCATTGAGTAAACTTTGACCCTGTACCTCACAGTCAGCAGACACATTCCAGCCAATCAGCAGCAGACCCTCCCTCCCAGACTCTCCCAGCTCCTAGACAGCATACAATTTAGATTAATTCTGAAGCTGCATTCATTTTTTTTGTGTTTGTGTTTATTATACATTATCCTCCATAGCCAGTAACCTGTGTTTATTATACATTATCCACCCATAGCCAGTAACCTGTGTTTATTATGCATTATCTTCCCATTGCCAGTAACCTGTGTTTATTATACATTATCCCCCATAGCCAGTAACCTGTGTTTATTATACATTATCCCCCATAGCCAGTAACCTGTGTTTATTATACATTATCCTCCCATAGCCAGTAACCTGTGTTTATTATACATTATCCTCCCCATAGCCAGTAACCTGTGTTTATTATACATTATCTTCCCATAGCCAGTAACCTGTGTTTATTATACATTATCCCTCCCATAGCCAGTAACCTGTGTTTATTATACAGTATCCCTCCCATAGCCAGTAACCTGTGTTTATTATACATCATCCTCCCCATAGCCAGTAACCTGTGTTTATTATACATTATCCCTCCATAGCCAGTAACCTGTGTTTATTATACATTACCCCCCCCATAGCCAGTAACCTGTGTTTATTATACATTATCCCTCCCATAGCCAGTAACCTGTGTTTATTATACATTATCCTCCCATGGCCAGTAACCTGTGTTGATTATACATTATCCCCCCATAGCCTGTAACCTGTGTTTATTATACATTATCCCTCCCATAGCCAGTAACCTGTGTTTATTATACATTATCCTCCCCATAGCCAGTAACCTGTGTTTATTATACATTATCCCCCCATAGCCAGTAACCTGTGTTTATTATACATTATCCTCCCATAGCCAGTAACCTGTGTTTATTATACATTATCCCTCCATAGACAGTAACCTGTGTATATTATACATGATCCCCCATAGCCAGTAACCTGTGTTTATTATACATTACCCCCCCATAGCCAATAACCTGTGTTTATTATACATAATCCCTCCCATAGCCAGTAACCTGTGTTTATTATACATTATCCCCCCATAGCCAGTAACCTTTGTTTATTATACATTATCCCCCCCAGTAACGCTATAACGCGAGTTGGGGCATGTCTAGTAAGCAGTGAGCAGCCTGTGGCTGCACACAGTAAAAAAAAAAAAAACTAATAACCTCACTCCCCCCCCCGCGCGGCTGGTGGGGGCCCCATAAATAACAATAAGGGGGGGACCTACTGTCCTCCCCCCCTGGACCCCACCCCTGAGCGGTGGGTGGGGGCCCTAAATAAAGATAGGGGGGACCTACCGTCCTCCCCCCCTTGCCTCCACCCCTGAGCGGTGGGTGGGGGCCCTGAATAAAGAGGGGGGGACCTACTGTCCTCCCCCCGGCCACCACCCCAGAGCAGTGGGTGGGGGCCCTAGATAAGAATGGTGGGGGGGACCTGCCGTGCTCCCCCCCTGGACCCCACCCCTGAGCGGTGGGTGGGGGCCCTAAATAAAGATGGGGGGACCTACCGTCCTCCCCCCCCCCTTGCCTCCACCCCTGAGCGGTGGGTGGGGGCCCTAAATAAAGAGGGGGACCTACTGTCCTCCCCCCGGCCACCACCCCAGAGCAGTGGGTGGGGGCCCTAGATAAGAATGGTGGGGGTGACCTGCCGTGCTCCCCCTCGGCCCCCACACCTGAGCGGCGGGTGGGGGCCCTAAATGAAAATCCCCCCCCCAATCAAGGTGACTAGGGGTCCCAAGCCCCTAGTCACCCCCCCACCCAAATCAAACTACCCACTACCTACCCCCCTCACCCTAAAAATAGTGAGGGGGGAATAAAATAAATAACCTGTAAAAAAAAATTAAACTTACCATTTGACGTCTTCTTTTTTCTAAAATCTTCATTTTTCAGCCCCAAAAAAGGGCAAATAAAAAGCCATCATACCCGTCGAACTTAAAATAAAATAAAAAACCCGAGCGCAAAAAAAAAAACCTGACAAAAAAGAAAAAACCTGAGCGCAAAAAAATAATCCATCTTCACCCATGGAGGGCTCCGCACAGACTGAGCTACGCAGGGTGGGGGAAGGATTATAAAGCTATTAGGCTAAGAACACTCTGATTGGTGGGTTTAAGCCAATCAGAGTGATCTGTGTCATTTTAAACAGCGTGGGAAAGTTCTTTGGAATTTTCCCACGCTGTGTAAAATGACACAGAGCACTGTGATTGGATGGTTTTTAAGCCATTCAATCACAGTTCTCTGTGTCATTTTACACAGCGTAGGAAAATTCCAAAGAACTTTCCCACGCTGTGTAAAATGACACAGAGCACTGTGATTGGATGGCTTGAAATCCATCCAATCACAGTGCTCTGTGTCATTTTACACAGCGTGGGAAAATTCCAAAGAACTTTCCCACACTGTGTAAAATGACACAGAGCACTGTGATTGGATGGTTTTCAAGCCATCCAATCACAGTGCTCTGTGTCATTTTACATAGCGTGGGAAAATTCCAAAGAACTTTCCCCTCCATGGGAAGATGGATTATTTTTTTACGCTCTGTTTTTTTCTTTTTCGTCAGGTTTTTTTTTGCGCTCTGGTTTTATATTTTATTTTAAGTTCTTCGGGTATGATGGCTTTTTATTTGGCCTTTTTTGGGGCTGAAAAATGACGATTTTACAAAAAAGAAGACATCAAATGGTAAATTGAATTTTTTTTACAGGTTAGTTATTTTATTCCCCCCTCTCTATTTTTAGGGTGAGTGGGGTAGGTAGGGGATAGTTTGATTTGGGTGGGGGGGTGGGGTGACTAGGGGCTTGGGACCCCTAGTCACCTTGATTGGGGGGGGATTTTCATTTAGGGCCCCCACCCGCCGTTCAGTGGTGCGGGCCGGGGATGGGATAGTAGGTACCCCCCTTTTTGTTTTTTTAGGGCCCCCACCCACCGCTCAGGGGTGGGGGCCGGGGGGGAGGACGGTAGGTCCCCCCCACCATTCTTATCTAGGGCTCCCACCCACTGCTCAGGGGTGGGGGCCGGGGGGATAACAGTAGGCCCCCCCTCTCTTTATTTAGGGCCCCCACCCACAGCTCAGGGGTGGGGGCCAGGGGAAGGACAGTAGGTCCCCCCTTATTGTTTTTTTAGGGCCCCCACCCACCGCTCAGGGGTGGGGGCCGGGGGGGAGGATGGTAGGTCCCCCCCTCTCTTTATTTAGGGACCCCACCCACCGCTCAGGTGTGGGGGCCAGGGGGGAGGACAGTAGGTCCCCCCTCTTATTGTTTTTTAGGGCCCCCACCCACCGCTCAGGGGTGGGGGCCGGGGGGAGGACATGCATCAACTATGTAATTTTCCATGGGAGTTTTGCCATGGATCCCCCTCCGGCATGCCACAGTCCAGGTGTTAGTCCCCTTGAAACAACTTTTCCATCACTATTGTGGCCAGAAAGAGTCCCTGTGGGTTTTACAATTCGCCTGCCTATTGACGTCTATGGCGATTCGCCCAGTTCGCCCGTTCGCGAACATTTGCGGCCGTTCGCGAACCGAAAATTTTATGTTCACGACATCACTACCAATCAGATTTACCTGTCTATCTCAGCCGGCAAAGTAAGAAAGCCACAATGGTACTCCCACAGTTTTCAGTAGGGAGCAACTTTGCTTTTGATCAATGTTACTTTTAATTGTTTATGTGGTTATTTAGAAAATTATGTGAACATTGTATTGTGTTTCACAGAGTCAGATTTTTATTATTGATATTTTTATTTTTGCCTTGTGCTGTGCTTTCAGTATGATAGAGTGTTTTCAGATTTAAGTGAATTTCCAACAAGGGATTTTTTTGGAGCTTATGAGTAAGAAGCACTTTGGGTGCAAAACACACCATGAATAGCTATTTTTTGGTTTTTTTCTACCGGTTTGTGTTTTTCCTCACTTCTCTATGACCAATGCATTTGGAAGCATTTGCTAATTGTATAAGCTTCTAAAAAATTTTTTTTTAACAGCATTTACTAGATTCATGTTTATTCAGCAAATGTGTTATCTTTTTAAATTACGTTTATTCTATACTCTGGTTTCAAACATAGTATATATGCATGGTTATTAATGAAAGTCCATACTACTAGTATAGACATTGTTGATGGAATAAAAAATTGTCCAAATTGTGTTAATCAGGCTTGGAGGCTTGAACTCTAGCACTAGCAGCCATTAGGCAAATAGTTTTAAAAAACGTCAGTGGTGCGAGGGTTATTTAGGTGGTTGCTAGCCAGCCATCACATTAGTAAAGAATAAAATTGCACAAGGGTCAATAAGACCTCCATATTACTGTAATGGAGGTATTTTACCTTTATCCACAACCCCACCTGCGGCAGGTGGGGGCATATCTACCTAATGTTAAAAACTAGCAACTGGGCAGCTATGAAGGACTGTGAAAAAAGAGTAATAACATAGTACCCTACTTATAAGCAACAGGTGGGGACCATAATATTAATAGCAAACATTGGAGACTTAGTCTACCATGAGCTACCACCTATGGCCCTAAATAATTATAAAATAGGGAGTGTGGACATGCAATTGTCCAATCCCATCAAATAAAAGCATTCCCTAACCACCAGCCCTAAAAAAGCTAAAGTCCTGACCTACCCACCTCACCCTTATAATAGTGAGTGAATGATTAATTGGTTGATTAAGTGAGTGAGTGACCAAGAAATCAAAAATATGTTATATATATATATATATATATATATATATATATATATATATATATATATATATATATACTTACCATCACAAGTGTTCTTTCATCTAATTCTTTTTTTTTTATTATTATGTATTTATTCTCAATTCACTGATATGAGTTAGTTCATCTTTGTACAATCATTGGCATTGGTGATAAACAATAGAGTGTAGACAAACTCTGAAACAAAATATACATTAAAAAAAACAGTCAGCGAGCTGAGAGTGTTTTGTGTTATATAAAAGATTGAGCTAATATCTTTAAGGATAAACCCATTGCTGGCCTTGTAAATTGTCTAGAAAAGACTCTCTTGGGTACACCAGTGGCCTGTAATTAGGGAGCCCTGAGCCCTAAAGGATTGTGAGAGCCATCAAACTGGGGAGAGGGAGGAAATTTGTATAGCGTGTAGGTTGGTAAATCTAGGTCCAGAGGCTGCTTACCAAGGCACAATTATGCCTCAGGTCTTCAGAGAGCTATAGCAGCACTATCTGCCATAGAATTGAGGCGGGGGGTGGGTGGGGAGAATTTTAGCCTGAGAACTAACCCATCTGTTAGCATTTGTTTGTTGAATTAGATGCACTTGGTCTGCCAAGGCCACCAGTAGTCTGCAAGGCCACCAGTAGTCTCCTCAAGAAGTGCGGAAGCTCTGCTGCCAGTATGTCCTCCGATATGCCCCTAAATTTTAGGTTGTTGCAGCGCCTCATAGTGCACGTTAATTTGGGGTATATCTACTAAATAGTGTGGTGTCCCCTAAAATTTAAAATGTACTTTGGATTTACTTTGAATTCCTGACAATACATTGCCTTTCTTATCCCTGATAAGTCCTTGAGAAGGTTAATATTTGTGTGTAGAAATACCTTTTCTGTTATAGTAAAAGTGTGACCCTTTTAACAATTAAGGGGATAAACATTAAACCCCCAGAGTGACATTTTTTAGATAAAGGAGGTTGAATTGTAAATTTAAACTACGATTCTGGTTGATTTATGAAGCCCCATGTTGTTTATAACTGTGTGAAGGTAGAGGGAAACTGGTCTAAGTATAAAGGATATACAGTTGCAAGAAAACGTATGTGAACCCTACCCTTTGGAATGATATGGATTTCTGCACAAATTGGTCATAAAACGTGATGTGATCATCATCTAAGTCACAACAATAGACAATCACAGTCTGCTTAAACTAATAACACACAAAGAATGAAATGTTGCCATGTTTTTACTGAACATCATTCCAAAGGGTTCACATACTTTTTCTTGCAACGGTATAATGTTTTTAGATATTAAAGCTGGTTCAAGGTTACTGTCTAGGTAATAAATTCTTTAACAAGTCTATTGATGAAAAGATTATTTGAAAAGTTTAAGTGACTTATGGAAGAGGTTTGAAAATACATAGCAACAGCATTTCCGTTTAGTATTTAAATTACTGGAAAAAAATAAGGGGATTTTTTGGAACTGAGATCTTATTTAAAATATCTATAAATCTATAAATCCCACGAGCTATGATGACCTGCATTACAAGAAAAGGCATAAAGAAATGTTTAGATGCCTCCAGGGTGGAACATGTAAGGAACATTAAGCCAAGTTTGTTTCTCAAGGGCATTTGTAATGCAGTCTATTAAATTAAATTATTTCCACCCACTAATAATAATCCAGGGGAGAATTTTGCTCAAAAAATCAAAAAAGAAAATTAACAAAAAAATCTTTCCAGCGACATTCAGCAATTCAAACATGTTTGGATGCATCCTTATTAATATATATTCCATGCTTCTACTAAAATGCTCTCCTAACGTTGATTCATAGTCATTGAACTTGTTTTCTTTTAGTAGACCCAACAGAGCTAGTTGCCCAGTGCAAGCAAAATGAGCCGACGACGTGCATAGATAGAGCTCAAATCTGATTGGGATTGTATTTAAAAATGTCTCTGAGATGTGCAAACATTACCTTGTCATTACAGTGTCACGGTTTTAATTCTATTATTATTTTTCTTGCCTATTTAAATGGCTAATTAAGTTGAAAAAATAAAACAAAACAAAAAAATACAATAAACAGTGATTTGGGCATGCAAAATAGGAATGGTGACAGTTTTAAAATCAGATTTTTATCTTATTCATTTTTTTAAATTGATAATAGTTTTACCTGTATTTTATGTCGGGGTACAATGAAGTGTTGCTACACCTGCTTTCAAGCATTTGTTTTCCAGTGCCATACTCACTCTGTGAAGGTGTTTGCTCCCTAGCAAACAGGACCGTGAGGATGCCAGACATGCCCAGGATGTTATAGGTCACAGTCATGGGCTGGGTGAGTCACAAAAAATCTGTGAATAATGCTGTGTTAGGTGAGGTGGTCTCCTCACTTGAAAAAAATACTAAAGGAATTGGGGGCCTCTAGGCTAATACATCACCTGTCATACCCAAAAGGTGATTCATTAAATTACATGATTGCTAAGGAGGAGAGTTCAGTGTCTTATGCAACATGGATAAAGCATTGAAGCTGGTAAGGGGCTGCAGAAAGGTAGCATTGATGGCGAAGGGGGATATCGAATCTGCTATTCACTTGTTACCTATTCACCCGGAGTCATCTAACTCATTGGGTTTTCAGTTTGAAGGGCAGTATTTTTTCGATATGTGTTTACCAATGGGTTGTGCTTTGTCTTGTTCATACTTTGAAGCATTTGCTAATTTCATTGAGAGGATACTGCAGTATGAGTTAGGGCTGAAGCACACAATGCATTCTTTGGACGATTTTTTGTTTGTGGGCACTAAAGATAGTGGCAATTGTAAGCACTTATTGGAACATTTTCAGAAGGTGACGCATGAATTAGGTAATTTGGCTGCAGATAGGATGGTATTACCTACTTATTATTTTCAATTCCTTGGTATAATCATTCATTCATCAAGCATGGAGTTTAGGTTGCCAGAAGAAAAAATATCAAAGATCAAGATGCGGATTCAGCAGGTAATGGGTTATGAAAAAGTGACCTTAAAGGTGCTACAGTCGTTATTGGGTGTGTTGACATTTGCATCAAGGGTAATTCCGATGGGGAGAGCGTTTTCTAGGAAATTGGGCATTGCAATGGCAAACATTAAGTCTCCCTTTGCACACGTCAGAGTAACAAGGTAAGTAAAACAGGACCTGAAAGTGTGGAATGTGTTTTTGGAAGATTTTAATGGAAGGTCGCTGTGGCAAAGGTTGTTCACAGATTTAGTCAGTCTGCAGCTGTTCACAGATGCACCAGGTGCCATTGGTTTCGGTATATATTGGAGTGGACAGTGGTGTGCGTCAGAGTTATGGGCGCAAGGAGGGTTAACAAAAAATTGAACATTGTTGGAACTGTTTCCCATAGTAGCAGCCATATATATTTAGGGGGACGAGTAGAAAAATAGGCATTTTATTGCCACATGTGATAATTTAAGTGTAGTCATGGTGATCAATTCATTGCAGTGCAAGTGTAAGGAGGTGATAAATTTGCTTAGGCATTTGGTTTTAAGGTGTTTACAATTAAACATTTGGTTGAAAGCCAGGCACATACCAGGTGAATTGAACAGACTGGCTGATGCTCTTTCATGATTGCTATTACAGGAATTTTGGGAAATGGCACCTCGAGTGGAGGCGAAAGGAATACAGTCCCTGACAGACCTTTGGGGATTGATTGGGGACAGTTAAGTGCCTTTTTAAGGAATTCAGTGGCCGCTTCTACTTGGATAGCTTATGTCAGGGCATGGAACGAGTGGTTTAAATGTATCAATTCTATTGGGAGTAATCCATTGGGGGAGGATAAAGAGAGTGCAGTGCAATTTGTAGTTCCTTTTTTTTGTAAATCTTTATTTTTGCAGTGCTTATAGTAGTTACATGCTTACATATGGTACCCCAACGGCATTCCATACGTAGGTTTCAAAACATTTGTTACATAGGGTAATAGATGAACAGAGCACATTTTTGATTAGTTAATACAAATGAATATCAATCGATTAAGAACCTTAATTTAACATTTACGTTGAGTGTCCTCACTTTAAAGTGTAAACGTTGGTCTGGGTCTGCTATGTGGGAGTGATGGGTGTACATGCTTTACTACGATTGCTGTTGTAGGTAATGATGTCACACTATGGGTAATACAGTAAAAGGTAAATTAGGGCACATAAGATTCTGCAGTGTCGGCTACTGGAAAACACGGAATTTTATGCAGGTTCCAGCTAGACTACATGATAAATTGCAGTTATCGGATAATGAGCCCCCTGATCTGTCGTCATGTCAGAGCTATACATGCCTGGTAGTGGGAGACAGCGTAAAACTACACCATAGGTTACATTCAGATTAAAGACACGTTAATATGGAAGATCACATTAAGCTAGCTGGCAAAAGCATCTCTGCAGCCCAGATAACATTATACCATGCGGTAAGCAGGGAGACAAGAGTGGTAGCAGGCTTCTTTATGGTAGCCCATCCAGAATCGGTGAGGGGTGGCATAAACTGGGTAACCAAAGCGTGAGTTGGTGAGAGTTCCTGCAGGGGGACGTAGAGAGAACAGGTACTACTAGTCCACAGAACAGTCCCATTTGGCCCATGCCGGTTCCTGGCTTGTAGGTCTTAGGTGTCAGTCCGCTGATGTGCGCCCCGGGTCCGCTGGCGGTCTCTGTGGGCTGGTGTCGCTGCGCCACGTTCCCTTTGGTGGCTGCCCTGCTGTCTAGGGCCGCTGGTCTTCGGCCTGAGGCCTGTGTAGGTGCTCTTGCCTTTTGCCATTGGGCCCATCACCAGGTCCGTGGGCCCAGGGTTCCGCCGGGTCGTTACAGTAGTCGGTCAGTTGTTCAGCTAAAGGTATCAGTGCCGAAACAGCAGGAACTTCCCAGGCTTCTCCCTGGGTGTATGGCAGGCTGTGGGGGGAAAATTCCTCCCCTGTGAGCGCCCGGCTCAGAAGAAGAGTGAGCGGGCCTCTAAACGGTGGCATACATAGGTGTGGTAGTTGGAGGGTGACATATGCCAGGGGCATCTCTGGGTTTGAGGGTCCCCGTGTGGCACCACCCCGCATGCAGGAATACAGGAAGGCTGTTGGTCGGCCTGTGCTCGAGGTAGCTTGCTGTGCTCGCATGGCCTCCGCCATCTTGTGTGCTGGTCCCGGGTTACCCGTTATCTGTGTCTCCGAGGGTAGTGGAGTCTGGCTTGGTTTGGACCGGGATCACCCCCCCGGTCCGGTGGGGGGGAAGCAGGACCGGGTCCGCCGGCTCTTCACGCGAGTCGGGCTTCGTCGGGCGGGATAGTGTTGCGGCGGCCGTCCGCTTCACTCACCGCCAGTATAGGTCTCGCCTGGTGCAGCGGGCCCCATCCTCCGAGGGACTAGAACTGCGGGAGCAAGCCTCTCCTCGGCTCGGCAGCCCGGTTGCATCGAGGGTCGCAGGTAATTGCCGGGATTTCCCCTTAAAAGTGTGCTTTGTTGGCTATTTGTGGGCTATTTGTGGCCCTATGTCGCTGTCCTGCGACCGCTCAGCTCGGCGGCCCGGCCCCGCAATTTGTAGTTCTTTTAATGCAGAAAGGCGTTTCTAAATCAAAGTTAGCAAGCAATTTAGCAGGGGTGGATTTCTTTTGAAAATTGTGTGATTGTAAGCCAAGCAAACAGTATTTCATAATCCATCAGCTGTTGAAGGGTTAAAGTAGAAAGTTTCAGGTTAGGGATAATAGAAAGCCAATTTAATTTTCAGTTTTAGCACAGTTATATGAAGTTTTAGAAATAGCTTGTTATTCACCCTTTGAGCTAGTTTTATTTAGATGTTCATTTATAATAGCCTTTTTTGCAGCGTTAAGGATTGGAGAATTAGTTTCTAGAAGTAAGTTTTGTTTATCAGGTTTGCAGTGGGAAGATATTATTGTTAGTACTAGGAAGGCTATGATATCTATTAGTAAATCAAAAACTGACCAAGAAGGTAAAGGCAGATGGTTGTCTCTATTTAACATTAGTGATGTCCCAAACGTTTCGCTGGCGAATAGTTCCTGGCGAACATAGCTTGTTTGCGTTCGCCACGGATGGCAAACATATGCGATGTTCGGTCCGCCACCTATTCATCATCATTGAGTAAACTTTGACCCTGTACCTCACAGTCAGCAGACACATTCCAGCCAATCAGCAGCAGACCCTCCCTCCCAGACCCTCCCACCTCCTGGACAGCATCCATTTTAGATTCATTCTGAAGCTGCATTCTTAGTGAGAGGAGAGACAGTGTGCTGCGGCTGATTTAATAGCGAAATCGATAGCTAGGCTAGTGTATTCAGTGTCCACTACAGTCCTGAAAGACTCATCTGATCTCTGCTGTAAGGACAGCACCCCAAAAAGCCCTTTTTAGGGCTAGAACGTCAGTCTGCTTTTTTTTTTTGGTTTCTGTGTAATCTAATTGCAGTTGCCTGCCTGCCAGCATGTGTGTCAGGCTCACAGCGTATACTGTGCCCACTTGCCCAGTGCCACCACTCATATCTGGTGTCACAATAGCTTGCATTTAAAAAAAAGAAAAAACTTATTTGACTGTGAAATAATAGCAGTCAGTTTCCTTCACGAGTGTGCGTTTCAGGGCCTGCCAGGGCACAGTGTCACACCAGTGCAACTCATATCTGGTGTAATAGTAGTGTACATTAAAAAAAAAAACTAGAAATTTGACTGTGAAATAATAGCAGTCAGTTTCCTTCACACGTGTGCGTTTCAGGGCCTGCTAGGGCACAGTGTCACACCAGTGCAACTCATATCTGGTGTAACAGTAGTGTACATTTAAAAAAAAATACAATTTTGACTGTAATAGATTGAATAGCAGTTAGTTGTCTGCAAGCGTGTGTGTTAGGCCTACAGCGTCTACTCTGCCAACTTCTGACAGTGCACAGTGCCACTCATATCTGTTGTCACAGTAGCTTGCACTTCGTGGTCGTGGTGCTGTGATTCCCTTTGGCCCTAGAATAATGGCCAGTGTTCAGAGGCCACGTACCCTGAACTCGAAAAGTTCTGAGGACATAGTTGACTGGCTAACACAGGACACCCAATCTTCTACAGCTTCCGCTCGGAACCTTGACGCACCATCCTCCTCCAGCTTAGCTTCGGGCACCTCTCAAGTTACCACTCGCCTGCCTGCCACCACCACCAACACTAGCACCACAGCTGCTTCACTTGATCTGTCAGAGGAGTTATTTACACATCAGTTGGAAGAAATGAGTGATGCGCAACCATTATTGCCAGAGGATGTAGATAACAGGGATATGTCTCAGTAAGGCAGCATTACACACATGGACGTACGGTGTGATGATGATGATGTTGTACCCGCTGCTGCTTCCTTTGCTGAGTTGTCAGATACAAGTGAAGCGGTTGATGATGACGATGCGTCCTTGGGTGTCATTTGGGTGCCTTCTAGAAGAGAAGAAGAACAGGGGGAAAGTTCAGATGGGGAGACAGAGAAGAGGAGGAGACGAGTTGGAAGCAGGGGGAGGTCATCGCAAGGAGCTAGTGGCACAGTCAGACAGCATGCATCGGCACCCGGGGTCAGCCAGACAGCACGCCAATCAACGCATGCTGTTGCCACCACCAGAATGCCGTCATTGCAGAGCTCAGCAGTGTGGCATTTTTTTGGTGTGTCTGCCTCTGACAACAGCGATGCCATTTGCAACCTGTGCCAAAACAAACTGAGTCGTGGGAAGTCCAACATCCAAGTAGGTACAACTGCTTTGCGAAGGCACATGATCGCACATCACAAACACCTATGGGATCAACACATGAGTACAAGCAGCACACAAACTCAAAGCCGCCATCCTCCTCCTGGTCCAGCATCTTCAGCCACATCAACCACTGCTGTCCTCCTTGCCCCCTCTCAACCATCCGCCACTCTGTCTCTCGCCTTGAGCAGATCCTGCTCATCTGCCCACAGTCAGGTGTCTGTCAAGGACATGTTTGAGCGTAAGAAGCCAATGTCACAAAGTCACTCCCTTGCCCGGCACCTGACAGCTGGCTTGACTGAACTCTTAGCCTGCCAGCTTTTACCATACAAGCTGGTGGAGTCTGAGGCGTTCCAAAAATTTGTAGCTATTGGGACACCGCAGTACCCGGCCGAAATTTCTTTGCACAAAAGGCAATCCCCAACCTGTACTCGATTGTGCAAAAGGAAGTAATGGCATGTCTGGCACACAGTGTTGGGGCAAGGGTCCATCTGACCACTGATACCTGGTCTGCAAAGCATGGTCAGGGCAGGTATATCACCTACACTGCGCATTGGGTAAACCTGCTGACGGCTGCCAAGCATGGAATGCGTGGCTCTGCAGAGGAGTTGGTGACACCGCCACGACTTGCAGGCAGGCCTGCTGCCACCTCCTCTACTCCTCCTACTCCATCCTCTTCCATAACCTCCTCGGCTGAGTCCTCTTCTGCTGCTGCATCTTGCTCCACATCAACGGCACCCCCCCAGCTCCCCAGGTACTATTCTACATCCCGGATACGGCAGTGTCACGCCGTCTTGGGGTTGACTTGCCTGAAAGCAAAGAGTCACACTGGACCAGCACTCCTGTCCACCCTGAACGAACAGGTGGATCAGTGGCTGACTCCGCACCAACTGGAGATCGGCAAAGTGGTTTGTGACAACGGAAGAAATTTGTTGGCGGCATTGAATTTTGGCAAGTTGACACATGTGCCGTGCATGGCACATGTGTGTAATCTGATCGTGCAACGCTTTGTGCATAAGTACCCAGGCTTACAGGACGTCCTGAAGCAGGCCAGGAAGGTGTGTGGCCATTTTAGGCATTCCTACATGGCCATGGCGCACTTTTCAGATATCCAGTGGCGAAACAACATGCCAGTGAGGCGCTTGATTTGCGACAGCCCGACAAGTTGGAATTCAACACTCCTAATGTTCGACCGCCTGCTCCAACAAGAAAAAGCCGTTAACGAGTATTTGTATGAACGGGGTGCTAAGACAGCCTCTGCGGAGCTGGGATTTTTTTTACCACGTTACTGGACGCTCAAGCGCAATGCCTGTAGGCTCTTGCGTCATTTTGAGGAGGTGACAAACCTAGTCAGTCGCACCGAAGGCACCATCAGCGACATCATACAATTTGTTTTCTTCCTGGAGCATGCCCTGCGAAGAGTGCTGGATCAGGCCGTAGATGAGCGTGAAGAGGAAGAGTTGTGGTCACCATCACCACCAGAAACAGCCTTATCAGCATCGCCTGCTGGGCCTGCGGCAACGCTGGAAGAGGATTGTGAGGAAGAGGAGTCAGGAGGAATGTGGCTTTGAGGAGGAGGAGGAAGACCAACCACAACAGGCATCCCAGGGTGCTCGTTGTCACCTATCTGGTACCCGTGGTGTTGTACATGGCTGGGGGGAAGAACATACCTTCATTGACATCACTGAGGAGGAGGAACGGGAAATGAGTAGCTCGGCATCCAACCTTCTGCAAATGGGGTCTTTCATGCTGTCGTGCCTGTTGAGGGACCCTTGGATAAAAAGGCTGAAGGAGAACGACCTGTACTGGGTGTCCACGCTACTAGACCCCCGGTATAAGCAGAAAGTGGCGGAAATGTTACCGAATTACCGCAAGTCGGAAAGGATGCAGCAGTTCCAAAATAAATTAAAAAGTATGCTTTACACAGCGTATAAGGGTGATGTCACAGCACAACGGGAATCTAACAGGGGAAGAGGTGAAAGTAATCCTCCTCCTCCCACGACCACGCCGGCAAGGACAGGACGCTTTACAGACGTGTTGTTGATAGAGGACATGCAGGGCTTTTTAAGTCCTACGCATCACCACAGCCCTTCGGGATCCACCCTCAGAGAACGACTCAACTGACAGGTAGCAGACTACCTCGCCTTAACTGCAGATATCGACACTCTGAGGAGCGATGAACCCCTTCACTACTGGGTGTGCAGGTTTGACCTGTGGCCTGAGCTATCCCAATTTGCGATAGAACTTCTGGCCTGCCCCGCTTCAAGTGTCCTGTCAGAAAGCACCTTCAGTGCAGCAGGAGGTATTGTCACTGAGAAGAGAAGTCGCCTAGGTCAAAAAAGTCTAGATTACCTCACCTTTATTAAGATGAATGAGGGATGGATCCCAAAGGGACTGACAGTGGGCGATATATTTGACTAAAAAAGGCCTGATGAGGGGGACTACTTAACACTCCACTCCTATCTGGTGGCACATTAGATTACATGCGCAGTGCCCCAAATTTGAAGTAGGAGGACCAACCAAGCATCTTTTTCCATCTCCCGGTTCCTAAAATCGATGCCATATACACGTCCCCTGATAGGGGACATAACAGGGATTAAACTGATAATAATAGTACTACTTAACACACCACTCATATCTGGTGGCACATTAGATTGCACGCGCAGTGCCCCAAATTTGAAGTAGGAGGACCGACCAAGCATCTTTTTTCCATCTCCCGGTTCCTAAAATCGATGCCATATACACGTCCCCTGATCATAGGCGTGCGCACGGGGTGTGCCGGGTGTGCCTGGGCACACCCTAATCCCCGCGGCACGCCTATGTATTGAGACCGGCAGGGGAGATCTCAGGATCTCCCCTGTCGGCTCAGGCAGTGAGGGAGGCAGGAGAGGACCGGCGGAGCTCTTGCCAGCAGCTCCGCCGGGTTCCTCTCGCGAGATCTGAGCGTTGCCGCGGCAACGCTCAGATCTCGCGTGAGTGAACTCTAGCCCTGCGGGGCTAGAGTTCACTCTCCACTGGACCACCAGGGATGGATGGCAGCCGCAGGATCCCCCCTCCCAGGCATAAGGTAAGAAGGGAGGGGGGATAACTGATCTGCCCCCACCTCCACTGGACCACCAGGGATGGATGGCAGCCGCAGGATCCCCCCCCCCAGGCATAAGGTAAGAAGGGAGGGGGGATAACTGATCTGCCCCCACCTCCACTGGACCACCAGGGAAAGCAGCAAGGAAAGATCCCCCCTCCCTACATAAAGTAAGAAGGGAGGGGGGATATTAAGTAATGTACCGGCACCTCCACCCCCCACAATCACCCACACACACACATACACAGCACCAACACACATACAGCACCCACACACACATACAGCACCCATAGACATACACAGCACCCACAGACATACACAGCACCCACAGACATACACAGCACCCACAGACATACACAGCACCCACAGACATACACAGCACCCACACACATACACATCACCCACACACATACACAGCACCCACACACATACACAGCACCCACACACATACACAGCACCCACACACATACAGCACCCACACACATACAGCACCCACACACATACACAGCACCTACACACATACACAGCACCTACACACATACAGCACCTACACACATACAGCACCCACACACATACAGCACCCACACACATACAGCACCCACACACATACACAGCACCTATACACATACACAGCACCTATACACATACACAGCACCAACACACAGAGCACCCTCACAAACACACAGCACTCTCACACTCATTACACAAACCGCACCCTCACAAACACAAACAGGACCCTAACAAACACACACAGAGCAAACTACCAGTACCCTCACACACAAACAGCACCCTCACACACAGTACATTTACAGCACCCTCACAAGTGCAAACACACACAAACAGCACCCTGACACACAGTACATTCACAGCACCCTCACAAGCACGCACACACAAACACCCTCACCCACATAGTACACTACCAGCACCCTCACACACACATCACACTAACAGCACCCTCACGCAGCACACACACAGCTTTGTGTGTGTGTGTGTGTGTATATATATCTATATATATATATATATATATATATATATACATACATATATATATATATATATATATATATACACGCCGCGTGTGCTTGTGCTTTAGGGTGCACACCCTAATGCAATGGGCTGCGCACACCTATGCCCCTGATAGGGGACGTAACAGGGATTAAACTGATAGGAATAGTACTACTTAACACACCTTATAATAATGCAGAGAGAGGCAACGCAGAGAGAGGAGTCTGAAGAAGAGGAGTCAGAGGAGGAAGGTGGCTTTGAGGAGGTGGAAGACCAAACACAGCAGGCGTCCCAAGGGGCTTGTTGTCACCTTTCGGGGACCCTTGGAGTTGTACGTGGCTGGGTGGAGGAAGAGACCTTCAATGACATCAGTGAGGACAAGGAACGGGACATGGCTAGCTTGGTATCCAACCTTGTGCAAATGGGGAGTTTGCGGTTGTGCAAATGGACTGTTTGCGGTTGTTTGTGGTGCGTTAAACAAGGAGTTTGGTCTGTCACTGTGAAGCGGGCGTAACCCTTACACTACCCGATCGATACAACATCATACCTGATGTTTTAAAGCACGTTATTCCAAACAATTTAGGAATGTTAGGTGATTTATGCCCTTTATGGATTAAAACCAGACTCTGCATCAACTATGTAATTTTCCATGGATTCTTGCCATGGATCCCCCTCCGGCATGCCACAGTCCAGGTGTTAGTCCCCTTGAAACAACTTTTCCATCACTATTGTGGCCAGAAAGAGTCCCTGTGGGTTTTAAAATTCACCTGCCTATTGAAGTCTATGGCGGTTCGCCCGGTTCGCCCGTTCGCGAACATTTGCGGAAGTTCGCGTTCGCCGTTCGCGAACGGAAAATTTTATGTTCGCGACATCACTATTTAACATTCAAGGTTCAACCATGTGCCCAGTGAGAGTGACGGAGGAATATCTATTAGTGGAAGGCCCATTTCTTATGCGTGTTGATTCTAGCCCGCCAACTAAATTTCAATTTTTAAAAGTTTTAAGGTATGCTTGGCAAAATTAGGTTTTATCACATTCATTCAGGATTGGAGCTGCAACAGAGGTGGCGAGGTGTGGTCTAAGTGATGGAATCATTCAAAAGCTGGGGAGATTGGATTCTAACAAATTCAATCTTGTATGTCAGACCTCATTTGTAATAAGAAAAAAAAAGAAAAAAAAAGAAAAAAAAGAGGGGGAGTTTGGTTTTCATGCAATGGGGGTTTATATTAATATTTTTCTTTCTGTTAGGAAATAAGAAGACAGCGATTGCCTGGGTTATTGGTCACTCTTTTGTGGTATGGGCCCAGAAAAGGGAGAAAATCTTGGTTTGAAGAGCACTTCAGTAAAAATATTTTGGAAAGACACCTTTGGTGCCAAGTTGTCACAGTTATTGGAAATGTTGCAACAATGTTTATCGCTTTTTCCTTATTCAGATTTAATTATAGTTCATTTGGGGGAGTAACGACATTAGAGCTACAACATCGATGACTTTGTTCTAAGAAATTAAGAACGATTTGTTTTTTTCAGCACAAATTTTTCCAGAGGTGCGCTTTATTTGGTTAGAGATCATGGCAAGACATTGTTGGCTTAAAATAAGCTATTTAAAACTGTTAACGAGGGTGCGCAGAAAGTTTAACAGAGCTCTAGAGAAGTTTTTGCTAACGTTAGGGATGCGTTCATATAGGCATAGCGATATTGAGGGCAGTTGTGCAGGTTTTTATAGGAGTTATGCGATTAATTTGTCAGACATAGGATTAGACATATTTAATTTGAGGATTCAGGCTATGGTGGAGATGGCTGTGGGCTTTGTGGGCCACCGGGTTTGGTTGCCCAGAACTTCGGTGGCGTTTGGATATAAGTCACCCTCCTGGGCATCACAGGAGGGGGGATTTGGTTTATTTGGTTGGAAAAGATATACTTATGCCTCCCAGTGGTGTATCCTGGTTTTGTGCTGCCCTAGGCAGGACAAAACTCAGGCGCACCCCCCCCCCGCGCCACCCCCACCCAACCTTTCCCCCCGCCCCGCATTCTAAATACACACACACACATTCACTGACAGATACGCATACACTAGCTAACAGAAACACACACACACTAACAGACACACTCACACTCACTAGCAGACACAAACTAGCAGACACACACTCACTAACATACACACACTAACAGACACACACAGTCAGACACACACACTCACTAACAGACACACACACTCACAGGCAAACACACTAACAGAAACACACTAACACACACACACTAACACACACACACTAACAGACACACAAACACTAACAGACACACACACTAACAGACACACACACACTAACACACACACACACACACACACACTAACACACACACACTAACACACACACACACACTAACACACACCCACATTAACACATTTTTTAAAATTTATTTAAACACCCCCCCCCCCAGCCTCCTTACCTTTGGGAATGCTGGGGGGGGAGGGGGTTCTCTTCCTCCCTGGTGGTCCATTGGCTGCAGAGCGAGCGGCACTGACTGGCGGGCGGGTGGCTGGCGAGGGAGCACTTCCTCTGAGCTGTCTGCTCAGCTCCCTCGCGCGCCACAGAGTGAGGCTGGGAACCGGAATATGACGTCATATTCCGGCTCCCAGCCTCACTCTGCGGTGCGCGAGGGAGCTGAGCAGACAGCTCAGAGGAAGTGCTCCCTCGCCAGCCGCCCACCAGCACTGCCCGACCGCCCAGCAGCCCAGCATGTCTGTTAGCCACAAGGCTAACAAGACATTTGCCTTGGGCATTTGGGGGCAGCTTTTTTTTGCCGCCCCCTGGAAAATGCCGCCCAAGGCAAATGCCTTGTTTGCCTCGCGGCTAATACGCCCCTGATGCCTACTGGCTTTAAGGTGCGAAGTCTGGAAATGGTTAATAGCCATTTGATTTTGGTTTTAAAGTTATGGTTATTATTATTATTAGGATTATGGATATTAAATCAGAATTGTGAAATCCGTAATAAAAGTCACGGCCATTCGCCAAATGTTTTCATTTATAAGTAAATAAACAGTTAAAGGAAGAAGTTGTGTTTTTATTTATATTATGTATCATTAAGAATGCAACATTCAAACGCCATGCTCTTTAGATGTGTAATTTCAGACTAGTTGGATACATATTCATCTGATTCTCTTAGCTTAACTGTGCATCGTAAAAGAGGCAATAGCAATCTTTTGGAAACTACATACATGTCTTTATCTAACTCTCACCAGTATAACAACACTATGTATAAGTTAAACTCTATGAATAGGAAGGGAGTGATTTAGCCATTTTTGGTCTTGAAAAAGTCCTAACTTGGTACAAAAACGCATTGACAGTGATTAATTGTGACTATTTTTATTTGTGCAGACTGCCACAAGGTGTTTCCGTGCAATTGCAAAGGCATGCAAAGCACTTTAGGAGATTAGCACACCACAATGATACAACATCAATTGCAGCTATGTTAATTTGAGGAGTGCTTCCTCGGGACTCAGAGGACTCATGAGGCTTCCTCGTTTTCTTACCCTTGCACACTGAGTTATACCATACACCTGCCCTAGCTAGGGCTGTTGGAATCTGCCTTTATCCTATGAGGATCGCTTTATTGGTCCCCTGGTAATTCTATGCCACTATAGCTACAGTAACTGATTAGAAAAATGCATTATTTTGTTGCACTCAACATTCTTTTGGTTACATGTCGATTTAGTATCGGAATACCGGATTAACCCATGTGGTGGTGCTGAACTGACTATAAATGACTATACTTGATTTAGAACTATTGTTGCAAAGTACTATGTACGTGTTGCTATGTTGTGGCATTTTAGCCATTCATGCCCAGTATTATCACTTCAGTTTAATACTGTGTTTTATTATACATTTGTTCTGGAAACATTACTTATTGAAAAGTGGCTACTGCTATGTTGTTAGTGAATTTGTACAATTTAATTAATTGAATGAATTGTATCGATGATTTGAAACTGTCATTGTTTATCTATATTGCTATTTTTAGAACGTTCCAATTTATTATTTTTGTCTTTTTTTTTTTTTTTTTTTTGCTTGCTTTTCGGAGTGGCCGCATGGACGATACATTGATTCCATTTATTTGGTCACAGTTTGAACACACTCTGTATGATTTAATGTATTAGAAGATGTGTTCTACATCCAACAGACCTTTCTCAAATTTGAAATGAATGACACAATATAAAAAAGTATTTTATGAACAATATTAAATAAATGTTACTTTTGATATGAATAATTCATTTTATTTCTCAGTGGGTGAACTTTCAAACAAAACATTTTTAACATTTTGAAAATAGTACAAAAATGATGGGAAAAAAAACTTGAATTTACAAAGCAATATGTTTGATTCAAGATAATGCATGTAACGTGTTATATGATTATCGTAGGTTAAGATAAATCCTTTATAAACCACCTTCTGATCATGGTAAGACATTTACTTTTACTATATCTTCCATTACGTATTTTGTGAATAGCAGCTAGTTACATTCTGCTATTTTATTCTTGTAAGATGTGCATTAGTTAGTTATCCTGCAGTAGCTATGACAACAAAGGACTGTGCGGATTTATAGGGTTTTCTAAGCATAGAAAATGCCTGAACACCTTACATAAATCTGCCTTCCATTAATTTAATGCAGCAACTGCATAAATGAATAATTTCTTTCAAGATTATTCAAGCTGAAATCATCCCTAGAAAATAATTAGTCAGAGTGCAATAGACAAATACCCGTGAAATGTTCTGGTTATCTTGAAATTAGCTATTGTTGAAGAAGAATACCTTTTACGAGGTAAATATTTTTATGGGCTACATTGCTTTTTATGATGACTACTATAAAAAAATTGCAAGGCATCGCTTAAACTATTTTAGAATTGTGTGGCATTTGCTTTTAAGAATAAATGTAATGTATAAGAGGCTTGTTCACAGTTAAAAGTGTTTTTTTTTTTTCTTAAAGGGACACTATAGTCACCTGAACAACTTTAGCTTAATGAAGCAGTTTTGGTGTATACAACATGCCCCTGCAGCCTCACTGCTCAATCCTCTGCCATTTAGGAGTTAAATCCCTTTGTTTATGAACCCTAGTCACACCTCCCTGCATGTGACTTGCACAGCCTTCCATAAACACTTCCTGTAAAGAGAGCCCTATTTAGGCTTTCTTTACAGCAAGTTCTGTTTAATTAAGATTTACTTATCTCCTACTATGTTAATAGCTTGCTAGCCCTGCAAGAGTCTCCTGTATGTGATTTAAGTTCAATTTAGAGATTGAGATACAATTATTTAAGGTAAATTACATCTGTTTAAAAGTGAAACCAGTTTTTTTTTCATGCAGGCTCTGTCAGTCATAGCCAGCGGAGGTGTGGCTAGGGCTGCATAAACAGAAACAAAGTGATTTAACTCCTAAAGCAGTGAAATTGCAGGGGAATGATCTATACACTAAAACTGCTTTATTTAGCTAAAGTAATTTAGGTGACTATAGTGTTCCTTTAATTAATATGGTTTTGATTTTCAAAAAATTTTGGTTCTGAGGAATTTTGGTAGAAAATGTTCTATATTGTTTCAAAATATTTTGGATCAATATAAAAATTGCCAACGAAGCCCTGAAGCAAGTAAAAAAAAAAGCCAAAATGTAAATTAGTGATTCAAAGGTGGTGTTACGCGGCAGTGACTACTAGATGTGTGCGTAGCGCGTACGTTTTGATTCTACCGAACTGCTATGGGTCAGGTTTTTCGAGATATTTTTCATTATGCAGAATTTTGGTTGTAGTTAGGTTCATAATTCTGAGATTCAAAATTACACCAAACTGGTTGAACATTTTTGATTCTGACCAATCCAAATCTCCAAGTGTAATGTATAATAAAGAATTTTTAAAAGTACCATAAATAAGTGATTTTACAATTATTCTTTTTTTTTACTTTTACTCAGTAAATTCATTCTAGAAATATTGATTTTGCTGTTGAACGTCCTCAGTTTGTTGGTGCTCCATAAATGAGATAAATGTGAGCTCCTTCTACATGTTGATGATATTTAGCTTTTCTTGTTTTTTACAATCAAAAAGAAAATTAGCAGGAGAATCTTTGTAACAGACGGAAACTTTGGGAATCTGTTCACAATGATTGGAGAAAGCTTCAAATTGGCTTACTCACAACAGTTTGTACTCAGTTAAGCAGTCTAAAAAGCCATCTATTTGGAACCCAATCAAACTGCCAAAGTCAGTTCAAAATGAATACGGTTAAAGGAATACTCCAGGCACCATGACAACTTCATCTCAATTAAGTTGTTATTGTATGATGAGATCCTAATCGCCGGTTTACTTGAAGGAGTTAAACTGTTAACGAATGGTACATATCTTTGCACACTTTTTTCTCAATTAGGAACTACTGATAGGCTGGAAGCATTAGTTGACTCTCTCAGCCTATCAGTGGTACCCCATATGGGGCTTCCTGGCTGAAGTCACAGACATTGGGCAGAAGTAGAAGGGTAGAGCAATCAGGGGCAGACTTGAAGACTTTGTGGTTAAACCATTTATTAACCATTTAACCATTTACTAATGGTTTAATCTTTTCAAGTAAGTTGGCAACCAGGACCTTCTCGCACCATAACAACTTAATTGCAATTATGTTTTTACAGTGCAAACTATAATAAAATATTAAAATATTTTGTTATATTAAAACAAAAGAAAGGAGTTACCTGTGCATTACCCCATACTCCTATGCATATTTAATAAACAAATTGATTTTTTTTTAGTTTCACTTCAAATTACATTAGGAGTAAACCCACCTTAGGTGGGTCCTACACTAACAATTTGTCACGATTCCGGGAACCCAACACGCTAACAGACACACACACAAACAGAAAAGATGCCGTACCGGACCTTAGAGTGGCCGGGCTAAGCACCCACAGAATAGTCAGGAGACAAGCCGAGTCAGGGGAACCAGAAAACAGGATAACGATAAACAAGCCGAGGTCAAAGGGTAGGAGAAAGTCACAGAGTCAGATTAACAAGCCAGAGAGTACGTAACCAGAAATCACAAGTTCAGAATCAATACTATACAGCAAAGACCACAACAGGGCAGGGAGGAACAGGAAAGGTGAGTATAAATACCCTAGGTTAAATTCTGATTGGATAACTTCCAATCAGAATTAACAATCACACGTGGGAGATATCTAAGCCTCCCACTGCACCTTCCAGCGTGCAGCGTTATACATGCTGCCGCTGGGAGGCGTGACGGATGCGAGCGGCGAGCGGCGGAGAGGAGACGCCGCTCGCTGACAGGTAGGAGGAGGGGAGACCACGGGCGGCGATGGACTGAGGGTGAGTGCTGCGAGCTGCGAGCAGCCTCCCCTACTAGCCGCCCGCGGACCCCTGACATAACCCCCCCCTCGAGGACCGCCCAACGGGCGGGAAGCCGAAGGCTTCAAAGGAAACCGCGCATGAAAGGAGCGGACCAAAGAGGGCGCGTTCACGTCAGAGGCAGAAACCCATGACCGCTCCTCAGGACCGTATCCCTTCCAGTCAATCAGATACTGCAAGCGACCCCGAGAAAAACGAGAATCAAGCAGGGCAGCCACGTCGTACACGTCACTAGAGGCTGCGCGGATGGAAACTGGACACCTGAGAGGACCAGAGAATCGATTACAGAGCAGGGGCTTCAAAAGGGAGGTGTGAAAGGTGTTAGGAATACGCATGGAAGGAGGCAAGTCCAGGGAGTAGGACACAGGATTGACCCTACGCAATACCTTGAAGGGGCCAAGGAACCTGGGTGCGAATTTCATAGAGGGGACCCTGAGGCGGAGATTCTTAGAGGACAACCAAACCCTATCACCCGGAACATAAGAAGAAGCAGCACCTCTACGGCGATCAGCAAATCTCTTCTGAGCAACAGCCACTCGAGAAAGAGTAGCATGGACCTGATCTCACATCTTCCGTAAGGAGGTTAGGTGCTCGTCCAAAGCGGGTATTCCCTTGTCGGAGAATACGCCGGGAAGGACAGAGGGTTGGAACCCATAAGCAACCAAAAAAGGACTTAAGCCAGTGGACGAATGAGTCACAGTGTTTCTGGCAAACTCAGCCCAGGGAAGGAGGTGAGACCAGTTGTCCTGGTGTGCATTCGTGAAGCAGCGTAAATACAGCTCCACAGATTGATTCGCCCGTTCGGCAGCTCCATTGGATTGTGGATGATAGGAGGAGGTAAATGACAAGGAAATCCCCATCTCAGCACAAAAGCCCCTCCAAAACCGAGAGACAAACTGAGGACCCCTGTCGGATACGATATCCTGTGGTATACCATGCAAGCGGAAAACCTCATTGGCAAACACCCGAGCCAACTGAACCGCAGAAGGTAGTTTTCTGAGTGGAATAAAGTGTGCCATCTTAGAGAACCTATCAGTCACAGTCAAAATTACTGTCATTCCATCGGATGAAGGAAGATCAACAATAAAGTCCATGGATAGGTGGGTCCATGGTTTCTTGGGTACGGACAAAGGCATCAGGAGACCTTGGGGTTTAACAGTAGGGGACTTACACTGTGCACAAACACGACAAGCCTGCACATAATCCACTACGTCTTTCTTAAGTGAAGGCCACCAGAATTGTTGAAGGAGACCTTTGTATGTTTTGGTAACCCCTGGGTGACCAGCCGTTTTGGCGGTGTGAAATAAAACCAACAATTTCTTTCTATCTCTTTCTTTCACGTATAATCTATCAACAGGTGTCTCAGAGGGTGCTTGGGTTTGGTATGCCTTGATACCATCCAGGAAAAGGGACGAAATAACCAAACGGGTAGCGGCTATTATCTTAGACGTGGGTACAATGGGTTCAGGAGCGGGGGCAATAGACTCCAAAGGTTCGTATTGTCGGGAGATAGCATCAGCCTTGACATTACGGTACCCAGGCCTATATGTGATAATGAACTGAAAGCGTGAAAGAAATAAGGACCATCTGGCTTGACGAGAGGACAATCTTTTAGCATCAGCTATATAGGAGAGATTCTTATGATCAGTGATAACCAGGATTTCGTGTCTGGCTCCTTCCAATAAGTATCTCCACTCTTTAAAAGCCATCACAATAGCTAATAGTTCCCTGTTCCCGACATCATAATTTTTCTCCGAATCAGATAGTTTTTTAGAAAAGTAGCAACATGGATGGAGGGGTTCGTTATAGGATAGTCTTTGTGACAATACAGCTCCCACACCTGATTCTGAAGCGTCTACTTCCATTACAAAGGGAAGGGAAGGATCGGGATGGTGTAATACAGGGGCAGTGGCAAATGCCTTTTTGAGAGTCTCAAAGGCTTTAATGGCTTCAGGAGTCCAAACCCTGGGGTGCAAACCCTTTTTAGTCAGTTTAGTGATAGGAGCAATGACTGATGAAAAGTTTTTAATAAATCTGCGGTAATAATTGGCAAAGCCTATAAACCGCTGTATTGCTTTAAGGCCTTGAGGAAGAGGCCAAGACAACATGGCTTCTAATTTTGAAGGATCCATGCTGAACCCCTGTTCAGAAATGATGTACCCTAGGAATTGTACTGATGTTTGGTCGAATAAACATTTCTCCAATTTACAATAAAGACCATTTTGTAGCAATCTCTTAAGTACCTTCCTCACATGGGCATGATGAGACTCCAGATCAGGAGAAAACACAAGTATATCATCGAGATAGACCACGGCACAGACATGTAGTAAATCTCTAAGGACATCATTGATGAGGTCCTGAAAGACAGCAGGAGCATTACACAGTCCGAAAGGCATGACTAGATACTCGTAATGCCCACTGCGTGTATTGAACGCTGTCTTCCATTCATCGTTTTCTTTTATGCGAACCAAGTTATAAGCCCCCCTGAGGTCTAGTTTGGTAAAAAATCTAGAACCTTTGACACGGTCAAACAACTCAGTAATGAGAGGGATAGGATAAGCATTTTTAACTGTTATATTATTCAGGCCTCTATAGTCTATACATGGCCTTAAATCGCCCTCTTTCTTGGCAACAAAAAAGAAACCAGCACCAGCCGGAGAGGAGGACCTTCTGATAAAACCTTTACGTAAGGATTCCTGTATGTACTCCTCCATGACCTGGTTTTCTTTCTCAGAAAGCGGGTAGACCTTGCCCCTAGGAGGCATCTTTCCAGGTAACAAGTTTATGGCACAATCATAATCCCGATGTGGGGGTAGTCTATCAGCTTCCCTTTTTTCAAAGACCAATGCGAGGTCTGCATAGACAGGGGGGACAGAAACAGAAAGGGGTTTAGCTGTAGGGACATTGAGTAAACAAACGGGACGTAAACGGACCATACAGTCTCGTTGACAGGATTCCCCCCAGGAGAGTATATCCAAACAACCCCAATCAAGTACCGGGTTATGCTTAACTAACCAGGGGAAGCCCAGTATGATGGAAGCTGTAGGGGAGTCAATTATTTGGAAGGTTATCCTTTCTTTGTGTAAGGCACCCACGGCCATTACCATTTCTTGGGTCTCATGGGTCACCAGGGGTTTCTCAAGTGGTCTACCATCTATGGCCTCAACGGCCAAGGGTGTGGCCTTTTGGATCAGATTCAAGGCTGCGGTTTTAGCAAAGTTCTCATCGATAAAGTTATCTGCAGCACCTGAATCGATCAAGGCTTTAGTTGTAATCGTGGTTTGATTGACCAAAAGAGTAACCGTAATGAATGGTCTGGAGATGGACACATGAGGGGAAAAAACCATAACACCCGAGGCCGACCCCTCTCTAGGCCTTAGGTGCTGTAGTTTCCCTGCAAACTAGGACAGTTACTTCGGAGATGCCCCCTCTTACCACAATAAAGGCACAAACCCTCCCTTCTGCGGTATGTCCTTTCAGCTTCAGATAAGCCTACAGCACCTAATTGCATGGGTTCGGGAGGTGGTTGAGTAGGGGGAGGTAACGCTAGTAGTGCAGTACTGGGTAAAGCAGGTAACCCCTGTGTATTCATTCTTCTTTGACTACGCCTCTCTCTTATACGGTTGTCAATTAGAATGATATAATCTATTAGATCATCCAGAAGAATAGGCAATTCCCTGGATGCTATTTCGTCTAATATGTAAGCGGCCAAACCCTCCTGAAAAGCTGTTACGAGGGAGTCGTTATTCCAAACCACTTCAGCTGCCAGAGTGCGGAATTCAATGGTATAATCCGCTACTGATCTACTGCCCTGTCGGATCCTGAGCAGAGCTTTGCCAGCAGAAGCAACCCGGCCGGGCTGATCAAACGTACGTTTGAAAGCTGTTAGAAAGTCTGCAAAGGACATTGGGGACGTGTTCTCCCACATGGGGTTGGCCCATGCTAGAGCTTTTCCTGACAAATGGTTGATCAAAAAAGCAATCTTGGCTCTGTCAGTGGGGTATGAGCGCGGATTCATCACCAAATGAATATCAATTTGGTTGAGGAAACCACGGCACGATGCTGGATCACCGCTATAGCGCTGAGGTGGCGTCATGTGAACCACGTGAGCAGGAGCGGTTACCGGATCAGGACTGGGTTCTGGCCCAGCAGCAACAACTTCTTGAACGGCAGGTTGCAAGTGGGCAGTACGAGCCAGTATGGTTTGTAAAGCCTGGGCAAACTGATCCATACGATGGTCTAAACCATCCATTCTAGCCTCCTGATTAACTAGGAGCTGTGGAATGTCAGCAGGTTCCATAATGGCCCTGTTGTAATGTCACGATTCCGGGAACCCAACACGCTAACAGACACACACACAAACAGAAAAGATGCCGTACCGGACCTTAGAGTGGCCGGGCTAAGCACCCACAGAATAGTCAGGAGACAAGCCGAGTCAGGGGAACCAGAAAACAGGATAACGATAAACAAGCCGAGGTCAAAGGGTAGGAGAAAGTCACAGAGTCAGATTAACAAGCCAGAGAGTACGTAACCAGAAATCACAAGTTCAGAATCAATACTATACAGCAAAGACCACAACAGGGCAGGGAGGAACAGGAAAGGTGAGTATAAATACCCTAGGTTAAATTCTGATTGGATAACTTCCAATCAGAATTAACAATCACACGTGGGAGATATCTAAGCCTCCCACTGTGATTGTGGTACTGTTGCTTTAACGCCGGGTCACTCACGTGACCCCGGCGTTTGCATAAATCAACGACCTTCCAGCGTGCAGCGTTATACATGCTGCCGCTGGGAGGCGTGACGGATGCGAGCGGCGAGCGGCGGAGAGGAGACGCCGCTCGCTGACAGGTAGGAGGAGGGGAGACCACGGGCGGCGATGGACTGAGGGTGAGTGCTGCGAGCTGCGAGCAGCCTCCCCTACTAGCCGCCCGCGGACCCCTGACACAATTCACCTTGCTTCCTTCAGCTTCAGGCAAAACAAATCTCTATTGAGACAGAGAGGGGTATTTTGCTGAACCCCTACATACCTATTAACCCTTAATAGCAATTAACTGCTTGTTATATATTAACATAAGGATACTGTCAGCCAAAAAGTAACAGCAATGTTGAGACAGTGAAGCTATCCTTACCAGGCCAGTTATACAAGTGGAAAGTTTTTATAGCAAAGTTTTTATGATGACTGGAGTGGTACTTTAATAAATAATTGACACAATACACAAATATAGCAAGACAGTTGTCCAAGGATGACCTACATCTATCTGATATCTGAAACTGAGCTGGTTAACTGTTTAAAGGATTACTCCAAACACCATGACTATTACAGTCTGTTGTAGTGGTTTTGGTATCAGGGAAGCAGGCTAGCAGATACCAGGGTCAAATTGTTTTGACCTATGCAGCACCTGCCATCTCTCATGGATGAGGGTTGCCAATTGATACATTGCTTATACAGTGTTTGAAACTCTTGCTGTTGAAGTATTGTGACGTATTCCTCATCACCTTGCGGTATTTGCGCTCAGCAGGCGTGCGTCTGCATAACTGACTCCTGCAACATGTTGATGGACGCCGGCTGCTGCGGATCCACGCCAAATTATAGCCCCATGTCAGCCCACGTTTATGACAAACACTGGCCAAAATTGGCATCTAAATTAGTTTTTTGCATTTTTCACATACAGACAAACATTAACGCTAACTTTGGCCAGTGTTTGTGACTAAGTGGCTACTAAAAAAGACTGGACATACCCATTTGCAATACCTTGGGTTGTCTACTATTGCAAATGGTATGCCATCATATTGGTAATTCTCATTCCTGGGCTACCATACGGTCTCAAAGGCAACGTAACCAATCTGGCAAATTTCAATGTGAATTTTCTTTTCAAATTTAACATGCTATATTTGACCCTGTAACGTCCCAAAACACCATCAAACCTGTACATAGGAGGTACTGTTTTACATGTGAGACATCGCTGAATACAAATATGTGTATTTTATTGCAGTAAAAGCAAACAGTTAAACTAGTTAAAATGTCATGCAGAACTAAAAAAATAACAACATTTCTTAATTTCTCTCATTTTTAATTTTTATTCATATTAAATTATGTTTCATAGCTAAATATTTGATGTTATATGAAAGCCCTATTTCTATAATAAGTGTGGGTGCACTTAATATGAAAGAGGTGAATTACGGTTGAACAGACATATAGTCAAATTCCACGTTTTGTTTATGTTTTATTTTGGTCAAAACGTGTACATTTGGCTCAGTCCTTAAGGGGTTAAGACAGATTTTAAGACGAATTAGGTAAAATAGAAGCTTCTGAATTAATACATTTTTTACAAACCAGAACAAACCGAAAATGAACAAATTAGAAAGAATTGTTACAAATTATTTTGGATCCATTCTTTCTCAGTAGGATAGCAAATTAGGTACTTGCCAACTAAGCAACTAAAACAGAAAAATTAAGAAAAAGGGCTTTTCTTATTTTTGTCCTTTAAGCTGGCTACCTAATCTGGTACCCCATAATTACCTTATTTAAGGATACCAAACTAAGGAGCTATCTGCTAAACATCACTTTAATTTGGTATTCTAGTGGATGTTTCTGAAGTTCGGTTTGTTCCAAATCAAAAATCTGTGCATTTTGGATGATTTGAAATTCAAAAAATAATGAATTGGAATCAAAATGTTTTATTTTTTTTGCCATGCAAATTTCTACTTTAAGAATTCCTCCAGTTCGCTATTTTGACCTCTATATAAGTATGAATGCTTGTGGATTCAGCACTCACTCTCTTGGTCTTGTCCTTGCCTGCGTGCAAATCACTCATGCCAAAATATAAGGATCAACGAAGGTGTATTTAGAATTTTGTAGATAAATCTTGAAGACTCACAAGACCAGGAGAGTGAGTACTGGATCCACGTGCATTTATACATATATACGGTAAATAGAGATATTGTTACGGCACTGGACTTTTTTAGCTCTGTTGGTTACTTTTGCTCAGTTCATCTGTCAACCAAATGGTGGGAAAATGCACCTACCAGTGTACTGCACAATATATAAATATTATATTATGTATACATCTTGCAGTACACTGATTAAACCATTCTTTGTTCGTCTGAACTGTTTTCCTGAATATTTTGAATGGAAGATATTTGGACGAGCAGCACTCAGCTATTGGATGACTATTGGACTACTCAAATTAAATTAGATTTTTTGAATGAAGTGGTTCAGCCAAACCACATTTTCTACCATGCAAACTACAAAAACAGGGCTACTATCATCACATATATTTTTGCCTTTGAATTTTGATACAGCAGATTTGCAGCAGTATGAATTGGATGGCTACCAAATTCTTCCATCTTGTTTATAAAATCTTTCACTTTACTTTTTTTTTCTGTACTCAGACTAAGAAGTTGAGTTATACTTTCTAGTAGAAAAACACATTTTTATCTTGACTATTTTGTAAGAAATGTCCATTTATAAGTACTGAATTACACAATGTTGCACTGTGTTTACTTTGCACAGATTCCATTATGTGTTTATAGCGTAAACAAAGAGGCTTACTTAAAGGATCACTATAGGGTCAGGAACACAAACATGTACTCCTGACCCTATAGTGTTAAAACCACTATCTAGCCCCACTGGGCCCCTCATGCCTCCATAAATATAGCACATTTTTTACTGAATTCAAGCCTGAAGTTGTAGATCTGCATGCTGTTTGCCTCAGAAAAACAATGTCTGCTGACATCATCAGAAGTGGTAGCCTGACCAATCACAATGCATCCCCATAGGATTGGCTGAGGCTGACAAAGAGGCAGATCAGGGGCAGAGCCAGCATGATTCAAACACAGCCCTGGCCAATCAGCATCTCCTCATAGAGATGAATTGAATCAATGAATCTCTATGAGGAAAGTTCAATGTCTGCATGCAGAGGGAGGAGATACTGAATGTTTGGATGCATTTTAGGCAGCCATGACCCAGGAAGGATCTCCAACAGCCATCTAAGGAGTGGCCAGTGAAGTTATCACTAGGCTGTAATGTAAACACTGCATTTTCTCTGAAAAGACTGTGTTTACAGCAAAAAGCCTGAAGGTAATGATTCTACTCACCAGAACAAATCCAATATGCTGTAGTTGTTCTGGTGACTATAGTGTCCCTTTATAGAATATCTGCTGGGGAAATGATAAGATGGTCTAAGCAAATTAAAGTTTTCAACCAGCATGCATTTTTGTTATTTACAACGAGGTCCCAGAAGAATGCATTACTTCTTCAAGAAACTGCTTGTTGTTTTTTTCCTGAGCATTAAGTGTCATGATGTGTACAATGGAAGCTACTTCGTATATTTTGGATGCAATTTTTTGTAAAGTCTGTTTATTTGAAGATGCTATAGCCAATGGGGAAACTCTTTCTTAGAAAAAGTTGAAAGGTGATTTATGGAATGAGAAAATAGGGTAATCTAATTGCAGTTTCACCGTGTTGGTGTCCCTCACTTAGAGATTTAACGGGATATTCAAATCACCAAAACAACATTAGTTTAATAAAGCAGTTTTGCTGTATAGATCACACCCCTGCAGTTTTGCTGCTCAATTCCTTGTTGTCTAGACATTAAATCACTATTTTAATGCAGCCTTAGCCATACCTCATCTGGCAGTTTTTTTTTTCTGTTCTGCTGTATTGGGAACAGTAGAGGTAGTATAGCATAGTCTGAAACAGTGGCGTCGCTAGGGGGGAGGAGGGGGGCAGAGGGGGCCATGCCCCCCCCCACATCATGCTGTGCCCCAACTTGGGCCCCCCCCAAATGCCAGTAACTTGTTGACCATGTTCTTACATTCTATTCCCTCGGGCTGTAACAGTGTGTTACAGCCCGAGGGAATGCAGGGCAGAGCAGCTGGAACAGTGCTGGGTGTTTTCAGCACCCAGCAGCTTCCCCGGCACAGACCCCGCCCCCAAATGAAGCCCCGCCTCCGCACATAAGCCCCGACCCGTCGTTAAGCAGCAGCCCATGCTGCTGCTGGAAAGGATGGAAGATGGCTGTCTGACCCCCAGCAACAGCCTCCAGTGACAGGTAGGCTTAATGTGCTTGAGTGTGTGTGTCTGTGTCTGTCTGCCTGCTAGTGAGGAAGCTTGTGTGTACAGGGCCGTATTAACATAGGGGCTGATGGAGCTGCAGCTCCAGGCCCATGGAATAGGCCCATTGATTTAAAAAAAAAAAAAAAAAAATTTTTTTTACATTTTTTTTTTTCACACACTACTCTTAGGGATTCCACCTGGCTTTTATTTTATTGGCACAGCCAGTATTTGAGGCTGCCTGGCTGGTGCCAATATTACAGTGATACTGGCAATACAAATGCTGGTATTTTTCTCAGTATAAACAAGAGATTACTGTGCAATACCAGCACTGGCCAGTAGGGGTCACTGTGTGTGGAAACAGGCAGGGATAGGAAGTTCCAGCATATCCCTCCCTGCCTATCTATACTCACTGATCTGCAGGGGTGCAGCTACAGAGAGTCCAGACAGCAACTCCCACCCACAGAAACAGCCTACAGCTCAGGGTAGTAAGGGATGGGGGAAAAGGCTGCAAGGAGACATACACTGTGACACTAAGGGGCATTGGGAGACATTATGACACAGACACATGGGCACACAGTCTCCCCATGTCTCTCAGTGTCCCCATGTCTCCCAGCCAGTGTCCCTGGTGTCTCAGTGCCCCCTAGTCTCCCAGTGCCCCCAGTCTGCCAGTGTCTCACTGTCCCCATGTCTCCTAGTGCCTCCATGTCTCCCAGTGCCTCAAGTGTCTCAATGTCTCCATGTCTCCAAGCTAGTGTCCCTAGTGTCTGTGGCCCTGGTGTCTCAGTGTCCCCATGTCTCCCAGTGCCCCTATGTCTCAATGTCCCCATGTCCCCCAGCCAGTGTCTCTAGTGTCTGTGTCCCTGGTGTCTGTGTCCCCATGTCTTCAAGTGTCCCCTATTTTACCAGTGTCCCCATGTGTTCCAGCCAGAGTCCCCTAGTCTCCCAGTGTCACTGGTGTCTCCGTGTCCCTAGGTCTCCCCGTGTCCCCAGGTCTCCCCATATTCCTAGTGTCCTAGTGACATGGGGACACAGGGACACATGGGGCATTGAGACACTGAGATACATAGGATAACTGGGAGACCTGGGGACACGATACTAGGGGACACTGGGAGACATGGGGCACTGACACACTGATACATAGGAACACTGAGACCTGGAGTAATCGACACATGGGGGCACTGGGAGGAATCCATCTATACAGCAGAATCAAACTAAGTAGTTTTTTGGTGATTTTACAGCATTTTCTCTTATGTCACTCCTTGTGATTTACATCATGTGATGTCACCCATACATATTTAATTATGCAAATTAGCAAGGCCGGTATGTTTTTCCAAGAAAGGTGGCAACCCTAACTACTTTTCACATACTCTTACTTAGGTATGGAAACTTAAGAGGGATGTATGGGAACAAAACTTGTGTGGACTGGCTGACAATGAATATAGTTAAAGGGACACTATAGTCACCAGAACAACTACAGCTTATTGAATTTGTTCTGGTGAGTAGACTCATTACCGTCAGGCTTTTTGCTGTAAACACTGTCTTTTCAGAGAAATTGCAGTCTTTACATTACAGAAAAGAAAATAACCCACTTACGGGGATAAATTAAGTGTGTCCAGATCGTATCTCAATAGGGGGTAACCCTTGTATTATATACAGAAAGAGAGAAAATGAGAGTGCAAATCAAAGACCATAGGTCTAGGAAACACTGGTGAGATACAGATCTCAGTTGTCTGTTAAAATTAATAATCTTTAATTAGGTATACATAATCATGAACAAAAAGATAATGAAAGTAATCCAAAAAAAAAAAAAAAAATTTGTATAGAAAAACGCACCCAGAGGGTGAGAGAGGAGATCTTAAGCGGCTCAGGGAGCTATGGGAAGGGTATAAACATCGGTAAGTGCTAGTATAGATGTATACCTCACTAATAGGAAATATAGGTGGGAGAGACCAGTGACTACTAGTGTTAACAGCTGGTGTATATACAATTTCTTACACCTTGAAACGGGTAAGAAAAGAGTATACTAATATGTCACACTGGCTAATGAATGCCAAACAGAACCACAAGACGTGTAGTCATTTCGAGGTATAGAGACATTAAAGCCTCAAAAAATGGTTACACTAGAGGGTACTGTAACAAGCAGTGTTACATAATCACTCATATAAACACAGGTAAATTACTAAGTGCAAGTAGGACAATCCCCCAATAGAGGGCGGACAGCATATACAATATAGAGCTGGTCCTACAGAGGCACTCAGATACTGACAAGTAGTGCAGAGAGAAACCTCCGGTTCAAGAGTGGCAATTACTACTTAGGAGACTTGAATGTCCCCCTTGTAGGTATTACCGGAAAAGTACTGCTTGAAACTAGCCCCAGTGCTGTATACACTGACTGGTCAAAGTAGGACTAATATTGCAGCATATCACACTCTGTCTATACTAGCAGAAAATCATCAGCTACTGACAAATAGTGCAAAGAAAAACCTCCGGTTCAAGAGTAGCAATTACTAATTAGGAGACTTGAATGTCCCCCTTGTAGGTATTACCGGAAAAGTACTGCTTGAAACTAGCCCCAGTGCTGTATACACTGACTGGTCAAAGTAGGACTAATATTGCAGTATATCACACTCTGTCTGTTCTAGCAGAAAATCGTCAGCTAATCATAGTCATAGTACTGCTCCCTTATTCCCTCCAAAATTCTCCATACAGGCCCCAGCTCCTCTTATCCTAATACAACACCCAAACAGTGTGAAGTAAAAAAACAAAGTGGCGTGATTATAAAATCATAGTCTGCCTGTCTGCCTGCCTAACGCGTTTCGGCGCTGTAAAAAGCGCCTTTCTCAAAGGCTGTCATTGAGCAAATGCTCGTGTGTACTTTTTAAGTATGAATAGCGTCCGAGATTCAGCCAATCAGCAGTGGACGGGGGCGGAGCTGCAATTGTGTACGCCCACCGTTCGTGATATGTGCGAGAGCCGTCAATCTTACAGGCTCTGGCCAATCAGAGCGGGTGGAGGGCGGGTCTAAGTGCCGATACTGAGTCCCAATGTGTGGTGCTAGCAGTGGCATCGGCTTAAATGCCTCGTAAGTGTTACAGCAAAAATGAAGATTTCATACACCAGATGGGAATAATCAATCCAATGATTGAAATGTAATACATAATTATAGAGTCCTATGTGTGTTCATATAGGACGAACTTGGAACTAAATGATGTATTCCCATCCTTGGGTTGATAACGAAGTCTTACAGTATCCATGTATATAATCTCTTATTAAAAGAGGATTAAAATACTGTGGTATTATCCGCAATGTACATCAGTTGCTGACTGGTAGAACTTAAGTTTAGCCGCTAGTAGGGAGGTTCATAATGATGACCTGATAAAGATATGATATATACATTTGGTATGTACATTAACATACAACAAGTATAAAAACAAGTGAAGGATTTATAACTATAGAATGAAGTTTCATTACAGAATGAAAGGGGTGAAGGTAAAACCTTCATTGAGGCCATTTGGGGACATGGTGTTTAATGTCTGAATCCAAAAACATTCTCTCCTCTTCAGGATAAGATCAAGGTCTCCCCCTCTTTTGCCCACATTGACTTTTTCTAATCACGCCACTTTGTTTTTTTACTTCACACTGTTTGGGGTGTTGTATTAGGATAAGAGGAGCTGGGGCCTGTATGGAGAATTTTGGAGGGAATAAGGGAGCAGTACTATGACTATGATTAGCTGACGATTTTCTGCTAGAACAGACAGAGTGTGATATACTGCAATATTTCCTGTCCTAATGTGTTTTACACCCCACCTCCTATAGAATGTAAGCTCGTTTGAGCAGGGTCCTCTTCAACCTATTGTTCCTGTAAGTTTATTTGTAATTGTCCTATTTATAGTTAAATCCCCCTCTCATAATATTGTAAAGCGCTACGGAATCTGTTGGCGCTATATAAATGGCAATAATAAATAAATAATAAATAATAAATAAATAAATATTAGTCCTACTTTGACCAGTCAGTGTAGACAGCACTGGGGCTAGTTTCAAGCAGTACTTTTCCGGTAATACCTACAAGGGGGACATTCAAGTCTCCTAATTAGTAATTGCTACTCTTGAACCGGAGGTTTTTCTTTGCACTATTTGTCAGTAGCTGATGATTTTCTGCTAGTATAGACAGAGTGTGATATGCTGCAATATTAGTCCTACTTTGACCAGTCAGTGTATACAGCACTGGGGCTAGTTTCAAGCAGTACTTTTCCGGTAATACCTACAAGGGGGACATTCAAGTCTCCTAAGTAGTAATTGCCACTCTTGAACCGGAGGTTTCTCTCTGCACTACTTGTCAGTATCTGAGTGCCTCTGTAGGACCAGCTCTATATTGTATATGCTGTCCGCCCTCTATTGGGGGATTGTCCTACTTGCACTTAGTAATTTACCTGTGTTTATATGAGTGATTATGTAACACTGCTTGTTACAGTACCCTCTAGTGTAACCATTTTTTGAGGCTTTAATGTCTCTATACCTCGAAATGACTACACGTCTTGTGGTTCTGTTTGGCATTCATTAGCCAGTGTGACATATTAGTATACTCTTTTCTTACCCGTTTCAAGGTGTAAGAAATTGTATATACACCAGCTGTTAACACCCCGCCCCGCCCCCGGTATGTGTTTTCTTATAGCTGCTGTTTTCTTTCTCTCCAGCACCATCTCCATCAGATACATGACGCTTCAGAGTGTTTTAGTGTTTTTGGTCGATATGATTCTGTAATTAGGCCCGTCATAATTGTCAGCACCAGGCCCACGGTGCTCTTAATCTGGCCCTGTGTGTGTATGGACTCAGCAGTCTGTGTGTGTGTGTGTGTGTGTATGGACTCAGCAGTATGTGTGTGTGTGTGTGTGTGTATGGACTCAGCAGTCCGTATGTGTGTGAGTGTGTGTGTGTGTGTGGACTCAGCAGTCTGTGTGTGTGTTTGTGTGTGTGTATGGACTCAGCAGTCTGTGTGTGTGTGTGTGTATGGACTTAGCAGTCTGTCTGTGTGTGTGTGTGTGTGTGTGTGGACTCAGCAGTCTGTATGTGTGTGTGTGTGTGTGTGTTTGTGTATAGACTCAGCAGTCTGTGTCTGTGTGTGTGAGTGTGTGTGTGTGTATGGACTCAGCAGTCTGTGTCTGTGTGTGTGTGTATGGACTCAGTAGTCTGTGTCTGTGTGTGTGTGTGTGTGTGTGGACTCAGCAGTCTGTGTCTGTGTGTATGGACTCAGCAGTCTGTATGTATGTGAGTCTGTGTGTGTGGACTCAGCAGTCTGTGTGTGTGTGTGTGTGTGTGTGTGTGTGTAGACTCAGCAGTCTGTGTGTGTGTGTGTGTGTGTGTGTATGGACTCAGCAGTCTGTGTCTGTGTGTGTGTGTGTATGGACTCAGCAGTCTGTGTCTGTGTGTGTGTGTGTGGACTCATCAGTTTGTGTGTGTGTGTGTGTATGGACTCAGCAGTCTGTGTGTGTGAGTGTGTGTGTGGACTCAGCAGTCTGTATGTATGTGAGTCTGTGTGTGTAGACTCAGCAGTCTGTGTGTATGTGCGTGTGTGTGTGTGTGTGTGTGGACACAGCAGTCTGTGTGTGTGTATGGACTCAGCAGTCTCTCTGTGTGTGTGTGTGTGTGTGTGTGTATGGACTCAGCAGTCTGTCTGTGTGTGTGTGTGTGTGGGTGGGTGTGTGTGTGGACTCAGCAGTCTTTGTGTGTGTGTCTGTATAGACTCAGCAGTCTGTGTGTGTGTGCAGTGGCGTACATACCAGGGTCGCAGGGGTCGCGGCTGCGACCGGGCCCGGACCAACAGGGGGCCCGGCCGCCCCTGCGACCCGGTATGTACGCTCTGGGCCAGCCTCTTCTCCTGGGGGGCCCAGGAGCCGGCCACCTCCGGGCCCCCCGAGGCTGGCCCTGCTTACACCCGGCGGCCGGTCAGGCTGGCTGGTGCGCGAGGGAGCACTATCCCCTGAGTGCTTCCTCTTCAGCTCCCTCGCGCACCGCACTGATACCGGAGCCGGAAGATGATGTAATCTTCCGGCGCCGGTATCAGTACGCGGCGCGCGAGGGAGCTGAAGAGGAAGCACTCAGGGGACAGTGCTCCATCGCGCACCAGCCAGCCTGCCTGCCCGCCGGGTGACTGGCCCCCCAGGAGCCCAGCAGCACCACTGGACCCCAGGGAATCCCTTCAGCACTCCAAAAGGTAGGGAGGCTGGGGGGATTAAATAAAAAAAACATGTGTAAGTGTCTGTGAGTGAGTGTGTGTGTGTGTGTGTTAGTGTGAGTGTTAGTGTGTGTGAGTGTTAGTGAGTGTTAGTGTGTGTGTGAGTGTTAGTGTGTGTGAGTGAGTGTGTGTGAGTGTTAGTGTGTGTGAGTTAGTGTGTGTGAGTGTTAGTGTGTGTGAGTGTTAGTGAGTGTGTGTGTGTGAGTGTGTGTGTGAGTGTGTTAGTGTGTGTTAGTGTGAGTGTTGGTGTTTGTGTTAGTGTGTGTGTCTGCTAGTGAGTGTCAGTGAGTGTGTTACTGTGTGTGTCTGTTACTGAGTGTGTTTGTGTGTGTGTGTTAGTGAGTCTGTTTGATGTCTGTTAGTGAGTGCGTGTTTGTCAGTGAGAGTGTATGTTTTGTAAGTGAGTGTGTATGTATGTCTGCCACTGAGTGTGTCTTTGTCAGTAAATGTGTGTGTCTGTTAGCTAGTGTGTATGCATTTGTTCGTGAGAGTGTGTGTGTGTGTGTGTGTCTTCAGCACTTACCTTTCTCCAGCGCCGGACTCCCATGGCGCTGGGGATCCCTCCGCCTCTCAGCTCCGAATGCGCATGCACGGCAAGAGCCGCGCACGCATTCAAACCGCCCATAGGAAAGCACTACTCAATGCTTTCCTATGGACGTTCAGTGTCTTAAAATGGCGGAAGCGCCTCTAGCGGCTGTCAGTGAGACAGCCACTAGGGGCTGGATTAACCCTCAGTGAAACATAACAGTTTCTCTGAAACTGCTATGCTTTCAGCTGCAGGGTTAAAACTAGAGGGACCTGACACCCAGACCACTTCATTGAGCTGATGTGATCTGGGTGTCTGTAGTGGTCCTTTAAGTGTGTGTGCATCTGCATGCAGTGGCGTACATACCGCGGTCGCAGCCCTGCAACCCCTGCGACCAGGTGCCCGCCGCCATGTGTTGCTGCCCCGGCCCGCGCAGAGTAAGCGCGAGGGGGGGGGGGGGGGGGCCCGCGGATCAATTTTCGCACCGGGGCCCCATGGGTCATGTGTACGCCACTGTGTGTGTGTGTGTGTGTGTGTGGACTCAGCAGTCTGTGTGTGTGTGTGTGTGTATTAACATGCGGCAGGGGCGGGGTCAAACTGCGATGACGGCGGGGTTAAATGTGCCCCCTACTTTTGTCCCTGGCCCACCATGTGCCCCCCGTAAAAATTAATCCTAGAGACACCACTGGTCTGAAACCACCTGTTTGTAGTGAAATTGAAAATTCTAGGTCAAAATAGCGAACTGGAAGAATTCTTAAAGTAGAAATTTGCATGGCGAAAAAAAACCCATGTCTTTTCAATTCATTATTTTTTTAATTTCAGTTCATCCAAAATGCGCAGGTTATTGATTTGGAACAAACCGAACTTCAGAAACATCCACTAGGATACCAAATTAAGGTGATGTTTAGCAGATAGCTCCTTAGTTTGGTGAGTGCACTTTCCTTGACATTTATATATAAATATATGAAACCAGGGGGCGGCACTCACCTGAACATGTATAAATGGGGCACTGCTGGGGCCAATGTATACATTACACAGGATCCAGCGCACTCACTCATCCACTAAAAAAAAAATCTAAAGCTCACAGATTTTTATTAGTTATTTTTAGTTATTTTAGTTTTTTGGTTTTTTTTAAACACCTAATCTAGGCAAAAATTATAGGGGTTTAGTTACAGTATATGATCATACAATGCATAAGCCTGCCACAACGTCCAGGGCTTTGTACTGCAGAGAGCCCCAGATGGAATTTCTTTCCCCAAATAAGTGGGTTAATCTCATAAGAGCAGATATTGGGCTGTTAGAGCAGAACCTGCCAAAGATGGGGTACTTCGATGTTGTGGCAGGCTTATGCAATGTATGATCATATACTGTAACTAAACCCCTATTATTTTTGCCTAGATTAGGTGTTTTTTTTTTCTTTTAACTAATAAAATCTGCAAGTTTTGAAGTTGCTGTTTATTGGATGAGTGAGTGCGCTGGATCTTGTGTATTGTGTAATATATATATTAGTCAGATATGTATAGAATTTTTTTTACTGCTTCTCCTTTTTCCCCCTCTGTTATATAATTGTATTATTGTAAATTGTACATACTATTTTTCTCAATGAGCCTCTATTGCTGAGAGTGACAGCTCACACACTCAAACTATCAGCAGCTAACCCCTCTCATACTGCACTGCAGACAGAAATGGAAGCCAGGAGGCAGAAATAATGTTACGTTGTAATGGGGTGGGAGAGTTGGTTAATTTAGATATCACATATTTTATACACTTTGTCTACTGATTCTAGACGTGCAATTTACATGAAGCATAGAGTATGAGAAATCCGAGAAATCCTCTTTATTAGAGCTGAAATATCGCTTTCATGCCATTTGCCAGAGGATCATTGGAATGTAGTCCATGGACACTGTCAGTGCCAGATTATCCATCACTGTAGTATAATGAACATATTGCAGCCCGTACATACTATAAAACTGTAATATTTAACCCTCGGTCAGGCGCAATGTGAGTAAGAACAGGATCGGGCGCATTGCGCCTAATGGGCCACTTTTACAAAACAAACTTTTTACTCAAATAAAAACATGTTTATTATTCCATTTGCTCTACAATATTGGCGAAAGCAATTTCTGAGCATTTATTACAATAAAAAGTAGCATGTTCCATACACGTTTACACTTGGTAGGACAAAACAACAAACATTGGCTGTGCCAGTTGGATCAGTTGCGCCTGATATATAGTATATAGTATATAATACCTTCTGGTATTATGTTTTGCCTGATGAAAGCTCCAGGTGGGAGCTGAAACGTTGACTTTTTAAATGGATTGAATAAAAGTTAAATTGTATTTGAAAATCTCTACAAAGTCCTTGGAGTGCGGTCATTTCTGTTATATCTACATGATCCTTGCCAGACCAGCACCGGGCACCACAGGATTGCACCAGGAGGGCAAGCCCTCGCTATTTGTATACTTCCGGTATTACATGTATGTGAGGGATTAATTTGTGTAGAGTACAGTGTGTATGTGTTATTATTAAATAGGTGCAAAGAGAAAATTACAATTTCTTAATTATCAATTTTTTTCAAACTTATTTAAATGTTTTATTTTGTTCTGGTTGGTCTATTCCTTTAAGCATGTATAGAGCTCTAGCCTGCAGGAAACAAAAAAAAAACAACTATGTGTTACTCTCTGTCTATTGATTCACCAGTTGACCTTCCTGCCCTTGAACGTCTTCTTCATGTCTCTAAAGCGTAACACTAATTTTGTAGCTAAAATTCTCTGCATGAAAAAGATATGTAACAAGGACAGATTATTGGCATAAAGATGTTACCAAGATATTCACTGATTGGCTGAGATATTCATTGCATGATGCCATATCATCCTTTGGTAATAGGTAATTTACAGTTTAGTTGCATTTTTCAGCCATACGGAATTGCTAAACATTAGGAACATATTCAGAAGCATTTCACGTAAATTCAGAGATATCCTACTATGTGGCTAATTTGTACAATTCAATTTTTTTTTTTTTTTAACTCAGACAATATTACATTTTGCAAAGGGCCTTTGTCATGTTTTGACAAAGGTGCCTAGTGAGATATAAACACAGCTGGGTACCTTTGGTGGTGTCTAAATGAAGTACACAAATACATTTTTCAATGACTACCGTATATGAAAGTATAAGCCTTTTACATTTGATGCTAATATTCTTCAACATTTGGGGGAAAAAATTCCCTCTCCCCACTGAACCAAAATACTGATAACAGTAAAGAATTGGCCATACTTTTCCAGAAAAAAACAACATATGATACTGGTTACATCAGGTGATTTTATCAGAACAAGCACGTTGTGGGATACATTCTGATAATCAGAAACAAGGACATGCCCCAAGGCTTGTTGCACAGGCTTCAGTTGTGTCTATCACCATCCTATTAATGCTCAAAGTAGAGACACATGAATGTGAGACTCGAGTATGTGATTTCACAAAGCAAAAACTAAAAATAACCCTAAGTGCTTATATTAGGTTATCACTAATTGCATTAACAACTTGGCTGGCATTCTAAGTAAACAGGAAAAACAGATTTAGAAAAAACACAAGGTGTAAATGTTGCTGCGATACATTAAATTATCAGAATAATCTTATTTAATCTTGAATACAGGAAAAAAAGTTAGGAGAACCCAAAAGCTCTAGTTCAGAGGGACCTGTGGTGGGTTAGAAAAATATATAATGTAAGTTTAGGGGCATGTAGTCTTCAGCACTCCAAATGTTGTGTACTACATACCCCTGATGTTTGCCAGCATTATGGCTGCATCATGTAGAACATCATCAGGGGTGTTGTATGTTTCCGACCTTTGCTCTAGACAATTGGTTAATTAAATTCAATGCAATTCCTAGAATGCCCACAAGAGGCACCATCACATCTATAAAATTAATCATAGCATGCTGTGAGACATACTTGTGCTAACTTTTCTTTCCAATGATGTCTGCTGTGTTGATTGAAGTTCACAAGTTATACCAAAAATACTACTACACTACTACACTACTAATTCCAAACAGATTGCGTGCCTGGATTTTGCTTGGATGTCGTCTCCCGATACAAACATCCTAACCTGCTTAAATACTATGCTTTTTAATTTTAATTATAATTATTTGATTATTTTATTATTTACCGTATTTTTCGCTCCATAAGACGCACCTCACCATAAGACGCACCTAGTTTTTAGAGGAAGAAACCCAGAAAAAAAATATTCTGAACAAACTGTCCCATAGTGTTTCTTACTATGGGACAGTTTGTACAGAATATTTTTTTCTCCCCTGTCCCATAGTGTCCCCCCCTCCCATAGTCTTCTCCTCTCTCCCATAGTCTTCACCCACCCCCTCCCCATAGCCTTCACCCACCCCCTCACCATAGTCTTCACCCACCCCCTCCCCATAGTCTTCACCCACCCCCTCCCCATAGTCTTCACCCACCCCCTCCCCATAGTCTTCACCCACCCCCTCCCCATAGTCTTCACCCACCCCCTCCCCATAGTCTTCACCCACCCCCTCCCCATAGACTTCACCCACCCCCTCCCCATAGACTTCACCCACCCCCTCCCCATAGACTTCACCCACCCCCTCCCCATAGACTTCACCCACCCCCTCCCCATATACTTCACCCACCCCCTCCCCATAGACTTCACCCACCCCCTCCCCATAGTCTTCATCCACCCTCTCCCCATAGTCTTCATCCACCTTCATCCACCCTCTCCCCATAGTCTTCATCCACCCTCTCCCCATAGACTTCATCCACCCCTCCCCATAGACTTCATCCACCCCCTCCCCATAGACTTCATCCACCCCCTCCCCATAGACTTCATCTCCCCCCTCCCCATAGACTTCATCCCCCCCTCCCCATAGACTTCATCCCCCCTCCCCATAGACTTCATCCCCCCCTCCCCATAGACTTCATCCCCCCTCCCCATAGACTTCATCCCCCCCTCCCCATAGACTTCATCCCCCCTCCCCATAGACTGCATCCCCCCCCTCCCCATAGACTTCATCCCCCCCTCCCCATATACTTCATCCCCCCCTCCCCATATACTTCATCCCCCCCTCCCCATATACTTCATCCCCCCCCTCCCCATAGACTTCAGCCCCCCCCCTCCCCATAGACTTCATCCCCCCCTCCCCATAGACTTCATCCCCTCCCCCTCCCCCTCCCCCCCATAGACTTAATCCCCCCCTCCCCATAGACGTCATCCCCCCCTTCCCATAGACTTCATCCCCCCCCTCCCCATAGACTTCATCCCCCTCCCCATATTCTTCTCTCCCATACTGTCCCCCTCCCCTTGTCCCATAATTACTTACCTGTCTTGCAGCGTTGGCCGGCAGCACAGGGAGCACCGCGGTAGTGGAACTTGAATTTCATGTTCCGGTTTCCGGCGGGACTGAAAGGAAGTGCGCACTCAGCTTGTGCACACTTCCTTTCAGTCCCGCCGGAAACCGGAACATGAAATTCAAGTTCCACTACCGCGGTGCGCCCTGTGCTGCCGGCCAACGCTGCAAGACAGGTAAGTAAAGCTTCATATTCGCTCCATAAGACGCACAGACATTTCCCCTCACTTTTGAGGGGGAAAAAAGTGCGTCTTATGGAGCGAAAAATACGGTATATAGCGCCAGCAAATTCCATAGTGCTGTACAATGGGTAATTAACTCTGCACAAAGTTTGATCTAAGGCAGCCAGTCTTAGAGAAACCTTGTTTGAGGAAAATCTTTGTACAAGGAGTACTTTACCTATATATTGAATTTATTCTCCTTTTTTTGTGATCTTCTTGAGGTATATTTTAAGAGGTTCCTGGACTATCTGATCTGTAAAAGAGAGATTCTGGTAGATATTACAATTCCTAATTTGTGTCCTCTATTAAACCAATATGTTGCTTCTTTCGTTATCAAACTTCCATATATAACCTCCAAACTACATGTGTTAATATCTAAGCTGTACTGAAACATCTTGTTCTACTGGGAAGTCTGGTGAGCTCTGTCATAGGCAAACTCTTGCTATTATTAACTATTTTTAAGAGACTTTATCTTATAGATATAGTAATATAACAATCCCTCTGTACATTCTACATCTCAGTGAATTCAATTTGACTTTAATCTTGAGCAAAACCCATAGATATTGTTCCATGAGTTGCCATATTTGCTGTACATGTATATTAACCCTCTATGTTTAAATTAGAATTCATTTTTATGGCCTGCTCTTTCGTTTTTTCTGTTAATATACTGATATGTAATTAGATATAAGCATTTTCTCTGGATTCCACCAGAAGATTATCAAGAGTCTCTCATTGGTCTTCTCAATACAGTAATCCAATAAGTTTGAAAACCTCTATTTAGGAAGAACTTTGTTTTGATTTGTATCTAGACATGTGCATTCGTTTTCGTACAAATACGATTTTATCTGAAAATTCAATGGGGGGAGAGGGGGGTTGTATTTGTTTACTAAAATGTAAACAAACGCCCTACAAACGAAATATAAACTAAACGAAAGGGCAAATGCTGAATGCATTACCTTTTCATTTTGTTTTGTTTGTTTAATAGACTCCGTGCTGCAGGGGAATTAACCCCCACAGCACAAAGAAATAACAGTGCGCATGCGCTACCAGTTCCCTCCTTGTAATAAATAATGATTCCAACCCCCCACCCCTGCATTAAAACCTATGGGGGCACTATATCCCCCATATTAATAAAGGGAGTTTAACCCCTTAAGGACACATGACATGTGTGACATGTCATGATTCCCTTTTATTCCAGAAGTTTGGTCCTTAAGGGGTTAAATCCTCCCACATGCCCTTACTCGCAGTATGCCGCTGTCATTTAACACTAAATATAAATCAGTATTGTAACGGAGCTCCCTGTATCCCGGCTGGGTACCTCCGCCAAAGGACCCCTTCCTAGCTGGAACAGGGAACAAACCGCAGCACTTCTGCCCACAGTCACCGTGGCTAGACTGGGGCCCTGGCATCGCTCCTTCTTGGAGACGAATGGGAAATTAGCTCTAGTCCTTACAAGGACTTTCCCCGTTGAATCTCCTGCAAGCTGGAACAGCAGACACAGGAGCAAGTCTATTTTCCCTCCAATAACAGGACGACACACGGTTTTGGAGTGTAAGCAGGAATTTCAGCTTTAATGGTTAAGGTTGGCTTTTATACAATTCCTCAGGCCAGGGGAACACCCCCTGGTCCTGATGGAACACTGAATTACAAAATGTACAAACCAATAAAAACATTGTACAGTGTTTGACACCCCCCTACAGTGTACACAATCCCTCCCCTCTACTTGTGATACAATTAACCAAGACAATGGGCTAACTCAATTAACTCTAAACAGAAAAAACATTCATTTTTACAAACCCCAAAAAGTACCCCAAAATACAACATATCCCCACAAAATCACATCCCCTGATAGCCCCGACCTGGGTGAACATCATATCCAAAACTCACCCAGATCGGTTCAGGGGTTCAGGAATTTCCTGGAAGTCTTATTTTTGCCCCACCATGCACATGGTCCCATGCCCAAAACAGTTCCATACACTCGGCGACAAGACACAGTTGGACAATTTAAGATGGCCGCCGCCACATGTTTGAATCTGTTCCAGTTAAAAGTCTAAGGGGCAGAAACAGTACTTTGAACATGGGTTATCACAGGGCCCATAGTCCCAGGGTAAAAGGCTGGCAGGTAGTCCCCTCCACAAATTTGTGGCAAATTCAGCTAAAAGGGGGAGTTTGCCACAAGTATGGGGGTCACTATGACCCCCATATTGATAAAAGGGAGGTTAAATCCTCCCACATGCCCCTACTCGCAGCATGCCGCGAGTAGGGGCATGTCATCTAAACAAATATAAAACTACTAGTGACTGGGCAGCAATTGCTGCCCGGTCACTAGTGCAATAAGGGGGGACCTGGCACAGGGGAAATCCTGCCGCTTGCCCCTACCTGTGCCAGGTCCACCCATGTAGTGGGGGCATGTTGCCTAAACAGCGAGCCAGTCGCTTCGCGCTGTCATTTCAAACTGGATATAAATCAGTATTTTATATAGAAGTGAAAGAGAGCTACAGTAAGAGTACATGTAACCAAAAGTTTAAAAAAACTATAACAATGTTGCAATATGAAAAAGTAGCTATTTAGATCTAAATAGCTACTTTTTACACGTACTCCTACCATAGCTATAACACTTCTATATAGGATACATTTATATTTAGTTTTAAATGACAGCGAGCAACCAGTGGCTGCTCGCTGTCATAAAACTAAATATAAATCAGTATGAGGGTCACTATGACCCCCATATAAATAAAAGGGAGGTTAAATCCTCCTGCATGCCCCTAGTCGCAGCGGGGCCTGATCGGTGAACAAGGAAGTGCTGCACAGTGTATCTGCCGATTAGTAATAACGAAATTAGCCTCCCCTCAAGGAGCACACTCCGTGTGATAAACATGTGGTGTATCGGGTTTTTATTTTAAGGAAAGTAGTAATTAAACGGTTGGCATGTATTTTTTCTACAACTTCCCATGTATCATCTTCAGAATCATAACCTTTCCAACGGCTTAGGTATTGGAGTTTACCATAATGAAATTGAGAATCCAAGATTTTATAAACTTCATATTAAAGCTCACCATCAACCAGAATTGGATCAGGTGGAATTTGTGTCCTTCTGGAAAATGGATTTGTTAGATGAGGTTTGAAGAGAGAAGCATGGAATACATGATCTAGTTTTACAGAAGGAGGTAATGCTAATTTGACAACAACTCCACTAATGATTTTTTTTCAATGGGGAAAGGACCAATGAATAGGGGGCTCAGTTTTTTTGAGGTTCGATTTGTCTTGAAGTTTTTTGTGGAAAGCCAAATTATTTAGAGGGAATTCTTTATTTTTTGTCAGCAAGTTTCTTTTGATGTAAAGTGGAAGATTCAAGGTTGCTTTTAAGATTTTGAAATAACTCTGTCATTTCTTCAATCTGGAAATTAACAGCTGGATTGGTACTATATACACCATCTATAGGTAAGCAGGTGGGATGGAAGCCATAGTTAGCAAAGAAAGGAGACATTTTGGTACTGGAATGTAAATAATTGTTATAAGCAAATTGAACCAATGATAACCATGTAGTCCAATCATCTTGAAGATGAGTGCAATATCATTGAAAATACTGTTCTAGACATTGATAAACTATTTCTGTTTGCGGATGATATGAAGAATAGAGAAGTCTTTCCAAAATCTTGAAGTGAACTGGGAACCTTGATCTGAAATTTTTTTCAGGTAAGCCATGCAGTCTTATGATATTTGAGGTAAACAATTTGGATAATTCGGATGAGGTGGGAATTTTAGATGTAGGTATAAAATGACATCTTGGTAAAACAATCTACTTTCACGAGAATAGTGGTTTGTTTTTGAGAGACAGGTAAATCGACTATGAAATCCATGGAGATGGATTTCCAAGGACTGTCTAGAATGGGTAAATTCATTAATAACCCATAGGGATGGTGTAAATCTGGTTTTGACTTTTGACAAGTGAAAACATAGGAGGTAACAGTATTGATTAGATTAGGCCACCAGAATTTTCCATTTCTTAGGTCAGTAGTTCTTTGATTTCTAAGTGATCAGCAAGTAGAAGGTCATGGACCATCTCTAAATCTTCTGCCCTCAAGGATGGAGGAACCTATATTTTATCTCCATTGAAATAAATTCCATCTTTTTCTGTAAGATTAGACTTGATAGGAATTTGAAGGTCTTCTTTGGTGACTTGTTTTAATTTATTCATAAATTGAGAGGTAATTACAATAAACTTAGATGAATGAATAATTGTAGAAGGTTCTTGTGGATTGACTTCATGTTGGTACATTCTTGATAGAGAATCAGCTTCTGTTTTATTGAAGACATCCTTGAATTCAGTATATTGTTCATGTATCTTTTTTTCTTTAGTGATTTGAAATATAGGTGAACGAGGAAAACAGGTATATTGGCAAAATTTAGAATTTAACTGAAAAGTGATAGGAGACCATGGAATGCAAGGATGATGTATTTGTAACCAATTCATACCCAGTATGACTGAAAAATAAGGGGATTTAACTATGTCGAAGACTATGAATTCAATGTGGTTGTTATCAGTAGTCATCTTTAGAAGACTGACTTCATTTTTTATAGGACCAGATGAAACAGTGACACCATCAATCACTCTTATAGGGACAAAGGAAATTTTCTTTTTTGTTACAAGGGATGAATCAATGAATACTCCTGCAGCACGGGAGTCAATGATGGTTTCAGTTTGAATCCTTTCTTGGTCCCATTATAAAAAGATAGATATAACACAATGAGGAGCTGGTTTAGGTGATACATTCAATATAGTGGATTTATTAATGTTATTCCTACTATTTGATCGTTTAAGTAAATGACAGGAATGTTGTTGATGCGATACGTGCATAGATTAAGATTTCTTCTTCTTGTTTTCGCTTCAGGGGTTAAAGGACTCCTGAATATACCCAATTCCATGGGTTCAGATGGCTGTATTGTTTTTTCATTAGGACATGGAGGATTCAATGGCCTTTTCCAAATAAATTGATTGACATCAGAAGCATAGGTGGGGCCTGATCAGTGGACCAGGAAGTGCTGCACAGTGTATCTGCCGATCAGTAATTATGACACTAACATCACATCCAACTTTTTTTTTTTATTGGGCCTAGCCCATAGGTTCACTACATAAAACGTGTGGTGACAACGCAATAAAAATACTAACAATCAAATCACATTAGACAACATACAGAGTGTGCTGTAAAGGCTACACAGCCAAATCCACCTTGTTGGTAGCAAGAATCAACAGGATAGGAGAGCACACAAAACATTTAACCACAACCAATTATATTATACACACCCTACATCTATAATGGGCTCAGGGTGACTAAAACATAAGAACAATTTAGGAATCTTTGTAATGTATCCTTCTGCGGCAAGTGATGGTGGCTACCATCACATGTACTTTGTTGAAATTTAGTACAATTGCATACCTCTCACGTATCCCTATTCTGGGCCAAAATGCCTCTGTCCCTCTTTTAGATTCTAATGTCCCTCATTTCTAGGAGCTCAATATTGCTGGTGTGTCTGAGTGTGTAACAGCAATAATACTCATAGTAATGTGTCTTTGAACCACAATAAATTAGTTTACATTTCAGTGTGTATAAATAAGATACAATGTTCTTTTTCTAAATTATATTTTAGTTGCCTAAATTGTTATGAGTAAGCCACCTAAGCTATTCAGAACAGCCATTGCCCTGGCAACACATCCACTCATACCCCTTAAAGTGTCCATTCTCCTGCACTGGCATCGGTCGGCAGTGGGACTTCCCCTCCAATAACGGTCTCGAGACCACCAAGATGGCGGCTCCCCGCGGAGACAAAACCCAACTCCAGCAAGAATCCGCCAACAGCAACGATGAACTGTCTCAGGGACTAACGCTCGTAAGCTGCAGCTCAGAGAAGTTACTCTTAATAAGCAGCACTCTCCCTTGTCCTATGCACAACCCTACTTCAGCAAGTATACCTATAGTGGCTTCTAGCAGATCTAATTGCATTAATGTGTAGCTATAGGGGACTAAGGGGTGAAGCTGTATCTCTCATACCTTACTAACTGCATCCATGTATGTCTATAGGGGCCTAAGGGGTGATGTTATATCTCTCATACCTAAGCATGTACCTAGCTAAACTAAATATACTGCCTGCATGTAACCTTATCTTGCAACTAACTACTAGAAAATGTGCAATGCCTAGCAACTACTATGTGTTATATGAAACGTCTACGTAACCAAAAATGTGCAAGTTACTCTTATGCCACAAATATGTTCACCACTCTACGAATACTGCGCTTGTTAGAGCTGTTGTGGCTGTTCAAGCAATGTTGTAATCTCATATGCACAACAAAAATAAAGAATAAAAAAAAAAAAGTGTCCATTCTCTTTGTCCATTTAAAATGTTAGGAGGTCTGGAGTTGTATTAGCACAGCAGGGCATACATATGATGCTAAGTAATGAAGAATCCTTACTCTTTCACAGGAACAGATAATTTGATAAATAAGAGACAAAACATTGCTGCATACCATAGAGAGAGGAAGTGAGGCAAAACAAGAAGACAACACTCATCTTCCCACCACCACGGATACTACAGAACACAGACAATCAGATTTTACGGGCTACAGTAACTAACAAACAATCTACAGCTAACAATAGGCACTAACAATTATTACAAACATACTTCACTAATGGAGAGAATCACAAAATGTATTTAAGCAACTTGCCTTGTATTGGTTAAGGCAATTTTGAATTCAACATGAAAGTAGGGCATTACGTCAGACATGCAGAAAACTGGGACAAACGTTGTATTTAATATTTACAATTCTAACAGTGTCACCTATTGCTGGAATCTGCTAAACTGCCTTATTATAAATGTTAATGGATGTTGCCCGAGGCATACCTAGAGTCTCTGGCGCCCTTGGTTAGGAGCTGTATCGGCGCACCCCTGCTTTCATGTTTTCTCTTTTAGATCAATTTCAATAATTTTTTATTGTCTGCATTTCCATTAAAGACTATGTTTAGATTATAAAACCCCTTTACGTTTTATTCAATCAAAAACAAATATGGCATACAAGCATAGTACTCAGAAGAGATTTAGGCTAAGGAAATGTGGTATCACATTCAGAAGAAATATAAAACCTTGATGGGACTCATTTTACATTGTTAAAGGTGCTGTTCATGTAGCATAACTCCTGAGGCAAAGGAAAGGTTTTTTAGGCAAAGGAAAAGTTTTTTTACTGTAAGAACAATCAGGATGTGGAATTCTCTGCCTGAAGAAGTGGTTTTATCAGAGTCCATACAGATGTTCAAACAGCTACTAGATGCATACTTGCAAAAACAGAATATTCAAGGATATAATCTTTCAATGTAGGGTAATAACTGCTTGATCCAAGGATAAATCTGACTGCCATTCTGGGGTCAAGAAGGAATTTTTTTCCTAGCTTGTTGCAAAATTGGAAGTGCTTCAAACTGGGTTTTTTTTTTTTGTTTTTTTTTTATGCCTTCTTTTGGATCAACAGCAAAAAACTTATGTGAGGAAGGCTGAACTTGATGGACGCAAGTCTCTTTTCAGCTATGTAACTATGTAATATTAGTGCTCCACCATGTAAAAAGAAACTAATGAAACAGATCAAGCATTATATTTTGTTTCCTGATTCCTCCCTGAATAAAAAATAAATGAATAAAGAGGAATTCAAAGTTCCTGAGATATCTTAGGAACAGAGTCCTGCCAGTCACCCAAAGCCCTCTCCTCTAAATGATAATCACTGCAAGTGAACACCTACAAACCTATCTGCTAGTGCTCATGAAAGAGCAAAGCTCCATATACAGTGCTAGGGTTTGCTCTGATGAATTTGTGTTATCAGCCTCAAATCATAAATATATATTTAAACACACATATTTAGACTTGTGTGATGATGGTGATGTGCCAGAGGAATGCTTGTCACCACATTGTAAGCACAGTACAGACACATCACACCTTATCACAAGCACAACATAGGCACCTCACACCTTATTGCAAGCACAACATGGGCAAATCCCACCTTTTTACAAGCATAACACAGGGACATCACACCATATAAGTACCAGACTGGGGGTAAAAAAACAGCCCCGGAAATAATTGTATACCAGCCTCATAGCATTGCGTCATTGTAAGGAACGCTGGTATTTCAGATACCCGCTCGTTTCCTCCAAAACTGCTACAGGCTTAGTGATTATAGCTCGCTGAGTGATTATAGTCCTTTAACCCCTGAAGAGAAAACAAGAAGAAGAAAGTCCAGGTGTTGATTTGAATGTTCTCCAGAAGAAAAACAGCATTCAAGTATATTCACCAAGCAAATCAGACGTATACCCAAACATCAGCCTAGACTAGACGAAGGGTACAACAGGAATTAATTAATTCAGGCCAACTGGCCGGTTTATATGCAATTCCCCAGGCACGGGGTTTTCAGTGACATATTCCAGGGGCATTCCCCACTGGACCTGAGAGGTGACTATGACAAAGTACATACTGTAAGTACATCTCAGGTCCAAGACACTCCCACATAAAATATGATAATTCTTCCCCTGTGTTTGAGAGATAATGGATTCAAGGATTGTACTAATCTCCAGGCACAAAAAACATACATTTCAACAAAACCTCGAAAGTGTCTCAAAACCCATGGAAACCCCACAGTTATATCCCCTGAGAGCCCCAATCTGGAGGACCAACATATCCAAAAACCACCCAGATCGGTTCAGTGGTTCGGGATTTCCATGGAGGTCATAATTTGACCGACCGCACACAAGATCTTATGCCTAAAACAGTTCCACAGTTTCAGAGGTAGCGGTCGGTCCATTTTTGAAAGTCTAAAAACTGAACAAATTCACGATCGGTTCCCCTGTCTCATGGGTAGCGTTTGTGGGAACAAACCTACCAAATAGTGCTCTCCTGGCTGGTCGGTGAAAAGAAGAAGCAGGCGTTCGCGAAGTTGACCAGCTTTTGGGAAGTCGAGTGTTCGATTTTATTTCCAGACACTCGACGACCAAGTCCTGCTGCCTCTTCTCGTGCAACAAGATGGCCGTAGTGTTCTCCAGCATGTGACGTTCGGCCATGCGAATGGCTGCCACACAGGGAGAGCACTTAATCTGCAGTTTTTTCTTTGTAGTTAATGAAACTAAATGTTAACAAACTAAATATATGGTTTCTTCACAGTCATTATACCCCATGCCATAGCATTATTTCCTTGTTCATAACAGAGGAAACCATGCATTTTAACCCCTTAAGGACACATGACATGTGTGGCATGTCATGATTCCCTTTTATTCCAGAAGCAGTTAAAGAACATTTGAAAAGTGTGTTATTTACAGATAAGATTGTTATATACCCCTGCACAGGGGTAAATGTTTTCTAGCTATATTATGTTTTTTTAAGTAAATAATATAACAGAGAACAGAGCTAGGTAAACATGTCTGTATGATTAATTTAGGTAAAACCGTTAGTCTAAGAGTAGAGGCAAGACATGATAAACAGTACGTTGAAATATTATAATAAAGTCGAGAAGGAATATAGGAAAGGATGCAGCAATGCAGTGTAATGTGCAGCAGTTTCAGGGCTGCTATGTCATGAAGAGGGTAAATAGTTAGTAAGAACGAGGGGAAAATCCTGACCGGAGAAGTGCTCACTAATACAGATTTAGACAGATTTGTGAACAATATTTGAGAGAAATAGGCCTTTTGTGTACATAGAAAAAAGTATTAGATCTTTGAATTCAGCTCATCAAAAATGGGGGCAAAAACAAAAGTGTTGCGTTTATAATTTTGTTCAGTGTATATATGTGGGCATATGTGCCCACTTGCTCAGTACAGTTCAAGTGTTAGCTCCTGGCTTCTCTCTTGGCTTCGTGGGGGACGAAAGAACAGTCCGTGCATGAACATGGTCGGCAGCTCAAAGGCCATGGTCCACGACAGGAGTCCCAGTCCCTGTAGGAAGGTTTCAGTTTTAGACAGTGTAACGGACCGTTTCGCTCATCAGAGGTTAAAAACCATTTAGGCATGTGGCGAAACCGACCTCGCCACGTGTCCTTGGAGGGGGCTGATTGCCCGCCTCTTGCCTTTGGACTATGGACCAGACTTTATGGGAATGTGATACCCCAGATAGCCATACCATGGAGCCTATTCATATAATGAAAGACTATGGGAAAGACTTTAGCTCCATGGCAATTGTACTGTGTGAGTAGGATCTGCGCGCTATTCGGTAGTTTTGGTGCGTGCAGATCCCAGCTATCTGGGGATAGGTGAAATGTCTGTGTGTTATGTGTAAATGTGACTTTATGTATTTTAAAGTGTTTTATGTTGTTTTGCAACCATGTGGTTAATGGAGTCTGCCTTTAGTCCTGGGTAATTGGATTACTTCTCCAATTAACTCCAGGGCAGAAGGGAGGAAACCAGGGTGCATTGTGGGGATGTTTTTCTGCCAGCCAGAAAGGAACAAAAGATACTTTTAGTAACTTTTGAACCCCTGGTCATGCCATTTTTTAATATGTTGTTCCCCTGAATGGATTGATTGTGGATATGTATTTTTATGTGAATGTGATGTATGGTTTTAAAGTTATGAAAGTTGTGTAAAAGTATATTTTACACTGTATGCATAATGGGATTATGTGTCACACTAAGGGGAGGGGATGTGTGGGAGGTAACATCTATGTCATTGGTTCTTTTATGCCTCCCCCTGGGTGTGGCCTGTATGTGTGAGTTGGAAATAAAAGCCAGGCTGGATGAGCCAGTCCAGAGTTCCTGTTTTTACCCTCAAAGTGATGTGTCGTCTCATTATTGGGGGAAGGATTTATTGAATGCTGTTCCAGTTGACTGCTAGGAGTACAAGCCTATTCGTATGGTTCCTATTCAATGGTCTACAGCATTCATATGCTTGGGAGAATTTAAAAGGTTTCTCGGATTCGGTGATTGTGGTGTCTGCCAGAGTGCTTGGAGTCCTCAGGAAGCACTAGGAGCATCCATTAACGGAGGTACCCAGTCGGGGTGCCAGGTGATCCGTTACATTGGTGGCAAGCGGTGGGATGGCGTCCTAGTGCGAGGTAAAGCAGCTCAGAGACACTGTTTGGATTTACAAATTGAGGGCAACGCTAGCACTCGTGCAGCGCCCCTGGGAGCAGACTAGTATGGAAGGTTCTGGCTCTGGAGATGATTGGCTGGCCTTGGTGAGGCAGCGAGTGGCCGAGTATGGGGATGATATACCCATGGAGACATGCCGGGTGATCTAGAACCAGGTCATGGCCGAGCGAAACACAAGGCTGGACCGAGAATTCCGGTTGGCGAAAGAGAGGAAGTATGCTCAGCAGCAGGAGCGTTACAGCAGCCGAGTAGAGGCTGCATCCGAGGAGGTTAGCCGTCTTTCCCTGAGGCGGCGGGAGGAACCCGAAGTGGGGGTCCTCATAGACTGGTCCTGTGAGGAACCACAACAGGCAGGTAGAGATGGGACCAAGGTCTCTCCACCGGGATGCTGGGCAGCCGGCCCAGATCCCCAGCAGCAGCCAGAGTTGCCAGGTGGGGAAGCAGGTGGCCCTTACTCACAAATGTTGAGGGGCCTCACGGATTGGTCCTGGGAAGACCCACAGATGGCAGGTGGAGATGGGACTGCGGTCTCTCTACCGGCCCTACAGGGATGCTGGGCAGTCGGCCCAGATCCCCAGCGGCAGTGTGCGTTACAGGGAGCTGAAGGTGCCGTTCTTGCTCCCCAGCGGCAGTCTACGGTGCAGGGAGAGGAGCCTGTTATCCCCTCTCCCCAGCGGTTGAAGGTGTGTAAGGGAGAGGAGTTTGTTATTCCCTCTCCCCAGCGGCAGCACAGCTCACCAAGGGGAGACAGTAAGCCCCTCACCAGCGCAGATGGGACCGTGGTCTCTGCGCCCTGCCTACAGGGAGTACAGAGGGTCAGCCCTGCTCTCCAGCGGCTGAAAGTGTGTAAGGGAGAGGAGTTTGTTACCCCCTCTCCCCAGCGGCAGCTTAGCACACCAAGGGGAGACAGTAAGCCCCACACCAGTGCAGATGGGACCATGGTCTCTGCGCCCAAGTTACAGGGAGCTGAAGGGGCCGTCCTCCCTCCCCAGCGGCAGTGTGATTTGTTGGGAATTGGGAGCCCAGTCTCCATTCCCCAGCGGCAGAGTATCCAGCAGGGAATGGAGAGTCCAGCCCCCTTTCCCCCACAGCAGGACTCTGTGCTGGGAGGAGAGACAGTCGGTCTCCCTCCGCAGAGACGGGAAGTATGCATGGGAGAGGAGATTGTTACCACCTCTCCCCAGCGGCGGATCATTAATGTACAGGGAATAGAGAGCCCAGTCTCCATTCCCCAGCGGCAGAGTGTTCTAATGGGAGAGGAGCTGGTTACCACCTCTCCCCAGCGGCAGCTTAATGTACCAGGGGGAGACTGTAAGCCCCACACCTGTGCAGATGGGACCGTGGTCTCTGCACTTCCAGCACAGGGGGTAGGGACGGTCGGTCCTGCCCCCCCACAACAGGGCTGTTTAGCCAAAGGGGAGACAGTCTGTCTCCAGCAGCAGAGCTGTGTAACTAAAGGGGAGACAGTCGGTCTCCAGCAGCAGAGTTGTGTAACTCAAGGGGAGACAGTCGGTCTCCAGCAGCAGAGCGGTGTATTTAAAGGGGAGACAGTCTGTCTCCAGCAGCAGAGCTGTGTAACTAAAGGGGAGACAGTCGGTCTCCAGCAGCAGAGCTGTGTAACTCAAGGGGAGACAGTCGGTCTCCAGCAGCAGAGCGGTGTAACTCAAGGGGAGACAGTCGGTCTCCAGCAGCAGAGCGGTGTATTTAAAGGGGAGACAGTCGGTCTCCAGCAACCAGGCTCCAACCAGACTACTCCCGTGGTAGTGCTGGCAACAGGACAGAGTACCGCTGGTCTCTGCCCCCTCAGCAACCTACCAAGGCAGCCTACCAGTCCCCCACACAGCCGTGGTGAGGCACCTGAACCTGGACAAGATTCTCCCTCACCCAGGTGTAGTAACTGTTTATTGTGGGTGGGCTGCTCTGCTGTTTCTGTCTTGTGGGTGGGCTGCTGGACTAACAAGGGCACTGACCGGCAGGAGGTCAAGTACCCTGTTAGTCTGGGGGGTAAAGGGGAGAAGTGTGGCGAAACCGACCTCGCTACGTGTCCTTGGAGGGGGCTGATTGCCCGCCTCTTGCCTTTGGACTATGGACCAGACTTTATGGGAATGTGATACCCCAGATAGCCATACCATGGAGCCTATTCATATAATGAAAGACTATGGGAAAGACTTTAGCTCCATGGCAATTGTACTGTGTGAGTAGGATCTGCGCGCTATTCGGTAGTTTTGGTGCGTGCAGATCCCAGCTATCTGGGGATAGGTGAAATGTCTGTGTGTTATGTGTAAATGTGACTTTATGTATTTTAAAGTGTTTTATGTTGTTTTGCAACCATGTGGTTAATGGAGTCTGCCTTTAGTCCTGGGTAATTGGATTACTTCTCCAATTAACTCCAGGGCAGAAGGGAGGAAACCAGGGTGCATTGTGGGGATGTTTTTCTGCCAGCCAGAAAGGAACAAAAGATACTTTTAGTAACTTTTGAACCCCTGGTCGGATTCATGCCATTTTTTAATATGTTGTTCCCCTGAATGGATTGATTGTGGATATGTATTTTTATGTGAATTTTGATGTATGGTTTTAAAGTTATGAAAGTTGTGTAAAAGTATATTTTACACTGTATGCATAATGGGATTATGTGTCACACTAAGGGGAGGGGATGTGTGGGAGGTAACATCTATGTCATTGGTTCTTTTATGCCTCCCCCTGGGTGTGGCCTGTATGTGTGAGTTGGAAATAAAAGCCAGGCTGGATGAGCCAGTCCAGAGTTCCTGTTTTTACCATCAAAGTGATGTGTCGTCTCATTATTGGGGGAAGGATTTATTGAATGCTGTTCCAGTTGACTGCTAGGAGTACAAGCCTATTCGTATGGTTCCTATTCAATGGTCTACAGCATTCATATGCTTGGGAGAATTTAAAAGGTTTCTCGGATTCGGTGATTGTGGTGTCTGCCAGAGTGCTTGGAGTCCTCAGGAAGCACTAGGAGCATCCATTAACGGAGGTACCCAGTCGGGGTGCCAGGTGTTCCGTTACAAGGCGAAATTCCCCTTTCCAGATGTACAGGCAGCAACTGTTGTACCAATCTCCCGAACTGCAAACTCTACGAATCCAGAGGTTAAAAACCATTTAGGCGATAATCCCCTTCCAGATAGACAAGCAGCTACTGTAATCACCAATCTCCCGAACTGCAAACTGCACGAATTCACCAACTCCCGAACAAGAGACACACGAACACTGGAAGCAGCCGAACAGGAAAAGCCCTATGAACAGCTTACACTCCTGGCAATCGGCATACAATCAAATTCCCCCCAAGAATGAGACGACACTTCACTTTGAGGGCCAAGCAGGAACTCATTTACTGGGGCTACCTGCCCGGCTTTTATGCAGGTCTCCCACCTGGTGGACACTCCCCTAGGGGACCAGATGGGAAACTGGGAAACATATAGGACACTGACCAATCACAGACATACACCTTTAAACAATCCCACAATGCATTACAATCCCTCCTCTCTGGCCTGGAGATAATTGAGAAGTAATCCAATTATCTCCAAGGACAGAGGCAAACTCCATTACACACATGGCAGACAAAAAGACATAAAATTACCTACTGATACATTTAGTACATAAAACATATATATTCTGCATATCCCCAGATAGCTTAGATCTGAGCGCACATTATTACCGAATGGCGCTCAGATCATATACATACAGTTCAATCGCCATGGAGCCAAAGTCTTTCACATAGTTTTTCGTTACTCGAATGGGCTCCATGGCTTAGCTATCTGGGGTAACACATTCACATGTCCAAAGTACCGAATGAGCCGGTGTTCGACTCCATGAGCACGAATAGGAACCAGGGGCGGACAGCTCAGCGGTGTTCGTGCAAATAAGTGTCCGTTTTCAGTTCCATAGTTTGCGTGCTGTACACCGCTGGCCGTTCGGGACTTGTAAAATGGCCGCTGCCACGTGTTCGGCAAACGAACAAAGGTCACCCAGCATTCGTCAATTAAGCTGCGATTAACATCGTTCGGTAGTTCGGTCGGTAGCTGGAATCTACCGAACACCCCGGCAGAAAGGCACGAATAAGCCTTTCTGCAGGGAAAATAAAAGGTTTAACCTGCAGGGCCATAGTCCAAAGGGAGCAGGTGAGCAACCAGGCTCCTCCAGTGGACCGTGGCGAGGTTGGTTTCGCCACAGACAGTGAAGCACATTGAATGGTTGTGCCATTTTTCTCTACTGTCAGGACTCTCTGTAACATCCACCTATATTCTATTCTGGCCTCTGAGTCACTGGACCTAAAGAGTTTCTCTATAATAGCGCATTTCTAGATAAGTCCTGAAAGAAGGTGAGTTGTGCTGATTCAAATCAGAACACGTTTTTTTCCCTGTACCGCTGCTATAATTCGTTTTTTATGGGGCAAGTGTTGGCATCTGACAACAGGTGCTTGCATGGGTTTATAGATACAAAAACAGGCACTTGCATGGGTTTATAGATACAAAAATAGCCCTCTAGTGTAAGCCTTTGTGCCAACATATGAGGTAGCAAAGTGGTAAGAAGGCGTTGCAGGTAATGGGGCAATTTGGTCGGAACAATTGTGTCCGGTATAACCCTGATCTTAATATTTGTTTGGCATCTTCAGTCATTAACAATATCCAGCCTAATCAGCCTAATCAGTAATTGCAAATGCAAGGCCTGTAGCACGGCTTCTTTTAACCCCTGTACTTCCTACTGTACGTCCAAGATATCTTGTTCTGGACTTGGGTGGTTACCATCTAAACTGCAACTCTCATTAAGTCCATGTCCGCCATGGACATCTGCATTAATTCCAACAAGAGGTTCTTTATATCCAGTTTAGTTTTGGATTTTTGGCCCATGGTATTGCTGCATCGCGGTAGCACTGTGGTAATAGTAGGGTACAAACTTGTGTCCTCCGATGTCAGCAATGCAATGTGGCCTCAAGAGTCAATAGAGTGCCACAGGCACTTTCCTGTTTGCAGAAATAAAAAGGGCATATGTCCGCCACTTGTACAGCTTGGCTGGTGAGGTGAGTATTCTGGCTCAAATACAGTGCACTATTTTCTTAGATTGCAATTGATTCATTATCAGGCAGTAGGAGCTCAGGAAAACGGCGTCCATTCAGCTCAGAAGTTAAGCTCTGCCCCCAAAGAGAAATATTGTAAATGCCTGTGCTCTCTCCTGTTAGCGACATCTTGATGCAATTGGAATACTTTCAATAGAAATGTGTCATTCAAGACACAAGATAATGTCATAAATAGGAGACACCACAGACACATTTAAAATATTTTTTTCGCTTAATTCAAGTATTTGCTTTAATTCACAAAGCAAAATGACCTTTCATTCAGCCAAAAGAAAATATTGGTAGCTTGTTTAGTGTATTTGAGTAAACATGTTAATGTTAACAGTGAATTAAGTCCAATGAATGGTGATATATATATATATATATATATATATATATATACACACATAAAAAATGCTACTTACGGGGGGGCGGAGCCTGACTAGCGAGCAGAGAAGACGTGCTCTGTACTAGCTCCTGTTCATCAAGCAAAAAAAACAGTGAATAAATCGGCCTAACGTGCTCTCACCCTCCTTATTTTTTTCTAGTCCCAACCAGCCTTTAGGAGAGCCAGTGTGGGTCCTCTCACTGGAATCCAGTGGGGATCTTCTCCCTGGGGTCCAGTGGAGATTTTCTCCTTGGGGTCCAGTAGGGAATAAATCTTCAACGTCCTCTCTGCTCCTTCACACGTCCTATGTAGTGATGCCGGGGTCAGAGTGACATCATATTCCGGATCCTGGCATTACTACAGAGGGTGCGCCCCCAGTGGGGGCTGGTTTTGCTAGGCCATATGTATGCCCCTGGATGTTGCTGCTCCAACAGGTGTACTTTTGAGCAAGCAGAATTTGGCTTTCTATCTTAACAAAGTTAAGTTAACAAAAACATTTTGATTCCAGTAGTTGTTCAGCTTGTGCATTCATTGTCATGTTGTTTTTCATTGGTGAATAATCTAGTATTCAAGTGCATCTTCATTATGTGAGAAAATGTCCACTACAATGCCTTTCAAAAATAAATACATTCTTTAAGAAAATGTTCATTTCCAATTTACAGCAGACATTTAATTGGCTCATTCTCTTCGTCTGGATGGTTAGTAACAAGACTCAAGAGATAGAGCTCCTATGGCTATATGTTTTTTTACATTCAAACAGGGAGTCAGACGTTTTCACAAACATCTTGACAAAGTCGTGACATGACGTTACAATGCTTCCTTCTCAGCTTGTGTTTTGGTTAAAGTTTCGTTTTTATCTCTACTTTTATTCTATGAACTTTGTTTACATTTATAAAATGTTCATCAAAAGGCTTCTTTATTTTATATAATGTTACATTATTTACACTTTTGTTTTTCATGACTTGTTTATGTTTCTGTTTGTGATAAACTTGTCTCATGCCAATTAAAATGATAAAACTATTCTCTGCCAAGTGGGTAGGCTGCATCCCTCTGTAGTTAAAGGGTTATTTAACCACCATGACCACTACTGCATTTATAAATTCTTTATTTTTATTATGTGGAATGCTTCCACACATTTTGGTCATGCAGAAATATTTCAGACATCGCATTAAGTAATACAGCTGATTTAGCATAGAAACAGGCACTTGACATAAATACTACATTCAAGATAAGCAAATAAGAATAAAACAAAACAAAAAACAAAAACAGAGCTCTTACAGAGCTTTGTGGTCTCCTTTCACCCCCAATACTCCAGCCACCTTGTTTGCAAATTCCGTAGAGCTTCTGGGCCCACTGACTCTGGCGCCCCTCGCAACCTGATGTTTCTCCGACGGTGCTGCGCTTCAAGAGAAGTGACTGTGCGGGTATGACGCTGGACTTGTATTGAGAGTGTTACCACCTGGGATCGGGTCTCTGTAAGTTGAACCTCCCGTTCTCCCTCACGGGTTTACACCTCTCGGATCCGTCGGGTTAGACTACCAATCTCTGATTGTACGCCAGCTAGGTCCGCTTTTCAGACTGCCCGGAGGTCAGGCAGGAGCTTCTTAATATCCCCTTTCGCTGATGGAGATGTGTCAGTGTCAGACTCTGTTCTCCGGTATACTCCGCTTGGAGCTTTCGAGTCGGTAGAGCTCTGCTCCTCCTGTGAGTCCTCCGACTCGATGGAGCCTCGTGGTCTCCCGTGCGCCATCTTAGTTAGGGCCTGTTGTTGTGGTCTTTCAAAAGACCTGTGTGTGTCAGATAGGAGGGAGCCCTCCGCCTGGGCCAGTTTCTTGTGTTTTCGCCCCATCTTTCGGGGGGTGGTTAAGAACGTTGATAATGCAGGTAAATCTAACAATTTCCGTGGCAGTCGATTTGTGTATAATAGAGCGGGAGCTCTTCTTAGGGACGTCTGATCCATTGCACAGCTAGCGACGCTCCCCCCACTACTGCTTTTAGAAGTGGTCATGGTGGTAGAAATTTTATATGCAGTGTTTATGAATGAAACACTGCACATCCAGAGACATTTGCACTTTTATGCCGAGAGCTAGTTGCAGGTGACTTAGGCAGAACTCTATTATGGGCAGCCCAATATCAATTCTTTTTTTTTGACAATCTTTTTTTTCTTATTTTCTCATTTAAGTAGTCGTACAAGATACTGTGCTTATTAGTTACAAAGCCAATTGGTCAAAATGTTATGGTAAAACGTTGGCACAAATAACTTCCCATTTGTACATTTGGAGACATGCCTGGCTAACATTGTTTAAGTGCTATGCTATTTACACATTGTGTAGCTGGTCATTATCACTAGCTTCGGAGCTTGCCACTTTATCCTGCACCGCTGATTTTGAAATATTATTGCAACTTTGTTTAAGTGTCGTAGCCTGTTTTGTGAGATTGCTGAGCAACAGGCTTGTTAGCTAGTCATCTACCCATCTTCTGTGTGGCCCTATTGTGCGCTACTGCAATATGGGGTTACCTCCTGTTACAATGTGTTTCTCGGGGCCCATAGGTGTGTATTAATGCTTCCCCTATGCTCAGGTCTTATATTGTAGGATAATCCCTGGTCGTGGGATAGGGGCGAGTTGTCTCTCTTGGTCGTGGCTGTCTGTTCCTGTCTTCTATGCCAGGGGTACCTTCTTTCGCGTCTATGTCCTGTTTAGATCTTCCAATTCTGTCTTATCGGTTGTGTGGGCTATCGGATCCATTTTGCCTCCCATCACCAGCCTGTAGGTCTCCCTTGTAGTGTTAGTGTGTTTTGGGTTGACCGCTAAATAGTTTGTTTCGTGTTTCGGAAACCCTTGGTCTTTCCCTCGGCCCCCTCTCCCGTGCAGGCTCTGTCCACCCGGTTCATCGTATATGGGGGGAGAAGGACAGAGAGGAGGGGGAAGAGGGGATATAGGAGAGAGGAGAAGGAGAGAGAGACAAAAAAAAATGGAATGGCGGGCCATTTTTCCGTGTTCAGTTTCATGTTGGATATCCGCCCATATTCTGCAAAAGCTCTCAGTAAGTTCGGCAGGGAGACCAGGGGGTTGCTGACGAAGAAAAACATATCATCGGCATAGGCAGCCACCTTATGGAACGTTCCCTGCAGTGCGAATCCCTCTATTCCCCCGTCCCATCTGACTACACCCAGGAATGGTTCCAGGGAGAAGGCAAACAGGAGACGGGAGAGCGGGCAGCCCTGCTTCGTGCCATTATGTATGTGGATTGGCGTGGAGAGGGCCCCATTGACCCGTATTTTGGCCGTAGGGATCGTATATAGTGAAGATATCTATGTCCTCATTTGGGGGCCAAAACCCATCGCCAATAGCGTTGCCATCAGATATCGCCAGTCTACTCTATCGAATGCTTTTTCTGCGTCGGGGGAGAGCAATATGAGCTTCTGGGCCTTACTTGTGGCCACGTGGATGACATTGAGGGCGCGGATGGTGTTTTCTCTCGCTTCCCTTCCCGGTATAAAGCCCACTTGATCCGAGTCCAGCAACTCCGGGAGGACCCCACCGACTCGTGTAGCCAGAACCTTCATAAAGAGCTTCAGGTCAGCGTTCAGTAACGATATCGGTCTATAACTAGTGCAATTAGCTTTGCCTTCTTTGGGTAGTACTGCTATTGTTGCCATGAGAAAGTCTCTTGGGAACGTTCCCCCTTTCAGGAGGGAGTTAAGGCCTGCTAATAGTTTGGGGAGCAGCACCTCTCCGAATTCCTTTATGTATTTGATGGGCAGTCCGTCCGGGCCCAGAGCCTTATGGAGTTTAGCGCCCTTCAACGCCACCTGAAGCTCCTCCATCAAGATGGGAGCCTCTAGTGCTTCTGCTGTGTCTCGGCTCAGCGTTTTAGTAACGTGTTCTTGGAGATATTCCGTAATTTGTCGCTCTCTGCGGTGGATTGACTCAGGAGAGGTCTCCGTGGGCAGATTGTAAAGGGCGTGGTAGTATTTCCGGAATGATTCAGTAATTTTATCCGGGAGTTGGGTTACCGTCTGTTCCCTAGTTTTAAGTTTGGAGATGTGGCACATACGTCGCTTCTTCTGAAGCATGCGAACCCAGAGCCGGCCGCATTTATTTGAATATTCATAGAAAAATCGGTGAGACTTTCGTATAGTATGTTGGAGCTTTTGGTGTAGGATATCGCGAAGAGCCTTCCTAGCTTCCAGCAGAGATGCATAGTCATCGTCCGTTTGCGTGGACTTATGAGCCGCCTCTAGTTCCGAGATTCGTCGGGTGAGCTGCTCCATATGCCGTCGATGCTTCTTCTTACGTTGGGTACACAGTTTAATGAGGTGCCCCCGCACTACGCACTTATGTGCCTCCCACAATGTCAGGGCCAGCATATCTTGGTCCTCATTTTCGTCAAAGAAAGTGGTCAGTAACGAACGGATTCCCACGACAGTTGGGGCGTCCGCTAGGACCGACTCATTCATCCTCCAATGGTGTTCCCTGGGTCAATGCAGGGGGGAGTCTATGGTCATTAGTATGTGGTGGTGGTCAGACCATCCAAGCGGTCTAATCTTGGCCGACACGAGCAAGGACAGGGATTCCTGGGCCATAAGGATATAGTCCAGTCTGCTGTATCGTTTGTGGGCTGTGGAGTAGTAGGTATAATCCCTGTCGCTCGGGTGAAGAGCTCTCCAGCAGTCCACCAGGCCCGCACCACGCAGGGTCTCTTTGATGTCTTGCAAACTATGTCGTGGGAGGGAGCTAACTCCCCTAGAGGTGTCCACTCACGGCTCTAGTGCGACATTCAGGTCTCCCGCTACCAGTAGTAATCCTTCTCGGAATTGTTCGAGTTTAAGCAGCGTTTTCTTGAGGAATCTATGCTGTCGGGCGTTGGGGGCGTATATGCTTGCTAGTGTGTATGTAGTACCTGTGATGGAGCCTTTAATAAAGAGAAAGCGTCCCATGGTATCGGCCAATTGCCCCATGCATTCAAATGGCACCGTGTTCGCTATCAGTATTGTGACCCCGGATCTCTTGGCAGTCGGGCGGCTTGCGAAGAATCCCTGGGGGTACCTCGAGTCTCTCAGTTGTGATCTCGCATCCCCCCTGAGATGGGTTTCTTGCAGGATCGCAACTGATGCCCTTTCCGCCCACAGGGAGCAAGGCAGTTGAGATCTCCGTTCAGGCGTGTTGAGGCCTCTACATTGTTCGACCAGAGCCGGAGAGGCACCGAGGCAAATCCAGATCCCACGGCCGGTGGCCAGTGGGGCGGAAGGGGTGGCGGGGCGGTTATCCCTGGGAGAGAGAAAGAAAGAGAGAGAGAAAAAAAAAGGGGGGTGTCCCTATATATAGGGTTTAAGTAGGATCCCACTTATGGGGTCCGCTATGACTTGACACCTGTGGCTGGGGCGTTGTGCGGTATACTCTGTGGAGAGCAACTACCTGCCTCCTCACCAGTGCAAAATAGGCGTCCATCAGGGGGTATTGGGCCTAGACCGCACCTGCACAGGACCAGGCGCAGGGATTGAGCAGTCCACCTGTTTGTAGATCCCAGGTGTAGTGTATGGTCCCACGTTAAAGTGTATCCGTATCTCGGAGGTTTGTGTGTGATTTTTATGTTCCACATCCCCCGTCCCCCAGGCCGGGGCGGCTATGGTGATACCGGAGGCAAAGAGAGTCCTGGAACTGTGTAGTAGTCTGACGCGTCAATTGTGATGGCAGTTGTGGCGTTTCGTCTGTCGTCAACCGAGTGGGCTGGGAGCTCTGCGGGGTGGGCAGTTATTCTCATCTGGGCCAAGATCAGGGCTCCCTAGAGGTTAGCTCTGCTTATATATATATATAGATATATATATTGATATTTTTTATTATTTTTGTTTTATCTTATTTTTTTTTATTTTTTTTTCCTTTTCCCTCTCTTTCCCTCCCCCCCCTCTAACCACCCCTCCTTCGCTACCCCTCCCGCCCATTCCCTCCTTCCCCCTTTTCCCCCCCTTTCAGGCTATTACCCCCTGAAATGGCTACTGGGCCCGTGTGGTCCCTCAGTTTTGGGTGAAGACCCTAACCCTGACGTCTCCATTCCCTACGCTACCCCCAATTTGCGTTTGACTCCATTTCTCTGCGTCCCTAGGGGTTGGAACAAGTACCCATGCCAATGGTGAACACCTTACATCAATTCACTACATTTCAGCATCCTCCCCCAGCACATTAGTACCCATCTCCCCGTCCCGTATTCCTCCCTCCCAAGGTGGTCCCCCCCATGTGGTGTCCTCCAATGACGATGCAGCCGTCGAAACCGCAGCCTGTGTCATGCTGGCGGTTCTGTCATCAGTCGCTGATTCTCGTAGCCCTGTGAGGGGTTAGTTAGGCACTGTTTGGCACCAAATCCCCTTTGCTAGTATGAGCTTAGGCGGCAGGCCTGGACATGCACCTCCGAGCTGGGCCTGAGCTGCATATCCAAGGCTTTAGCCTGTTCCCTTCCCCACCTCACTGTAAGAAACCACCTGGTGTGGTATCTCCGTGTGTTCCTGGCCCTTGATCATTACCCCGTCAGCGTTGATACCCCTGTGACCTTAAGCTCCGGGGGTAGGTAACTGCGCGTGGGTGCTTTGCGGCTTCGAGTGCCGGGGTTTGAGCCTCAGACTGTGCACGTTTAGTTCCATCCCTTATGCTCCCTTTCCCATGTCCCACCCCAAGTGTCCTGATTATGCCCGTGGAGCCCTCCCTTCCCCAATATGAGAATGCGTCCCGTATGTCCCCTGTGTATGGTAACTCACCGGTTACCCCTCGATCCGACATGGTTGCGTGCGGTGCTATTCTTCCGGCCATCCGGCCCACCTCGCCTGCGTGGCGGCGCACTCCCTCTGGCTGGGGTGTCAGTGCCTCTCAGCGGAGCCAGGGGATCCCATCTTGTAGCAATCGCCTCTTCTAGGATCCAATTCCGGATCCAGAATCACGACAGGTGGAGGGTTCTCAGGAGCCCGGGTATCTCTTCAGGCCAACGTGCTGTCACCCACGAGTTACCATGTTTAGCTTGTATGCTGAACGGAAATCCCCAGCGGTATGGGATCCTCCGCTCTCTCAGGGTGCTGGTCACTGGGTGTAGTGCTCGCCTGGCGTTGAGTGTCAAGCCAGAGAGGTCCTGAAATAGAGTCACCTCTGTGCCGCGGAACAGGGTGGAGGGCGTCCCTCTTGCGGCGGCCATGATTTTTTTCCTTTAGGCTGAAGAGGTGGAAACAGCAGATCACATCCCTGGGGTTACCATCTTGTCTCGGCGGCCCCATTGCTCTGTGCGCGCGTTCAAGCCTGATGTCCTCAGGTGCTTCTGCTCCCAAAATCTGTTTAAATAGGGCAGCCAGCGTGGTCTGTATGGGATCTGTGTCTCCCTCAGGCAGGCCTCGTATGCGAATATTGTGATGGCGGCTCCTATTTTCTAAATCCTCCACTTGCCTGTGGAGGGTAATCAGCATATTGCCCTGTCTGGTCACCACTATCTCTGTCGCCCTGTGCTGCTGCTCGCTGTCTTGGGCCGCCGCCTCCACTTCCTCCACCCTCTGCTCCAACACGGTAAGGTCAGAGCGCAGGCCCGCCATTTCTTCTCTGAAGGCTGCGTGCAGTTCTTGAACTAGGGTGCCCCTGTCTGCTTTAGACATCATTTGCTGGGATATCCAGGTGAGCTCTGTTCTAATGTGTGAGAGGGCCCCTGCATTGTCACCTCCTGATAGGGAGTCCCCCAGTGCTCTCCGATCCTGGAGAGGCCGGCGCCATCTTGTCGGCAGGGAGGGAGCCTCTCAGCTCCACCGGCGTTGCGAGGAAATCATCCATCGGGCCCGTATTCCGCCGTCGGGAATTTGTTGGCTGCGTACCCGGTACTGACAGCTTCTTGTTCCGGACCATTGCGCTCCGAGTATGGGCTGATTAGTGTTTATTTTCTCGGCCTGGGGTGCGGAGCTCCTTTACCGTCCGTCCTGCACCATGCTCATCCAGGCCACGCCCCCCCATGTCAATTCTATGCAACAATTATGTCTGTTGACAGCGCGTACTGTGCGCTTGCGATAGCCATTCCCTGCTTCTCCCCTTTCAGGCAGTTTTGGGAGTGTTGTGCAGGGGAAATCTATATCTCCTCTCCCTCTCTTCACTCATTCTCTCCAGTGATAGTCATATATATTTATTTTTTTAATGATCCACTCCCTCCCCTGTCCACCACCATTCCCTCCTCTTGCCCGTTCAGAGTGCACTCATGCACTCTGAGCCGGTAAAATTGTCCTATCCAATGCATCTCTATGAAAATCAATTATTTGGGTTGCACAAAGGAGGCAGTGATATAAGATGGGGCATGGAAATCAGCTTCACATGGCTCTAGATTTTACATAAGTTTTTGCTAAAATTTTTACTTCAGAATGTGGGGAGGGGAGGGGGTGGCACGACAAAATTAGCAATGCAAAATAGGGCACTTTGAATTAAAAAAAAAATATATATATATATATATATATATATACTAAAAAGGATCGGAGTAACCAATTAACGTAATGGAACTCTTACATAGAACATTGCAGTACACCTCCTTGTGTATGTGAAACATTCAGACTTGAGAACAAAGGGATTTAACCGCATGACATATCTTGCCCTATACAGTATAAAGTATAGCAATAAGGAATATGTTTACTGAGAGGTAGTGTCAAGGATCAGCTTGTCTTGATGCAGGGAAGAAGCCATGCACTTTTGTGCTCAATTCTAGTTATCTACATAATTACAGAGTACTATAATGTGCTTCCATAACATATTGCTTACAGTCTATATCAAGGGTCAACAAGCTATGGCACAAATGCCAGTGCCATGCATGGCACTCGAGGTGCCTTTGCATGGATCTCAAGACTGCCAGAGGCAAATAGACTCTGACCTATCCCAGTGGAACTTCTGATATCTGCAAACTAAGCAGTGATTGCAGGTGATGAGAGACAATTAGAGCACTTGTGAATAGGAATCCGCACTGGAGTAAAGCAGCCCGCATCAGCTATCACAGCTTCTGCCCTTGACCTGTACCTGCCCAGCTCTATCCCCACAGGAACCCAGGGAAGCCACACACACTGCTAGATAGACACAGAGCTGCAGAGGAAGCCTCACTCTCAAATAAATAATACAAACAGCCCCAGCGCTGGCCTGTGCATAGGTTCCAGTGGCCCCTGTACCTTTAACAAATCTGCTGTAAGGGGCCCAGGTCACATATGCATAAAGCTATAGCGATTATAGTGATAATGTCCTGGGCCTTGGCTAAAGAAGAGGGAGCCCAGAGATCTAATCTTTACCTCCAGGAGCAGCAGCAGGTACTGTCCTCTCCTCTCGCAAACTGCGAGAGCATTGCCACGGGTTACCATGGTAACGCTTTGCGCGGCACGCTATGCATGCCAGAGCATTGCTTTGGCAACCCACAGCCATTGACTACACACACTGCATACAATATAAAAACAGACACTGCATCCACTACACAAAAACACACTCTGCATACAGTATACACATACACAATGCATTCACTACACACACTGCATCCACCAAATACACAATCACAGACACTGCATTCACTATACACACTGCATAACATAATGGATGTGGGTGTGTTTTGGTGGGAGTGTTTTTAGTGGGGAGGGGAGCAGCATATCATCCTTGGACCCAGACCGCACAATGTCTTGGGCCAGCCCTGAACAGCCCTCACACAGCACACACAGTCCCCACATACACAAAACACCTGACAACCAAATACACAGTGGCTATATGATCCCTCCATTCACACAACACTTTATATGTTCCTTACAATTATGTGCACATAGTAGGAAATGGAATACACAAACTCTAGGGAAATGTTGTGAGTTGTCCTGATGATTACTTATATTAAAGGGAAACTCCAGTGCCAGGATAACGATCCGTTTTCCTGGCACTGGAGGGTCCCTCTCCCTCCCACCCACCAATTCCCGGTTACTGAAGGGGTGAAAACCCCTTCAGTGAGTTACCTGAGGCAGCGGCGATGTCCCTCGCCGCTGTCTCCTCCTCCGCGACGCTCCTCCTTGTGATTGCGTCGGCCGGTGGGCGAGACTGATCTCGCCCAGCGGCCGAGTAGACCTAATGCGCATGCGCGGAAATGCCGCGCATGCGCATTACGTCTCCCCATAGGAAAGCATTGAAAAATAATTTCAATGCTTTCCTATGGGGTTTTGAGCGACGCTGGAGGTCCTCACGCAGCGTGAGGACGTCCAGCGACGCTCTAGCACAGGTTTCCTGTGCTAGAAACCAGGAAGTGACCTCTAGTGGTTGTCTAGTAGACAGCCACTAGAAGTGGAGTTAACCCTGCAATGTAATTATTGCAGTTTATGAAAAACTGCAATAATTACACTTGTAGGGTTAAGAGTAGTGGGAGTTGGCACCCAGACCACTCCAATGAGCAGAAGTGGTCTGGGTGCCTGGAGTGTCCCTTTAATATACAGATGTGTATGCAATTTGCAGGTGCAGGTTTGTTAATAAATGTTTGTGTATATGCATTGTGTGTATTAAATGAGGAGTAGGTGATGAATGTGACCGTGTTGAAAGGTGAATGTTGGTTGTCATTGTCGAAATGAATTTGCACTGTCAGTGGCTCTGTCTGCATCACTATGTTAACAAGCTAGTTGAGTGAATGGCTATAATAAGAATCCACCAGAGGTTCAGAACACGTACATACGCTTTCAAAATTAGACTCCTCGATGCAATGGAACATCTGCAGTATCGAATTGAGTCCGATTAGGTCTCCCTACTTGTCCACTGCAGAGCAATCACTAGGTGCAGAGGATTATCAGCATTGAGCTGTGCAAAGTGCCCAGCTATGATCACTGTAAGGGGGATTTAAAGGGACACTATAGGCACCCAGACCACTTCAATTTAATGAAGTTGTCTGGGTACCAGGTCCCTCAGGTTTTAACCCTTCAGATGTAAACATAGCAGCTTCAGAGAAACTTCTATGTTTACATTGCATGCTATGTCTTCCTGACAGCCGCTAAAGGCGCTTCTGCGACGCTGGATGCGAAATTACATTGGTATACGTGAGATTTAAAAAAATACACAGCAGTTATATAATAAATAAAACTCATAATAAGACAAGTGAGAGTCCTCGTAGCATCCACACTTGGTAATGACATACATTTATTGAGTAATTTGAATGTTGAGCTACTAAAATGCACCAAAAAATGCCATAGACCTATCTTCACGTTGACATTTTTTTAAAAGCTGTAATGGGCAGGTCACTAATATCATTCTGGAATATAGCTGAGCATAATTTAGTAATTTTTATTACAGTAGCTTACATCTACAATGCCCCAAAATGAAAATAGGCTTAGCACACATCAGGTTTATCAAATACACATTAAAAAAAAAAAAATACAACTCAACTACAATTTTAAACAGAGATTGCAAGTTAAATGGCTACATAAGAAGTAAAACTGTCTATAATATGTATTGTTGCAATAAATGAGAAAAAAAAAAAAAATATGGTTGAACACACACATAGCAAAAATGCCAAAACTGTTTGTGTCCTGAAGCTGTGTCACTAAGGAGTTAATCAACACTGTGCCCCATAAGTGTCTTGAAGATATGATCAGTTCTACCGTTGGCAATGTGTGTTCAATACTGTGTTTCATTTTTATATTTTTTCTTTGCTCAATAAACACATTTTTTAGGTGTAAATTTGGACTAAATCGGTGTTTGGGGGCTTGATATTTTTCTAAATGTATTTTGATTTTCACTTCGTACGTGTCTGGTTTGAATGATCTCTTTAGAGAAAATCAGAGTGCAATTGGAAAAGGCAGGAATATTGTATTCTAGCATCGACCCAGACATAATAACCTAAAGACAATAAACTGCACTTTTGCTCCCTCCAATTCGCAGTCTTGCAGAGATTCGATGAAATGTAATACTTACGGAGAATGGAGAAAGAAAAACAATGTTTATTTTTAAATGCAAGGTATGGATTCAGACACCAGGTACAAATCATCTGAGATATTTTTAATAACACAAAATATTTTAAAATGGTTATTACAAAGAGCATTGTTCTGTATTGTAGACATTTGTGAACATTGTCTATTATTATTATTATTATTATTATTATTATTATTATTATTGCCATTTATATAGCGCCAACAGATTCCGTAGCGCTTTACAATATTATGAGAGGGGATTTAACTTTAAATAGTTACTATGTCTTATATATGTAGTTGTTCTGCAATGTTATTGTTCTATTTGTGCTATGTATCACTGTTACATTAAATATTATGTTGTTTTAATTATATGGTAAATTAAAATAAAATCAGAATATTTAATAATTCATTTTTTTTATTATTATTGCTTGGATTTAGTTTATACAAACAAAAAAAATATTTTTCACACAGTGTGCAGTCACTGATTAAATAGTTGTAATAGATAGGTAGTTCTTTACAGAACATCTCTTCCCTTTGCAATTCAAAACTGATGCATGTCTAAAGTGTGTGTGAATACCCTAGTGCAGTAGGTAGTTGAAACAATAGCTTAGTTATTAACTGTGGTTATTTTGTTCTGGTTCTGTTGGTGTTTATGTGGGATGGAAGACATATATTGAGAGATGTAATCCATTTTGACAAGGGAGATTCAAAGAGAAGGAGGCAGCTACACATTCTCACATGTGGGCAAGGCTCCAGTCAATGACTGGCCAGAGATTTCTCAGCCCCTTTAAAAAAAAAGAGAGAGAGAAAGAGAGAGAGAGAGAGACGACTGAAATAGATCTCCCCAGCTTTAGTTTAGCTGGCTTGTAGAGCGTGCACAAGCAGCTAAGAAACATTGTCACAGTGTTCACAAGCCACTGTGCAGAATACACAGTATCTTCAGTCTGTGCATTCTATAACAAGAGGGAACAGCTGAAGACAAGAGTTATAACTGAAAACATGCATTTCTCTGAAAGTGCAGGCAGTCCAGGGAAAGAAGCCACTTTTGCTAACAGTAGCAGTAGGATACAGAATGGAGTAACATCTCCCACGTTCTACCCCTCGGATCTTCTCAATGCAAGCCATGATCCTACCCGCAGCAACAGCTCTGATCTCCTCAACAGAAACGAAGAGTTGGCCAAGATTGAAGTAGCTGTGCTAGCCATTATCTTTGTGGCTGCTGTCCTGGGCAACTGCAGTGTCTTGATGGGTCTCTACAAGTCAAAGAAGAAGATGTCCAGGATGCACCTATTCATCAAGCACCTAAGTTTGGCGGACTTAGTGGTGGCTTTCTTTCAGGTTCTTCCTCAGCTCTGCTGGGAGGTCACCTACCGTTTTCACGGTCCGGACTTTTTGTGCCGCATTGTGAAGCACCTACAGGTTTTTGGGATGTTTGCCTCAGCTTACATGCTAGTGGTGATGACCATTGACCGCTACATAGCTATTTGCCACCCTCTGAAGACCCTCCAGCAGCCCACCAAGAGGTCCTACGTGATGATAACCACTTCTTGGCTCTTGAGTTTTTTCCTCAGCACGGCTCAATACTTTATCTTCTCCCTCCAAGAGGTGGAAGTTGGATCACAGGTATATGACTGCTGGGGAGACTTCGTCAAGCCTTGGGGTCTCAGAGCATATATTACCTGGATCACCATAGGTATCTTCATATTGCCAGTCATCATCCTGGTGACCTGCTATGGATTTATCTGCTACAACATCTGGAGCAACATCAAGTGCAAGACCAAGAAAGAGGAGAGGGAAGGGAGAAGGAGTAATGGTCTCCTCTCCACCTCAGTGAGTAGTGTGAGAACTATCTCCAGGGCCAAGATCAGGACTGTAAAGATGACCTTTGTCATTGTGACAGCCTATATCATTTGCTGGGCACCTTACTTCGCCATCCAAATGTGGTCTGTTTGGGACGAGCACTCAGAATGGATAGGTAAATAGACTTTATCATTATTTCACAAATATAATGCTGAATGATGCTATTCAAGGCTAAAATGATCCGTGAGCAGGAGTTTAATAAAATATATGTCTATATGCGTGTGTGTGTGTATGTATATACATGCACACACACACACATACAAAAAATATATATATATAGCAACACTATTGGATAGCAATAGATTTATTAATTGAGCTATTGGTGAACATGCCAGAAAGTCTGTGTAATGTTTTTAAGCTGTAGGATCTCATTTTGACAACCCAAACTACAGGCTCTAAGCCATTATATTGTTATTGGCAAAACTATAGATTTCAGTCCATAAATTAGTTCACTAGTTGGATGAACTCTTAACATTTTTGCAATCACATTAAAGCCTCAGCAATGTGTGCCATGTGTATTTTGTCATGGTGGGTTATATACCATTATTATATTCAGCTGTGTGTAACTTTGCCTTTTATTCACTAAGCAAAGACTTGGAGGGTGACTGAATTCTTTAAGTCTGTTCTAACATCGCATAACTCGCTGTTTAGTGAATAGACCAATCCAACGCGTATACCGTGTCTATGTCCTCTGTTATGACATTATGTATGTACTTTGCCGTGTTGTTGTTGTTGTTTTTTTTGTTAGCTTAGTATCAGACCGGTAACATAGTAACGGTTTAAAATACTTGGGATGGTTGCACAACTAATTCGCATACAGCAGCACAGTACTGTATATCGATTTCTGCTTAGCACGTTCATTTCTATTCTACACATTCTCATTAGCAGTGTTTCCTTATAAATACCACTGCATGTCATTTTTTTTGTGGAGATTATTTTTTTTATTTTATTTTAAGATGATTAAAACAAAAAGGTGCACAATAGGTAGATCCCCAGATGTTTTAAAACTACAACTCCCATGATACTTTGAAAATAAAAGCATGCAAAGCATCATGGACGTTGTAGTTATACAACATCTGGGAATCTACCTATTGGGCACCTCTGCCCTTGAACTACAACTTCTATGATGCTTTGCCAGCCAGTTTTACCACTGCAGTCAGTGGACCTTATGGTCCTTAGTACTATATTGTTTAATTTGAAATTGAAAACTTGAATAATTATTTTTTCCAATTTAAAAGGCATAACATGAAGCAAATGAAATGGAAGATGTAGCTCATTGTTTATATCAAGAAGTTGAACATTTCATGATATTAACATGTTTATGGCACAGAGGCTACCTTGATTCTATTACTTATTATAGAGACAGCCAGATACCAAAATGGTTTATAATAAAACAATAGACTGGCTTTATTGCAATGATAAGAGCATAGGGCACATCAAAAAGAGAAATATGTAATAATTTGAAAAAGTCTGTGTGCAGCTGCATTAACATTTTGAACTATGACAATTTTAGCTGGAAGAAATAGAGTTTTTTTCTGTCTGTTTGCTGAATGATTTAACTAATGGATTGCCTCTCCATGCCTTGTTTATCATCCTGATAATTGAAATTCTGAACAAGCAACAGAAAAAAAAAATGTTTCTTAATGCACTGTGTTTCAATGACCTCAGTAGAAACCTCACACATAGAAATGGGGAGAGAAACAGTTTATATCCCAGTACCACCTCTGCTGGGAGGCTACTCCATGCATTCACCACCACCTGTAACACGAACATTAAAGGGGGTCTGTCTCTTCCCAGGATATTTCATATTATGTTTACATATCTCTACTTTTTACAAATATGTATTTGCAATGTATGAAAAATAAAATTAAATGTAAAAATCAGCATCTCTTAATCCTACAACTGGATGTCTACCTGTCAGTCATTGTTATAACCTCTGTCACTTGCCTGACAGCCAGCATAGTGAAAGTATAGATTGTAAGATTGTTTGAGTAGGATTATTTTTTTTTTACCTGTAAATATCCCCTTCCTATAATAATAAAGCTCTGCGGAATATGTTGGCGCTATACATATGCTAATAATAATAGTAATAATATAAGAACAATGGAGCGATGTTTCTATCACTCTTCTTCATTTGGAATGTCTGCCCTGGATTTGTCTTAACTGCATCACAATGTAATTAGCATTTTTTTTTTTCATATAATTTTTTCTTTCTTTAAAAAAAAAAAAAAAAAAAAAACAGAGCTTCACATGAAAAATGGCTAACACAACTTATAGGTGATTTTGTTCAATGGTGTAAATTCAAGAAAAGTGTTGCTTGCTCTTTAATTATTTCTCCGTTTTCACCTCTCCTATGTCCTTAGTAAAATTTTTGTTTTTTTCCCTAGAGTCTGAAAACACTGCCATAACCGTGTCTGCTCTGCTGGGAAGCCTGAATAGCTGCTGCAATCCTTGGATATACATGTTTTTCAGCGGACATCTCCTGCAAGATTTTATCAATGGCTTTCTCTGCTGCAGGAAACTGAAACAGACATTGGGCAAGGAGGATTCCGATAGCAGCACTCGAAGACAAACATCGTTCTCTAGGATTCAGACGAAAAGCCCAACTAACAGCATAGACACCTTTAGGGAGTCCCCCCGATCTGTTAAGTCCATCAAATTTATAACCATTCAAACTTGAATATATCACCCACTATCATGAATGTAGCCGTCGTGCAATATGGCTTTAACTGACTACTACACATTTATGTTCACACACTGTAAATGCTGTCTTATGTGTAAAGGATCAAAAAACCAAGGCTTTACTGAATGTATACAGAAAAATATATTATTTTTACTTTATTTAAAAAAAATATTGGTTACACTGTGTTTCATTGACCCATTAAACACATTGAATACCAATTTAGGAAATTCTTGATGCCAGTGGACCATTTTTCTCTTCTTATATTAAGGAATCTGTTCATGAAATGATACATTGCAGTGAATATGTCATCAGCTTGTCTGACAAACTTGTTAATTCACAACTGACAATCCCATTGCAGATAAAAAAAATGTTGCCACCAACGTACGTCTCAATGTTGCAATCACTTATAGTACACTGATGGTGATTGGCTGTTATATTTAATATAGACTATAGACTATATTTAACTATAGATTCAGTTCCACCATATGGCCATATTGTGTTAAGCCTACCACTACTTCATATTACCCGAATATCGGTGGGTCCTACACTAATTCCAACATGGGAGACAAACTAAAACGTGTTAGTGCCAAATGAACTAAAGTGTATTTTAATAATCTGTTATTAGGGCATTGTAAATATATATATAATGAAAAATGTGATAGAGCACAATTAAAAAAAAATCAGTGTCAAAACTAAATTAAAGTGATAGTGCTTTTATGTATATACTCATAATGCAGATTATATATCTGCTCTATACCAAATTAAAATTATAATTAAAGTAACATTACTATCCAAAACCTCCTCAAATTTGTACTTTCCTGTGGTAACCTCCAAAAGGGGCATTGAAGTTCAGGAGCTGGGTGGAGTGCTCAACAGTAGTGGGAGTTTGAGCGCAGGACTTATTTTTTTGTATTTGTATTTACGTTTTGGATCACACAGCTAGGTTATAATGCTGCCGCCCATCCCATGTGTTCCCTACGAAGGGTTAATAAGCATATAGGGATGTATATAAAAATACCCCTCTCTGTCTCATTACAGATATATTTGCCAGAAGCTCAAGGAAGCAAGGTGAATGATTAGTGTAGGACCCACCTAAGAGGTTTGCCTTGACGTTGGCAGGTGGGCATTCCCTCCAGTGGCCATTGGAGGTAACTAAAAACCTCCATTTGTTTAAATATACATAGGGATTTGGGAAAGAGCGCAGGTAAAAAAAAATTCTTTGGTATTTACAAAATGAATCTAGTCTGGATTCTGAACGTATATAGTAAACACATGTTTATTTGCTGAGATATTTTAAGTAGCCATGGAAAATGGAAAACTGTATTTTTATATGTGCGCTGTGCCGTAGTCTGTATAATGTAAGACCTTTGGTCTCTATGGCCACATCATTCCTGTAAAATGGATGTTCCGGGTGTGCCCCCAATTTCCTTTTTGTCTTTACTATTGGCTGCCATATTATTCCCCTTGGATAGTAACTTCAACAAGTTGGTGGAGAACCATCCTTAACAGTGATTTTCCATTGTAAACACTCTCTACGTTGGTTCAAATAAGTCTTTAATTTCCCCCTATAAGACTGTTAACAATCTGAGTACTTACTTACTATCTTAAATTGACTTTCATTCCAATGTCATTTGATATCTCGTTCTTTTGTAAATAGCAACAGGTAAAGATGGTTAAGGATCAATTATATTTCCATATTTTGCTGCAGTAAGCATGCTCACCTTTTCCTCACCTAAATATAAAATAACTTTGGGGAATATTTATCAAAAAGTTAAATTCTGTCATTATTGATAAAAACTGTCCAAAAAGTGACAGTTTTCATCATAGTAATTTTCACTGTTTTTTTACAGAACTTTCCATTTTAGAAGACTGCCAAACATAGAGTGGGAAAAAGAGAAGTGAAACAGAAGTCGTTTGTCAGAAAGATTGATAAATCTGATGCAGGTCCATAAAAAAGGATATACATTCAAAAGATAGCATCAGATGACAAATCCCAAAAGGTTTAATAAACTGCGTGCAATATATTCAGAAAACCAGACATGAAAGAGTCAGCAATACTTTGATAAATCTCCCCCGTGTGTTAAAACAGGTCTGACACTACTAACGCATCAGTCTGTAACTGATTCTTCAATTTGGCTATTTTGGCCTCAAATTTTAAATTTACATTGAATTCCTAGCATTTCACAATTTAGTAAATTAAGTTGTAAAGGATCAAAAGTTTGGAAATCAATGTGAATTTTGCATTTTAAAGCAGAATAGACAAATTGAGAACATAGCTGACTTGGAGACTTTTACATCTTAAAGGGACACTCCACTGCCCAAATACAAAATTAATAAGAATCACTATTTAGTAGATATATCCCAAAATTAACTTGCATGCATTTAATTAAGCATTTTTTCATTGGGTATATATGTAAAAACTGCTGGCAAGAACTACAGATCTCTTGTCTACTGCCTTTGCAAGACCTCCTCTTGTAACTCCGCCCAGACTTTATGTGGCTGTCCAATGACTTGACTTCCCAATGCAGCTCAATACTACAGGCAATTTATGTCTCTTGAGTCTAGCTCCACTAAGCTAAACAAACCAGGAAGTAACATTATCTGCTGTCTGCTTGAAAAGCCAAGGGGGTGTAACTAGTATAGTTTATAAAAGTGTAATTTTTTATTGAAATCACTTTGAAAACAGGACACACTGTTCCAGCAAGCTAAAGTGCTTTAGAGGTCTCCAGTGTCCCTTTAAGTAATCTGGTCAAATAGGTTAAATCCACTTTGAATTCCTGATCATTTATACTTTGAGAACTTAAAAAATAATTACATATCCCAAAATATATATATATATATATTTTTATTAAAGGGACTCTCAAGTGCCAGGAAAACAAACCGTTTTCCTGGCCCTGCAGGTCCCCTCTCCCTCCCATCCCAAGTTGCTGAAGGGGTTAAAACCCCTTCAGTGATTTACCTGTATCCAGCGCCAATGTCCTTCGCCGCTGTTTCAGGATCCGCCCATGTTCCTCCCCCATCATCCGCCGGGGAGACCTATGGAGATTTCAGCGATGCTGAAGGTCCTCACATAGCGTGGGAACGTCCAGCGATGCTATAGCACACGAAATGTATGCTATAAATCCAGAATTGCCCTCTAGTGGCTGTCTAGTAGAGGAGGAGTTAATCCTCCAAGGTAAATATTGCAGTTTATGAAAACTGCAATATTTACAGTTTCAGGATTAAGGGTAGTGGGAGTTCAGTGGGCAGAAGTGGTCTGGGTGCCTGGAGTGTCCCTTTAAACTGTTTGATTCAGCTACAACTCAAAGCAACACTGTTACAAATCCCAATAATTTCACTGTTGGATATTTTTCTGTTTAAATATTAGTCATGGTTACTGATAAAATGTATCTTTTCTACGGCCGTAGAACGATTCCTCCTCCCAGTCCCAACTATCCTTTCATCTCCCTTTCTTTTATCACTTCCACCCATCCATGTTTCTCCAATATACCTTGGCATTTGGCATTATCTCTTATAACCTCTTATTACTTCCACACATACATTCTTCTGCACATCCTCCCATCACTCTTATCATTCCTTACACCCCTAGACCGCTTATCACTCCTATCGATCCTTTCCCTTGCCCATACTCATAGCATTTCCTACCCATGCCACCCAATATCCCAAATACTCCCATCTGTCCCTGCTTATATTCCGCCTCCACCTTATTCTCATTTTTTAACTCAAAATGTCAGCCCTTCCATTTACTCATGGGGAATCCTGCACTCCCTATGCTCTGTACCTCAAGCACAACCACTTCAGCAGGCTCTCGGGAACTTGACAGATGTAGCATTACATGTTCCAACTATGGCTGTGCGGAGGAAGGATGAACTGATCAAAGTCTTCTCTGGCTGTCTAGGGCCATACTCATTCATGTGAACAGTAGCTTTGGAGCCCTGATAATAAAATACAAAAGTGCTTCAGGCTGCTATTTTAGCACTAGACCTTATTGGTCTAGTTGAAAATATGTCCTATGTTATGACAGTACAATACACAAAAATACCAAAATTCTTCAAAATTTTCAGATGAATTCAAATTTAGGCCAACTCAGTCAACTCAGTCAAAATGGAAAAAAATCCCAAAGTCAGCTATGTTTTTATTTAGACTATTGGGGCTATAATATGAAATTAATTGTGAATTCCCAATAGTTCTCACTTTAGTGAATAATCTGCACTGTCAATAAGTTCATGTGAGAACCACATCAAGGCGCCACACACTACAAGTGCTGTGATTAAACCCACAGGACTACAATTGTATACAATTATCATATAGAACTTGGGTGATGGAAATGGGGTGTATGGTATTTTTGAAAATGATCTTAAAAAAAACTCAAGTATTATTCCTTTAACCTGAATTCATAGATCAAAATAAAATGTTTGTAAGGTCCACAATTTTATAAGGAAATATTCTTCACAAGATTTTTATTATTTAATTTATACATATGCAACTTATTAGGATTCCAAGAAATTCCAGACTTACAATTCTTACAGTAAGCACCTTCTACGGAAGGTTGATAATGCAAAGCAGGCAAAAAAAAATAAAAAATCAGATTGGCTAAAATGAAAATGTATTTTAACATATTTGACCTAGAAAACAAGAGTTAACGCTCTCATTTCAAATCACTCATTCTTAACCGCTTCACTACCAAGCACTTTTTGCGCTAAAATCTGTTAGCATAGTAGTTTTTTTTATTGAAACATAAAATGCATAGCATAAATGTGGAATAAAAGTGCAATTTTGTGATTGCTGTTTTAAGATATCAAAAAATATATATTTCTGTAAATAATCATTCCTTTTTATTTATTTGCTTATCATTAACGGAAATATTGGGATATATTTTTTATTATGTGAAATCCTTCTTCTTGTAATATTTCAGACGGGTTTTGAAATAACAGCATATAATCTGACATTTTATTTTTGTGTAGTCTAGTATATATGACAATATTAAAAATATAACAGTAAAAAATATCCTTCTTTGGATTTAAGAGCTTCATAAAAATGTCAATAGAATTTAAAAAAAATGTGTATATATATTTATATATATTGCTTAAAGGCCTATATATGGTAAATAAACCGTGCTCACTGTTTAGGAGGAGGGAAAATGGGACAGTCATTTCCAGTTACTATAAAGTTATTTCTAGGCATTAAATTACGTTTTGACGTCTGGACTTCTTGGAAAGGAAAAATTGGTGTTTAAACAATTTTAGTAGTGATTTGACTAGTCATAATTCTTAACGTTCTCCATATTTGAGCTATTTGAGCTATTCATTTTTCATCTTTATTTTTTAATTTTTTAAGAGAAGTAAATTTGCTTCACACTTCTTTCTTTGGTGCTGTGTTTGTCAAACAATTTCCTGGAGTATCTTCTTCAGTCTCAACAGCACAAAGTGATACAACGGGCCCTATGCATGAAAATAAATTGTTGCTCAAAGTGGAAAAAGTGAAACAATTATCATGAACATTTTATTTCTTTTTACAGGGATTTATCCACATTTACTGTTTTGCCACAGAAATTGAATGTTACTCATATCTTTTCTTCTCTTTTTTTTTTCCAGAGCGTTACCCCTTATTTATTACTTTTAACACAGCATCCGTTGAATTTTGCAGTATTTTCAGATCTCACACAAATAAGATTGTAATCCAAATTGAGAATCCTAGATTGGTGTTTTGGGCTTTATTTTTATTTTTTTTTACATTTCATAGAATTAATACCAGAGAAGTAGTTTTATTTTATAAAATTAACTGAATCATAGCTGGGTTTAGCTGGGTCAGCAGTCTAGTGGCTACTGTTAAATATAAGCATCTACACATTTAAAACTCCATCATGGACTTTGAGGTTTATGTTATTTGGTTGTGGTCTACCATTTTACATGGGGTTAGCTATCACGATCATAAATGATCATTTTCAGGATTGATCGCAATCTGGTCTCCAGGTAAATGTTAACTTTAAGCTCTTTTATTGTCATTGTTACTTTGTCTGTTATTATGTTGTTATATTCCCACAGCAATCACAAGTCATAGCTAGTTTTAGAATGTTGGACTAACCAAACAGCGGAGTCAATATTCTGAATTCTGCCTATTGAGCCAAAAAAAAAAGATGAAAAAGTTTATTGATGGCTAGGGGACAGTTGCCAAATGTTGATTCTATTTACAGGTCAAGTGAGAAGTGATTAACCCCTTAACACCGCAGCCAAATGTACAAGTTGTGAACGAAACAAAACGTAAACAAAACCTGGCATTTGCGCTATATGTCTGTCCAACCGTAATTCACCTCTTTCATATTAAATGCACCCCCCCTTATTATATATCATTTTATTCAGGGGAAACAGGGCTTTCATTTAATATAAAATATTTAGCTATGAAACATAATTTAATATGAAAAAAATGGGAGAAAATAAGATTTTTTTATTTTTTTCGTTCTACATGACATTTTAACTGTTAATGTCATAATACTGTTTGCTTTTACTGCAATAAAATACACATATTTGTATTCAGCAAAGTCTCACGTGTAAAACAGTACCCCCTATGTACAGGTTTTATGGTGTTTTGGGAAGTTACAGGGTCAAATATAGCGTGTTACATTTGAAATTGAAATTCGCCAGATTGGTTACGTTGCCTTTGAGACTGTATAGTAGCCCAGAAAATAAATTTACACCCATAATGGCATACCATTTGCAATAGTAGACGACCCAAGGTATTGCAAATAAGCGATGTCCAGTCTTTTTTAGTAGCCATTTGGTCACAAACACTGGCCAAAGTTAGCGTTCGTATTTGTTTGTGTGTGAAAAATGCAAAAAACGCCAATTTTGGCCAGTGTTTGTGACTAAGTGGCTACTAAAAAAGACTGGACATACCCCATTTGCAATACCTTTGGTTGTCTACTATTGCAAATGGTATGCCATCATAGGGGTAATTTTCATTCTTGGGCTACCATAGGGTCATAAAGGCAACGTAAGCAATCTGGTGAATTTTTATGTGAAAAAAATTAAACACAAGCATTATATTTGACGCTGTAATTTTTGAAAACACCATAAAACCTGTACATGAGGGGTACTGTTGTACTCAGGAGACTTTGCTGAACACAAATATTTGTGTTTCAAAACAGTAAAAAGTATTGCAGCAATAATATCGTCCCTGTAAGTGCTGTTTGTGCGTGAAAAATGCAAAAAACTTCACTTTTACTGACGATATCATGGTTGTAATACATTTTACTGTTTTGAAACACTAATATTTGTGTTCAGCGAAGTCTCCCGAGTAAAACAGTACCCCCCATGTACAGGTTTTATGGTGTCTTGGAAAGTTATAGGGTTAAATATAGTGCTAGCAAATTAAATTCCCTATACTTTCGGCATGGGTGGTCAGGCAGGTCCCGCTAATTGTAATTAATTAGGATACCTAATTATGTAAAATTATTACATAAATATATGTGTAGAATTAATATATGTATATATATACATATGTGTATATATACGTATATATATATATATATATTTTTTTTTAATATTTTTATTTATATATAGGTATATATATAGTGATATATACGTATATATTTATGTATATAGATATATATATTATTTCGTTCTACGTGTATTTTGATATATATATATATATTAATATCACAATACAGTTAGAACGAAATAAAACACATCTATATATTTTTTAATATTTTATTTTTAATTATTTATTTTATTTTATTTTTTTACGTATTTACATATTTATTTTTTTTATATTATTTATAAATATATATATAACAATAATTATATATATATTTAATCAGTATCAGTCTACGTGTAATTTGATATTAATATATATATATATATATATATATATATTAATATTTAAATACACGTCGTGTATGTGTAAATGTGTGTGTATGTGTATATATATATATACTTAGATCATATATATATAATATATATGATCTAAGTATATTTTATTTGTAACTGTCATTTTTTTTATTTCTTTTTTTAACTAATATTTTATTTTTATTACAGGACAGGGGGCAGAGACAGTGTCAGCCAGTGATTTCACATCACTGGCTGACACACAGGATCAGTGATCACAGTGACTGCCTGTCACTGTGATCACCTCCTGCAGATTGGGTAATTGACCACAGGGTGGTACAAGCACTCCCCCCTTCCAATCTGCAGGGGGATCACTGTGCCAGTTACATGTGTCAGCCAATAGGCTGACACATGTAACACTGATCGCAGTGACAGGCTGTCACTGCGATCAGAGAGCTCTGAGATCGCAGTGACAGCCTGTCACTGCGATCTCAGACTTAGCAGATCGCGGTCACTGACCCCAGGGGGACTGCCTGGGGGGCCAGGTAAGTCCCCCGACCGCGATCTGCAGAAGGGGAAAGCCGCCGGCCGCATGTGTCAGCCGATTTGAAATCGGCTGACACATGCTGAATACTGGTCGCAGTGACAGCCTGTCACTGCGATCAGAGACTGCAGATCGCGGTCACCGGCCACAGGGGGGGTTGCCTGGGGGGGCAGGCATCCCCCCCGACCGCGATCTGCAGCGGGCGATTAGCGCCGGCCACGTGGGCGGCCATTATGGCGAGGACGTACTATTACGCCCGCCGGCGTTTAGAGCCGGTTCCTGCAGGGCGTAATAGTACGTCCTCCGGATTTAAGGGGTTAATTGAGGGAAAAACAAGAGGAGCCATAACAAATCTATCTATCTATCTATCTATCTATCTATCTATACATGCCTTTTTGTTATGTTCTCCTGATTCGGTTTCCAAATTGGAATTCAGCAAAAATGAACAAACATTCAACTGAACTTCAGGTATACATAAAACAAAATCATATTCCAAAAACAATAATTTCGGCCAAAAACATTAGCATAGTTATGCTAGCACAAGGTAAAGATGAAATTATATGTACTTTTATTTTTCATAAAATTGTGTGTTCCATGACAGTTAGTAACACTTTAAAAATTAACTGTCTCCACTGTAGATTGGTAATTTGATCATCTCTACATATCACCAAAACTAGATGATTTACTAACAGCAGCCATCTTGTCGTGTTGGCCAGGAACCTGCAAGGTTATTTATATAAGTGAGAATTCAATGAATATTCTAAGTGAATTTCAATTTTAAGTGCAGAGTATAGCAGAGCTAATTGAATTTTTTCCCCAGTTGAGCTTGAATTCACCTTGAATTCTCACTTTGAGTGACCCTTCTGTTTTTTTTCTCTTGTGTTCCTTTTGAGAAAATTATGAAATCTACACTCTAAAAATGGAAACTTGAATTGATAAATAATTGCCAGTGCATAGTGTGTGTGTCATCTAGAACCCCAAAGTATTAATTTTAAAATTCAACTTTGAGTAGAATTTTAATGAATATAAATACAAATATGAAATTTCAGTGCGGAAATAAAACAAAAATATTTAACTGACAGGAGTATTCATTAAATATTGAATTGATAAAAAATATATTTATATTATAGTGAAAATAGCTGTGTTAGAATGGCAACTCACTTTGAAAATGTGTCAAGTTAAATTTTTTTTATCTAATATTTGCTGTTCCCTGGTGAATTCAATTTCTAACAATTCAGGATTCAGTATAAAATCCCACATGTTACATGTTTGTAAATGGACAAAAAAGATCAAAAACCAGATAGGACATATACTCATTAAAAAGGCAGGAAAAATAAGTTAAAAAGTAGGGTTGAGTTTGTGCTTAGCGGTAATAAGTAGAAAGGGGTTCAATGTCAGAAATTTCAAGTATTTATATGTTTTCAAATTGTTTAATTAAAGAGCAGCTGTCACAGAATATAAGGCATGTTCTGATAGCTAGCAACCAGCTAATATTTTCCATTTGTTATTTTGATAGCCCTCTACATTTTGTTTTGCATCTTTGCTTTAGTTTCTTGTTTGTTTGGGTTTGTTTCTTTTTTTTTTATTTATTAGAATTTTCATAATTTGCAAGACTGTTCAGGCACAACCTGATACAAATGTCATTTATATCCCATTGATTCCAGCATGGAATTTATGAACCGCAATGCACGCCAAGAAAATCTAGGAGAAATAGTACCTTACAGATATTTGCACTTATTGCATAAGGGTAAAATATTTACCTTTCACTAATATTGCAGTGGAATAAGTAGAGAACAAACTATCTCCACTAAAAATGTTAAATAACTTGTCTAAAAACAGCTAGTAATTTATACAGAAGAACTATCTATCTATCTATCTATCTATCTATCTATCTATCTATCTATCTATCTATCTGTCTATCTGTCTGTCTGTCTGTCTTTCTATAGAACACATATAGGGTTATGAAAAGTTTTTGTCTTGCAGATGGTACAAATACCTAGTATGCTAAATGAGTAAATCTGACTGTGAAATATTTTTACAATATGCTGTGTGACAAAAGAATAAAGAGAATGTATTTTTTTCTCTAAAATGTATTTGCCTATATTTTCATTATTTTATATGCAGCCAGATTAAAATGACAATAAAGCATCAACCTCAATTTGTATATAAATTAGTGTGATAGAAAATGTCTTTTGTTATTTGTGCTGCTCGTTCTGTAACGTTCAGAGTTCTGCTGTTAGTTTATTTTCATCTGTGCGTTTTCTAGTCTCTTACCATTATTTGAAACATTACGTTTTTAGAAAACAACTTTGATATAAAATGCATTAGCTTTTTTTAATTTTATTTCACTCCTTGTAGCTCTCAGTATGTGCTTGCGTTATAATGCTGCTCGTCTTTAAGTGGTGGATTGCATCACAAGCAAATCGCACAAGTTGTGCTTAAAAAAAATAATTTGTTTTAACATACTATTTTATTTATTGTAAGACTTTATTGTAAGTGCATTTGGGTTTGCAATTTACATATAACTGCTGGGTGTGGTACAATCTATTTTTATATGTTAATGTGATGTGTTTATATTAGTATCTAAATATATATAATGTATATAAAAATGTATATATTAAAGCCTGTTCAAGAAAATAAGGTAGTAATATAATGATGGAAGTGTATCAAGACAAAAACAGGTGCTATTCTAGAGCAAAGTGACAATGAAAGTACACTAACCATGGAAACTAGTATACATTATTTCTCAATATAATAGCATCTGTTTTGGCTTGATAAATCACCCACAATGTGCCGGCACTTCTTAATTTAATCAAATCACATCCTAAATTGTGTGTTAAATGTTAATGCATTTTTCTTAATAAACGCATCTGCTTGTCATCAACATACAGAAATAAATTTACATTTTACATAAATGTGCAGCATCGCAAATTATTTCACTTTATTTATGGGATTAAAATATTTTCCTTAAATTAAAATGTACTAATTTAGGTTATAACGATGAAAGAAACATGTGGCATGGTATTAAATAAATACAAATTAAGATTTATTTTTTATTATATTGAAAAATTTTAGTAAAAATTTAAAGTAATAAGACTCCACAGGTAGATCCCGGATCGATTTTTTTCAAGCACAGTTCAAAAGGCATTTTAATCTATTTTTTTCGGGCGCAGATTAAAAGGCAAATCTAGAAGGAATGTCCATACTGATACAACAAAAAAAGAGAATATGAAAACTCTGAGAATGAACAAAAGCTTAAGAGAAACTCAGCAGCTAGTCCATGCTGAGGTCTCAAAAAATGTTTTTGCACACTTGTTCCATTACTGTAGTATTGGTGTGGTGCTTGGAACCGAGAGCCGGTCAGGGTATTCTGCTGAAGCTGCACCAGCTCGAGCACTCCTGCATGCACATGTTTTGCATCCATGCGCGCCGCCTGTAATGAAAGGTCATGTGGCCTGCCTCGTATACAAAGAGCACTGCTCTAATCGCGAGCATCCTCATAAATGGGCAATGGGAGCCCCGGGTAGTTTCAGACTCACATTGGTCCAAATCATTACGTTTTGGGGGTGCAGGCATGACGTAACCATTCAAAAGTGACTTGAAGGTACTTAAACTTCCCTAGGCCTGTACACGGTGCCCAATTGTGATTTCTGTCCCAGTACTCTTTAGTGCATTCTTTGATCTGTTGTATATTATTATTCTGGTTTTGACCTTGTTACTGACTCTGCATTTATCTTAAACCCTTTCCTCTGTTGTTTGCCTGTCTGATTGATTACCGTGTACCTGACTCCAAGCTAGTTCTCGTTTTTACTGTCTCTCTGTTACCTTGACCTCGGCTAATTACTGACTTCACTTTTTCTCTGTCTACTGTTAAGTCCAGTCATTCTAAGGCCCAGTTATACATTATTTCCTTGTTTTGTCACTTTCTGTGCTGAACTCTGTGTGTTTGGGGTAGGACGCCATGCTATTTAGAAAGAGAATCTATACCATTTGCATACAAGAGTTATCTCACCTGTAGAGCAGTCCAGAACCAAAATGTGGTCATGGGGTCCACAGTGGGTATGGGGTCCATGTCTTGATTATCCTTTTAGCTTAGGGAGAGCCCAAGCAAATACATTGCAACAAAAACAGAGAATATAAGAACTCTGAGAACAGGCAAAAACTTAGAGAAACTCAGTAGCTTGCCCTTCGGTTAGTCCTCGCTTAGGTCTCACACTTGTGCCATTACAGAGAAAACCTATACCATTTGCATATCAGACTGATTTCAGCCATAAAGGCAAGTCAGAACTGAAATGCTGTCAAGTTCTCTCTGCACGAAAGTTGCTCTCACACCAATGTTTCTACTAACAAGTTAATTCAATTATATGAGCTTACCAGCATTTTGGATCTGGACTGCCTTTGTGGACAGTATCAGTCTGATATGCAAATTGTATAGGTCCTCTTGGTAATGGAGCAAGTGAGCAAACCAATTTTTGATACCTGAGAGGCAACTAACCCAAGGGCAAGCTATTAAGGTTTCTCTGAGCTTTGCTCATTCTCAAAGTTCTCATTTTCTATGTTTTATGTTACAATTATATGACTTCATTACTTTTTCCATGGACATTGTTTTTTATTCTTTCACCTAATATGTTTAAGAAATGCAGCTCAGACACTTTAGTTCCACATTTTGTTTCTCTGTATATGCAGAGTTATAACACAGAGACTTGGCATACATTTTTTTTAGCTTTTTATAATCTGTGCATAATTTTATTATATGATTGTAATTTTACATCTATGTTGTTTCTTACTATTTATATTGTACATCGTGAAAAAGATGCTTGTGAGGTTTGTTGATAATACATAATGGTGTAAATCCTCCTAAATTGTACTTGCTAGCTCAATACTACAGTACACAGAGTGTTCATATGGGCCACATATGGATCAGAGTTATGGTTGCACAATACGCAATATATGTAGTGCTACTCTAATTAACATTAAAGGAACACTATAGTCACCTAAATTACTTTAGCTAAATAAAGCAGTTTTAGTGTATGGATCATTCCCCTGCAATTTCACTGCTCAATTCACTGTCATTTAGGAGTTAAATCACTTTGTTTCTCTTTATGCAGCCCTAGCCACACCTCCCCTGGCTATGATTGACAGAGCCTGCATGAGAAAAAAAAAACAAAACTGGTTTCACTTTCAAACAGATGTCATTTACCTTAAATAATTGTATCTCAATCTCTAAATTGAACTTTAATCACATACAGGAGCAGGGCCGGTGCAAGGATTTTTGGCTACACAGGCGAAGAGGAATTTTGCCGCCCCCCCCCCCCACGAATAAGATGTATCTTTAGCGGTGTCTCATATCCAGCCTTTTGAAATCCCCATGTAGTGTATTGTACCCCCCTTTAGTGTGTCTTACACCCCCTTGTATGTCTCTAACAACCCCCATGTGTATATCCTTTCCCCCCAGCCCCTTTGTGTGTCTTTCTTTCCCACAGCCCTTTTCTGTGGGTCTCTCCCCTCAGCCTGTTTTTTGTGTGTCCCTCTTCCCCTCAGGCTCCTTTGTGTAACTTTTCCCTCCCAAGCCATATAGACATAGATATATAGCTACACACACATACAGGCACATAGTCACATAAATATGCAGGCACACAATCAAACAAACACAGCCATACAGGCACACAGTCATACAATCAACACATACAGGTACACAGACATACAGTCATACAGACACACACACAGAGACATGCAGACACTGGCATATAGATAAATAAAGACACAGTTATACAAACACAGACATACAGAGACATGAAGATGCAGGCATACAGAGACATACAGAACAAGGCATACAGGCATGCAGAGACATACTTACACAGGCATGCAGGGACATATATACAAAGACAGTCACACAAAGATATACAGAACAAGGCATACAGAGACATATGGATACGGTCATACAGAGACATACAGAGACAGGCATACAGTGACATTCAGAAACACACGGACACAGTCATATAGAGACATACAGACACAGACATACATACACTTTCATACACAGACAGACATAGTCATACAGAGCAGGGGCAGATCCAGAACCTAATCTTGGGTGGGGGGGTGGGGGGGTGGTAGTGAGTTTTTTTTTTTTTTTTTTTTTTTTTTTATGTGAATTGTTCTTTATTAAGACCTTTTGTTTCTATAAGAATTTGTTGAAACTATTTTATTTGCAAATCCAACTTTAATATATCGGCTAATTTTACCAAACCATTTTCCTTCCACTTTTTAATATTAATATCCTCAGTATAGATTTGCAATATTTCAATTGGTGAATTTTTTTTTTTTTTTTTTTTTTATATATTTTATTTTTTCTTAGTTTTTTGGTCTTGGAGATATTTCTCCATAGTTCAACAACCACAGTATAACAATATCTTGTAAATATTTTGTAACATATGCATAATGAATAAGGGTATCACATATAGGAGAAGAGAAGAAAAGAGAGAAAGAAAAAAATTAGGAAGAGAAGAAGAAAAAAAAGAAAACAATAAGGAACAGGTTGTCGCATCACCATATACAGCTAATACATTTTCAGTAACAATCGTATTTGGCCTAGGTCATATACAGCCTTCATATAAATCATAAAAATTATAAAAATTAATGAGTATCCTCCTTTAGTGTCTATATTGGCATACTTATTCTATATCACAAGAATGATATTCTCCTTTGTCTGAGTCTCATTCCTTTTCTCAGATTGGCTTATCTATGTTAATCACATGCTACATAGGGGAAAGATAGGATAACATTGTCCCTCCCGTACTTGTCCCTCGATATATCTCGGCCTCCCCCTAAATTGCCTCCCTCGTTCTGGTCCCTTGAAAAGGCACTAGTTTTAGGTCCGACTTCTTCCCATGAAATCTTTCCACGGTTGCCATATTTCTTTATACCTGTAATATTTGTCTAGTGATCCCCATCTTAGTTCCTCCATCTCATGAAATTGTTCTATTTTAATATACCAATCTTTGGTGTTGGGCTGAGTCGTGGACTTCCATCGATTTACCACTGTGCTCTTAGCTGCTGTCAGCATGAAGCACACTAAAGAGTGTTTTAGTTTACGTTGTGGTATATTAAAGTGGTAGAGGAGAAGAGCCTCTGGGCTAAAGGGTAAGGATGTGTCTGTTACCAGATTGACGGTGTTCCAGACCTCTCTCCAGAACCTAGATATTGCCTTGCATGACCACCATAAGTGCTGGAAAGTGCCCATTTCTGCATTACACCTCCAACACATGGGGGAGGAATCAGAGTCAAAGCGGTGGATCTCTACCGGGGTGGTGTACCATTTGGCTATGAATTTATAATTAATTTCCTGTAGTGGTATGCTAGAGTGTGCATGAAAGATCGTCCGGAAAATATTTTTCCAATCTCCTTCTTCTAAGTCTATGTCTATGTGTTCCCTCCACAGTCTGGTAAAATACGGAAGTCGTGTACAAGTCTGGGTCTGTAGCAGCTTGTAGCAAAGGGATGTTGGCTTAGAGGGCATTTTTTCCCCCAAACATATCAGTTCAAACTTGGTCTTTTCTCTCGGGGTCCAGGTTAGTAGACCTTGCGCGGATAGGAAATGTCTCATTTGTTCATATTGAAACCTCTGCATGAGTGTGGGATCTTTCCCATTCGTCAGGGATGTAATTGGTATCAGTCCCCCTTCCTTCATCACGTCCGTCAAAGTTATGTGCGTCGTCCTGTGTCCCCTTCCCTGTGGTGCTAATATTAGTCCATGTTTCCCTGCTATGAAAGTGGGGTTATTCGTGATAGGGTAGTTCGGGGATGGTGTTGGAGCTATGTCAGGGAGATTGTGTACCTTCTTCCATATTCGTGTGGTTGGAGTCACTGTTGGGTGTGGTGGTGTCGTCCAGTCAGTTACTGATGTCAACATCCAAGTTATTGCTTTCAATGATTCCTTAACCTGAGCTTGTTCTAAAGTGACCCATAGTTTGGAGGCAGGATGGTAGGACCAGTCTATGATTCGTCCCAAGTGTATTGCCTGATAGTATATCCACATGTCCGGCAATCCTACTCCCCCCTTCTCTTTGGGTCTAGTGAGTATGTTATATCTTATTCTAGGGCGTCTTTTGGCCCATATGAAACGTGTAAATAAAGTCTGAATTTTCTTAAAGAAGGTTCGCGGAATAGCAATGGGGAGGGCGTTCAATAAATATAGCAGTCTAGGAAGGACATTCATTTTGAGAATGTTAACTCTCCCGAACCACCGGAAGTGAGGTTTATTCCAGGATTCCAGGTCTGCACTGATGGTTCCCAATAGTTGTGGGAAGTTAGCCCCGTATAGAAGCTTGTTGTGGGGAGTGATATTGACTCCCAAGTATTTAATGGACTTTGGCGCCCATCTGAAAGCATAATGTGCCTGTAGTCGTGCTTTGTCCACGTCTGGTAGTGTGAGATTTAATATTTCACATTTATCTATATTTATTTTAAAATTGGACAGATTACTATATTCGTCCAGGAGTCCTAATAGCGTGGGAAGGGATTTGTGTGGGTTAGCGAGTGTGAATAACAAGTCATCTGCAAATGCTGATACCTTGTACTGGAGTTTACCCACTTCTATACCCTCAATGTCCATATTGTTCCTTACTGCGTTCAATAGTGGTTCCAAACCCAGAATAAACAGCAATGGTGACAGGGGGCACCCCTGTCTTGTGCCATTTGTTATTTGGAAGGGATCAGACAATACACCATTGATCTTCAGCCTTGCTGAAGGGTGAGAGTATATTGCTTGGATCCATTGCATCCACCTTTTCCCAAAACCTAAAGCCTCCAGCGTTGACAGGAGGAAATCCCAATCCACCCTGTCAAACGCCTTTTCCGCGTCAATAGCTAATAAAATAGATGAGGCTCGGTTTTCATGGGCTCCATGGATTAGGTCGATAATCTTTGTAGTATTATCTTTGGCTTCCCGTGAGGGGACAAATCCCGCTTGATCAGGATGTATCAAGGTTGGGAGCATAGGTCTTAAACGCATTGCTAACATTTTTGTAAAAATTTTTATATCTACGTTAATTAACGAAATTGGTCTATAATTACTGCACATATCAGGATCCTTCCCGGCCTTGTGGAGAAGAGTGATATTAGCTTCCAGGCTGGGTTTGGGGATGGGCTTGTCGGGGCCTATGGAGTTAATTGCGTGTAGCAGGTGGTGGCCAAGCTCCTGTATGTACGTTTTGTAATAGGTAGCTGAATAACCATCCGGACCTGGGCTCTTGCCTGCAGGGGTAGTTTTGATTGCATGTGTGAGTTCAGTGAGCGTGAAAGGTTCGTCTAGGGACTTCGATACTGCTTGGGGTAGGACTCTGTCAAATTTGTCTAGTAAGTACGCTTCTATACTAGCCTTGTCCTGAGACGATTTTGTTATGTTATAAAGTGAGTTGTAAAACTCCCTAAATGTTTTTGCTATCTCCTCGTTTGATTGTACAATATTGTGATTCGTCGTTCTAATTTGAGGGATGTAAGTTCTCACCTGTTGGCGTTTTAACGCGTTAGCCAAAAGTTTCCCGCACCTGTTCCCATGGGCATAAAAGGTTTGTTTAGTCCATACCAGTGATTTTTTAGCCTTTGATTGTAATAGGATGGACAGTTCTGACCTGAGGGATAAGAGTGTTCGGTAGACAGATTCAGACATAGAATTCTTATGTGCTTCCTCTAAGTCTTTGATATCTGCTAACAATTCTGTTTGTCTTTTAATTTTCCGCTTTTTGAGATATGATCCCCATTTTATTAATTCCCCTCTTACTACACATTTATGTGCTTCCCACTGGAGAAAAGGGGTTGTGTCTTGTGTGGCATTCTCTTTGAAATATTGGGAAATGGAGTTGGCTATAGCCTTTTTCACTGTTGTGTCCTGTAAAATTGTTGTGTTTAGCTTCCACTGACCTTTGCCTTGAGCCAAGGAAGGGATTTTAAGTTGTATATGGATCGGTGCATGGTCCGACCATGTGATATTGCCAATTGATGCTAAGGTTATTAGTGAGAGGTCTCTATGTGTGGTAAGGAAGAAGTCTATCCTTGTGTACGTGGAGGCTGATCTCGAATAGAATGTATAATCTTTTGTAGTGGGATGGAGCGCTCTCCAGCAGTCCACTAATTGATGGTTGTGTAGAAGTCGTTTGAGTTGTGTCCTGGTCGCTTGTAGATGGTTTGGGTGCCTGGCCGTGCTGTCTTTCTGGGCGTCTATAGAGATATTAAAGTCGCCTCCTATGATTAATGTCCCTGTAGTGAGTTGTTGAATTTTGTTTAGTATTCTACGGAGAGTATAGCATTGGCGCTGGTTAGGGAGGTAAACGTTCACAAATGTAACTGGAGAGTTGCTAATCAGGCCTTGCAAAATAATGTATCGGCCTGAGCCATCTATGTGATGATTGCTGTATACGAATGGTATCGTGGCTCCAATCAAAATTGCCACACCCCTAGATTTGCTTTGTGTAAAGTTGTTGTAATAAGCTTGGGGATATTTTCTGTTGGATAGTTTGGGTGCCCCCGGTCCCTTAAAGTGCGTTTCTTGCACAAAAACTACATCTGCTCGCTGACTGTGGAATTCCCTAAGTGCCATATTCCTTTTTTCAGGAGAATTAAGTCCCCGAACATTGTATGAGAGTATTTTTATAGTGTCTATTAGAGGTGTGTTTGCTGTGAGGGTGGTCATGGTAACCTTTCTTGTGGCTCTGGCCAACGTCCAGCAATAAGTAGCTTATCGGTGAATGCGAAGTAAAGAAAAGAGTAAAAATAACTAATCTAAAACGTAATATAACCAGTTAACTAGGAATTTAAAGAACTGTGATTTCTAAGTCTTGAAACCACTTATAACAATTAGTGTATCCACTAACTATCTAGGAGTCGGTGCTATATGACTTACTCCGTCAGCCTCTGTAGCTGAGTCGGGACTTCGTATCCTAAATATTACAGTCGTTAATGCACCGCTCGTAACCTTAAGCGGTTACCAGGGGTATGAGAAAATAAGTTTCGTAGAAGCAAATCATAAAATTGTGGCTTCTAATTGTATATGCCTGTTGATTTATATATATAGTGTAACGGTTCTCTGCAACCGTTCGGATTGCACTTATATTTTAGCGCCGCCAAGCGCATGAGATGATGTGTTTGAGTTTATAAGTGAGTGGGCCAGTGAATCACACCTTTCAGTGAGGGCTGTACAATGCAGTAGTCTTATCAGATTCATATATATGAATATGACCCTCGTGCATAACATGTGCAGCTGAATATCTCTGTCCTCTTTTTTTTTTTTTTTTTTTTTTTTTTTTACAGTGGCAAACACTAAAATATATACAAAGAAATATAAAGCAATATAAACAAATATTGAGGGTATTTCCTTCAACCTCTTAACTGCGCCCCACACTCCCTCATAACCTCATCTACCAAAGCAACCTATACAAAAGGTAGTTTAACCCTTCAGCGCCCTCACTCCACCCCCACCCTCCCCGGTCTCCCTTTCCTCTATGTTGGATATTACTGTAAGATGCCCCACATAAAAAAGACAATGTAAGGTACAAATGCCCAGTCCACACCCGGTAGTACTTGGTGAAAGGATATAATACTTGCGTCCATAGGTGCATGTACCCTCGGGGGTCGTCGTCGACGGGATTATAGTAAGTCCAAATTTGAGTCTGGGGGCATCCCTCTAGGGGGGTGTTAGGATGGGAGAGAGTTCTGTTCCGAAAGGTGTCAGTGTAGATCATAAGTTCCAGATGAAGAGTGTGCTTTTCAGGTATTGTGCCCCACTGCTTGCAGTCGGGAGGTTGGTGTGAAAGGCAGCCTTTTCCCGGGTGTCCTCCTCTTCTCCATCGTTCCCCTCCACCTAGATCGTTGAGGTAAGGCTTGTGCAGCTCCTTGCGACCATGGGTCATACCAGTCCTGGATCTCCATATGTGGAAAATCGAATGCCTTTAGAAAATCAGGCACATCTTGTATAGTTGCAATGTTGTGTTGCACCCCTTGGTGTGAGACATTTAGGGAGAATGGGTATCCCCACCGGTACCTGATGTCCTTGGCCTGGAGAGCCTGAACTATAGGCCTCAGTGCTCTCCTTCCTTGGAGCGTCTGCCATGCCAGGTCTGGGAGTATTTGTATGCGGGATTCAGGTGTGTTTAAAGCTGGTGAATTCCTCGCTTGTCTAAGTATGTCCTCTTTCATGGTGTAGTAATGCACTCTGCACACTATATCCCTCGGGGTCTCTTGCGGTAATCCCCTAGGTTTCGCTGCTCGGTGTGCCCTGTCCAGTAGCAATGGAGTTTCTGGAGCCCTCTGAAGGATATTATTGAAGAGGGTTTGGAGTATGCCTTTTACATTTTCAGAGTCCCCTTGTGTCTCAGGCACTCCCCTGATACGAAGGTTGTTTCTTCTGCTCCTATTATCTAGATCTTCTGTGTGGCGCATTATCTGAATTATCTTGAATTCCTGCGCTTCTTGCCTCTGTTCAATGTTGTGTATTTTGAGCTGTATGTTGTCTCTGTCCCCTTCTAGGTCTCCCACCCGGAGCCCTATCTGGCGTACCTCTGTGGCGACCGAAGACAGCTTCTCGTTCATGGAGGATTCCAGCTTCGCTAGCATGGATGCTATGTCCTCTTTCGAAGGTAAGATTTGTAATAAATCTTGGAGTGATGTGGGCCCAATCCGGCAGAGAGAGTCAGAGCTGGCCGGGCTTGCCGGCGGAGAGACACGTGGCGAAGATGGCGGCGCTTCAGAGTCCGTCTCTGCTAGCACTTTCACTTTGTCTCGAAAGTAACGTTCCAGATCTCCCGGTTTTTTATTGGAGACAGAGCCCGGTGTGTCCGCGGAGGCTTGCTGTTTCTTTTTATTACCCATAGTTGTATTATTTAATCGCTCGGCGGCTTAAATTAACTCGGAGGAACGGGAGCTCTGCAGAGATGCGACCGTTCACATGTAGAGTCAGGCCACGCCCCGGGTGGTAGTGAGGTTTAGTGGGGTAATAGGGGTTCTAATTAAGGAGTTAAGGGCTGTAGTAGGGGGACAGGGGCTGTAGTTGAGAGTTAGGGGCTGTAATTGGGGGCTTAGGAAATGTAGTGGGGAATTGGGGCTGTAGTAGGGGGTTAGGGACTGAAGTAGGTTGATGGCTGCAAGTGGGAACAGGGGCTGTAGTTTGGGGGATATGGGCAGCAATTGGGGGAGAGGGGCTGTCGTGGGGGTAAGGACTGTAGTAAGGGAATAGGGGCTGTACTGGAGTTATGGGGTAAAAGGGAGTGGAAGGGATGTGAAGTAAGGGAGTTAGAGGCTGTAGAAGGGAGTAAAGGGGCAATATGGTTGGAAACGGGCAGTATGGTGGGAAACAGGGGCAGTAGAGGAGGACACAGGGGCAGTATGGCGTGGGCACAGGCTGTAACGAGGGACACTGAGGCAATAAAGTGGTGTCACAGGGACAGTATGGTAGGGGATAAATGGGAAGTAGAGGGGGGACAGGGGCTGTTGAGGCGGGTAGAGGAAGTAGAGGGGGGGAGACAGGGGCAGTAGAGGCGTGTGAAAGGGGGGCAGAGGCAGGGGGCAGGGGCTGTAGAGGGAAATAGAGGAGGCACAGGGGATAAAGAGGGGGGCACAAAAGCAATAGGGGGTGCATGGGCAGTATAGTGGGGACAGGGGCTGTATAGGGGGCACAAAGGCAGTATGGTGGGGCAGAGGCTTTAGAGGGAAAGAGGGGCTGTAGACAGGGCAGGGGCTGTAGAGGGAAATAGAGGAGCTGTAGAGGGGCAGTATGGTGGGGCAGGGGTTATGGAGGGAAATAGAGGTGCTGTAGAGTGGCACAGGGGGCAGTAGAGGAGGACAGGGTCAGTATGGTGGGGGCAGGGGCTATAGAGGGGCACATGGGGCAGTATGGTGGGGCAGGGGCTATAGAGGGACGTAGAGGGGACATGGGCAGTATGGTGGGGCAGGGTCTATAGAGGGAAATAGAAGTGCTGGAGAGGGGCACATGGGGCAGTAGAGTGGGGACAGGGGCTATATAGGGGCTGTTAAGGGGCAGGGGCTATAGAGGGGCTGTTTGGTGGGGAAGGGGCTGTAGAGGGGGCAGGGGTAGTATGGTGGGGTAGGGGCTATAGAGGGGGCATGGGCAGTATAGTGGGGCAGGAGCATAGAGGTGCTGTAGAGGGGGTAGGGGCAGTATGGTGGGGCAGGGGCTATAGAGGGACATAGAGGGGCGGGGGCTATAGAAGGGGGCAGTATGGTGGGGGCAGGGGCTATAGAGGGAAATAGAAGTGCTGTAGAGGGGCACATGGGGCAGTAGAGGGGGCAGGGGCACTATGGTGGGGCAGGGGCTGTAGAGGGGGCAGGGGCTATAGAGGTGGCAGGGGAGTATGGTGGGGGCAGGGGGAGTATGGTGGGGGCAGGGGGAGTATGGTGGGGGCAGGGGGAGTATGGTGGGGGCAGGGGGAGTATGGTGGGGGCAGGGGGAGTATGGTGGGGGCAGGGATAGTATGGTGGGGGCAGGGGCCGTATGGTGGGGGCAGGGGCCGTATGGTGGGGGCAGGGGCCATATGGTGGGGGCAGGGGCCGTATGGTGGGGGCAGGGGCCATATGGTGGGGGCAGGGGCCGTATGGTGGGGGCAGGGGCCGTATGGTGGGGGCAGGGGCCGTATGGTGGGGGCAGGGGCCGTATAGTGGGGGCAGGGGCCATATAGTGGGGGCAGGGGCCGTATAGTGGGGGCAGGGGCCGTATAGTGAGGGCAGGGGCCGTATGGTGAGGGCAGGGGCCGTATGGTGAGGGCAGGGGCCGTATGGTGAGGGCAGGGGCCATATGGTGAGGGCAGGGGCCATATGGTGAGGGCAGGGGCCGTATGGTGAGGGCAGGGGCCGTATGGTGGGGGCAGGGGCCGTATGGTGGGGGCAGGGGAAGTATGGTGGGGGCAGGGGGAGTATGGTGGGGGCAGGGGGAGTATGGTGGGGGCAGGGGGAGTATGGTGGGGGCAGGGATAGTATGGTGGGGGCAGGGGCCGTATAGTGGGGGCAGGGGCTGTATAGTGGGGGCAGGTGGAGTATGGTGGGGGCAGGAGGAGTATGGTGGGGGCAGGAGGAGTATGGTGGGGGCAGGAGGAGTATGGTGGGGCAGGAGGAGTATGGTGGGGGCAGGAGGAGTATGGGGGGGCAGGAGGAGTATGGGGGGGCAGGAGGAGTATGGTGGGGGCAGGGGGAGTATGGTGGGGGCAGGGGAAGTATGGTGGGGGCAGGGGGAGTATGGTGGGGGCAGGGGAAGTATGGTGGGGGCAGGGGCTGTAGAAAGGGGCTGAAAAAAAAAAGTTTTGATTTAAAAAGAAAAAAAAAAAGCTAAAAGTTATTCCCCCACCCCCTTCCCCTCCCAGAGACTTACCTTGGGCCGGGGAGGGAGAGCCTTACCCCTGCTGGTCGGCTGGGACGGCTACACTGGAGGCTGGAGCTGCAGTCAGGACCGCTGGGGAGTCTGGGAGCAGTAGAAGTCCCGCCCCCTTCTGACATCATCAGAGGAGGACGGCTGACTTCACTGCCCTGCTCCTGTGTGCTGGCTGCAGGGAGAGAGGTGAGATTAAAAATCCGAGTCTCCAGCCAGAGGCAGGGGATTCGGATTTTTGCGCCCCCCCTCCTCTGGCGCCCTAAGGCGGCCGCCTGTGCCGCCTTATGGACGCGCCGGCCCTGTACAGGAGGCACTTGCAGGGTCTAGCAAGCTATTAACATAGCAGGGGATAAGAAAATCTTAATTAAACAGAACTTGCAATAAAGAAAGCCTAAATATGGCTCTCTTTACAGGAAGTGTAAGTGTATGCCCCCCTTCTTCCCCTGCCCCCCTCTACAGCCACTGTCCCCTCATCTAGAGCCCCAGAGTCCCCCTGTATAACAGCTGTCCCCCCTTTTAGAGCCTGTGCACCCCTTTTAGCTCCTGTCCCACCCTCTCAGCTCCTGTCCCACCCTCACAGCCTCTGCCCCCCTCACAGCCCCTGTCCTCCCCTTCACAGCCCATGTCCTCCCCTTCACAGCCCCTGTTCCCCCTCACAGTCCCTGTCCTCTCTCACAGCCCTTTTGTCCCCTGTCAGCTCCTGCCCCACTCTGAGCCCCGACTCCCCCTTCTTCCCCTGTCCATTCCTCTATAGCAGCTGTCCCCCACTTTTAGCTCCTGTCCCACCCTCTCAGCCACTGCCCCCTCTCAGTCCCTGTCCCCCCTCACAGCCCCTGTCCCCCCTCTCTCAGCCCCTGCCCCCTCTCAGTCCATGCCCCCCCCTTCTTCCCCTGTCCATATCTCTAGTCCCTGTCCCCATCTCTACAGCCAATGTGCCCCCCTCTATAGAAGCTGTCCACAATCTCAGCTACTGTATCCCCTCTCAGCACCTGCCCCCTCCAAACAGTTAACAGAAATATATATACTTTTGACAACTGTATATTGGTAAATAAAATAGTCTCATGCTTGGATGAATAACAAAATGCCTGCCGAGTGCCAATCTCCTATTCAAAGTTTTCTCTATGGCTCCTGCCAGTACTAACTGCTAGAAGCTAAGCTAGTCTTATACTAGAATCAATTACCCATTCTATCTCCTACTCCAACACAGGAAAAGCAAGGGCAAACACACAGGTTCCCTGCTGGTCTGTCTCTCTTAATAGCTGAAGTAAAATTGTCTCGAAAAATCACCTTTACACTTATTCAAATCTTTTGCTGATGCAGAGCTAAATCTGTTACAAATTAATTGTTTTAAAGGTCACAAACAGAACGTGCTATACTTGTGAGTGTGAAGGCAATCAATGTGGTTCATATTGTAGACAATTTCCCCTGGGTGTATAAATAAATGTAAGCTAAAATTGTGGTTCCAATGGGAACTGGCATATACTATTGCAAAGTATATGCCAGTTTTTGCAATAGACAGCTTTGCCTACAGATACCCAGACTGTGTTGCAGGTCTTCACTGCCAAGGAGCAGTACAACCAGTAAGCAAGTCTTTAGACCAGGGGAAGTCAACCTTTTTCTACCTACCGCCCACTAATGCATCTTTCTTGATGGAAAAATTTCCTTACCGCCCACCAGTTTTCGCGCAAGTGCAGAATATTTTTTAGAAAGGAGGGTGTTTTGAAAAAAAAAAAAGTACGTACATTTATCTTTTTATTTCTACTTTATGCATGTTTATAATGTTTTAACTTAATAAAGTTTAATGAGAAAACAATAAAGTAAATTGAAATTACCTTTAACTAGTGATTAATTAGATCCTTGAGGTTGATGCTGCGAGACTAAATATCTGGTTTGATTTTCGTAAGGAACAAACGAAGGTCTCCTCTTTCGGTGATATTCAGACGGTTTCTCTGTTTGCTCATAATATGATTTCTCCTCCATGAATTAGCTCCCCTCCTCTCCCTCCTCAATCCCCTCCCCCACCCTTTTTTTCTTTTTTACATCCTTATAGCAATGCCCAGCAGGGAGGCTGAGCTAGGTAGCCCACTTATTATAATTATTAGCCAACAACAATTCTCTCCTTTTTCTTTTCCTTTTTATATTTTCTATTTTTCTTCTTTCTCCTTTTTTACAAGTACTCTGCTTCTTCTTTCTCCTATTCTACAAGTACTCCACTCCCTACTATTGTGAATCCCCCTACCTATTCCAACTCCTCCCCTTCCTCTACCCGCATGTTACACTCGTTCACGAGCACACGCGCACACGATATGGGCGCACATGTGCGTTCAGGCACACACGCTCGCGCTTTCATGCACTCGCACTTCCTGCTTACCACTGAGTGCGCGAGAGATGAATAGAGCATTCATCTCTCTGGATGGAGGGAGGATTCTGCTACCGCCCACCTTGAATCCTAAAACTCCCACTGGTGGGGGTTAGGGACCAGGTTGATGACCCATGCTTTAGACTATGTCACTGGAGTTCCTAAAAAGACCAGGTTAAGACAACAGCTCCAAAAATAATGTCTCCTCATATTCTTTGTTTCAATTGGGTCTAGTCTTTAATAACACTATATTTAACTTATAGTAACACTATCCAAACACTATATGAAACATAACTACATGGGAAAGCATATAGAGAACAACACAATAAAATAAAACTATTGCAAGGATGGGGAGTCAGAGGAACATAAACAATAAAAATGACAGAATTCTGCCTGCATTGCCACAATATGCAAATACAAAAACTTCTTACAGTGTACATAATTGTCACATGGAACATTCTGCCAAGAGGTGGCACTAAACTACACCACCATGCATGGTTTTGGTAACAGTATCAGAGCTGGCTGAGAGAACCTCTTTGAGTACCTAATAGGGCCCATAATCTTTAGGCAGAAGGCTATGTCTGAAGCACCTTCATAAGCCCTCTAGCTTTTCACTACAGGTGCAAGGTAAGAGTGAGTGGATCAGCTCTTTCCAGTAGTACAAAGGAAAGGTTGACTGAGCAGCCATAGGGAATGGTAGGGAGCTTCTATCACATGTGTGATACAAGTAAAAAAAAAGTGTTTGAAATGTGTCAGAGGACAATGCTGAAAAGCAGAAAGAAAATGTCCAATGTTTTATTGCTCAATAAAATTATATTTCCTCTGTCTACTATATATTTAGACAAAGTAACACACATTGCGGACAAATATAACCTAATAGCTTGCTGTACAGGTAATTTACATTTTTGTTCTCAGAGATATTTTGATTACTATTATAGATGCAACCTATACCATTAGCTTGTTAGATTATTTTCATCCTGAGGAGTAGTCATTCTCAAAGTCTCTTACAATCTGGTTTTGCTTGTTGTATATGAAACCATACATCTTTAACCAGTATACATACTATTCACAATCTCAAGCTTGGACATGTGTGTCTCACATGTCCTCTCCAGGTCAATAAGGCTTATTTTATTTTTACTTTTACTCAGACACTATTTTGTAATCACCGTGATGTTGGTTCCATTTTGAATGAAAAGATATCGTATATGAATTTTGCTACGATTTTGGAAGGAGTTCTCATGAATGATGCACCAGTAAAGACTCCTCCCCCATAATTTCACTCCTCCCAATACGGTACAGAGATGCTCATACAATAAAACAAGCTGGGCAGAACATAAATATATATATATAAAATACATAGAGCTGAGTACAATACAGATATAACCATACCACAAACTTAACTGAAAAAAATACAATACACGGAGTAGGGCACAATATAAAGATACCTAGGCAATACAAAAAGCTAAGCAGACTACAGAGATACCCATACAACATGTAGAGCTGAGTAAAATACAAAGAAATAACAGAGCTGGCACAAGAGGAGATAGCCATAACTATCCCACACAGCAAGATCACTGTGATGGATTACAGAGAGCTGCAATACAAAGATCCTTACAAAGTGCATCTATCTGTAAATACTTTAGCTGTTTCTCTCTATTTTCATAGCTCTCCCTTACATAATCTCATCTTCAGTTGTTCTGTGGTGGGTATGTGCAGTAGGGGTTATTTAAACTATTAGTCAGAGGCAAAACAGTGCTCTGTATCAGAAATCCCCTTGCCCCCTCTGCCTCCCTCCACCCCCGTTGTCACCCCTGGGCCCCTTTCTTCTTAAAGGACACTAGGCATGTGCAAAACCTGCTGAAACAGGGCAGATTTTAAACCAGCCCCATTTTTACATGCTTCTCCAAACAGCTATCAGTGAGGGGGCTGCAGAACTGAAACTTATTCTAGAATGAAAAAGACACTCATTCCCCCCCCCCCCCCCCCCATATTTTGTTTGGCTTTTCACCCTCCACTACAGAAAAATAATCTTAGTGTTTCTAACCTTGTGAAAATAAATGTTTTGCCACATAGAAACTGGTGAGGTGCTGCCCCAAATGCTCATATGGACAAGCCTCTACTGTGATTCACAGTGAAAAATAGTGGGTGAGTATTGGATAAATTTGTTTACACATTTATATTATTATTATTCAAAGGTATTGCTGGGTTAGCGGTGGACACCATGTAGTTTTGTTTGATTAATAGTAGACTCCATAGACATTTAACTTAATTCTCCTTTTCACTTTTTTGCAAATAATTTTTATTGAAAAGTATTTTTATATATATAAACCAAAACATTTAATGAACAAGTGACATACTATATAAAAAAAAAACATAACAACAAGCCAAATGACACAATCCAAATTACAAAGATGTCATACCTGTTGACTGTGTCTTGTCATCCTTCTCCAGAAGTGTTCTTTGCTTCATGTGAAAATGTATTGTCCAAATGGACTATTTTGCAGTCCAGGACTGTGTTATCATATAGGCCAAAGACTTAGTGTAGGGACCTCTCTCCAGTGATCGAAAAAGAGCTATGGGAAAAGGTTATGTGTTTTTTCTTATTTTGTCTGGTGTTTAAAAAATCTTGTTCCACTTCATAACAGCAGGTATTCAAAAGTTAAACATTGTTTAATGCACTTTTCTAATGGATATAAACGCAAGGCTGAAATTGTGAAAACATACAATGAATGCAGTGAGTAGTGGAACAAAAATGGTTTAGATTTCTTGAATCGGGATCCTACCATGCATTTTCATTACATTTTCCAACATTGCTAGATAATATAGTGATAGTGGGATATTTGTAGAAGTACCATGTCAACCTTATTGAGTTGTAACCTCCCTTCATAGCAGGCACTGAGTTGAAAATGCGATGATATAACTGCAAAAACATTATTACATCAAAGTATTTTTCCTATGAAGCTTAAAAAAAGAGACAATATCCTAATGTGTAGGACCAGAAAGTACTGACTTTGATGACACTTAATTTCATATTTTGTTTTACAATGAAATATATGTGCTTTCACCAGCTTTGTTACATTAAAGGAAATGCACAATTCACATAGAGATGAAAAAGATCTGACAAATTGAAAAAAAACAATTACTACTCAAGTTATTGTCAAAAATATGTAAAACAAAATACAAATAGCCCAACTAAATGTTAAAATGTACATTCTTCTTAGTTACACAGGTACTCAATAGGGAAACTATAAAAAATGTATTAAAGCCAAGATCATAGTGAAATTGTACACTAAAGTCTATTAAAAATACAAACTTTATGTGGTTATGTTAAGTTATGTAATGTTACGTATGGTCAATGCGATTAGCTTTTAGACATGCGTAAAGCATGGACATTTCAGGCCAATCTGCCAATCAAATACAAGATGATAGAGGTTATTTACTATATAACGACTAGTGACTTGAGAACCAATTTGAAAAATGACATCTGAATAGTAAAGTTTGATTAAAAAAAAAATCTCCAGTACAGAACTGGATAATTTTCCCCATAATTTAATTCTAAAGTTTGCAAGTTTTTTCTCTACGACCTATATACAAACTACACACGCAATACACAAACACACATACACACTACATTCCCTTTACACAAAAAAACATATACACACTGCACCTCCTATACATACTATACCATGATATACATACACACATTTTACACCTTACATACATGCACGCATTATACTCCCTGTATAGATACACACACTGTGCCCTTACACACACTATACTATCTATACACACACTACACCCCTTATACACACACTGCACAACATATACACACACTATTCTATACCCCTATACACACACTATACCCCCATGAACACACACTACACCCTTAATAAGCATGTCCATATACATACACCACACCTCTGTACACACTCTATACCCACTATACACACACACTACAACCCCCTATAAACATAATATACCCTTTAAACACAAACACTTTCGAATCTATAACCATTTACACTACACTCCTTATACACACAATAAAACCCCCATTCACATACTATACCCCTTTTATATGTATTATACCCCCTATACACACAAGTACACTATAGCCCCTATATATACACAGCCCCTAAGTATACACACAATGCAACCATATTTACATAGACACACTCCATCCTTTAGATACATATACATGCAAACACACACAGCCTCTATGCACATACACACATACTACAGCCCTTGCCAACAAACACGTATACACATGCTGTGCTGTATAGCCCCTAGACAAGCCCCTACAGCCCTTACACATACTCACACACACTCTTTACAGTCAAGAAACACACACAAACACACACACAATACAGCCCCTAGCTACACATAATACACCACATGCATACACCTTTGATTCAGTGAATCTCTATGAGGAGATGATGATTGGCGCAGAGCGGCATATTGCTGCACACGCACAATAGCCTCCCAATGTTTTCCTATGACAAAGCAATGGATTGGCTGAGATCATCAAGATTTTTGATCTCAGCCATTGGGGCAGGGCCAGCTGTGGCAAGACTGGCACAGAGATGGAGAAAAGCAACCTTTTTACTCCACTCTCATGGGAGCAGGGGGCGGGGGGTGCCGGGGACCAGGTAGCTAGCCCAAACTGTAGTGTTAAGAATACATGTTTGTATTCCTAAGACTAGAGTGTTCCTTTAAATTCCTGGGCTGAGTTTGTGTCCCAGTCTGGCCCTGCATAGTTACATAAAAATATATTCTGTTTCAGCCGTCAAGTAAACCATTATACTGTAAACTGTATAGTATGAGACATATTGTATATATTTGAAATTGCCATGGTTGTGCACAGAGTTTTAATTACTCCAGGTTAATATGTATACTGTAGTATATGTGTTTTAATTCTTTTTTATTTATTTCTGAAAAAAGTATAGTTTCTATTGTCGCATTGCAACCTGCGTGGGAATCTTTTGAGAACATTGTGGTCTGCCTTTTGAGTTCTGTATATTCCCAAATCTGCTTTCATTCATTCTGCCTAACTCTAGGATTCTGCTGGAGTTCAGCAGTAACACACAGTTGGGGGATCGGGTTATAAAACTGTCATTAACAGAATAGTGCTCCAATGTTCTGAAATTTGGACGGTCCCCATGGAAACCATAACTCAACAGGAGCATTCCGTTAAAATCAATTTTTCCGAACCCAAAAATTACACAGTCTCTTTTAATATGCTATTGTGGACACTTACTCTCACTCAATATCAGAACATTGGATTTTATTTTTGACTTTTCCTAATAATTTACATTATGCTTGTAAACAGTGTTTCCTATGAATTAGTTTCTGCATTTTTTTAATTATATTACAGTAGTATATTATATAAACTACATATATTATAATTGTGTCACTAATTGCCTTTTGTAGTTGTTTTTTTTGTTTTGTTTTACTGCTCCCTATATGTAAACATATGCCTTCTTGAGCATTCTTGAGCTCAAAAACGCACTGAAGACTTCTACAAAAGACAATTTTTTTATCACAATTTCTATATTCGACTCTATTTCAACAGTTCTGACAGGTGTCACACAGCTATCATAGCAGCGTGCTGTGTGTTTAGTCATTTTTTTTTAGCAGCCTATTGCTTCTCAAAAGAACTACAGACAACAAGGGTGCAGTCCAAGGGGAATATAACACTGTTTGACTATCAACATAAGACTGTCAACCCTTATGTCATTTCTCAATGTTGTGACTTGTTGCTTCGGCTATCCTCTGTGTAGAAATAATTTTTTGCACTATGATCAGACCAGGCATTTTCTTGGCATTTGTAAGTACATTTGACTCTAGCTCTCCCCCTAAACCAAAAATAGACAAATATTTTTAAGATAACACATATAAATCAAGCAACTTAAATTAAATAGACAGCAAATTAAATTAAATCCTTGTTTAATAAACAAACTGTGTGAGTGAGGCTGGGTTATATAAATAGTATATGTTTTACTCATAGTTACTGACCTTAGGTAAACCATTCATGTTAAACAAGGTCAAAGGAAACCTCATTTTATTTAGATTTTAAAATGTCTATCCATTACTTAGAATTCTAAAATATACAAGTGTGTAAAAAAAATCTAAGGATTCCCATGAGCTAAATGTAAGGTCAATATCTGTAGTTATTGCATGACAAAATATTTTTACAAACTCTCTGATTAAATTGTGATACTGTTTGCCAAAATGTCATATCTCATTTAAGCTCCCCTCTGTTCAAGTGACTTGGCAAATTATTTTGTTAGTAAGCATTCTTCTGCAGAATATCCCCATGGAATATATCTTTGGACGGAAGATGTGCTTATTTCCCAATGTAGAAAAGCTTTTCTTATAGTTACAAAATGTTTTATAATATATAGAAATGGCTGTTATTGACCATCAGAAAGAGTCCTGCTTAATGAACAAACTATTGCCTCAGTAATAATGTATGCAGTCAATCCAATGCTTCTGTACAGGGAAACATTGGGAGGCTAATATGCATGCGCAGCACTCCCCATGCTGTTCCAATCAGCATTTCCTCATAGAAATGCATTAGCTCAATGCATCCCTATTGGGAGCATTCATCATCTACATTTAGAGTGTGAAATACAGAACTTTAGTCCTGCAAAGAGTGAATGTTTTACTGATTTGTCCTGAGTCACATGAATATAAAGATTATTGTCTAAAGCAGTGCTGTCTGCTGTTTATGGAAAAATGGCTGAACAATGGTGGTCACTATGTTTGTTTGATAATCATGTTCATTAAGACTAGCACAATTAAAATTTCACACAGAATCACTTAATAATTACCCTCTCATCTTACACATACAATGCACACTAACTCCTCACGTGGGTTCTACAGATAGACTCCTACTCAAACAAACATCACAGATTTGTTCCTTTTACAATAACATTACAAATACAATATTTTCTCAGACACCCAGTATTTCTTTTTAGATAATTATTACAGATGAAATGTCTTCACAGACTTCCCACATAAACTCCTAAATGCACTCTCCATGCACACACCAGAATCTCTCTCACCTTAGCCCAATAAATATTCACCCTCTGAAAAATGATCTTATTAAAAACACAGAGGCTTCTCACAGAATTGCACAGACATTATATCTTCATGCTAACACGTGGCAATTAACCTCTCCAATACAGACAGAAGATGCAGTTTTCTCAGAGAGTCTCTCAATTTTTCCAAATATTTACTGTTCGTGTCCATATATCTTTTGTCATCATTTTAAAGGTTTCACATTTTTTTCTTTTCTTTTCTTCACTATTTGACATCTACTAGAATCTGATAGCGAGTAACTAAAGCAATCAGTGGAAGATGGAATTGTTTCTATAGACAATTAGACTCCCCACCCCCTCCCCCCAGTTCTTACTGCTTACTATAATATCTCTATACATTATGTAGATTTAGTTATCTGCTCTCCCTTCTTTTTTTTTTGTTATTTGTCAAGAGTGTTGTCTTCTACAAAATGTAAAATTGTGAAACACGTACCAATGTTAGAAACATAGAAACATAGAATGTGACGGCAGATAAGAACCATTCGGCCCATCTAGTCTGTCCAATATTCTAAATACTTTCATTAGTCCCTGGCCTTATTTTATAGTTAGGATAGCCTTATGCCTATTGCACGTATGCCTAAACTCCTTTACTGTGTTAACCTCTACCACTTCAGCTGGAAGCCTATTCCATGCATCCACCGTAAAGTAATACGTCCTGATATTATTTTTAAACCTTTGTCCCTCTAATTTAAGACTATGTCCTCTTGTTGTGGTAGTTTTTCTTCTTTTAAATATAGTCTCCTCCTTTACTGTGTTGATTCCCTTTATGTATTTAACCCCTTAAGGACCGAGGACGGTTCAGGACCGTCATCTGCATTTTTGCATTGCCGACCGCTGACGGTCCTGAACCGTCATAACGGTCTTAGTTACTTACCTGATCGCCATTGTTCCCCCGGCGGCGATCGGCGTTGGTCCCGGTGTGGGGAGACTGCCTGCAGCCCAGACAGTCTCCCCATGGCAGATTAGGACCCCTGGGGCCATGTGATCGCTCAACAGAGCGACCACATGGTCACAATAGGTGTCCATGTGTCTGCCTGCAGGGGGACTGTCTGTGCTGACAGGCAGTCTCCCTGCAACTGTAAAATCAAAGAAGAAAAATAAAGGTTAAAGTTAATCAATAAAAATAATAATTATATATGTGTATATATATATATATATATATATATATATGATATATAGACGTATATTATATATATATAATATACGTCTATATATCATATATATATAATGTCATACTAAGTGTATTTTTATATTAATATGTACATATATTAATATAAAAATACACTTATAATTAAATTACACACGTATATATATATAATATATATAATAACTATATATATATTATAAAATACTAATAATAAGTAATTTAAATTAAATTAAAACATGTAAAAATAATAATAAAAATTAAAAAAAAATTATATATCTATATGAAATTTTATTCTAACTGTATTTTGATATTAATATATATATATATTTATATCAAAATACACTTAGAATGAAATTGTATATATATCTATGTATATATAAATAAATAAAAAGAATACGAACTATACATATGTCCATATACAAAATTACATAAATAATTATATAAATATACACGTAGACTTCAAATATATAAATATGCATATATATTTAAATTCTATGTGTGTATTTATGTAATATTTTTACATAATTAAGTAATTTTATTGATTGCAATTTAAGGGACCTGCCTGCCAACCCAGGTCGAAAGTCCAGAGAATTTAATTTGTTAGCACTGTATTTTACCCTGTAACTTTCTACGACACCCTAAAACCTGTACATGGGGTGTACTGTTTTACTCGGGAGACTTCGCTGAACACAAATATTAGTGATTCAAAACAGTAAATCATATCACAGCGATGATATTGTCAGTGAAAGTGACTTTTTTTTTATTTTTTCACACACAAACAGCACATTTACTGATGATATAATTGTTGTGATACATTTTCCAGTTTTGAAACACTAATATTTGTGTTCAGCAAAGTCTCCTGAGTATAACAGTACCCCCCATGTACAGGTTTTATAGCATTTTTTAAAGTTACAGGGTCAAATATATGGGTCAAATATGTTTACATTGAAAATGGCCAGGTTGGTTACGTTACCTTTGAGAGCATATGGTAGCCGAGGAATGAGAATTACCCCCATGATTGCATACCATTTGCAAAAGAAGACAACCCAATGTATTGCAAATGGTGTATGTCCAGTCTTTTTTAGTAACCACTTAGTCACAAACACTGGCCAAAATTAGCGTTCAATTTAGTTTTTTACTTTTTTCACACACAAACAAATATGAACGCTAACTTTGGCCAGTGTTTGCGACTAAGTGGCTACTAAAAAAGTCTGGACATACCCCATATTGAATACCTTGGGTTGTCTACTTTAAAAACAATATGTACATGTGGGGTGGTATTCAGAGATTTATGACAGATAATAGTGTTACAATGTCACTATTGATACTTTTAAAAAATGTATGTTTTGAAACCGCAATATCCTACTTGTACTTATAGCCCTATAACATGCAAAAAAAAAATAGCAAAAAGCATGTAAACACTGGGTATTTTTAAACTCAGGACAACATTTTGAATCTATTTAGCAGTTTTTTTTCATTCGCTTTTGTAGATGAGTAAAAGATTTTTCACATAAAAGTCAAAAACCATGTATTTTTTCAATTGTACATCATATTTTTTCATTTTTTTAAAAAATTAAATTACATGAGATTATATAAATAATGGTATGTAAAGAAAGCCCCTTTTGTCCTGAAAAAAACAATATATAATTTGTATGGGAACAGTAAATGAGAGAGCGGAAAATTACAGCTAAACACCACAAAAGTGTAAAAAGATGCCTGGTCGCAAATGTACAACATCGCAAAAACAGTCCGGTCCTTAAGGGGTTAAATGTTTCTATCAAATCCCCCCTGTCTCGTCTTTCCTCCAAGCGATGCATGTTAAGATCCTATAACCTTTCCTGGTAAGTTTTATCCTGCAATCCATGAACCAGTTTAGTAGCCCTTCTCTGAACTCTCTCTAAAGTATCAATATCCTTCTGGAGATACGGTCTCCAGTACTGCATACAATACTCCAAGTGAGGTCTCACCAGTGTTCTGTACAATGGCATGAGCATTTCCCTCTTTCAACTGCTAATGCCTCTCCCTATACAACCAAGCATTCTGCTAGCATTTCCTGCTGCTCTATTACATTGTCTGCCTACCTTTAAGTCATCAGAAATAATCACCCCTAAATCCCTTTCCTCAGCTGTTGAGGTTAGGACTAATATTCTGTACTCTGCCCTTGGGTTTTTACGTCCAAGATGCATTATCTTGCACTTATCCACATTAAATGTCAGTTGCCACAACTCTGACCATTTTTCTAGTTTACCTAAATCATTAGCCATTTGGCTTATCCCTCCTGGAACATCAACCATGTTACATATCTTAGTATCATCAGCAAAAAGACATACCTTACCATCAAGACCTTCTGCAATATCACTAATAAAAATATTAAAGAGAATGGGTCCAAGTACAGATCCCTGAAGTACCCCACTGGTGCCAAGCCCAAGCTTCGAACATACTCCATTGACTACAACCCTCTGTTGCCTGTTACTCAGCCACTGCCTTACCCATTCAACAATATTGGAATCCAAACTTAAATATTGCAGTTTATTGATAAGCCTTCTATGTGCAACAGTGTCAAAAGCCTTACTGAAATCTAGGTAAGCAATGTCTACTGCACCACTGTAACGGACCGTTTCACTTACAAGAGGATAAAACCCAGTTTAGGCGATATCCCCCTTTTCCATAGACCAGCAGCTACTGCAATCACCAATTCTCCCGAACTCCAAACTGTACGAATCTTCCAACTCCCGAACTGGAAACACACGAACTCTGGAATCAGCTGAACAGGAAAAGCATACCATCCGCTTACACTCCTGGCAGTCAGCATACAATCCAATTCCCCCAAAAACGAGACGACACATCGGTTTGAGGGTCAAGCAGAATCTGAGGTCTGGACCACCCAGCCTGGTTTTTATTACAGTTGTGCACATACAGGATACACCCAGGGGGAGGCATAAAACAACCAATCAAGCAACAGTACAACCCACACATCCCCTCCCCTCAGATAAGCAATTAGCATAATTACTACATGCAGTAAAAATACAGTTTCCACACATACTCTGTAACTTTAAAACCATACATCACATTCACATAAAAATACATATCCACAATCAAACCATTCAGGGGAACAACATATTAAAAAATGCCATGAATCAGACCAGGGGTTCAAAAGTTAGTAAAAGTATCTTTTGTTCCCCCTGGCTGGTAGTATTTTAATCTGCTCAAACAGGAAAAGTAAAACATCCCCATAATGCATCCTGGTTTCCTCCCTTTTGCCCTGGAGATAATTGGAGAAGTAATCCAATTATCTCCCAGGTCAAAGACAAAACTCCATTACACATGTGGGGACCTAAATACAGGATTATGTTTTAAAATATATAAAGTCACTTTTATTACACCAAACACAGACATGTTACATATCCCCAGATAGCTCAGGTCTGCGTGCACATTATTAGGTGAATGGCATGCAGACCACACAAATACAGTTTAATTGCCATGGAGCCAAAGTCTTTCCCATAGTCTTTCATTATATGAATAGGCTCCACGGCATAGCTATCTGGCGGTATCACTGCTCACACAGGGCAAGTACCGAATGGCCCCACTGTGTTTAAAGGGCCAGAATGAGTGACATGCACTCTGTTAGGGCCGAATACGTTTTGTAAAAGGGCCCAATCTCCCAGGGCCATAGTCCAAAGGCAAGAGGCGGGCAAGCAGCCCCCTCCAAGCACACGTGGCGAGGTCGGTTTCGCCACAACCACCCTGATCTATAATTTGAGTTACCCAATCAAAAAAATCAATAAGATTAGTTTTGCATGATCTCCCTGAAGTAAATCCATGTTGTCTCTGATCTTAAAATCCATGTGTTTTTAGATGTTCAACAATCCTATCCTTTAACATGGTTTCCATCACTTTCCCCACTACTGAAGTAAGGCTTACTGGCCTATAGTTGCCCGACTCCTCCCTATTACCTTTCTTGTGAATGGGCACAACATTCGCCAACTTCCAATCTTCTGGGACTACTCCTGTTATTAATGATTGGTTAAATAAATCTGTTAATGGTTTTGCTAGTACACCACTAAGCTCTTTTACTAGCTTTGGGTGTATTTCATGAGGCCCCATTGACTTATTTGGCTTTACTTTTCAGAGTTGAAATAGAACCACTTCCTCTGTAAACTCACGTGTAATAAATAACTCATTTATCCTTTTTCTTAACTGAGGTCCCTTTCCTTCATTTTCATCTGTAAATACCGAACAAAAATATTAATTGAGGCAGTCAGCTAGACCTTTATCCTCTTCTACATACCTTCCTTCTTTTGTTTTTAATCTAACTAATCCGTGTTTTACTTTTCTTTTGTCATTTATGTATCTAAAAAAAGTTTTGTCCCCCTTTTTACTGACTGTGCTATTTTCTCTCCTGTGTGTGATTTGGAAGCTCTTCTAACTTGCTTAGCCTCTTTCTGCCTAATCATATAGATCATTCTGTCTTCCTCACTCTGTTTTTTTTTTTATAATTACTAAATGCTTACTTTTTGTTTTTTACTATTTTGGCCACATCTGCGGAGTACCACAGTGGTTTCCTGAATATTTTGCTTTTACTGACAAGCCTAATGCAATTTTCTGTTGCCTTCAGTAGTGCAACTTTTAAATAATCCCATTTCTCTTGGACTCCATTTAAATTGCTCCAGTCTGATAATGACTCCTTTACTCATATTCTAATTTTAGAAAAGTCTGTTTTTCTATAATCTAAAACTTTTGTTTTTGTGTGGTGTGACTCAGTCACTGTTCTTATATTAAACCACACTGACCGATTATCACTGGATCCTAAACTTTCACCTACAGTTGTTATGGGCAAATGCAAATATTACAAGTTTTAGAATGAAATGTTGTATTTCTTAAACTGTGTACTTTGTCTTTAAGAGATATTGCAAGTTGACAAGGTGTTAGAAATGGAACATATTGTTTTTCATAGATGTTTCTTTAAGCAATAACCTCAGTGCATAATATGTTTGCGCCATTTTGTCCCAGACGAATTACAATAACAATAATGCATAAACAAGCTTCAAGGCTATTCTACGACTCTTTCAGTACACAATATACTGTGGTAACCCCAAGTTAATGGAACTTCCCCAAATCCGGGAATCTCCCACGACTGTGCACTTACGTCTTAGTATAAACAACAGATAAGCTATTCAGACTTTAAGATGCCATCTTGAACTAAGTCAGGAAAATTTCCATGACGTATACACCCTTTAGTTATGGCCTTGTATCTTTGCCAAATTAAGGGAGGTCCTAAATTGATTTAAAGTAGACAAGTTACTTTTTCATATATGAACTATGGTGACTCTAAAATTACGACACTTAAGGTATAAATAGGTGTACTTTGAAAATGTTAAGAAACAGAGGAGAGACTTGGAGACAGACGCTGCTCCATCTTAAAATGACTGAGAGGCTGACATGATGACATGTTCAGAAGGGTATGTTAACCTACTAATGATATTTGCAAGCATTTAATTTCATCTTATAAACTCTGCTATAATGGATTTTATATGTCTATATTTATATTTTTATGTAATAAATATCTAAAAGACAAAACTATTGCTTCCAAGACAATCCTTATTTTATATTGTATTCTCAATTATTTACATATGTTAAATAGAGGATCTCTTACTAACTATATAACATTATGGCTAAGATATCTGTATGGTTAGCCCTGCTAAGTTTTATGCTTTAAGACATTATAGAGGTAAATAAGGGAACCGCCAGCGGTTACACAGTAATATCTGATACCAAATCTCCATTTGTTAACACTAAATCTAGTATGGCCTCTTTACGAGTTGGCTCCTCAACGACTTGTTTTAGAGACAATCCCAGTAGGGAGTTTAGAATATGTGTGCTCCTGGCACAAGCAGCTATTTTTGTTTTCCAATTCACATCAGGAAGATTAAAGTCAACCATGATGATAACTTCCCCCTTCATTGCCATTTTATCTATTTCCTCAGCTAGTAGATTATCTAACTCTTCAATTTGTCCTGGGGGGCCTATAAATCACACCTACACGAGTTACGGTGTGATTACCAAATTCTAACATAACCCAAACGGACTCTATGTTCGCCTCACTAACTTTTATTAGGCTAGATTTTATGCTATCCTTCACATACAGGGCCACCCCTCCCCCTTTCCTGCCTTCCCTGTCTTTTCTATATAAAGAGTACCCTGGTATTGCTATGTCCCAGTCATTTTTCTCATTATACCATGTCTCAGCAACAGCGACTAAATCTACACTATCAGTTGCCATTATTGCCACAAGTTCATGGATCTTATTCCCTAAACTGCGAGCATTTGTAGGCATGACTCTAAGCTTATCATTTTTTAACACACTTGCTACAGGCACGTTCTGTCCTTGTTTTGGGGGACAATTGGATTGATGTTTTATCACCCTTTTGCCCCTCCCCCCCTAGTTTAAATACATCCTAGCAAAACCTCTGAACTGCTCACTGAGAACATTTGTTCCCTTTTGAGAAAGATGCAAACCATCTTTTTTGTACAGTTTATTTCCATTCCAAACAGAGCTACCATGAGAAATAAAGCCAAATCCTTGCTCCCGACACCATTCACCAAGCCACAAGTTAAGTCCCTAATACGCATCCGCCTGTCGTTCTGAGTGTTATGCACAGGCAGAACTTCAGAGAATGACAGTGTGGAAGCAACCTGCCGTATATCATTGGCAAAAACACTAAAAACGTCCTTAACCTCTGAAACCTCATTGCAAGCCAAGTCATTTGTCCCTAAATGGACAAGTACATCCAATTCGCCTTCCTGCTTTGCCTGCTTAACAATATTACAGATACGTCTCCTGTCTCTGTGAGCAGTAACTCCGGGAAGACACCTCACAAGACCACCATTGTCCATCTCCACGCCTCTTATGATGGAATCCCCTAACAACAAGTGCTTTCTATTAGGCTTCACCATAGTCTCCAAGCCTCTTTCCACAACACCACTAGCATCAGTGCCTCTCTCCACAACACCACTAGCCTCAATGCCTCTCTCCACAACACCACTAGCCTCAGTGCCTCTCTCCACAACACCACTAGCCTCAGTGCCTCTCTCCACAACACCACTAGCCTCAATGCCTCTCTCCAAAACACCACTAGCCTCAGTGCCTCTCCCCACAACACCACTAGCCTCAGTGCCTCTCTCCACAACACCACTAGCCTCAATGCCTCTCTCCACAACACCACTACAATCAGTGCCTGTCTCCATATCACCATTACACTCTGAAAGTGCAGAAAATGAATTATGTAGAGCAACAGACTGTGCAATATGCCTTTTATCCACAACTCTAAGTCTACCAGATCCTACAGTGATCCATCTGCCATTCCTAGTATGTCTCTGAGGCAGTGGCTTTGCAGCAGTTCCAGACTGAGTTTGTTTACCAGATAATTTACAAATCTCAGTCTTCAAAAATACAATCTCCTGCCACAAGATAGAGAACTGTCTACAGATTAGACAATGCTTTTGCAGTTTTGCCAATGCTTTTTAATAAAGAAAGTGTTAAAAAAAGACCATGGTTTTCAATGCCAATCACTGCTGTTATGAGCAATGCATCATTCATTCTAACCAGCAGTAGTATTTGAGAGAGCCTTACAGTATTTTAGAGAGAGTTGGCTAAATGCTAAGAAAGAAGGGCGGAGCAGGAGAGACAATACAATAAAATTGCCTTCCGAAATGCATCCTTTTAAAAAGTGCCAGGTACTTGTAGTATTTGAAATAATGAACATTACAATGGTGCAGTTGTAACCAGGCCCAGACCGGCCATCGGGCACACCGGGCAAATGACCGGTGGGCCGCGGTGGCCAGGGGTCGAGGCCGGCAGGGAGGACCTAGGATCTCCCCTGCCGGTCTTTGCAGGGCTGGCACTATCCCAGCGCCGGCCCTGCAGTAGTCTATGGCGGGCCGGTGGGGAGATCAAAGATCTCCCTCACCAGCCCACATGCAGGATATTCCGGCCGCTGGCGGGGAGAGAGGTAGAGAGCCAGCCTGCCAGCAGAGGAACCCGGCAGAGCTCTAACTTGCAGCTCCGCCGGGTTCCTCTCGCAAGATTCGGAGCGTTGCCATGGCAACGCTCTGGGTCTCGCGAGAGTGAACTCTAGCCTCACAGGCTAGAGTTCCCTCACCATTAAGACCACCAGGGACGGATGCCAGCAACAGGATCCCCCCTCCCAGGCATAAGGTAAGCAGGGAGGGAGGAAATAATCACCCTAGTCACTTCAGCCTCACAGACACCCCTAACACTCACAGCACCCTCACTCACACAAACACACACACTGCACCCCTAACACACACAGCACACACACACTGCACCCCTGACACTCACCGCACACACACGAACTGCACCCCTAACACTTACAGCACCCTCACACACACACACACTCACACACACACACACTGCACCCCTGACACTCACAGCACACACACACTGCACCCCTGACACTCACAGCACCCTCACTAGCACACACATACACACACACACTGCATCCCTGACACTCACAGCACCCTCACACACACACACACACACTGCACCCCTGACACACACAGCTTCCTCACACGCACATAGCACCCTCACGCAAACACAGCACCCACTCACACACAGCATACACACACAGCACCCTTACCCACATAGCACCCTCATGCAAAAACAGCACCCATCACTCACACACACACACACACTACACCCCTCACACACACACACACACTGCACCCCTCTCGCACACACACTACACCCCTTACACACACACACACACACACACAGCACCCTCACACACACTGCACAATATGCTTTCCTAGCATTTTTGTCTCCTGGTATCCCAACTATGGAGACACCAGAGACAAATTTCAAGCAAACACAGTGCAAGCATGTTATTGAATTTGCTTGTGCTGTGTAGAACAAATACAGGGTCTTTTTCTCATGCCAGAGCTCTTCAGCAGAGCTCTGCGCATGGTCTACCCTGGAAGAGCATTGAACCAACATGCTCACTTTGTGATGGGGCGTGCTTGTCATTGGTGATGACAAAACACACTCTATCTGCCCCCGCCCCCTTTTTAGTGGGCCGCTGTAATTAAAAAATGCCCGGGCGAATTTTATTCCCAGACCGGCCCTGGTTGTAACAATGTTATTAAAAAAAATGAATTTTCTCTCAGTCTCTTACACAGACACTCAAGTAGAAGGGCTCCTGAGAACTATAGTGAACAAGGCTAGAGCACCTCACAACATTTCAAGACTCTCAAGGTTATTCACTAAAGTAAGAATTCAAAGTGAATTTCAAATTCAAATAGACACTATAATCACCAGAACAACTGCAGCTTAATGTAGTTGTTCTGGTGAGTATAATCATTGCCTTCAAGCATTTTCATGCAAACACTGTCTTTCAGAGAAAATGCAGTGTTTACATTGCCCCCTAGGGATACCTCCAAGTGGTGGCCACCAGGGGTGCTTCCAAGGGCAGTGCTGCACAGTAGGCAGCACTTCTGTTCCGCGTCCCCATGCTCTGCATTGCAACGCTGAATTTTCTTCATAGAGATGCATTGATTCAATGCATCTCTATGAGGAGGCGGTGATTGGCCAGAACTGCATTTGGCCCCGCCCCCATCCTGCCTCCTTGCCGATTTCAGCAAAATGCTTTCCCTATGGGAGAGAAGGAGACACACAAAGGGGCTGAGAGGAGTAAGACACACAAAATGTGGGAGGATGTAAGAGTCATCATACAAAAACGGGGGTAAGACATACACAAGGGAGGTGTAAGACACACAATGGGGAACAATAGGGTATAAGATACACTAAAGAGGGTAAGACATTTAAAAGATAGATAGATAGATAGATAGATAGATAGATAGATAGATAGATAGACAGAGACAGACAGACCGACTGTCAGGCAGACAGATAGTAGATGAGAGAGATAGATAGACACATTTATTTTAAATTGTACTAGTTGTTTTTTGGCAGGGTTTTTTTTTGTTTTTTTTTAAGGGAGGAGATGGGGTTACATACTTTAATGGTTAAATTGTGCCCTGATTTATTTTAATTTTATTTTAGAAGATATTTATTTCTATTCTGTTGCTAGTGGTAATTTGAAAACAAACAATAAACAATGTCCTGGGTGACTCACTTGGTATCAAGGAATAGCATGCCCCTGGATCTTCTTTTCAAACCAGGACATTTATTGGACCCAGCCAGCCCACCTTATTTATTTAGTGCTAGTGGAATGGAAGGAGAGCAAGTCAGATGAGGTTGACGTCTTGTAGATATAAGCTTCATCTGCTTTTCTAGAGTATGGAGGAAAAAGGGGGTATTTAGTGAATCCCTATGGTTAAAAAGTGGATTTGTATTTTCTATTTTGAAGTTTGGACTTGATCCCCTCAATTTTGTCATTGGCTTCATTGGAGGAATTGCAATCCAGTTGGCAAAGAAAACCCGTACTCTGCTAAGAGAATTCAGCCATAAGTGTTGCTCCTACCTAACCTCTGTAAGTCATGTTTTATTCAATATGGGAGTCAGCAGGGAAAACTAAACTGTGAGAACATGTGCGACTTGTAGCCTGTACCTTTCTGTTCATAAATTTGAGAGGCAAATATGTCAGTTATTAAATACTGAACAATATGTGAGCTGTCATATAAATAATTTTAGCTGACTTTTAAGCAATTACAGCATATCTAGAAATATAATTCTATGGCATTCGTTCAATACATCACTAAAAATATGGTGGTTATACTTATTCTCATGTGACACAAAAACATTTATCATGGACTGCGGATATCAGATACCTATTGCATAGTTTAACCATATAAAACATTTAAGGGATATTTATCATGATGAAACAGGTGCTATTCTGGATGCAAAGTGTTCAATTTTGTGAGACATTAATTTCCATGGCAATCAGTCCTTATTTATTATGTTGTAAAAAAAAAACAATTTTTGCCTTGATGAACGTCAAGCATAAATGTGTATACCACATACATGGGGTAAATTTGTTTTACTTTTCGGTGTTACACCTGCAGAATATGATGAAATAATGTCTTACTTCTATGCAGTGGTGGAACTTTAGAGCAAGGTTGGCCAAAAAGTAGATGCCCACCTGTCTTTCCCACAATGCTATGACTGCTGGGGATCTACCATTTGCCCATACTTACAGGGTTGTATTTGTGAGCAGTGTTTGTGTGTTTGAATGTAAACATGTTTTGTATAGAAAATGTTCTTATTCATGAAGGGGTATATTTGTGTGTACCGTTGCCACTGGAATTCTATGTAATGTTTGCATTTGAATGAAATGTGTACTTTTGTGTGTTGTGTTGGTGTTTGAATGAAGGGGTGTTTGTATATACTTTTGGCAATACCGAGGCGTGTTTGTTTGTAATGTTTGCTTTTAAATGCATTCGTGTGCTTGTATGTCGTGTTGGCTTTTAAATGCAGGTGTACATTTGTGTGTAGTATTGGTGTTTGAATGAAGAGGCATCTTTGCAAATAATTTTGATGTTCCAATCAAGCATGAACAAATAAATGAAAAATAAAAAATGGTTTGAATTTATACACAAAATCATTTGTTTGACAGATCTACCTGCATGCCAAATGTCAAAGGAATGTTTCAAATTAATCTTTTTTTTTTTTTTTTATTGAACTCTTCTGGTTGTGTTAGAGGTATATCAATATGCATGCGTGCAAGCAATGTCTTTTGAAAGCAATGTTCCCTCTAATTTTTAGTAGTTGTGTGCAGAAATATTTTGTTCTGCAAACGTTTTTCCTGTTACAAAAGTATGTGCACAATGAATGCTTGTGCAAATGTGACCCTGAAGTTGTTTCAAGATACATTTGTTATGTGTTTTGTTATTTTTAGTTAAGATTTTATTCTATACTTTTGTTTGAACTATTTTGTTCAGTTTTTTTATTCCATTGAAAAAAACATCAGTGAATAAAGTAATAATAATGACTCTCATCAAATTGTGTCAAATCTCAGGTTATTTGTATTAATAAAGGTTGCTGGGAAAGGGTAGCTTTTGTTTCTTATTAACATATTCTGTCGCTTCCATCTCAAAAACATAGCGTGCATTCGCCCCTATTTAACACCGGATGCTGCTAAGGTGCTGGTCCATGCTCTTGTTATCTCTCACCTTAACTACTACAATACCCTTCTCAGTGGTCTTACATGTTCCCAGATTGCACTGCTGCAATCTATAATAATTGCAGCAGCGAGGCTCATTTTCCTGTCCGCTCGCACCTCCCACGCCTCCCCGCTCTGTCAGTCCCTGCATTGGTTTCCAGTTAGATATAAGGCTCAATTTAAAATTCTGGTGCTTGCTTACAAGTCCCTACATAATGCTGCTCCAACCTACCTATCCTCCCTAATACACAAGTATGTCCCTTCGAGGCCCCTACGCTCTGCCAAAGACCTACGTCTATCCTCTGTCCGTACTCCCACCTCAAATGCTTGCATCCAATATTTCTCCAGGGCTGCACCTCTTCTGTGGAACTCCCTTCCCTCCTCCATAAGAATTTCACCCAGTCTCCACTCATTCAAAAAATCATTGAAAACTCACTTCTTCAAGATAGCATATCAATTAAACTGTTAGCAGGTTTTTATCCCCCACCCCCCATGACTCCTCACGTGCAACTGTCAAAAATTGCCTACTAAGCCCTCAGTGAATACTTTTCTAACAACTATACCCCACTCCCTCTAGAATGTAAGCTCATTGAGCAGGACCCTCCACCTCTCTGTTCCTGTATATCCAGTTGTCTGGTTACACTTACATGTATGTTAGTCCACCCATTGTACAGCGCTACAGAATCTGATGGTGCTATATAAATAATAAAATAATAATAATATCCAAAGACATTCATCTAAACATTTTCTCTTGCAGGTTCAAAAATGACAAATGAGTTCTCATAATATGGCACAAAAAAACCCCTAAAAAAACAGATTAACTATTAAATAACTAATTTATTGACACTCACTTTTGTCTTTGGCATTTACATTTTATTATGCCTGCATGATCATCAATGCCACATTGTCTCCACTTTATTATGCTCATATAATAACCCATGTCACATTGCCCCGCATTTATTTCACTTGGCCTGCATTACCTTGTCTATGTAGGCTCCTCTGACTTGGGCTGGCTACTGATGAATTTGTGATGTGCACCATTGTGTGCACTGCACGGCTTTGTGAATCTCTGGCATGCTCTCGTGAGATATATTGACATCTCGTGGGACAGCAGCCAAGAACCAAAGAGCTACACATTGCGTCTAAGGGAGCACGGCCCATGACATGTCCAAGGCCCATAGCCTGTGTGTGCAAATAATAAACAGTGTTTGAAAGTCAACTAATTTGATATAAAGGACAATTTATATAATGGTCTATGTCTGCAAACCTCCCACTGTTATCCACAAAGTTAAATGCACTTACTTAGTGTATATATTTATATATACACATGCCTAATATTGTGCGAGTCCCCCTTGTGCTACCAACTACCGACACAGCTCTGATGCGTTGAGACCTGGAATCTACAAAACCTCTGAACATGTTTGGTAGTATCTGTCACCAAGTCATTAGCAGCAGATCCTTTAAGTACTGCAAGTTGTGAGGTTGGATCTCCATTGATCAGATTTGTTGTTCTAGTACATCTCATAGTTACTAAATCAGATTGACATCTGGGGAATTTGGAGGCCAAGGCAACACTTTGAACTCTTTGTCATGTTCCTCAAATGATTCCTGAACATTGTTTGCTATGTGGAAGGGTGCATTATCCTGTTGAGATAGGCCACTGCCATCAGGGAACACCACTGCTATGAAGGGTTATTCATGGTCTGCAACAATCTCTAGGTAGGTGGCATGTGTCAAAATTACATCCACAGAAATGCCAGGACCTAAGGTTTCCCAGATGAACATTGGCCAGAGCATGACACTGCCTCTGCCATCCTTCCTTCTTTCCACAGTGCATCCTGCTGAATCTCTTCCACATTTAAACGATGCATAAGCACCCAGCCATCCACCTGATCTTAAAGTACCCACTGAAGGTACTTTTAGCAGTGGACAGGAGTCACCATGGGAACTCTGAACAGTCTGAGGATACACAGCCGCATGCACACAAACTGTGTTGCACTGTGTGTTCTGACACCTCTCTATCATGTCCAGCAATAGGTTTTTCATCAATTTGAGCTACAGTAGCTCATCTCTGTGACCAGACTAGACAGGCTAACTTAGGCTCCCCAAGTGCATCAGTGAACCTTGGGCAACCAGGAACTTGATGCTGGTTCTATGGTTGTCCTTCCTTGCACCACTTTTGATAGGTACTGAACACTGCATACTGGGATCACCCCACAAAACTTGCTGTTTTGGAGATGCTGACCCAGTCGTCTAGCCATCACTATTGCACCTTGTCACTGAGGTTTTTTTGCTTGCCCATTTGTCTGGCTTTCAACACATGAACTTCAAGAACTGACTGTTCACTCAGTGAATAATAAAGCCCATCCTTGACAGGTGCCATTGTTAGACATGTGCAATTTTTTTGTTCCGAATGTACATTCATATGAATTTCATGTAATTCAGACATTTGGATGCTTACAAATGTCCGAAGTTCGAATTGCCAAATTGGCAAATTTCCGAGTTGCTGAATTTCCGAAGTGCTTCTGATTTCTGAAAAGTGGCAAAACAAGTGGTTTGGGTTAAGAGTTAGGGTTAGGGTTTAGGGTTAGGTTCTAGGGTTAGAGTTAGGGTTAGGGATTAGGTTTAGAGTCCAAATTACTGAAGTTCCGAATTGCCAAAGTTCCAAATTGCCAAAGTGCCGAATCAAACCAAATGCCATTGGTCTGAATTGCCGAAGCAGACAAATTATTTTACTTACCTGAATTTCCGAACCGAAACAAATTTTTTGCCCATGCACATCCCTAGCCATTGTTACAATATGATCAATGTTATTCAGTTCGATTGTCAGTGGTTTTAATGTTGTGCCTAATCAGTGTATAAGTCTATGCATTTCTATGATCTACAAAGTCAAATATATGTGCTAGAACACTACAGGCATACTCCAGCCACCAACAACACTTACATTCATTTGCTAGGTTTTGGCATCATATTCATGCTACATTTTTCTTTAAATTAATTATTTTGCTTTAAAAGAAAAAAAAAGAACAGTTTTACCTTTCTCCAGTGATACATTGCTACCTTACCACATATGTTTCAGAAAATCTATGTTAATTTATATTAAATCTGTTGATCTAAGTGACTGAACATTAAAAAAAAAAAAAAAAAAAAAGATTCAGATCAAGTGAAAAAGATTCAAAGCATAAGAGAGAAAATATCAAACCAGCAGCAAAGCAGCACAGAAAAATGTCACAAATACAAAATACATGGACGGAACTGGTTTCCCACACTCATCAAGTCACTCTTTTTACCTTGTCTAGAAAACTAAACAGAAAACAGCAGTATAAATATCAGGACGACATCAGAGAAATTCTTAATGTAAACCATAATGAAAACGATTGACATCTACAAATTCACAGACATCCATTTCTAAAAAAAAAGTCAGTCATTTTATTCAACTCGCAGAACTGATGTACAATTATTGAGTATTTTGGGTTCTAACCACTAAGATTTAACAAAATGAAAGTCATGGATTCTATCCTAAAAATGATCTAAAGTTATTATTCATTATTTTTACAGGAATTTATTTCATTATTTTACTTATCATTTTCATTTTAAATATTAATAAATATGCATATTTTGCATTGCAGAGATAGAGATTTCTGGTTTGTTTGTTTGTTTGTTTGTTTTATTTGCCTTGTGCTTTGCAGATATCATTAATATATTTAAAATGCACAGTATAGCCAACACCGCTATATTTTGTTTGTCTTCTGTAAGTAACTTACTCTAGAGATGCAGTTAACTATAAGCCAAACGGAGATTTCATTTTTTCACAGATCTGGCCTGGTTTATTTTCAAAACATTTTTACTGGCACAATTGACTGCATAATACTAATTTGTCTAATGACGGAAATAATCCGTCATGATTCCCTTTTATTCCAGAAGTTGTGTCCTTACAGGGTTATGCTGTTTAGTACACTATTATCAGGATTCTCCGTGTTAAGTTTTAGCTTAATTCTTTCCTTCTTTGATATATGTGAAATTAAGTTGGCACACATAACAAAATTAAAGTGATTTTGCTATCAAAATGCCTTCTTTCCAGTGCAATGTACCACTTAAAAGTGAACTATAACTTGTGTTAATTAATGTTCAAGTCTCTGTAGATCTTTTCCATCTTTTTTTCTTTTGTCCTGAAAAATTGAATAGATTTATGTATTAATAGATGGTGCTTTGTTCCAGTTATGTTAGCTAAAATTTTTCCGGAGACAAATAATTGATGCTGGAGTTGTGAAGAAGGGGTCCTACATGCACATTTGGTGGAAATGCAAACTGGTTAAAATGTTATGGTCCTGGGTAATTGATTTAATTACAAACTATCCTAAAATTCATATCCTAATTACCTTAGAGATGGCTTTAAGTTTGAACCTAACCAAACGTTCAAAAGAGCAAACGTATATTATAATCCACAGCAAAATCTTAATAGCTAGAAGCTGGAAACAAAACCATACGTTTTGGAGACCAGCTTTCACTAACCAACGTTTCTGGCATTTAAAGATGGAAAAGGACAGTAAATGGTTTATGGGTGTCTCAGAAAAATAGAATAACATTTGTCAAAATTTTGAGAAAATAAATATCTCAGTCCCTCTTAAGACTTAACAGTTTTTTTGGTCGGTTAGACCTTTGTGTTCCGCTTGGCAGCCAGTTTAGTTTTTTTTGTTTTGCATTTTTTACTTTTTTTTAGTCTTTGTTTGTGTATATCAATGTGTTTTGCACTATAAAATATGAAATTAAAGAAACAAAAATTTAATAGAACCTTTCTATCTAGCATGGGTTTTCTTTGGGTACAAAAATAATTTTATATATGTCATCATCAGGCATCTCAAACACGCACTAGCTCTTTGCCGCACAGTGGAATGTTAAGAGCAAGTGTCAGTAATTTGCACAGAGTATTTTTGCATAGTTAGATACATCTTAAGCCTCTAAGGCATTGATGGGTTTTGATGAAAAAATAAATAAGAAGAATATGGTACTTTACAAAATGAAAAACAATACACATTTTCAATATAAGTGCAATTACATATACATGTTTACAAGTATAAATAAAAAAAAAATTGTAATGCTTGGTTAACAGTGCTTTAAACTTATTTTTGCATAATGCGACAGATTTCAGTGATTTCTTTCAAGAGAAAAGTAATGTTAGAAGACCATACATTTAAGTGGCTCTCATAGAGACACTGCAAAATATACAAATTGCATACAAGTGCATGCTTATTCTCAAATCATTTTACCCTGTCAAAGACCCTGAGATTTTTAAGTGGTTTAAACATTGGATTAAATAAGTGATTATGTGAATTTACAAAACAGTAAAAAATGGTCCCAGGCTCAAGCATGGAGCTCTAGCTTTTAGAAGACCTTCCTCAAGACATCAGGAAGGTCAAAAGAGCCCTGTGACTTTCTCTTTATTTATAAAGTACAGACAGTTCTAAGTGTACTCTCACGGTACACCCAGTGCTTCTTGTTGATTTAGAACATCACAGCTAGCACTTTGAGTAATTGACTCAGCACAGGAAAGGGTTAATGCTCTTACAGTGGTTAGTACAGACAATGGAGATCCCCCACCAGACCACCAGGGATCCTGCTCACCCTCTGTGAGAGAACCATCCGTCTGTCTATTGTGGTGGATTCGTCTATTTCCTGTACCTTCATGTAAATGGCTGTTTCCGATAGCCCAACCATACGAATGACTGTTTTTCACCGACCAAAGCTACCGAACGGATGGCCACCCAGGATAGAAGTGTGCTGCTGGTTAACCTCTTGATCCCAATTAGAACGTTGTGGTTAACCGCAGACACTTCTCAATTAAAACGAATTCAGGGTGGCCGTCGTTCGTATGTCGACCACGAGGCAGCGGCCATTTTAAAACGCACGAAAGCCCAGTGGTGTTCGGCTCTGATTTCATGGAACTAAAAACGGCCACTTTTTCTGCCGAACACCGCTGAAACAACGGGTCGCCTGGGTGTCTCGACGAACGCGTACGAACCCCGGCTGTTCGAGAGTTTTACCACATACGAAAGGACTTAACCCAGATAGCCTTCCCATGTAGTCAATCGCATACCGAAAGACTTTAAAGAACTTTGACTCCGTGGCGATTGAACTATGCGTATGGGATCTGAGCGCTATTCATCAATAATATGCACTCAGATCCAGGCTATCTGGGGAATTGTGATGTGAATGTGAAATGTTCGGTTATTATAAAGTTATATATTTTTATGCACTTTCTGGTTTTGTATTTAAAATGTCGATGTGTCTTTGTCCTGGAGATAATTGAATTACTTCTCAATTATCTCCAGGGCAGAGGGGAGGGAATCATATTGCATTGTGGGAAAAGCCTGTGACTGTATGTCTAGAATGTCCTCCTGTACTACTGTAATTCCAGTCTCCCATTTGGTCCCCTAGGGGAGTGTCCACCAAGTGGGAGACCTGCATAAATACAGGTGGGTAGCCCACAGTAAAGCCAGATCCTGTTTGACCCTCAACGCGGAGCTTCTGTCTCGTTATTGGGGGGATTTATTATTTATAAATGTTTACGCTGTACCCATGTCCCATTTTAGAGTATTTTACCAGGCTATATAATCCAAATACCCCATAAAGCCATACCATTTCTTAAAGAAGACATCTCAGGGTATTTCAAAAGGCATATTTTGAACCTTAGCGTGAGATCATTTTTATGCTAGCTTGTACCAGGTGTAGTGGTAATAAGCGTTTTTTCTGCCTTTTTGACACACAAAGTGAGTTTGCACAGTATAATTTGCAAACCTTATGTGTACTACCACTGTATAATACTTCATATGTTGCTCAGCTATGTCTGCTGAGTACAAAAATACCCCCGTATGTACCTTTGACAGGTATATGTGGACATCGGAGGGGCACATTTGGGACACAGCCATTCCATTTTTTTTTCAAACTTTAAATTTTTACGCTGTGCCAATGTCCCATTTTAGAGTATTTTACCAGGCTATATAATCCAAATACCCCATACAGCCATACCATTTCCTAAAGAAGACATCCCAGGGTATTTCAAAAGGCATATTTTGAACCTTAGCGTGGGATCATTTTTCCGCTAGCTTGTACCAGGTGTAGTGGTAATGAGCGTTATTAAATGTATTTTTTAACTTTTTTTTAACTTTTTTTACTTTTTAAAACTATTTTTTAAACTTTTGTTTTGCTTATTAATTTTTTTCAAGTTTCCTAAACTTTCGTAAAACTTTTTTTTACAGATTTAACATTTTTCTAAGCTTTTTTTTTTTACCGTTAACCCCTAACTAGCAGTAAGCAGCACTAACAGTAAATTCCCCATTTTCCCATAACTCCCACCCACCCCAGCTAGCAAAATATTTAATTATACAATATTTAAATTAGTTAATTAAATAAATTTAACCCCTGAGGGTTAAAAAATAAATAAAAGTTAATCGTCAGGGGTTAAAAAAAAATTAGATCACAGTATAATACTGTGATCTGTATTTTGATCACTGTAGGCAGTGATCGACTGGCAGGGAAGGGGTTCATTTTTATTTGGACTGGGTAAAGGGTTTATTTTTTTACAATTTTTAATTAAACGTTATTAAAACTTTTTTTAACTTAATTTTTTAACTTTTTAAAGCTTATTTGAAAACTTTTTTTAACGTTAACCCCTAGTTAGCCTAACACTAAATCCCCCAATTCCCCACTAACTTCCACCCTCCCCAGCTAGCTAAATTTATAATTTTAAAATATTTAAATTAATTAATAAAATAAATTTAACCCCTGAGGGTTAAAAAAAAAAGAATTAACCCTCAGGGGTTAAAAAAAATCAGATCATTGTAAAATGTAATCCCTGCCAATTGATCACTGTAGTCAGTGATCAATTGGCAGGGAAGGGGTTAACCTTTTTATTAAAATGGGTAAAGGGGGGTGGGATTTTAATTTAACTTTGTTTTTTTTTCACCAGGGGGCAGGATCAGCACTGATCCATCTCCCTGCACTTCACAGTGAACCCAGAAGTGCAGGGAGGCGGAGGTGAGTATACTGAGCACATGTGCCCGCTCTGACATGCTGTCAGAGCGGGCACATGTACTGGGACAGCCCGATCCGGTGCTCCCAGTCTGCCTTTAATATAGAGGCAGACCGGAGCACCATTAACCCCACGATCGCCGCAATTGCGGCGATCTGGGGTTAATTTTACCGCGTGACGGACGAGGTCTGTCACTCGTCATTAAGGGTTTCCCCTGAGTGACGGACCTCGTCCGTCACTAGTCATTAAGGGGTTAAAGTGCTAGAAAAGTGAATGGTTTGACACTTACATTAGTCCCTAATGGTTTTCAAGCATGGAACAAAAATTGAATTAAATGAACCTCCATCACTTGACAATTCTTTTTTAAACCAACAAGCACAAACCTTTAAACAAATATACAAAACAAAATAAAACAAGAAAAACTTTGAAAAGTGTGTTACAAATGTTTATAAACTCAAAATAAACATGGTCTGGTTGCATTTATGGGCACACCTAGAGGAGTTTCTTTAGTTTTCTCCCTCCATCTTTCTACCCACCTCAGTTTCAGACGAGTCCACAAATGACAGAAACAGGGTATCAATCGGAGAGAGAAACCGAATCCGGAGCCTGCTCTGCACATCTCACACTGATCAGACCCTTGCTCTTATCCCCCTGTCAAGGTGTTACAAAGTGAAGGGTCTTCCAACTGCACATATGTAAATCTGTCGGGCACGCCCAGTGCACCAGCATTCCAAGGGATAGTACAATAAATGGTCAGATCAGAACCACCTGAAGTGTCACCTGAAGTGAGTGTGGAAAGCATAAGGCAGAAGAAGCAGGCATATATGAAAAACAAAATCATATTACCTGCTGTTTTCAGTCTGCAGAATGAGGCAACAGTCTAATTTCTGAGCTAAAGCTTATGAATGAGGCAGTGATCTCAAAGTTATGCGTATACCTTTAACTATGAGGCCTCTTTCTTTGCTAATTAGGTTATGAGGAATAAGTTGGCTTTTGTCTGGCTTTTAAATGGTCATGAGGAATATTTTTGTATGAATTTATTTGGGAAGAGATATTGCCTTCTGGCAAAACATGAAGACAACAGGTAGGTATTTCCCCAGAGCACCCGATACTAGTTCATATAGAATTTAGGATAGACGTGAGCATTCAGTTTTGGATAAACGACTAGAGCGATGTCAGAACATATTCATTTGACACATTCTATCAACCCCCCCCCCCCCCAAAAAAAAAAAAAAGATATGGGTTTTTGTTTGTCCTAATCAATTTCCTGAATATTTTTGTGGTCAATACTCAAGCTGGACTGAAAGAGTGTCGCAGGTCTCAAATTAAATTTCACTTTCTGAAAAAAATTTTTGGCTGAAACAGTCAAAGTCTAATTTTGGAAATACTAAAGAGGCAGTTGTAAGTACAAGTTCTGAAAATCATTTTGCATTGTTTATTTGTTTCCCTAGATGTAATTGAATTCAGTAGCAGCATTTCTATATAAGCAAGGATCATGAAATATAGAAAAAGTTAAACTATGAATCTTTACCTAGCTGTGTTACTTTGTAAATTACAATACATAGTTGATGCAGAGTCTGATTTTAATCCATAAAGGGCATAAATCACCTAACATTCCTAAATTGTTTGGAATAACGTGCTTTAAAACATCAGGTATGATGTTGTATCGATCAGGTAGTGTAAGGGTTACGCCCGCTTCACAGTGACAGACCAAACTCCCCGTTTAACGCACCACAAACAACCGCAAACAGTCCATTTGAACAACCGCAAACTCCCCATTTGCACAAGGTTGGATACCAAGCTAGCCATGTCCCGTTCTTTGTCCTCACTGATGGCATTGAAGGTCTCTTCCTCCACCCAGCCACGTACAACACCAAGGGTCCCCGAAAGGTGACAACAAGCCCCTGGGACGCCTGCTGTGTTTGGTCTTTCACCTCCTCAAAGCCACCTTCCTCCTCTGACTCCTCTTCTTCAGACTCCTCTCTCTGCGTTGCCTCTCTCTGCGTTATTATAAGGTGTGTTAAGTAGTACTATTCTTATCACTTTAATCCCTGTTACATCCCCTATCAGGGGACGTGTATATGGCATCGATTTGATGAACCGGGAGATGGAAAAAGATGCTTGGTTGGTCCTCCTACTTCAAATTTGGGGCACTGCGCGTGTAATCTAATGTGCCACCAGATAGGAGTGGTGTGTTAAGTAGTACTATTCTTATCAGTTTAATCCCTGTTACGTCCCCTATCAGGGGACGTGTATATGGCATCGATTTTAGGAACCGGGAGATGGAAAAAGATGCTTGGTCGGTCCTCTTACTTCAAATTTGGGGCACTGCGCGTGCAATCTAATGTGCCACCAGATAGGAGTGTTGTGTTAAGTAGTACTATTCTTATCAGTTAATCCCTGTTACGTCCCCCTCATCAGGCCTTTTTTAGTCGAATGTATCACCCACTGTCAGTCCCTTCGGGATCCATCACTCATTCATCTTAATAAAGGTGAGGTAAACTAGACTTTTTTGACCTTCTCAGTGACAATACCTCCTGCTGCACTGAAGGTCCTTTCTGACAGGACACTTGAAGCGGGGCAGGCCAGAAGTTCTATCTCAAATTGGGATAGCTCAGGCCACAGGTCAAGCCTACACACCCAGTAGTCAAGGGGTTCATCGCTCCTCAGAGTGTCGATATCTGCAGTTAAGGCGAGGTAGTCTGCTACCTGTCGGTCGAGTTGTTCTCTAAGGGTGGAACCTGAAGGGCTGTGGCGATGCGTAGGACTTAAAAAGCTCTGCATGTCCTCCATCAACAACACGTCTGTAAAGTGTCCTGTCCTTGCCAGCATGGTCGTGGGAGGAGGAGGATTACTTTCACCTCTTCCCCTGTTAGATTCCCGTTGTGCTGTGACATCACCCTTATACGCTGTGTAAAGCATACTTTTTAATTTATTTTGGAACTGCTGCATCCTTTCCGACTTGCGGTAATTCGGTAACATTTCAGGCACTTTCTGCTTATACCAGGGGTCTAGTAGCGTGGACGCCCAGTACAGGTCATTCTCCTTCAGCCTTTTTATAGGGTCCCTCAACAGGCATGACAGCATGAAAGACCCCATTTGCACAAGGTTGGATGCCGAGCTACTCATGTCCTGTTCCTCGTCCTCAGTGATCTCTCTGAAGGTATGTTTTCCCCCCCAGCCACGTACAACACCACGAGTACCAGATAGGTGACAACGATCACCCTGGGATGCCTGTTGTGGTTGGTCTTCCTCCTCCTCCTCAAAGCCACATTCCTCCTCTGACTCCTCTTCCTCACAATCCTCTTCCAGCATTGCCGCAGGTCCAGCAAGCGATGCTGATAAGGCTGTTTCTGGTGGTGATGGTGACCACAACTCTTCCTCTTTCTCTTCACGCTCATCTACGGCCTGATCCAGCACTCTTCGCAGGGCATGCTCCAGGAAGAAAACAAATGGTACGATGTCGCTGATGGTGCCTTCGGTGCGACTGACTAGGTTTGTCAAATCCTCAAAAGGACGCATGAGCCTACAGGCATTACGCATGAGCATCCAGTAACGTGGCAAAAAAATTCCCAGCTCCGCAGAGGCTGTCCTAGCACCCCAGTCATACAAATAGTCATTAGGCTTTTTCTTGTTGGAGCAGGCGGTCGAACATTAGGAGTGTTGAATTCCAACGTGTCGGGCTGTCGCAAATCAAGCGCCTCACTGGCATGTTGTTTCGCCACTGGATATCTGAAAAGTGAGCCATGGCCGTGTAGGAACGCCTGAAATGGCCACACACCTTCCTGGCCTGCTTCAGGACGTCCTGTAAGCCTGGGTACTTATGCACAAAGCGTTGTACGATCAGATTACACACATGTGCCATGCACGGTACATGTGTCAACTTGCCCAAATTCAATGCCGCCAACAAATTTCTTCCGTTGTCACAAACCACTTTGCCGATCTCCAGTTGGTGCGGAGTCAGCCACTGATCCACCTGTGCGTCGGACAGGAGTGCTGGTCCGGTGTGACTCTCTGCTTTCAGACAAGTCAACCCCAAGACGGCATGACACTGCCATATCCGGGATGTGGAATAGTACCTGGGGAGCTGGGGGGGGTGCCGTTGATGTGGAGCAAGACGCAGCAGGTGGATCAGTGGCTGGAAGAGGATGGAGTAGGAGGAGTAGAGGAGGTGGCAGCAGGCCTGCCTGCAAGTTGTGGCGGTGTCACCAACTCCTCTGCAGAGCCACGCATTCCATGCTTGGCAGCCGTCAGCAGGTTTACCCAATGCGCAGTGTAGGTGATATACCTGCTTTGCAGACCAGGTATCAGTGGTCAGATGGACCCTTGCCCCAACACTGTGTGCCAGACATGCCATTACTTCCTTTTGCACAATCGAGTACAGGTTGGGGATTGCCTTTTGTGCAAAGAAATTTCGTCCGGGTACCTTCCACTGCGGTGTACAAATAGCTAAAAAAAATTGGAACGCCTCAGACTCCACCAGCTTGTATGGTAAAAGCTGGTGGGCTAAGAGTTCAGGCAAGCCAGCTGTCAGATGCCGGGCAAGGGGGTGACTTTGTGACATTGGCTTCTTACGCTCAAACATGTCCTTGACAGACACCTGACTGTGGGCAGATGAGCAGGAACTGCTCAAGGCGAGAGACGGAGTGGCGGATGGTTGAGAGGGGGCAAGGAGGACAGCAGTGGTTGACGTGGCTGAAGATGCTGGACCAGGAGGAGGATGGCGGCTTTGAGTTTGTGTGCTGCTTGTACTCATGTGTTGATCCCATAGGTGATTGTGGTGTGCGATCATGTGCCTTCGTAAAGCAGTTGTACCTAGGTGGGTGTTGGACTTCCCACGACTCAGTTTGTTTTGGCACAGGTTGCAAATGGCATCACTGTTGTCAGAGGCAGACACACAAAAAAAATGCCACACTGTTGAGCTCTGCAATGACGGCATTCTGGTGGTGGCAACAGCTTGCGTTGATTGGCGTGCTGTCTGGCCTACCCCGAGTGCCGATGAATGCTGTCTGACTGTGCCACTAGCTCCTGGCGACGACCTCCCCCTGTTTCCAACTCGTCTCCTCCTCCTCTCTGTCTCCCCATCGGAACTTTCGTCCTGTTCTTCTTCTTGCCGAGCGGGCACCCACGTGACATCCATGGATGCATTGTCATCATCAACCGCTTCACTTGTATCTGACAACTCAGCAAAGGAAGCAGCAGCGGGTACAACATCATCATCATCACACCGTACGTCCATGTGTGTAATGCTGCCTGACTGAGACATATCCCTGTTATCTACATCCTCTGGCAATAATGGTTGCGCATCACTCACTTCTTCCAACTGATGTGTAAATAACTCCTCTGACAGATCAAGTGAAGCGGCTGTGGTGCTAGTGTTGGTGGTGGCGGCAAGCGGGCGAGTGGTAACTTGAGAGGTGTCCAAAGATAAGCTGGAGGAGGATGGTGCGTCAAGGTTCCGAGCGGAAGCTGTAGAAGATTGGGTGTCCTGTGTTAGCCAGTCAACTATGTCCTCAGAACTTTTCGAGTTCAGGGTACGTGGCCTCTGAACACTGGGCATTATTCTAGGGCCAAAGGGAATCACAGCACCACGACCACGACGGCCCCTGCGGGGTGGCCTGACTCTGCCTGTCATTTTTCTTTCGATTAGTGGTACTATGCGTGCAAGCTACTGTGACAACAGATATGAGTGGCACTGTGCACTGGCAGAAGTTGGCAGAGTAGACGCTGTAGGCCTGACACATGCTTGCAGACAACTAACTGCTATTCAATCTATTACAGTCAAAAATTTATTTTTATTTGTAATTCTACACTACTGTTACACCAGATATGAGTTGCACTGGTGTGACACTGTGCCCTGGCAGGCCCTGAAACGCACACGTGTAAAGGAAACTGACTGCTATTATATTACAGTCCAAAAAGTTTTGGTTCTTTTAAAAGCAAGCTATTGTGACACCAGATATGAGTGGTGGCACTGGGCAAGTGGGCACAGTATACGCTGTGAGCCTGACACACACACTGGCAGGCAGGCAGGCAGGCAACTGCAATTAGATTACACAGAAAAAAAAAAGCAGACTGATGTTCTAGCCCTAAAAAGGGCTTTTTGGGGTGCTGTCCTTACAGCAGAGATCAGATGAGTCCTTCAGGACTGTAGTGGACACTGAATACACTAGCCTAGCTATCAATTTCCCTATTAAATCAGCAGCAGCTACACTGTCCTCCTCTCACTAAGAATGCAGCTTCTGAATGAATCTAAAATGGATGCTGTCCAGGAGGTGGGAGGATCTGGGAGGGCGGGTCTGCTGCTGATTGGCTGGAATGTGTTTGCTGACTGTGAGGTACAGGGTAAAAGTTTACTCAATGATGATAATTGGGGGCGAACACGAACAAGCTATGTTCGCCTGGAACTATTCGCCAGCGAACTATTCGGGACATCTCTAACCATTACCTTACTTTGTCGATATTGAGCAATAAACAACAAACACATTTAAAAACCAATTGCTAAGTCTTAATATCAGCAGAGTTGCCCCTCTGGGATACAGTGTTTGAGCTGAATTAATATTACAGGTTAAATGACTATGCGAGAATCATATTGATTAACTTCAACTCATGTAGCTTCAAGATGACCTTCTGATGCCTTAATCATATGTGAAACATACCAGGCAAATTGATATAAAGATTTATGCCTGCAACAACATTTTAATAATTTCTCAGGACGAATAAATGATGTAAAGCAGATCTTTTTCTCCAAATATGCTTTCTGTTCTATCAATGTGAAACAGTGTTTTTAGTAAAATTCTCTTGAGGATAAATTTAAAAAAACAAACTGTTTAGGGACACTACAAGCATTCTATAGTCTAGCGTACATAATGTAGGCAGTTTTTCGATATGTAATAGAAGGATATTTTGCATGCAAGTAACATTGTCAAAAGAACGATAACATTTATGTTATGCTATTTTTACTCCTCTTTGCCTTTGAGAATACTTTCATTGACTCACAGAGGATGTAGTGAGCTTATGATTGTGTGCACAGTACAACGCATTTCCCCATAGATGATGCAATTCTTTTAATAAATTCATGCACTTTCAGAAAATTCTCATTGGTTCCATTTCCTTCCATTTCATTATTTCACACACTTTTGATCTGTCTTTGTGGGATATGACTATGTCATTTTCTAATATTTGTCTGCATAAAAGCGCTGTCAACTACAGACAGCTATAGTGATTATAGTGATGTTCCAAGAGTCCTCAGGCATCATCCCACTGTACAGTTGTAATCAAAATGATTCAACCCCCTTTGAAAATCAGGTTTATTGTCAAAATTTACAGGCTTTCAGCTGTTTGCAATGATCAAATCAAACAAAATCAATTGAAAAAGCTCAACACAACAAATGCTTCAAGTAGTTTCCCAAATTCAACTGAAAATGCAACTTATAATGACTTCTCCAATCTCAAAATTATTCAGCCTCTTCATGGCAAGCATATTTAGTACTTAGTGGAGCACCATTTTGCTGTTATGACCTGCTGCAAATGAGATGCATAGCCAGACACCATTTTCTGTCAGTGTTCCTTAGGAATCTTAGCCCATTGCTCATGGGTAATGGCATCCAGTTCAGAAATATTCTTAAGCAAAATATGTAATTATTATTACACACATGCACCAATAAACGTGTGTAAATTAAGGAACTGTGGCATAGAGAGTAAATCCGCCTCATATTGGAGGCAGGACTTCAGACTATCGAAGAATGAGAATCTGTAATAAATAATGAGTAAACTGTTTAGTAGTGATTTGGAACTCAGCACTCATATCCTCTGGGCACCATAACAATTTTAATCAATTGAAGTAGCTATGGTACCAAAAGTAGTTCTTTAATATACATAAAATATATATAAAAATGGTACTCTGAATACTAGAATTTACATATTTTATCTTATAAATAATATGTACGTTGCACTTACCTAATGGAAAACAAATTGTTTTCCAATGATAGTGATAGTAATGACACTTTGGGCTTTATGTATAAATGGAATTATTCAGAGTTTATAATCAGTGATTTTTCCTTTCAAGCCCCTGATGTATTTTTAATGGGAGTACATTTTTAGAAAGGCAATATTTTTTTCTCGTGTAAGTTCTCATAATAAGAAACCATGGATACACAACACTGGTATCACTGTATTTAGAAGAAATGTTCTGTGTTAATAAAAGGCCACTATCCAAACAGCATCAATCATTAATATAATTATAAGAAAGAGCTATTTTGGTTACATTTGTCATTACCTCTGTCTGTTCTGTTCAACGCTTTATTGTGCGAATAGACTGCAATTCATCTGAAAATCTGTCTAACAGCTTACATGCTATGTATAACAAAACTGATAAACAGGTTTTATTAAGTCAGTAACTAGTTTTTATGACTCACGGTGTCATTTATTACTTTGCATTATGGAATAAAAATAGGCAGCTTGGTTAGTGGATTACAAGGCTTTGACTTTATACTATTGTGATGAGTCATACTATCTATATATCTAGACTTCCGCAAACATTTTTGGAATTAATAGCGAGAATCTGGTATAATAATATCTCCGACAGCTTGTTCACACATTTTCATAACATGGTTCAATTTCATTTTTAGGGTTATTGCATGGAATTTATACAAACTAAGTAATACTTTGTAATTTACATAAAACATGTTCTGATCATCTGGGATGGTTCTACAGAAGATCTTGATGTATTTTTGGGTCAAGTTAACGAGAATGAATATAATTTAAAATTCACTTCTATATCCAGTAACTCCACTATTAATTTCTTGGATTTAACTATATATGTAGAACAAAACAAACTAAAAACTAAGACGTATTTTAAGCCCACAGACTGTAACACAGCCATCGAGAACTCCAGTACTCATTATCCTCCATGGCTCTCTAACATTCCTAAGAGCCAATTTACCCGGCTCAGAAGGAACTGTACAGACAACCATATGTTCCTAGAACAGTCTAAGATTGTACAACAAAGATATACTGACAAAGGGTATAATGTGAAAAAAATGGAGACATCTAAATCTGAAATATTAAATTCTGACAGATCATTGTTGCTGACTAACAAAAATGAAGAGGGTCTGGAACTATTAACAGCTGAGCAAAAAATAAAAAATAGATTCAGATGGAAAAATAAAAATAAGGAGAAAAGTGACAATACAGATAGAGGAAAAAATAATAGCAACAAAAAAGATACTAATAGCAAATTTGAATTTGCGTTTTTCACACAATACAATTCTCAAGCTAGACAGGTAGAAAAAATCCTTAAAAAGCATTGGTACATCTTAAAGAGAGATGAGATCCTAAAAGATGTATTACCAAATTTTCCTACAGTAATCTACAAAAAATCCAGCAATCTAAAGAACAAATTGGCACCCAGTCTATTACCTATCACTCCTTCTTGTAACAACCTTTTTAAGACCCAAGTACAAGGGTTTTACAGCTGTGGCCATTGTTCTACCTGTACACATCTCAAAAGGAAAATCCAAGATTTCACTGGTACATACACGAAAAAAATATATAAAATAAAAAACTATATTCATTGTTCTTCTACTTTTGTAATCTATTTATTGCAATGCGGCTGTGGTGCCCAATATGTCGGACGCACATCCAGAAAGTTACACATCAGAATATTGGAACACCATAACAACATACGCAAAAATAAAATTGACCACAGTGTACCAAGACACTGCAATTCCTGCCCTTCATTCTCTTGGAACACTCTGCAAGTTTATGGAATAGACTTGGTTCAATTAGGATGGAGAGGGGGAGACAAACTACAGGAACTAATTAGGAAGGAGGCTTGGTGGATTTTTAATCTAAAAACCTTGAATATGGGACTTAACCAAGAAATAGATTTACAGGGTCTCATCTAATCATTTCCTCAAGGGTTCTCTTTGTTGTCTAAGTCTCTTTAATAAGATGTCATGGTTTTTCTTTGTTTATATGTATATATTAACCTATATGTAAATATTTGGAATATATTTTTATATTCTTTATGCCTGTTTTTTATGTTTATCCCTTACTATAGTACATTTCCTAATTCACTTATAGGAAGCTCTTTAATCAATTTAATCTACACCCATATTCCTTGCACATCAATAACATATGATGGGTATACATGACCCTTTAATTGAGCCCAACTCTCTATTTCACATATAATAATCCTATAATAAAATTCACATCCAGTATTCCTGCACACCAATAACTTATTATGGGGCTACATGTCCCTTTAAGTTGGTCTATATTAATTGGATTTTAAATCCATCCTTATCTATAAACTTATATTTACATATGGCTGTGTATATATGCATAATCCATATTATGCAGTTAATTTTGTGCTCATGTTGCGCAAATGTGTATATATACTGAGATGTAGAGGTATATCTAAAATGTATGCTGTAATGCCTTTGGCAATTGTTCCACTCTATTAGAATTTGTAGCAATATGTGCTCGGTTTTGTTCTCAGGCGTTTTTTCGCCTTTCTATGCCTTTTGTCCCCTACAGGCAATGGTCTTTTCAGTTGACGCATGCGCGGTCATTTCGCGCATGCGCACTATTACCCGGAACTGTTTGAGAAGCTCCTTGTATTCCGCGCTGGATTTCTGCGGTTCACAGTGAAACGCATGTTTGATTGCAGTTGTACCGGATTAAGAAGATGATGTTGAAGGGTATAAAAACCCTCAGAAGTGGATCCACAATTATCCCTGAAGAAGTCCGACATCCAATAGGACGAAACGCGTTGGATATTACTACACTTCTCATGTACTTATATTTGTTTTTATTTATTTTTTATTTGAATGCTGTATCTTCTCCCTGACTCTGGATTGTGGATACTCGACTATCACCACCAGGAGTTCCATATGTTTATGGAGAGATGCCTTTTTATGCTGCAAATTTGTAAGTGCAATGAATAAATGTGAATTTATATATTTCTAAACATACTTCACTATATTGCATTTTTTACATCCACATATATCGTGTCGGAGGACATCTTTGCTCATCACACTACCCCTGAGAGGGTGAAAGGCCTGAATAATCGTTTGTTTGTGAGTGCATTTCTAATCTCACTTTAAACACCACTTATATTTACTTTTTTACGCTATGAAAGTGTTTTCAATTTTTACACAGATCCCATTCAAGGGAATTTGACCTATATCAGGTTGTCCTTTTGTATTTTATTCATTATACGTATTCTGGGTGGTTTCCACTTTTGTCTTTTTGCTACATATCTATATATCTAGACTTCCGCAAAAATTTTTGGAATTAATAGCGAGAATCTGGTATAATAATATCTCCGACAGCTTGTTCACACATTTTCATAACATGGTTCAATTTCATTTTTAGGGTTATTGCATGGAATTTATACAAACTAAGTAATACTTTGTAATTTACATAAAACCACAAAAATCATTTAAAAAGTATAAATTGCACTGGTAAATCACATTTCGGTAATGTTTATTTCATGTCTTAACTTTCAATGGGAGTTCTTCAACTTTAGCGGCAGACTTTTATTTAGTTCTGTAGACTTTCACTATTTCTTTCAGCAATGTTTTTCCAGATGCAAAATATTTAAAAAGAAATAACGAGAGATACAATAAATAGAAAGAGAGAGAGTACTTTTTTACTTTTTAAAGGGACACTCTAGACACTAAAATAATTTCTTCACATTGAATTGGTTTTAATGCCTAGAGTCCCCTGCCACATTTTTAAATAGTTTAACACTGAAAAAGGGCCCCTGACCAACCACAGTCTAGCCTCCTCTAAAGGTATGCTATGGCAGAGATTATACCTTTCCTTAGCCAAGCCAGTTTATATCAGCAATTGGTGGCTGTGATAGGCTGAGAGTGGTCAGCTGACACTCGCAGGCAATCACCGTCTATTACTGCTGCACAGGAGAATGTTTCCTCATTAGTCTGATCAGCACAAAGAAGAAGGGATGTCAGGGAATATTATTCACAGGGCATTTTGTATTAAGTGCATTTTAGTTGTTGGTTCTTGAGGAAGTCCTAAGATGGGTGAAACGAGTAGAACCTATATTTGTTTTATTGTCTTTTAATAAAACCATTTTTGATATTTACACCCTGCTGGAGTCCTTTTTCTCTACCAAGCTGAACAGCCTTTGCAGCACGTCTCCCCCACGTTTCGGGGGAGGAACCCTTTATGCTCTATAACATCAGAAAGTTTGTGAGTACAATTCTATTTGGGGCAATATTGTGTACGTAAATTGTATTACACTATGCTATGTTTCCTTGGGTTTTAGGTTACAGACGATTTCCTATATATTTTTTGTGTATTAGATTTTTCTATATTGACTTCTACAGATACTCACGGCTCTGTAATTACAAATTATGAAATTACGTAATACGTTAGCATAAATGATACAGCGTTTTGAACTGGAAAAAAAAAACAGCTGCTTGTGCCAGGAGCACACATATTATAAACTCCATGCTAGGATTATCTCTAAAACAAGTCGTTGAGGAGCCAACTCGTAAGGAGGTCATACTTCATTTAGCGTTAACAAATGGAGATTTAGTATCAGATATTACTGTAGGTGAAAGTTTAGGATCTAGTGACCACCAGTCAGTGCAGTTTAATATAAGAAAAGTGACTGAGTCACACCATACAAAAACAAAAGTTTTAGATTTTAGAAAAACAGACTTTTCTAAAATTAGAGTATGCATAAAGGAGTCCTTATCAGAGTGGATCAGTTTAAATGGAGTCCATGAGACATGTGATTATTTAAAAGTTGCACTACTGAACACAACAAAAAATTTCATTACGCTTGTCAGAAAGAGCAGAAAAATTAAGAAACCACAGTGAGGGAGAAAGACAGATCTATAAGATAAGGCAGAAAGAGGCCAAGCAAGCTACAAGAGCCTCCAAAGCCCACACAGAAGAGAGAATAGCACAGTCAGTAAAAAAAGGGGATACAACATTTTATATACATAAATGAGAAAAGGAAAGTAAAACAAGGATTAGTTAGATTAAAAACAAAAGAAGGAATGTATGTAAAAGAGGATAAAGGTCTAGCTGATTGCCTTAATGAATATTTTGGTTCAGTATTTACAGCTGAAAATGAAGTAGAGGGACTTCAATTAAGAAGAAGTACAAATGAGTCAGTTGTTACATGTGAATTTACAGAGGATGAGGGTCTATTTCAACTATTAAATTGTCAGGGTACCTGAGGTCTCTACCTCTAAGAGAGGTAGAGACTTAGAAGTTTATCCGTCCAGAAGGGCTGTTTCCTCCGTTCCTCGCGGCCCTTCCGGTCATTTACACGCCGGCCGCGAGGGATCCACTTCCTTTTGTAACACGACGCCCAGCAGTCGACGTCATGATGCCAACCCGGACTGACCCGTCACTCAATTGTCTGGAGACTAATCAGGACTCGTCGGAGGCGTGTCCACTCTCCTGAGCCAGGGTATTTAACAGTGCTTCTTCCATTTGCTCATTGCCCTGTCGTGGTTCTAGCCTGTCTAGTCACCCAGCGCTCTTGTATTCCAGTTATCCTTTTGGTTCCGACCCGGCTTGTTTGTATTACTCTGCTTATCTCTGTTACCCTTTGACTCGGCTTGTTCCTCGCTTACCTGTCTTCTCGTTCCCTCGACCTCGGCTTGCCTTTGACCATTCTCTATATCTCCGTACGTTAGTCCGGCCATTCTAAGGTCCGGTATACGTACCTTTCTACTGTCTGTACTCTGCGTGTTGGATCCCTGTCCCGATCCTGACATTACGACAGGGCCAATGGATCCTGCAAGTACAAACAGTCAGCTTGGTCCTTCCGATCCTAGGTTTGAAGCCATGGAACACAGAATGGATCAGATGGCTCTAGCACTACAGGCGTTATTATCTCGTGCTAATAACCCACCAGAGGAGACGCGTACTACTTCTATTTCCCCTGTGAGTTCAGGCCTAGAGGTAGCCACTGTAGGTGCCTCTTCCCGTATTACCCCACCAGTACGTTATGGTGTTTCACCTGAGAAGTGTCGTGGTTTTTTAAACCAGATCAGTATCCACTTTGAATTACAACCTCGCTCCTATCCTACAGATAGGGCGAAGGTTGGATTTATTATCACCTTACTCATTGAGAGAGCTCTGAGATGGGCCAACCCATTATGGGAGAATGATAACCCGTTAGTATATAATTATAATGCCTTTGTAGCTGCCTTTAGAAGAACTTTTGACCCCCCTGGTAGAAAGGTCAATGCAGCCAGATTACTTTTGCGCCTGAGACAAGAGAACCGAACACTTGTGGATTATGCACTAGAGTTCAGGTCTTTGGCGGCAGAAGTTAAGTGGAATGAGCAGGCTTATATAGATGTATTTTTGAACGGGCTATCAGATGTAATCCTTGACGAGGTTGCTACTAGAGAGCTTCCTGAAAATTTGGAGGATTTAATTTCGTTCATATCTCGCATTGATGAGCGTTTAAGAGAGAGACAGAACACTCGAGAGAGGAACTTTAGACCTTCCTTTAAATTAGCTCCCGCATTTCAAAGTCCTGATTCCACTACCTCACTGTTTCCTGAACCTATGCAGATAGGCAATACTCGCCTCTCAGAAGAGGAGAGACAGTACAGGAGAAGGGAGGGATTGTGTATGTATTGTGGAGTCAGAGGTCACTTACGCCTGAATTGTCCTAATCGCTCGGGAAACGCCCGCACCTAAGTTTCTCTAGAGGACAGGCCTTGGGTGTTTCTATTTTGTCCTCTACTCATAACTATAAAGATCACAGGCTTCTGCTACCAGTTTCTTTAACTTGGGAGAAGGGAGTACTAAAGACCATGGCTTTGATAGATTCCGGAGCTGCTGAGAATTTTATCGACCAGGCCTTTGCTACTAAACACACTATCCCATCCCAGTTAAGGGATACACCCTTGGCCGTTGAGGCCATAGATGGTAGACCTTTACTTGAGCCTGTTATCTCTCGTGAAACCATACCCGTTAACTTAACTGTTGGTATCTTACATGAGGAGAACTTATCGCTTATGCTTATTTCGTCCCCTTCTGTTCCCATAGTCCTGGGTTACCCATGGTTAAAGAGACATAACCCTATTATTGATTGGGAGTTAGGGGAGATACTCTCATGGGGCCAGGGTTGCCAGGAGAGGTGTTTACGGAGGGTTTCTCCATTGGGTGTAATTAACACACCAGGTAGTTCTACCCAGTCTACAGATTTACAGATACCGCCTCTGTACCTGGATTTAAAAGCAGTATTCGACAAAAGGAATGCTGATACTCTACCTCCACACAGGACTTTTGACTGTAAAATTAATCTGCTACCTGGTACCATGCCTCCGAGGGGTAATGTATATCCTCTATCCACCAAAGAGAATTCAGTTCTAGAGGAATATATTCGGGAGAATCTAGACAAGGGGTTCATTAGGAGATCTTCTTCTCCTGCCGGGGCTGGTTTTTTTTTTGTTAAAAAGAAGGATGGTTCCCTAAGACCTTGCATTGATTACCGAGGTTTGAATAAAATAACCATCAGAAATGCCTATCCGATCCCCTTGATTACCGAGCTGTTTGATCGCCTAAAGGGCTCTAAAATTTTCACCAAGTTGGATCTCAGAGGGGCATATAACTTGGTGAGAATCCAGCAAGGACACGAGTGGATGACAGCGTTCAATACCCGTTATGGGCATTATGAATACACGGTCATGCCTTTTGGTCTTTGTAACGCACCGGCAGTATTTCAGGATTTGATTAATGAAGTTCTCAGGGAATTTCAACATGATTGTGTTATTGTGTACCTGGACTACATACTTATACACTCTAGGGAGATTGAGACCCACCACAGACAAGTCAGAAAGGTATTACACAAACTTCTTCAACATGGGTTATACTGCAAATTGGAGAAATGTAGTTTTGACCAGTCTCAGATAGACTTTCTTGGATACGTGATTTCTGGGGAAGGCTTTAAGATGGATCCCGACAAACTCCAGTCTATTTTAGATTGGCCATTGCCTAAGGGACTCAAGGCTATTCAGAGGTTTATTGGTTTCTCCAATTATTATAGGCGCTTCATTAAGGGATACTCTTCTATTATTGCGCCTATTACCAATATGACCAGACAGGGGGCTGACACTAAGACTTGGTCTACTGAAGCTCTCGTTGCTTTCAAGACTCTCAAGGAACTTTTTGCCTCTGCTCCAATTTTAGTCCACCCTGATACGACTCTGCCGTTCCTACTCGAGGTCGATGCCTCTGAGACAGGCGTAGGTGCTGTTCTGTCACAAAGGTTGGGGGTGGACAAACCACTACACCCTTGTGGTTTTTTTTTCCAAGAAACTGTCTGGCCCTGAGAGCAGGTATGACATCGGTGATAGGGAATTATTAGCGGTCATTATGGCTTTAAAGGAGTGGAGACATTTATTGGAGGGGACCTTACATCCTGTTACCATTTTAACGGATCACAAGAACTTGTCCTATATTGGGGAGGCTAAGCGACTGTCCTCCAGACAAGCTCGTTGGTCCTTATTCCTGACCCACTTCAATTATGTACTTACTTATAGACCTGGTTCTAAGAACTCTAAAGCCGATGCTTTGTCTCGCCAATATGAACCTTCTACTATATCTGAACCTGTTCTTGCCTCTATAGTTCCGAAATGCAATATTATCGCTAACACGAATCTCAGGATTCACTCTCCGTTACTTGCCGAGATCTTAAAGCTGCAACATCTAGCCCCTAAACAGACTCCCGGGGGTCGACATTTCGTTCCTCCTGCTCTTCAACTGGAACTGTTACAATGTTTCCACAACAGCAAGGTGGCTGGACATCCTGGCATTCGCAAGACGTGCGCTTTGATCTCTAAAGACTTCTGGTGGCCTGCTTTACGTAGGGATATCAAAGATTTAATCGGTGCGTGTGAGGTTTGTACTAAGACCAAGCAACCTCATACGCTTCCATGTGGATTTCTGCATCCCTTAGAGGTTCCAGAGAAGCCCTGGTCCTGCTTGGGTATGGACTTTATTGTCGATTTACCTATATCTAAAAAACAGACTGTTATCCTCACCGTGGTTGACAGATTCACCAAGATGGCTCACTTCGTTCCTCTGCCGAAACTTCCATCTTCTCCCGAGTTGGCAGAGATATTCGCAAGGGAGATTTTTCGTTTACATTGGATACCCTCCCAAATTGTATCTGACAGAGGTTCCCAATTTGTTTCTCGTTTTTGGAGATCCTTCTGCTCTCAACTGGATATCAAATTGAATTTCTCTTCCACCTATCATCCTCAGTCTAACGGAGCTGCTGAACGCACCAACCAAAAGATTGAACAATATTTACGTTGTTTTGTTTCCGAACACCAGGACGATTGGGTCGGTTTGATTCCTTGGGCGGAGTTCGCGCACAACAATCTCGTTTGTGATTCTACTCATTCAAGCCCCTTCTTCATGAATTATGGCTTTCATCCATCCATTCTTCCCTCGGTTTCTCCTTCCCAAGGGGTACCGTCGGTTGATGTTCATGTTGCCAATTTGAGGAAGTTGTGGCATCAGACTCGACAAATTCTTCTGCACAATTCTATGCTGGTTAAGAAACACGCTGATAAACGTAGAAGGTCGGCTCCGGTTTTTGTTCCAGGCGATAGAGTATGGTTAAGTACTAGAAACATTCGTTTAAAAGTGCCTTCCATGAAGTTCGCTCCTCGCTATATTGGACCTTACAGGGTTCTGACTAGAATTAACCCAGTTGCGTATCGTCTAGCTCTCCCATCTGCCTTACGCATCCCTAAATCCTTTCATGTTTCATTGCTGAAACCGCTAGTCTGCAACAGATTTTCCTCCACGGTATCCTCTCCTCGCTCTGTTCAGGTGGAGGGTCAGGAGGAGTATGAGGTCAACTCTATCATCGATTCTCGAATATCCCGGGGGAGGGTACAGTATCTGGTCGACTGGAAAGGATATGGTCCTGAGGAGAGGAGTTGGGTACCTCAAGAGGATGTTCATGCTCCTCGCCTCCGCAGGGCGTTTCACTCCCGCTTCCCATCTCGTCCCGGTTCCTTCCGCCCGGTGGGCGTATCTGAGAGGGGGGGTACTGTCAGGGTACCTGAGGTCTCTACCTCTAAGAGAGGTAGAGACTTAGAAGTTTATCCGTCCAGAAGGGCTGTTTCCTCCGTTCCTCGCGGCCCTTCCGGTCATTTACACGCCGGCCGCGAGGGATCCACTTCCTTTTGTAACACGACGCCCAGCAGTCGACGTCATGACGCCAACCCGGATCGACCCGTCACTCAATTGTCTGGAGACTAATCAGGACTCGTCGGAGGCGTGTCCACTCTCCTGAGCCAGAGTATTTAACAGTGCTTCTTCCATTTGCTCATTGCCCTGTCGTGGTTCTAGCCTGTCTAGTCACCCAGCGCTCTTGTATTCCAGTTATCCTTTTGGTTCCGACCCGGCTTGTTTGTATTACTCTGCTTATCTCTGTTACCCTTTGACTCGGCTTGTTCCTCGCTTACCTGTCTTCTCGTTCCCTCGACCTCGGCTTGCCTTTGACCATTCTCTATATCTCCGTACGTTAGTCCGGCCATTCTAAGGTCCGGTATACGTACCTTTCTACTGTCTGTACTCTGCGTGTTGGATCCCTGTCCCGATCCTGACATAAATGTAGAGACAAGTAAGTCGGTGGGGCCTGATGGGACACACCCAAAGTTATTAACATAACTTAGTGGTGTACTAGCAAAACCATTTACGGATTTATTTAACCAATCATTATTAACAGGAGTAGTCCCAGAAGATTGGAAGTTAGCTAATGTTGTACCCATTCACAAGGAAGGTAGTAGGGAGGAGTTGGGCAACTATGGGCCAGTAAGCCTTACTTGAGTAGTCGGGAAAGTGATGGAAACCATGTTAAAGGATAGGATTGTTGAACATCGAAAATCACATGGATTTTAAGATCAGAGGCAACATGGGTTAACTTCAGGGAGATCATGCCAAACTAATTGATTTTTTTGATTGGGTAACTAAAATAATAGATCAGGGTGGTGCAGTAAACATTGCTTGCCTAGCTTTCAGTAAGGCTTTTGACACTGTTCCACATAGAAGGCTCATCAATAATCTGCAATATTTACGTTTGGATTCCAATATTGTTGAATGGGTTAGGCAGTGACTGAATGACAGGCAACAGAGGGTTGTAGTCCATGGAGTATATTCGAAGCAAGGTCTAGTGACCAGTGGGGTACCTCAGGGATCTGCACTTGGACACATTTTCTTTAATATTTTTATTAGTGATATTGCAGAAGGTCTTGATGGTAAGGTATATCTTTTGCTGATGATACTAAAATTTGCAAAAGAGTTGATGTTCCAGGAGGGATAAGCCAAATGGCAAATGATTTAGGTAAATTAGAAAAATGTCAACTGACATTTAATGTGGATAAGTGCAAGATAATGCATCTTAGGCGTAAAAACCCAGGGGCAGAGTATAGAATATTTGATACCCTACTAACCTCAACATCCCAGGAAAGGGATTTCAGATGACTCAAAGGTAGGCAGACAATGTATTAGAGCAGCAGTAAATGCTAGCAGAATGCTTGGTTGCATAGGGAGAGGTCAGTGGCGTACACACAATCCATGGGGCCCCGGTGCGAAACTGTTCCATGCCCCCCCAGTCCTAAAGACAGACACATACATACAGAGACACATACATACACACAGATACATACATACATAGAGACACAAATACACACATACAGACAGACAGACACATACACACATACATACAGAGACACAAACATACACACATACAAACACACAGACACACAAACACATACACACAAAGACACATACATACAGACAAACACATACATACAGACACACCCACACACAAACAGAGACACACACATATACAGACACATACACACCTACATACAGAGACACACACATACACACACAGACAGACACATACACATATACAGACAGACACACAGACACACATACATACAGAGACAGACACATAGATACAGACACATACACACACACAGACAGACACATGTACACATACATACAAACAAAAACACACAAATACAAAATGTTTAAGTCACCCTCCTGTTTCCTACCTTTTAGGTGCAGGAGAATGGCTTTACCTGGGGTCCAGTGGTGGCTCAGGCTGGTGGGAGTCAAAGTTCCCACTCTGACTCCTTCTCCTTCATTCCACGTGGGCTCTATCTGATAGGTGGGAGGAGTGACGGGCAGTCACTTCCTCCCAGCTGTGATGTCATCACAGGGAGCCTGGTTGCGCTGTTAAAGTGGCACAGCGCAGACCGGGGCCCCCTGGAAATTCATCTCCATCGGGTGGCCCTAACAGCATGGGCCATCTGATGGGCCTCTTGAACGTGCGGCCCTGGTGGTTTACCATGCGGGCCGGTGCCGCAACACATGGCGGCGGGCACCTGGTCGCAGGGGTCCACAGGGCGGCCCCTGCGACCGCGGTATGTACACCACTAGAAAGAGAGAAATGCTCATGCCATTGTACAGAACACTGGTGAGACCTCGCTTGGAGTATTGTACACAGTTCTGGAGACCGTATCTCCAGAAGGATATTGATACTTTTGAAATAGTTCAGAGAAAGGCTACTAAACTAGTTGCAGGATAAAACTTACAAGGAACGTTTAAAGGATCTTAACATGTATAGTTTGGAGGAAAGACGAGACGGGGAAATGATAGAAACATTTAAATACATAAAGGGAATTAACACAGTACATGAGGAGACTATATTTAAAAGAAGAAAAACTACCACAACAAGAGGACATTGTCTTAAATCAGATGAATGCAAATGTTTAAAAATAATTTTAGGAAATATTACTTTACAGAGAGGGTAGTGAATGCATGGAATAGCCTTCCAGCTGAAGTGGTAGAGGTTAACACAGTGAGGGAGTTTAACCCCTTAAGGACCGGACTTTTTTTGCGATGTTGTACATTTGCGACCAGGCATCTTTTTGACACTTTTGTGGTGGTTGTGTTTAGCTGTAATTTTCCGCTCTCTCATTTACTGTTCCCATACAAATTATATATTGTTTTTTTCAGGACAAAAGGGGCTTTCTTTACATACCATTATTTATATAATCTCATGTAATTTAATTTTTAAAAAATGAAAAAATATGATGAAAAATTGAAAAAAATACATGTTTTTTGACTTTTATGTAAAAAATCTTTTACTCATCTACAAAGGCGAATGAAAAAAACTGCTAAATAGATTCAAAATTTTGTCCTGAGTTTAAAAATACCCAGTGTTTACATGCGTTTTGCTATTTTTTTGCATGTTATAGGGCTATAGGTACAAGTAGGATATTGAGGTTTCAAAACCTATATTTTTAAAATGTATCAATAGTGACATTGTAACACTATTATCTGTCATAAATCGCTAAATAACACCCCACATGTAAATATTTTTTTTAAAGTAGACAACCCAGGGTATTCAATATGGGGTATGTCCAGACTTTTTTAGTAGCCACTTAGTCGCAAACACTGGCCAAAGTTAGCGTTCATATTTGTTTGTGTGTGAAAAAAGTAAAAAACTAAATTGAACGCTAATTTTGGCCAGTGTTTGTGACTAAGTGGTTACTAAAAAAGACTGGACATACCCCATTTGCAATACCTTGGGTTGTCTACTTTTGCAAATGGTATGCCATCATGGGGGTAATTCTCATTCCTGGGCTACCATACGCTCTCAAAGGCAACGTAACCAACCTGGCCATTTTCAATGTAAAAATATGACCCATATATTTGACCCTGTAACTTTCAAAAACGCTATAAAACCTGTACATGGGGGGTACTGTTATACTCAGGAGACTTTGCTGAACACAAATATTAGTGTTTCAAAACTGGAAAATGTTTTACAACAATTATATCATCAGTAAAAGTGCTGTTTGTGTGTGAAAAATGCAAAAAAAGTCACTTTCACTGACAATATCATCGCTGTGATATGTCTTACTGTTTTGAATCACTAATATTTGTGTTCAGCGAAGTCTCCCGAGTAAAACAGTACCCCCCATGTACAGGTTTTAGGGTGTCGTAGAACGTTACAGGGTAAAATACAGTGATAGCAAATTAAATTCTCTGAACTTTCGGCCTGGGTTGGCAGGCAGGTCCCTTAAATTGCAATCAATAAAATAACTTAATTATGTAAAAATATTACATAAATACGCACGTAGAATTTAAATATATATGCATATTTATATATTTGAAGTCTACGTGTATATTTATATAATTATTTATGTAATTTTGTATATGGACATATGAATAGTTCGTATTCTTTTTATTTATTTATATATACATAGATATATATACAATTTCATTCTAAGTGTATTTTGATATAAATATATATATATATTAATATCAAAATACAGTTAGAATAAAATTTCGTATAGATATATAATTTTTTTTTAAATTTTTATTATTATTTTTAATTTTTTTTTAGTTTAATTTAAATTACTTATTATTTGTAGTTTATAATAATATATACACAATATATATAGTTATTATATATATTATATATATACACGTGTGTAATTTAATTATAAGTGTATTTTTATATTAATATATGTACATATTAATATAAAAATACACTTAGTATGACATAATATATATGATATTTAGACGTATATTATATATATATAATATACGTCTATATATCATATATATATACACACATATTTAATTATAATTTTTATTTATTAACTTTAAACTTTATTTTTTTTATGATTTTACACTAAGCAGGGAGACTGCCTGTCAGCACAGACAGTCCCCCTGCAGGCAGAGACATGGACACCTATTGTGACCATGTGGTCGCCCTGTTGGGCGATCACATGGCCACAGGGGTCCTAATCCGCCATGGGGAGACTGTCTGGGCTGCAGGCAGTCTCCCCACAACGGGAGCACCGCCGATCGCCGCCGGGGGAACGACGGCGATCGGGTAAGTACATTGGACCGTTAGGACGGTTCAGGACCGTCCTCGGTCGGCAATGCAAAAATGCCGATGACGGTCCTGAACCGTCCTCGGTCCTTAAGGGGTTAAACATGCGTGGGATAGGCATATGGCTATCCTAACTATAAGAAAAGGCCAGGCACTAATTAAAGTATTTTGAAAATTGGGCAGACTAGATTGGCCGAATGGTTCTTATTTGCAGTCACATTCTATGTTTCTAGGTTTCTAAAATAAGACAGCATAAAAAAGCCATATATTTGTTAAGAAGCAAGGGCAAATCTTGGCACAACATTTACATTAGTATTCAAAATATGTTGATACCATTACAAAATAAAAATTTTAATGAAAAAGTATTTTAGAAACAGATATGTGCTTAGATACAAAAACTCACGTAAGAAAAATGCACATTTCTTGTAGTAGATATTAAGTATGTGTCAATACCCAAAACAAACAATATGTTGTAAACTTTGTATTACTTTTTTTCTCCAATTTTTTTTATCAGTGACTAACACAGTAATTCAGTGTGGAATGACAATTACCGGTATTCAAAGCAAATTAAATATCTGTTTAAAATGTCAGGCCAAAATTACTGAACCAAAACGTAGATGACTAGGATTTTTTTTAGCTATAATGTTCTAAAAGGTAAAATTCACCTTAATTTACAGACAATTGACTTAAAAAAAAAACAATAATTGGATTCAAATGGTCAAGGTAGAGCTATGATTATATATATATATATATATATATATATATATATATTAGAAACTAGAAAATCTAGAACATACATGTCACCTTTACTCACATTACACCAAGTCTAGAGTGTTCAAGAAATAGTTATATATAAATAGTTGTAAAATACCTAATTAATATTGTTTGAAGGATGACACACTTTTTAACTAGATGTCATTTTGCAGATACTGTATCTCTATAGCACATGGATCACCTTACTTCTTTAGGGACAACATTCGGCACTCCATATGTTGTGGACTACATCTCCCACAATGCTACATAATGCTGGCACAGCAGCAGGGCAGATGTAGTCTACCCTTTCTCTAGATTAGCACTGTAAAATACACCCAGGTCTTATCTGCAATAACAACAAGATATCTCTATGAATTCTTGCTTGAAGAAGGCTGCTGACAGCTTTGCAAATGTCTGATGGTCTTATAATGATGAACCCCAGCCTTAAATTTTTTTTAATAATAATAATAATAATGGTTTATTTTAGAGTGCTAGAATATTCCACTATTTCAGACATGAATCCTTTGAGGTCGCTAGCATATTTGGTTGCTGAATAATGTACTGCAGTGCATTTGTACATAGCCATGCTGGCAAGGAGCAATTTATAAAATTAGCTCTTTCCTGTTTTTCGTATACATTTGGACTTTCAACGTTTCTTTTATATAGCAACCCGAAGTAAGGCAACCTCTAGTCCTATATTAGTTATAATTATATGTGAACTGAGAAACTATATGTGCTTATTGTAATTCCCTCCGTTTCAGGGCTAATACAAGCCATTATCTGGAAATCTCCTCCTAGACAGGATTGTATATAGGACACAAGATCACGCATGGAATAAAAGAGATTTAATCTAAGGCAAAGGAAAGTTTTTTTTTTTTACAATAAGACAAATAAGGATTATGAATTCTCTGTCTGAAGAGGTGGTTTAGCAAAGTCTGTACAGATGTTTAAACAACAACTTGAATAATACTTGCTAATCATAATTTCAGAGATATGATTTTTTTTTTTTATTTAAATCAGCTTCTTGATCCAGGGAGAAATATGACTACCATTTTGGGATCAAAAAATAATCTTTTGGATCAACAGCAAAAAAAAAGGTATGAGAAAGGCTGAACTTGATGGACGCATGCATGTTTTCAGCCTGTGTAACTATGTAACATATACTAAGTCCCTGTTAATATTAGTAATACAGACACTCCTCACTTACCAACCGGGTTCCACTCTTACGACGCGGTCTTAAAACTAATTTGTCGGTAAGTGAGGATGCGGTAGCGAGCATGCGCAAGAGAGCAGGTATACGCTCGGAGGGAATTACCCGGAACATAGATCAGTTCACTAGCACAGGGAATCACGCAAATCTATCTTCAGGAAAACTTCTCAAAACATTGATTAGCTCAATAGCGCAGGGAATCACTGACAATTTCCCGAGCATAGATCAGCTCTCTAAAGTGGAGAATCCCTTGAATCCCAACACTAGACAGCTGGTCATAAGCTTGAGCCATCGTAAAAAAAGGTAAGTCGTAAAGTGAGGACCACCTGTAGTTTTTTTTTTTATTTGCTATATTGTAAAGTGCTTCAAAATACTTTATATTTTGAAATTAGAAGTTTGAAGTTTTTGATTTACCTTAACAAAGTAGACATGCTTTTGGTAATTGTAATATGTACTGTTTTGCTGCAAAAACATATTTACAACTGCCATCACCAGCCAGATTGGATGTTCTAAATCTATTCTGTAAAACTATCACACTAGTCAATCTGTTATTTATGGCCATCGTTGCTTAGACATAAATCCCCTGATCTCTCAATAACCTGATAGAATACATATAGAGAATGCTTATCTGTGATGCGTGCATCACATAAAAAAATCGTGCCATTCTAAAAACAACTGGAATTATTTCTAGCAATGCAGGCAACAGATTGTGAACGTAAACCACAACATTTTTATTATTATTAAGAGAAGCTCGGCAATTAAGGAAAAATGTATGATTGTCATTTTTAAGCCAGGAAGATTGTATTCTCTTTCTGGAGCACATGTGTAGGCACTTCAATTAATGTTGTTTTACTTTCAATCAGTTTAACCAGAATCAACAAGATGGTGTGACACGTTTAATCTGATGGATTTGCCACATTCTTATTTTTAAGTCTCGATTACTGTTACTTGCAGCTGGATAAAAACATTGAATTCTCCATTTAATAAATAATCCAAAATATATAATTTTACAACTTGCTTTTTTTCATCAAGTAATTATAAGAGATATTCATATTAGAGAATTACATGGATTTTCCTTAACAGAGTTTGCCTATACACAGTACAAAATGTGTTATATCCAATGAATTTAACATGATACATTTACCCCTAATTAGTGACATTTCTTTGTCGTTATAACAATTACTGAAAAAACTTTTGGCAGCATAGAATAAAACGGCTTATTTAAAAATGAGTGGAGCATTCCATTTGGAATAGAATATTTTAAAACTTGATTGATGGTATAAACTTTATGATTAAAGATTAAAGGAACATAGAATGTGACGGCAGATAAGAACCATTCGGCCCATCTAGTCTGCCCAATATCTTTAATGGCAATGCTACAGTCTACAGATGTCCCTTATAATTTCAGCCCATGTAATTAAAAAAATTAAATATTCAAAGAGAGTATAACAGTGTAGTGATTATAGCCTTTCCCCACAGACATTAGCCACGACTTAATGCTGGGAGCTAACCAGTTTAATAGGGCATGGAACAGGCAGCAGTGTATATACCACGAGGCTGGCAAGGCACTTTCAAGGGGGCGGTAAAAAAGCTGCCTCCAAATGCCCCGACAGTTGGGGGTCCACCTCAGGGACCCCCAAGAGGCTGGCATGCACTGAGGGAGCACTCTCCCCTGAGCTCTTCCCTACTCAGCTCCCTTGCGCGCCCTGCAGTGATGCCGGAGCTGGAATATGACGTCACTCCGTCTCTGGCATTACTAAGAGGCAGACAAGGGAGCTGAACACTAGGATTAGAGCTCCCTCGCCACCTGCCTGAACTGTGTGCCTGCCTTTCCGACCAACCGCCAGACCACCTGCATTGCCCTGCCAGCCCCACTGAATCCACCAAAATAACACAAAAATGTAAGCAAAAGAAAAAATTGAGAGTGTGTTAGTGTGTCTGTTACTGAGTGTGTGTGTGTGTGTGTCTGTTAGTGAGTGTTAGTGTATGTCTGATAGTGAGAGTGTGTGTGTGTCTGTTAGTGTGTGTTAGTGTGTGTCTGTTAGTGAGATTGTGTGTGTGTGTGTGTGTGTGTGTCTATTAGTAAGAGTATGTGTGTCTGTTAGTGAGTGTGTATGTGTGTCTGTCAAAGAGTATGTGTTAGTGAGAGTGTCTATGTCTGTTAGTGAGTGTGTTAGTGTGTCTGACTGTTAGTGAAAGTGGGTGTGTCTGTTAGTGAGTGTAATAGTGTGTGTGTCTGTTGATGAGTGTGTGAGTGTGTATGAGTCTGTTAGTCAGACTGTGTGTGTCTGTTAGTGAGTGTGTTAGTATGTGTGTCTGTTGGTGAGTGTGTTTGTCTGTGTCTGTTAGTGATTGTGTGTGTGTCTGTCAAAGAGTGCATGTCAGTAAGAGTATGTATGTCTGTTAGTGAATGTGTATGTTTGTCAGTGCGTGTATGCGTGTCTGTCACTGAGTGTGTATCTGTCAGTCAATGTGTATGTCTATTAGCATATCTGTGTGTCTGACACTGAGTGTATATGTGTCTGTCAGTGAGTGTGTATGTGTGTTTGTCAGTTTGTGTGTCTGACACTGAGTGAGTGTGTGTATGTCAGTGAGTGTGTATGTGTCTTGTCAGTGAATGTGTATGTGTATCTGTCAGTGAATGTGTAACGGACCGTTTCAGCAGACAAGGGGTTAAAATCGTTTAGGCGATAATCCCCTTTTCACAGACAGGCACAGCTACTGTAGAATCACCAAAACTCACGAATTGGATATAAGTGAATGCACCAAACTCCCGAACTGGAGACAAGGGAATAAGGTAGCACTCCAAACTCCCGAACTGGATACAAAATAGCACTCCAAACTGGAACCTCACGAATAGCTGCTAGCAGACGAACAGGAAAAGCTCCCAAGCGGCTTACACTCCTGGCAGTCAGTCCCTATCAGCATACAGTGAATCCCCCCAAGAACGAGACAAGGCTCCGTGTTGAGGGTCAAGCAGTGGTCTGTTTTGTTGAGGGCTACCTGCCCCTGTATTTATGCAGGTCTCCCACCTAGTGGACACTCCCCTAGGGGACCAGATGGAAGACTGTAACAACGGACAGACAAGTACCAATTACAGACATACAGCAGTAAAACATCCCCACAATGCATCCTGGCTTCCTCCCCTCTGCCCTAGAGAAGTAATTCAATTATCTCCCAGGACAAAGGAAAAACTCCATTACATACGTGGGGACACAAAGACAGACTATCACTTTAAAATACATAAAGACACATTTTATACATAAAACACAGACATGTAACATATCCCCAGAAAGCTCAGGTCTGAGTGCACATTATTAGGTGAATGGCACTCAGACCACACGAATACAGTTTAATTGCCATGGATCCAGTCTTTAATTACACTAATATGCTCCATGGCATGGCTATCTGGGTTAAAACATTCCTCCAACACAAAATACAGAATTTGCATGCATTCGTTTAATCCATACGAATTAGAACCAGGGGCTGGAGGTTCAGCGGTGCCTGCACGTAAAAGTGTCCGGGTTTGGTGCATGAAAGCCGGGCAGAAAAGCGCTGGCTGCCCAGGGAGCTCCAGAACACCGCCACCTAGTGGCCGCTAAGTGTAACAGCGGCCACCCAGTAACAATCAATTAAGCTGTGGTTAACCGCAGCTTCAGGGAGGTAAATTGGCAGCACACTCCAGCTCCTGGGTAGCCAATTAACGGCACCGGCCGGCTTCCCACGACTCTGTGGAGGTTGCAAACAGGCTGTTTGTTCGGTAGATAGAATCTACCGAACGGCTGTGCAGAAAGGGAGAAATAAATCCTTCTGCACAGTAAAATTAACCCTTTAGCTGCCGGTCCATAATCCAAAGGAAGCAGGCGGGCAACCAGGCTCCTCCAATGCAATGTGGTGAGATTGGTCTCGTCACATCTCTCCCCCTTTCCAAACAGACTAACAGGGTACCTGACCTCCTGCGGGTCAGTGCCCTTGTTAGTCCAGCAGCCCACCCACAAAGCAGAAAAAACAGTACAGCACACCCACAATAAATGGTCACCACACCTGGGTAAGGGAGAATCTTGTCCATGTCCAGGTGCCTTACCACGGCTGTGTGGGGGACTGGTAGGCTACCTTGGTGGGTTGCTGAGTGGGCAGAGACCAGCGGTACTCTGTCCTGGTGCCAGCACTACCACCGGAGTAGTCTGGTTGGAGCCTGGTTGCTGGAGACTGACTGTCTCCCCCTTAGGTGCATAGCTCTGCTGCCGAAAGGGGAGACCGGCTGTCTCCCCTTTGGCTAAACAGCCCTGTAGTGGGGGGTAGGACTGACCGTCCCTACCCCCTGTGTGGTAAGTGCACAGACCACGGTCCCATCTGCACAGCTGTGGGGCTTACAGTCTCCCCCTGGTACATTAAGCTGTTGCTGGGGAGAGGGGGTAACAAGCTCCTCTCCCGATAGAACACTCTGCCGCTGGGGAATGGAGACTGAGCTCTTTATTCCCTGCCCATTAATGATCCGCCGCTGGCTAGAGGTGGTAACAAGCTCCTCTCCCATACATACTTCCAGTCTTTGCGGAGGGAGACCGACTGTCTCTCCTCCCAATACAGAGTTCTGCTGCTGGACGAAAGGAGACTGGGCTCTCTATTCCCTGCTGGATACTCTGCCGCTGGGGAATGGAGACTGGGCTCCCAATTCCCAACAAATAACACTGCCGCTGCAGAATGGAGACTGGGCTCCCAATTCCCGGCACATCACACTGCCGCTGGGGAATGGAGACTGGGCTCCCAATTCCCAAAAAATCACGCTGCCGCTGGGGAGGGAGGACACTGCTCTCCTCTCCCTGGACTTCCCACTGCCTTCCCGGCATATCACTCTGCTGCTGGGGGGCAGGAACAACTACCTCTGCCCCCTGTAACTCAGCCTGCCGCTGGGGAGGGAGGACGCTGCTCTCCTCTCCCTGCATTTCACCCTGCCTTCCCGGCATATCACTCTGCTGCTGGGGGGCAGGAACAAAGACCTCTGCCCCCTGTAACTCAGCCTGCCGCTGGGGAATGGAGACTGGGCTCCCAATTCCCTGCAATTCACACTGCCGCTGGGGAATGGAGACTGGGCTCCCAATTCCCAATAAATCACACGGCCGCTGGGAAATGGAGACTGGGCTCCCAATTCCCTGCATATTACACTGCCGCTGGGGAATGGAGGCTGGGCTCCCAATTCCCAATAATTCACACAGCCGCTGGGGAATGGAGACTGGGTCTGTCACCTTACTGTCCTGCTGAGCCTTCCCAATGGAGTGGAAGAGATCTCGGTAGTCCTGCTCCAGTTCCCACTCCAGGGTTGCTAGGTGAGCCAGGTCTTGCTCTACCTCATGGGGGTCATCCCACTCATGCCTAGCCTCCCTCTCATAGAAAATGTCCTGAAGTCTGGTTTGCACAGGGCTCCCGAAGCCAGGCTCTGCAAAGGACTCCCATAACAAGCCAGGACCATCAAACTCCTCTCCCTCTGGCTTGTCATGTTCGGCTGTCCAGGGTATATACTGTGCCATACACCACCAGAGCGCCTGGTAGGCATCCTCCAGCCATAGCTCCTGCCATACACGTTGCTCTAGTTCCTTCACCCATTCCTCCAGGGGCTGCTCTCCTAGGAAGGGCATCCGCAGGGCCACTTGCTTCTGCAACCGCTGCTCTTCACTGGGGAGACTCTCACCCCGCTGGTATTGTACATTATCCAGGGCCTGGTACCAGATGCCTTTCCTTAATGCATCCCGGTCATCCATGTCACCCTCATCGTACTCCACTGCTGGTTCCATCCTGGTGCTGTCAGGGTCGCTGTACTCAGACATGCATTGCCCTCAAATTGTAAATCCAAAGAAATGGTGTTCTGTAGCTGTCCTTCTGGCTGTAGGAACGATCCCGCCGCTTGCCACCAATTGTAACGGACCGTTTCAGCAGACAAGGGGTTAAAATCAGTTTAGGCGATAATCCCCTTTTCAAAGACAGGCACAGCTACTGTAAAAGCACCAAAACTCACGAATTGGATACAAGGGAATGCACCAAACTCCCAAACTGCATACAAGGGAATAAGGTAGCACTCCAAACTCCCGAACTGGAACCTCACGAATAGCTGCTAGCAGACGAACAGGAAAAGCTCCCAAGCGGCTTACACTCCTGGCAGTCAGTCCCTATCAGCATACAGTGAATCCCCCCAAGAACGAGACAAGGCTCCGTGTTGAGGGTCAAGCAGTGGTCTGTTTATTGAGGGCTACCTGCCCCTGTATTTATGCAGGTCTCCCACCTGGTGGACACTCCCCTAGGGGACCAGATGGAAGACTGTAACAACGGACAGACAAGTACCAATTACAGACATACAGCAGTAAAACATCCCCACAATGCATCCTGGCTTCCTCCCCTCTGCCCTAGAGAAGTAATTCAATTATCTCCCAGGACAAAGGAAAAACTCCATTACATACGTGGGGACACAAAGACAGACTATCACTTTAAAATACATAAAGACACATTTTATACATAAAACACAGACATGTAACATATCCCCAGAAAGCTCAGGTCTGAGTGCACATTATTAGGTGAATGGCACTCAGACCACACGAATACAGTTTAATTGCCATGGAGACAGTCTTTAATTACACTAATATGCTCCATGGCATGGCTATCTGGGTTAAAACATTCCTCCAACACAAAATACAGAATTTGCATGCATTCGTTTAATCCATACGAATTAGAACCAGGGGCTGGAGGTTCACCAGTGCCTGCACGTAAAAGTGTCCGGGTTTGGTGCATGAAAGCCGGGCAGAAAAGCCACCCAGTAACAATCAGTTAAGCTGCGGTTAACCGCAGCTTCAGGGAGGTAAATTGGCAGCACACTCCAGCTCCCGGGTGGCCAATTAACCGTGCCGGCCGGTTTCCCACAGCTCTGGGGAGGTTGCAAACAGGCTGTTTGTTCAGTAGATAGAATCTACCGAACGGCTGTGCAGAAAGGGAGAAATAAATCCTTCTGCACAGTAAAATTAACCCTTTAGCTGCCGGTCCATAATCCAAAGGCAGCAGGCGGGTAACCAGGCTCCTCCAATGCAATGTGGCGAGATTGGTCTCGTCACAGAATGCATGTGTCAGTTAGTGTATCTGTCGGTGGATGTCTGTGTCTGTCTGTGAATATGAGTGTGCTTGTATGTCTGTCAGTGAGTGTTTCAGTGAAAGTGTTTGATGATTAAACAGTGTGTATGACAATTACATAGTTACATAGTTACATAGTTACATAGTTACATAGCTGAAAAGAGACTTGCGTCCATCAAGTTCAGCCTTCCTCACATTTGTTTTTTGCTGTTGATCCAAAAGAAGGATATATAAAAAAAAAAACCAGTTTGAATCACTTCCAATTTTGCAACACGCTAGGAAAAAAATTCCTTCTTGACAATGACTGTGTATCTTTCAGTGAGTGTATGAGTGTATGAGTGAGTGTATGCATCAGTGAAGGCATGTGTCTGTCATGCAAAGAGCGTGTTGGTTTTTAACAGGAAGCTAAATGTAGAAGGGGGCCTGAGTTTTGTCATGCCTATGGCAGCACGAAACCAGAATGCACCACTGGGTACAGGCAATTTATACACAGACCCCTAGTAGGGGGTCTCCATACTATTCAATACAGACTCCTCCCCGGAGTCTCTGTGTCTGGGAGATAATCGAGTGTACTTTGCTTAAACTAATTATCTCTCAATCACAGAGGTACAATGTTCAAAATATTAAACACCCCAAAACACACACAATATTACAAGGGACTCCCACAAGATCTATATCCCCATATCACCTGGATCTGAGCGCGCAACATATCCAAAAAGCGCTCACATCCCACGAGCACAGTCGAATCGCCACTGGGGTAAAGTTTTGACCGACCACACACGTGGCTTCTGCCCAAAATAGTTTCATTAAAAAGTGGTAGCGGTCGGTCACTTTCAGAAGTCCAAAACTGAATGTAACATCGAACTGATCCTCTGGCTCCTAGGTAGCAATTATTCGCCTAGTTCATTCGAACAATCCTACCGAACAGCGCTCTCCTGACATGTGTAGAAAAGAAGCAGACATTTGTCTAAGTTCAGCGGTCTTCACCAGTTTGTCTGTCTGATTTCAGTTCCATACACTCGACGTCCAAACACCGCTGCCTGCGTTCGTGAGCCAAGATGGCCGCCGACTCAGTTCCCATGTGTTCATGCATACGAACGTCGCCCACCCAGCCAAACACTTATGGTACAAAGTGTGAAACAGTGATGGAGGTGTCAGGAGAGGTTAATAGGGGTTAACAATCCCAGAGGTTGTCCACAATTCGTGAGTTTGTTCAGTTCCCGAACTGAAAAGGGAAAACACACAAACCAAGTATTTTAAGGAGTCGGTTACATGGCCCATAGTCTTTGGGCAGGAGGCTAGCAAGCTTCTCCAGGAGCTCGTGGCATGGGCACATTTGTCACACTCCTCTTTTCACCTCTTTTCCCCTTGGTACTGCTTCAAACTCCTCCTAGCGTTACGTCATCCTGGAGATCTGCTAAAATGGGGGTAATTTAAAACTAACGATTAAACCCAAACCCCTCTATTATATATTATATATAGAACTAGGTGGTCTGTTTCTCATTCGCAGCCTCTTATGGAAGCAATTATAATAGCAATAATATTAACTACTTAGCCCTAGAAACAAACACAATACATTACACCATTAAAAACGCTAAAGAGTCTTTTTTGGTCCCAAAAGCGCTGAAACCTCACTTTTGCCATCAATAGTATATGACAGTTTAATGAATAAAATATTATAAAATCGTGACCTATGTCATCTAGAAAAGCATGTTTTTTTCAGGAGAAAAATACACATCAGGCTGGGTTCATTTATATGCTTGTTGCAATCATTTACTGACAAGTTGGAATTGGTAAAAATGGCTGTCACTAGTGATGTCCCGAACAGTTTGCTGGCGAATAGTTCCTGGCGAACATAGCTTGTTCGCGTTCGCCACGGATGGCGAACATATGCGATGTTCGGTCCGCCCCCTATTCGTCATCATAACTAAGTCATCATAACTAAGTAAAAAGAGTAAACTTTGACCCTGTACCTCACAGTCAGCAGACACATTCCAGCCAATCAGCAGCAGACCCTCCCTCCCAGACCCTCCCACCTCCTAGACAGCATGCAATTTAGATTAATTCTGAAGCTGCATTTTTTTTTTTTTTTTTTAACAATGCAGTACATTGTTGTGAAAGATGGCTCTCATGTTTAGGGTGTAGCTTGCACGTTATCAACTGTGTATTTATATCAGCAGCTCCACAACTAGTTATAAATCAAGTGTGAGTCGCCCCATGAGATGAGACTAGTGAATAACATAATACATGAACGGTTAAGGTAAAGGCATGTAAGGAACTACGACAATAAACTCTTTAGGAGGTGAAATAATGACAAGTTTAAACGCTTGCTACTTTACGATTAGTTAATGTGCAGAGAGCAGTTCATGTGATCAAAGGCAGGGTGTGGAGGATCGGCTATAGTGGGACATGCTTGGCAGGCTGCTGTTTACTGCTTGTGCTCATCAGATCCCTTCTGGGCGCCAGGTGCAGACACTGGGAGTCCCTGATACCTGGAACAACAAAGGCAAGTCTCTGGCTGAGTGCCGGGTTAGCGGCTTGAGGTGGTGGAAGCTTGTTTTGTCGGGTGGTAGGATCTGTCCCGGTGGTGCTTCACGTCCGGTGCGGGATTGTGGTGGCTTAAGGTGGAGGCGAGTGCTTGACGTGGGGCAGGCTCTGCATTTCTGTTTGTGCCTCCGGTCCCATCTTCAACGCCTTTTGTGTTGGTGGATTTTAATGGGGACTGCTTCGCTTAGCTGTGGTGGAGCTTGTTGGGGCTGTGGTGTAGCTTGTTGGGGCTTCCTGCTTGTTATTTGCTTCCAAAATTGATTAAAGTCTGTCCAGCTTAGACTCAATATCTTGCCATGCTTTGCTGGTACCAGGAGGACACGCGGCTGCCGCCATATTGGGAGAGTCGCAGATGAGTATGTCAGCCTGGGCGGCTGTGCTCTGTGCGTCCATTAGCTCCAGACAGCCTCTCATGGGTGGACAGGGATAACCCCCACTGGTCCGAGGGGGGGGTAACGGAGCTCCTGCCGGGAAGTAGCTGCTCCTGTGCATCCCAGGATCTGGAGATCGTCCGCCTCTCCCGCCCGGTGAGCACCAGGCCACACTTGCCACGCGGAGTAAGTAAGACTCTGTCGAGTTGCTGACCGCTATTAAGCATGTCGGGTTGGTCAGGTAGGAGCAACATTGATGGGTCATCCCCTTCTGGGGTGAAATTCGCTTGTTGATAGCTGCTTAAAGTGAGATATTGAGGGAGCTCACACGAAGTGCGTCTTTCCTCCATGACAGTTAGGCCCCGCCCCCCCGGAAGCTGCATTCTTAGTGAGAGGAGGGACAGTGTAGCTGCTGCTGATTTAATAGGGAAATCGATAGCTAGGCTAGTGTATTCAGTGTCCACTACAGTCCTGAAGGACTCATCTGATCTCTGCTGTAAGGACAGCACCCCAAAAAGCCCTTTTTATGGCTAGAACATCAGTCTGCTTTTTTTGTTTTTTTCCTGTGTAATCTAATTGCAGTTGCCTGCCTGCCAGCGTGTGTTTCAGGCTCACAGCATATACTGTGCCCACTTGCCCAGTGCCACCACTCATATCTGGTGTCACAATAGCTTGCATTTAAAAAAAAAAAACTTTTTTGACTGTAATATAATTGCAGTCAGTTTCCTTCACACGTGTGCGTTTCAAGGCCTGCCAGGGCACAGTGTCACACCAGTGCAACTCATATTTGGTGTAACAGTAGTGTACATTTAAAAAAAAAATACAGGGGGCTTGTTGTCACCTTTCGGGGACCCTTGGTGTTGTACGTGGCTGGGTGGAGGAAGAGACCTTGACAATGACATCAGTGAGGACAAGGAACGGGACATGGCTAGCTTGGTTTCCAACCTTGTGCAAATGGGGAGTTTGCGGTTGTGCAAATGGACTGTTTGCGGTTGTTTGCGGTGCGTTAAACGGGGAGTTTGGTCTGTCACTGTGAAGCGGGCGTAACCCTTACACTACCTGATCGATACAACATCATACCTGATGTTTTAAAGCATGTTATTCCAAACAATTTAGGAATGTTGGGTGATTTATGCTCTTTATGGATTAAAACCAGACTCTGCATCAACTATGTAATTTTCCATGGGAGTTTTGCCATGGATCCCCCTCCGGCATGCCACAGTCCAGGTGTTAGTCCCCTTGAAACAACTTTTCCATCACTATTGTGGCCAGAAAGAGTCCCTGTGGGTTTTAAAATTCGCCTGCCTATTGAAGTCTATGGCAGTTCGCCCGGTTCGCCCGTTCGCGAACATTTGCGGAAGTTCGCGTTCGCCGTTCGCGAACGGGAAATTTTATGTTCGCGACATCTCTAGCTGTCACTGAAATGAGCAATTACTGTCCGTTTCTATGCTATATTCTTAGTGTTTAATTACTGTTAATTATTGCCTGCCAAACTTTTTACTGTCTCCCATACCAATTGATTATATAGAAAATTATATTAAAATATTAAAAACTATTTTGTACTACTTGCTCCCATTTTAAATAATAGGTATTTGCTTCACATTGCGATGTCTGCATCTTGCCAAAGTCCTTTAATAGTTAATATGAGGATTAGTGTGGAACAGGTGTTCTAATATCTTTCAAAAGAGAGCAAGTGTTTAATAGTCAGTGATTTTAAACAATGTAATGGGTAGGTTAACAAAGTACAAGGTGCAAGATCATTTTCATGACCAGGACCTTTGCATCAAAGGTGCAATTTAGCAAAAGTAAGTTTAACTCACGACACTGAAGATGTGATCATGGCAATATTGTGACAGTTACATAATATTAATTATGTGATGTTGTTTAGAGGTTATAAAACAAAGACATTCTGTTAGTTCAGATATTTTAAGACTGCTTGAATATTTCATGTAACCCATTGTTAACATTGGACAGATAAAATAGAAAGGTGAACAGCGCTAAAGATCAGAAATTGTACATACGTTTAGTAGAAATACTGGCCAGCGGAGTAACTTAAAAAAAGGAGAAACAAAGATACAAATAATGGTACAGTATGTATGAACGATATAATATAAGTAACATACTGTACCATTATTTGTATCTTTGTTTCTCCTTTTTTTAAGTTACTCCGCTGGCCAGTATTTCTACTAAACGTATGTACAATTTCTGATCTTTAGCGCTGTTCACCTTTCTATTTTATCTGTCCATTTATCACAAGGTAGAGGGAACACCTTGTTGGTGAACTGCTGCTCACCCTTGAGAAGAGAGCGCTTATTACCCTTTTGCATTGTTAACATTACTTGCAACTAAACTTGACACTAAGAAAAATAAAACATCTGTTTGGTCTTTAAAGGGACTCTCCAGGCAGAGGACTTTACTCACCTGGTTCCAGCGCCGGGAGCCTCGTGAAGCCGCGCCCCCTATTTCGTCAAAATGACGAAATAGGCGGGCACGAGCAGGGAGCAATCAGACGCTTCCATTTTGGAATCAGACGCTTCGCCACACATGCGCACATACTTCAGAGGGCGGCAATACGTCTGACGTGTACAGGGCCTTTTTAGGGCCCTGCATGATAGGAAGTCCCTCTTGTGGCCGTCTGAGTGACGGCCACTGGAGGTATTCCTATCAATCAATGTAAACACTGTATTTTCTCGGAAAATACAGTGTTTACATTAGATTGCCTGCAGGGAGCTATAGATCATACCTGAACAACTACATTAAGCTGTAGTTGTTCAGGTGACTATAGTGTCCCTTTAAGTATTCCCATAACATAATGATGGAGAATGCAGATGAAACAAATAGGGATCTGTGGGTCTAATTTTCTCAAGCCTTTCAAAAGCAGGTAGTGTGAGAAATTCCTTGGCGGTCAGCCGATCAGCTGTTTCTCCGATCGGGCGGACTGCCTCCTCCAGTCCTCCTTCCCAATCGACTAATCTCCCAGACGCCAGACACTGTGCGCACGCCCACTTTTATGACGCGGCGCACGCGTGCCGACGTCAGAAAATGGGCAGTACAATGGACAGGATTTACAGGTGCCCTCTTATGTTTTGGGGGCATGACTACATCAATCACGCCCTCAAACATAAAAAGCACATTTAGCCAGTGTTTCAGTGCCCTGTTGTGGTTCCTAGTTTACTAGTGTCCCAAGAGTTTGTTTGTTTCTGTTTTTTTGCTATTTTAGTATTGACTCTGCTTTTTCCTGACTACTCTAAATTTCTGATTCCCTTGACTCGGCTCTGATATTTCATTTGGTTGTTCTCTGTCTCCCTTTGACTTAGGCTTGGTTTTGACTATTCTCTTTTTTTATTACTTTCAGTCCGGCCATTCTTTGTACCTTTAGGAGGGTTATTATTCTGCGTGTTGGGTCACCCAATTTGTGACATTACAACAGAGCTATTATGGATCCTGCAGGTACTAACCTCCAAGTAGTCTCTCATGATATGCATCTGTATGGTCTTGACCACAGGATGGATACGTTTGCGCAGGTTTTACAGACTTTGTTTAACCATTCAGCGAACATGCAACCCGAAGGTCAAGATCAATACCTTACTCCTAATTCTGCAACTTCAGTCTCTCATGCACTCAGCGTACAATCTCAACCCAACCAGCTCCTAAGAGTATTTTACGTAAGGGAGTGGATTTTTTAGGATTGCGACAAGCAGACAAAGTGCAAGGGCCCAGGACAAGGCAGGCAAAGAGGGGGAGAGGTCAATGAAAACATTACCGTTAACAACTACCGATTTAAGGGTCATTAATCTGTCCTCTGTTACACTTTCACACTCTCAGACACTTTATTACTCAAAGGTTTGTCCTTTGTACCCATCCCACCTTTTAACAAATTCACTTGCACGAAAGATTTACATCTGTTTGCTCGTAAATTGGCCCTTCATAAATATCACACTCATAAGAAGGAACAGAAAGCTTTAGGTTTGGGATTGACAGTTAAGGATATGGAGTGTCTTGATACATTGGTAGCACTCCTGGAATGTAATGAAGGCAGTAATTTGATCCCTAATACCCAACTTGCCCCAAAGAGTAAATTCACACCACCTCTGAAAGACTACAGGAATGTGGAGATCTTTTTAGATATGGTGTGTAGCGACATAGAAAGAGTAAACATCAAGGATCTTGATTTTGAACCTAGTGGAAATATATCTAAGTCTGAAAGGAAGGCACTTAATGAACTTAAAAATAATGACAAACTGGTAGTCAAACCCTCTGATAAGGGTGGGAATATTGTCCTCATGGATCACTCGAAGTATGTACAGATGGTACAAAAATTACTATCAGATAGTAATACATAAAGTGCTTTAGCTAGTGACCCAACCCCACAATATTTGCAAGAGATTAAGTCCACTCTTACTGAGGCGTTTGAAAAAAAGCTGATTACTAGGAACGAATATGACTTCCTACTAATCAACCAACCGGTACTCTCAACTTTTTATAGCCTCCCTAAGGTTCATAAGTTGCTTGATAACCCCTCAGGGTGGCCTATTGTGTCTGGTTGTGGAAAAATCATGGCCCCCATAGTGTCACGACTACCGTCCCACATTAGGGATACTAAACAAATGCTCAATTTCCTTAAAGACATTCATGTACCAGAACAAGCTGTGTTGTGTAGCTTAGATGTTGAATCCCTGTATAGTTCGATACCACATGAGCTAGGGTTAGCAACGATCAGACTAACCCTAGAAAAAGAACTGAAAGTCCCTGTGGAATACATACATTTTTTGATAACATTACTCAAATTGATCCTAACCAAAAATAGATTTCTGTTTAATGGTACCATCTATCATCAGGTAAGAGGGTCTGCCATGTATCTAGGAGCATGGGAGAAGGGCATCATGGCAGATCCTAAATTACAAACACTTTGCAGTCTAGTATTCTGTTGGAAGAGATACAGAGACGACGTGTTTATTATTTGGTTAGGATCAACTCAGGATTTTGAGGACTTTGTACATCTTTTGAATGAAAGTAATTTGAACTTGACATTTACCAGCGAGATGGGGGGCAGGAATTTGAAATTTTTAGATCTAACTATTTCACTACAGCCTGGAGGAGGAGTGCTGACGTCTCTGTTCCATAAAACACAGCCACAAATGGATTGTTAAATTGGCAAAGTTACCATCCTAAAACGAACAGGCATAACCACGGGACAATACCTGAGGCTTAGACGAAATTGCTCCAATATTGAGGATTTCAAGGTTAAAGCTTGGGAACTTAGAAAAGCTTTTAAAGAAAAGGGCTATCCTTATAGGGTGTTAAGGAAAGCATACTCTAGAGCAATTCTATAAGATAGAGATGCACTCCATTCAGATAACACCAAACAAAGATCTAACCCCAACCTTATTCGTTGTATCGCCACTTACGACGCTGGTTGGACATATATGATGGAAACGCTTAGACGCTATTGGCCAATTCTAACTTCGGATACACATATTAAAGATGCGATCACCATGTTCCGTTTGATAACGGCACGAAAAGGAAAGAATCTCAAAGACACGTTGGTGCAGAGTCATTTGGCACCCTTTAAAAGACCAGCCCAAATATATCTACCAAAGGGAACTTTTAATTGTGGGCACTGCAGTGCCTGTGCCTTCATTACTAAAAACTCTAAACAATTTAGTAGTAGTAATGGAGAAGAGATCTTTCCTGTACGTGCTTTTTTCAATTGTAAGACTGAAGGAGTAATATACCTATTAAGTTGTTCATGTGTAATGAAATATGTCGGTAAAACCTTTCGTCCATTTAAATTTAGAATTAGGAAGCATATGAATTCTGTGAGAAGACCTCTTGAAACACCTATCTCACGTCATTTAAGGCTCCATCATGCAAACTCTCCCAATCACATAAGATTCATGGAGATCGAACACATTCCACAAACACAACGCAAGGGCGATTGGGATAGGAGATTAAAACAGTGTGAATCCTACTGGATTTACAAGCTACAAACCCTGTCTCCTCAGGGACTCAATGAAGGTTTTTCCTTTTCTGCCTTCTTATAACTTACTGTTTAGCTTTAGGAAGACACATTTTTTCCTTACTAGGGATTGTAAATAGTTGTATATACTTTAGTTATCACTTGGTGGTTTATATATATTTTTCCCCTCCTCTTTTCCTCCCCCCCCCCCCCCCCCGGTGGATTATATTTTTCACCCTGTATGGGCCCTCATGGTGTCATAGAATAATTTAATGTCTTTTATTATTAGTTATACAAATAATATAGTTGTGTAATGCTAGCTCCCCATTGAGGGAATTCAAGCTGTGTTAGTACTAAAAAACTGACACTAATATCTCTCTTAAAAAGATGTAAGGCATCTATCACTTATTTTATCAGGTATGAATACATGCAAAGAACCTGCAGTATTTGCAATAACCTTCAGCTTTATAAGCTGAGAAAAAGTACAAACAAGTGGTTTTTTGATACATCTTTACTTTTAACATGACACAATTTATTTATAATAGATCCTTATTGTCTGATAATATGATACATTTGTACTATTGAAACATGGGTAAATTGTTGCATCCTCTGAATGATGATCCCCTATACGGTGACACCACGTGAGTTGCTGTGTGTAAACAAACCGCCTGCTGACCAATGAGGATAGCCAAAGCCTCCGTGGACATCGGCTAGCCCCGCCCCTGTCTTTGCAGCGAGTGGCACAAAATCTAGATTGGAGGAGTGCATTTGCCGGACTAGTTTAGGGTCTGGCTGCCCCCCGTTATGGATGTGTCTGTTGCCAGGTCGTTTGGACAGGCAGATAATGTCGATCGCCTTGCCTGTCGTCGAACTGAGGTACACACAATTACTCACCTAGTTAGAGGCGATCCTTACAATATGGCTCCACCTTCTTTCATTCACCTTATAGTAGCTCCACACCCCCTGATAGGGGAACGAGCAGGGAAGGTGAAACATTGGGTCTTTGAGTCACATGACTGTAGGACAAACCCTAATTACACAGCAGTGTTAACTTTGGCAATTAAGGAGGGGTATATATTTTCTGGTCTATCCAGACTACATTTAATGCTCCTGACGACGGCGTGCTGACATGCCGAAACGCGCGTCAAGCTATTTGTTTACTTATGTTTTCACTCTATTCACTGGGTAGCACTATGCACGATTTTTAGTTAGTTAAGTGTGTGTTTTCTCTTAGTGGAGGAAGGGATAGTGGCTTTGGTAGGCACTAGTGGATGTTCCACTGTGCCGAGGTAATTTAGGGTCAGCCTGGCTTCTCAGCTTATATCTGGCTTTGGGGATTTCTGCAGGAGGGGAGGAGGGGGGGGGCTCTCTCCCATTTTTGCTTGTGAGAATTTTTCTCTATATTACCCCATTCAGCCTCATTTATTAGTGTGAGCAGGCTGAAATTATTGCAGCACCTTTGTAGCCTTATTAGCAGTTTAATTTACTGACTAATAGCAGCCTCTGGACTTCTGTCCGTTTGTTTCTTTTTTCAAGAACTGGTTTAATTTCCAGTTGACAAGAAGCTGCTCTTGTGAACAGCATCAAGGAAGGGTTGCCAAGGGAGAACTAATATGAACTGCATCAAGAAGACGTTGAAGAGGGGATGTGAACAGCATTGCAACGCACATGGAGTCTGTAGCTACAGCATCTGAGGGTGTTTCGAACAGTACTAGTGAAAATTGTATGTAACTTTAAAAAAATTATAACTTACCGATAGATTATAGATCTAAATGAAAAAACACCAAAGCTAAATTAAAAACATATGCATTATGTAAATGTTTACTAGTTGCAGAAGATGACACAATCTCCCCACACACTTCCTAAAAAAGAGGAGTGTACAGTTTTTAGCTTTCTTTATTAAACAATGTATTTAATTTAGAATTGTTTATGTCCTGTTTTGTTCATAGCCTGCTAGAGTCTGCATCAGCCTCCTGTCTGTGATTAAAGTTCAATTAACATAAACAGGAGATAGTATGTTTTAACACACATCCTGTCTTAACACATCATCCCGTTAGATTGAAAATGAAACCTTTTTTCTTCATGGAGGCAGAGTGTGTTACAGCCATGGGAGGCAACAAAACTAAAGTGATTTAACTCCTAAATGGCAGATAATAGAGCAATGTGACCTCAGGGGCACAGTCTATACACCAAAACTACTTAATTAAGATAAAGTAGTTTTGGTGCTTACAGTGCCCCCTTAATAGCTGTTTTTTTCAAGGTAGAAACACTCAAAAGAAATATATATATATATCAAAAAACGTATTCCTACTTACCGTAATTTTTTTTTACTTACCGTAATTTTCTTTTATAAATATCACTGTATATACACTTTGCACCTAATGTTTTTGTTTATATTATTTATCCCTTAAGGGGACCAATAAAAGTTTATTATTTTTTTATAAGTTCTTTATATTCTCCAGGACTGGCAATTTAATTCCCTACATTGGTGGAGAGATCTCTATCAGGGTACTGGGACTGATTCTGGGGGCGCCGCTTGGTTAACCCTTTTCAGTCTCTTCCTCCTTTATTATTTCTCTGGGGTATACCCTAATACCCTCCAACCAATTCAACTCCAGTGGAGGATTCTTCTTTCTTCCACTGCTGTTGTATTTTTTTTTTTATCTCTGATATGCTCCTCCAAATTATCCATACCAATCTTAGATCTTTAGAGAGGTAAGACCTTACAGCAAGATGAAAGCCTGTGCCAGCTGCCACATAGGCTTTAGAGAGGAGTAGGACCATGTATACTCCATGGAGTTTCAGAGAGATCCCGCATTGTTTACAGGCAGAGTGGAACATTTAGCCGGTCTAAGTACTGTGTAGTCTACTTAGGAGCAGAGTCCCAGGGACTAGTGTCTGAAATCCCAATGGATGAAGACTGAGATACTCCCTTGTGTTCAAAACTTCTCTCAGTGTAGAACCATTCATCCACCAAGGATCTGAAGGGGACCGGGAACTGGAAAAGATGCTCTACACAATCTGACATCCAAAAATAAAGTCTAGAGCTAATGGTCAATCTTAGAACATACTTTCAGGCATAAGGACCTGCGGTCTCTGGAAATCAAATGGTGCTCGTGAGCAGATTCTGGAACTACTGAAATAGGCTTAATATCCTTATCATATGATTCCATATCTCTGAATGTATCATCTCCAAGGATTCCTCAGAGTATTCATTCTGGGAATGGTCCAGATGCAGTTTTGCAGGAAACAGGATGATGGCATAATCTTGCTACTTCACGGGTCACAGCAAGTAAATACATATAAAGTTAAAATACAAAACAAAAGAAACAGCGCTAGAGAAACCAAAACAAAAAAAGGGGCAGCAGACCTAAGGTAGGGTTCCCTCTAAGGCCTACTAGTATCAATAATACAAAGGTAAAAACTCTGTACATATACCTTGTATGTGCATGCCCAGCTTGCCAACCCTTGGTCACCCCTTGGTCACCCCTTGGTCACTGCAGAAATTATGGCGATGGCATATGGTGCTCTATATACCCCTAGGGTCATAGCAAGTGCACAGGGCAGTGTACTGAAGACTTTCCAAGGAAGGGAGTCTGAACTCTCTTTAGGCAGAAGGTAACAGCCCTCAGGTAAGCCAAAAGAGAAATTATGTAGTCTTAGAATGACTAAGTCTTACCTAGGGATAGGAAAGGAACAAAAAGACTGAGGGTGGTTGGGGTAGGTGGAGTTACTTATACCTTCTGTTTTAATTAGCTTCCTGTCTAATTAGGGATAGGGAGGAGCTACCCATTGTTATATATATATGAAACAGCTGTCCATGAGTGGTTCACTGGCTTTGCATCTTTTCATAAATTGTGTTTCAAAGCTGTTGTAGACTCAAAGGATTCCATGTTTAAAATGGAATGAGGCAAAAATGTGATTCTTTGGTAAACTAATTTGCATATGCCCATCCAGAATCCTTTGTGGTAGTAACATCACTGCAGATTTGTGATTTATTTGGGAAAAGCAAGACTTATGGCTTGACTGGTGTGCAGATTTTTGTTTAACATTGCATTAACTATATATAGTTATATATATATATATATATATATATATATATATATATATATATATATATATATATATATACGTGTGTGTGTGTGTGTGTGTGTGTGTGTGTGTATGACATTAAACAAAATTCCAAAGCAGTTTTATTACAAAAAATACAGTACATTATTACAAAGAATGTATTTTACATGAACATTACAAAATCACTCATTAAGCTTTTTCACAGAATGTCAAAAAATACAGTATTAGTGAATGCATTATAAAAATATTAATAAGAATAAAACAATTTGCAATATCTTTTGCCATTCCTGTAACACAGTAAAGTGGATAGTTCAATTATGGTCAGTGAAAGTAAGCAACACATGAGGCTCTTCAGAACTTTTATTTTTCAGGAAGAAAAACCAAGGATGTTGTGCACAGGTTTCATTAACTAAACGTTTTTACCACTAATCAAACCAATCTCTGTCTAAGATTGATGGAAAGGAAATACAAGAACATTATTAAATCAGGGAACACAAGGGAATAAACAAATATCAGAACATTATGTGCCACAAACAGTCAAACTAACACAATAAATTATTACCAAGATTATGTCCTTGATTAAAAAATATTCTCATGTTGGATATTTGTAACAAAATTGAAATCATCTTATTTATTTATTTATTTATTATTTATTTTCTTTTTATTTCTATTTATTGAATTATTCCTGCTGAAGTAGGCTATGTTAGTTACGCTCCCAGTATGGGATTCTGCTGTAGCCCATTCGTTTCAAGGTTAGATATGTTTGTGAGAATGAGGTATAACAGGAAGACTTGGCTTAAGTGACATATGATCTCTAGAACTTAACATCTTAAAAAAAAATACCTTGCCTAAACAACGTACATTTTTTACTGTTATATAGAAATTATAGAAGGATAATCTTCTTTAGTTATTGTCAGTTTGAGCCTATCAAAATGGTTCCAAGATTCCGATCACAGTTGGTAACTGCAATAATAAATACAAGGGATCATTCTGCTGTTACCTTCTTAAATGTTTTTCAACTTCCACTTTCCAATTGAAAGGGGATACTAACAACCACATACCTGGCCCAAGAAGTAACATTTTTCACACTGCATACCATTAAAACTCGAGCGCTCACCTGTAAGGCACAACACTTACATCCTGTTCACCAATCCACCACTAAGTGCTATCTTGGTTTTGGAACGTTGACAACATTATACATACTGATGATCATGCACTGAACTGTACTGATCAGTACTATATTACTATTCCCCACATGGATTTTCCATGAGAATTAGATAAACTTTCATTCCCTTGATTTAAGAGTATCATGAATATATATGGTGAGGTCAACGCTCCTCAATTACTAAATATTGTGGTGATTGACAACTTGTGTGAAAGTTTAATTTGGTTTTCCAAAAGTTTTTTTTTGCTCTTTTATTAATTAAAATCAATTAATTGTTTCAAACCCATTTGCCATTTCTGGCAAGCTTTCACTGAACTTCAGATATCTCTGAAACCAACGTCCAGTTTATTTATACTTTCTTTTAATAAGTAGATTATTGTTATAAGGTACAAATATAGATGTTGTGCCAGGAAAACAATATAGATGAAGGTGAGCATTGTAGTCACCAGAACAACTACAGCTTATTGTATTTGTTCTGATGAGTAGAATCATTCCCTTCAGGCTTTTTGCAGTAAACACTGTCTTTTCAGAGAAAATGCAGTGTTTACATTACAGCCTACTGATAACGTCACTGGCCACTACTCATATGGCCACTAGTGCTTCCTGGGGCAGTCCTGCCTAGTGTGCAGCACTGCCATTCAGTGTCCCCACCTTCTGCATGCAGACACTGAGCTTTCCTCATAGAGATGCATTAATTAAATTTATCTCTATGAGGAGATGCTAATTGGCCAGGGCTGTGTTTGACTTGTGCTGGCATTGCCCGTGATCTGCCTTCTTGACTGTCTCAGCCTATCCAATGTTTTCCTATGGGGAAGCATTGTGATTGGCTAAGAACAACACTTCTGCTGATGTCAGCAGACAGGGGCAGAGCCAGCAGCGGCAGACTTGAATACAAGTAAGATTTTACTATATTAATGGAGGCAAGGGGGGATCAGGGGCACTAGATGGTGGTTTAACCCCTTAAGGACACATGACATGTGTGACATGTCATGATTCCTTTTTATTTCAGAAGTTTGGTCCTTAAGGGGTTAAACACAATAGGGTCAGGAATCATGTTTGTTTTCCTGACCCTATAGTCTTCCTTTAAGACACAGGGTAAGTGTTGAGAATTGGGAAATTTTGTAAAAGAAACCACGTAGGCATATTTATTATACTGTATATTTAATTATATTTAATATCCTTATTCTGTTTCTTAAAATGTATAAATGGACAAAAGAAGGACATTAACTAGTACCTCAAGCACATTAATGTTGGTATGCCCATGCATGACAACAACAGATTTCCAAAAAACTGTATTTCTGACCCTGTCGAATACTTTGTCCATTTTTGCTCTTCATGAATGAGTTCTCACTGAAGTTAATTGATGGTGAACTAAGAAAGGGTTTCCCACACAATTTCCATGATGTTAAATCAAAATAATTACTGTTCATTAATAAGATCATTTAATGAAACACAAAGTGCTCTGCACAAATATTTGCCAGCTTAGAATTTTTTTTTTTTACAGTTTGTTATCTTACGAATTAGAATTGGAATTTCTGCCATTTTATTTAAATTATATGAACAGAAAAGGGGGGAGGAAACCATGCCCTAAAACAGTATGGTATAAATAATATACGTACACAGATCTTACGATGACGGTCTCTATACAGTTGACCTCAAAATAAAAAACATAAAGAATAATAGTGCAATAAGGTACCGTAAGTATAGTGGATATGTGAAGGAGTGCTGAATGAGTGCACACTCACATTTATCAGAGCTAACTCAGAGCTCAGCTGTTATTTCGCATAGACGGAACAATCCCCGTCTCGGGATATATATGAAGCAATAGACGTCTTGACAGTCTCAGGCAGGTGATATATGGAGAGACACAGAGAATCCAAATAGTGCAATATGTATTGATAAGGTGAATACAATAAGAAGAATATAAAATGGGGTACTCACATGTACTAGAGCAAGACTTGCTCTAGTTGGTATAGCATAGGTGGTATAATCCCCACCAGGGAATGTGATGGTGACAAGGAAGTAAAGGAATGGTAATCCAGAGTGATGAAAGGATAAAATATATACTTTTTATTAACAACAAAAACAATACAATGCTGTAGCTCCTGTCATATAACTGGATATTATGACGCCGCATCACTTCCTTGTGAGGCGCGTGCGTGTCACCGATAGACACAGGAAACAGGAAGTAATCCTCATTACTCACAAGAAGAATTCAATCATTTCTAACTCCCTATAAAAACGAACAGTACCAGGACCTCATCCACACTTCTGAAGAAGCTTTATTACAGGTGAAACGCATTAGGTGGACATTTAAGTGGACATTTTTTTAGAGTGATTTTATACAGCATTTTATTGTTTTTGTTGTTAATAAATAGTATATATCCAAAAGTTGAAAGTTTACATTGCATTTTTGATTGACTTTGAAGTTAAATAAATTATCTCTTTTCCTGGTTGTGCGTAAGAGTAAAACAGAAGCAAAGAAAATAATGTTTAATCATATACCAATACAAGATAAACAAACCTCTAAATTTCTCCACAATGTTTGAAAGCACTGTCTAAACAAACTACCCCCTCACTATTATTAGGGTGAGGAGGTAGGTAAAAAATATTGTTTGGGTGGCTAGAGGTTTGGGGGATAATATGCCCCCCTTATGTCAATAATATCCTGCCCACCCAAATCCCCCACCAAATTTCATTCATTCGGTTTCATTTATTTGTTTTCAAAATAAATACCTAGTAATTCTGTTAATGTGTCAGTAATTGTCTTTGAAATGTGATTGCTTAAGCTTGACTGTTAATATAAATTCTAAGAGTTCTTTTTTTCACTGAACTAATAATGGTAAAAGTGTTATTAAAAATTAGTGGAATGCCAAGATCGAAATTGCTTCTACATCAGAAAGCTACATCTTAATCAAACAATAGCTTTTAACATACCCTTTATCTATAGCTTTCACCAGGGACGTTTTAGCCGCGAGGCAAACAAGGCATTTGCCTTGGGCGTCATTTTCCAGGGGGCGGCAAAAAAAAGCCGCCCCCAAATGCCCAGGGCAAATGTCTTGTTAGCCTTGCGGCTAACAGTCCAGGCAGGCGGGCGGCTAAGTAAAAATCCATGCGGGCGTCGCTGGCTAGGGAGCACTTTCTCCTGAGCTCTCTGCTCCGCTCCCTCGCGCGCTGCCCGCAGAGTGATGCCGGGAGCCGGAATATGACGTCATATGCCTAGGGCAGCAAAAAACCAGGATACACCACTGGCTTTCACTATATCTCATTTGCCAAAAGGGGGTGGATACTTCCTCAGTAAAAGTCTGAAAAAAACTATTCAATGTCTCAGACTGCAGCTTTTCACTTCTACTGGATCTTTAAAGGGACAGTGTACTCTCTATAACATCTTCATTAAAATGAAGTTATCATAGTGCCAACAATAGTCTCCCTCCCCCATTAGTGGCCACAATAATGTCTACTGTACCACCATGATCTATTATTTAAGTTATCCAATCAAAATAAATCAATATTTGTTTTGTATGATCTCCCAGAAGTAAAGCCATGTTGTCTCTGATCTTGAAATCCATGTGATTTTAGATGTTCAACAATCCTATCCTTTAACATGGTTTCCATTACTTTCCCACTACTGAAGTAAGGCTTGCTGGCCTATAGTTGCCCGACTCCTCCCTGCTACCTTTCTTGTGAATGGGCACAATATTCGCTAACTTCCAATCTTCTGGGACTACTCCTGTTAACAGTGATTGGTTAAATAAATCAGTTAATGGTTTGCTAGTACAACACTAAGTTTATTTTTTTATATTTTTTGGGTGTATCCCACCAGGCCCCATAGACTTATTTGTCTTTACCTTAGACACCTGAAAACTGTACAAACTTACATGTAACAAATGGCTCAGTCTTTTTTCCTAACTGAGGTCTCTTTCCTTCATTTTCATCTGTGAATACTGAACAAAAATATTAATTGAGGCAGTCAGCTAGACCTTTATCCTCTTCTACATACCTTCCTTCTTTTGTTTTTATTCTAACAAATCATTGTTTTCCTTTCCTTTTTTATTTATATATCTAAACATGTTGTGTCCCCTTTTTTTTACTGATTGTGCTATTTTCTCTTCTGTGTGTGATTTGGAAGCTCTTATAACTTGCTTAGCCTCTTTCTGCCTAATCTTATAGACCTGCCTGTCTTATCCAATTTTTTTATTTTTTTTTATAATTACTAAATGCTTACTTTTAGTTTTTTTTACTATTTTGGCCACATCTGTGGAGTACCATAATGGTTTTTTTTTTCACTTTTTTGCTCTTACTGACAAGCCTAATGCAATTTTCTGTTGCCTTCAGTAGTGCAACTCTTAAATAATCCCATTTCTCCTGGACTCCATTTAACCCCTTAAGGACCAAACTTCTGGAATAAAAGGGAATCATGACGTGTCACACACGTCATGTGTCCTTAAGGGGTTAAACCACTCAATTATGATAATGGGTCCTTTATACATATTCTAATTTTAGAAAAGTCTGTTTTTCTAAAATCTAAAAGTTTGTTTTTGTGTGGTGTGACTCAATCACTGTTTTATATTAAACCACACTGAGTGGTGATCACTAGATCCTAAATTTTTACCTACAGTAATATCTGATACCAAATCTCCATTTGTTAACACTAAATCTAGTATGACTTACTTACGAGATGGTTCCTTAACGACTTGTTTTAGAGATAATCCCAGTAGGGATTTTAGAATGTGTTTACTACCAATACAGATCCTGTAGATAAGGGAGACAAAGTGGCATATTGAAGTAGCTTTAGTAATGTGCATCCTTTTCTACTTGAAACTAAATTATCCCATAACCTTACAAGACCTGGGTAAGCAGTATGTTTTTATAATCTAAACACCAGAAATAATTGACAGCTCCTTGACATGCCTTGCTATACAACATTGTCCAGAGTGCTTCCTTTGTGAGAATTATGCTAAGTTATATTTCATATAATAAACAGATGCTGACTGTGATATATGAATAACAAGAAAATATTAAGAAATTCCCCCCCCCCCCATAAAATGCAAATGTTAGGCCAAAGTGGCCAAAGTAGAAAAATTGCCCAGCATCTAACATTTTCTATTTTTTATAGTTTGGCCTAAAACGTGCAATCCTCATTGATTCTTCGAGAACAAACATATTTTTTATATAATGCAATTTTTTTAAATAGAATGGAAGGCACCATATTAGGCTACCATTACATGACATTACCATATCCTCATAAAATAATATAATATTAATGGTTTAATGCTAGAACTAAAAATAATCATGTCTTTTATTTGAACCCTTACTACTACCAGGCTACTACTAGGGCTACTACTAGGGCAGCACAAAACCAGGATACACCACTGTTACCAACCATGAATCATCAGGTACTCACAAGACAACTTCAAAGTTAGATATATCCTTATCTTTAGCCAAAAATGTTCAATCCTTAGGTGTATTTTTATCATTTCACGCATTAGTGAATAACTCTTTGTCTGTTTGACTGATAGCAAATGCAGTGAATTTCAATAAACTTTCAAACTAAAAGAAACAAAAAAAGTATAACAAATAAACAAGAAATTGCAAAATTTTGGTTAAAACTGCTGTGAATAACAGAGTTACAGCATCTTTCCAAATCAGAAATGTTTTACCCAAATTTGGTCATTTAGTTTCCAACTTAGTACAATTAAGTGTTTAGTAAAGAAAATCCTAATTGTCCTAATTTGAGATGTGACTATTAATATGTTGTTCTCTCTGAAAAACAAAGCGATTTACAAAGTATATTATTTGACAGTTTGCAATTGTTTTTCCAACAATGTTTCAGTACTACAAGCATCACAACACAATTCTGCATTTTCATATTGTATTGCTCAAACATGAAATATTTTATAAAACTCAACAACAGTGTGTGAGATCAAATTAAGGTTCCTTTACCCCCTGTTTATTTGTATTACTCTCTTGGGGAATTTAGGAATTTCACAGATATTTGAATGATTTGTAGGAATGTTCCTGGGAGAACGCTAAAGCCAGAACATATAACAGAGAAAACATACTGGTGGTTTATACAGCATAAATAATCGTGTTTGTTTTTCTTTTGGAGTGGAACTTTTTTTTGTTTTAGAGAACTTGTGCCTTGGAGTTTTCCATTATAGAGATAATCCTTGTATTCATAAATCATTGCATGCAACGGTTATATATAAACGTAACTCTTATAGTGGCTCTGTCACGTTAAAAAAATATTTTGAGCATTTTATAAAGACATAATGTTTATGTAATGCTCACTAAGGTTGTATTGAAATTTCAAAAAAAGTCCAATGCAGTCAAATGATCATAAGATAAAATAGGGACTACTTTGTATTATGGTAAATTCTCATGTTGAGAAAACTTGACAAAAGGCACAGGTATCACCAACAACTTTGTCATTTCTCCCAGCCATCACCAGTCACTTTGGGAATAAGGCATTGTCTCACTCACTGTGAGTGGAGTCTTTTGCGATTTTGTGGAATCTTTCATAAAAATCAGTGTTGTTCTCTCGCACATGTACAAGAGTCAGCACTGACGTGTATTCCTGGTGAATAATTAGGCAGGGACCGAAGCTCGAAGATGGAGGCGCCCGCAGGGGACAGCATCAGAAAATCATAATCGCCTCTACGGCACTCCCATGCCACCACAAATCAAGCAGAAATTTCACCATGCAAAATATGCCAAGGAGGTAGCAGGGTCGCTTTAAGTTAAATTATGTACCGTATTTTTCGCTCCATAAGACGCACCTCACCATAAGACGCACCTAGTTTTTAGAGGAAGAAACCCAGAAAAAAAATATTCTGAACAAACTGTCCCATAGTGTTTCTTACTATGGGACAGTTTGTACAGAATATTTTTTTTCTCCCCTGTCCCATAGTGTCCCCCCCTCCCATAGTCTTCTCCTCTCTCCCATAGTCTTCACTCACCCCCTCCCCATGGTCTTCACCCACCCCCTCCCCATAGACTTCACCCACCCCCTCCCCATAGACTTCACCCACCCCTCCCCATAGTCTTCACCCACCCCCTCCCCATAGTCTTCATCCACCCCCTCCCCATATACTTCATCCCCCCCTCCCCATAGACTTCATCCCCCCCTCCCCATAGACTTCATCCACCCCCTCCCCATAGACTTCATCTCCCCCCTCCCCATAGACTTCATCTCCCCCCTCCCCATAGACTTACTCTCCCCCTCCCCATAGACTTCATCCCCCCCCTCACCATAGACTTCATCCCCCCGCTCACCATAGACTTCATCCCCCCCCTCACCATAGACTTCATCCCCCCCCTCCCCATAGACTTCATCCCCCCCCTCCCCATAGACTTCATCCCCCCCTCCCCATAGACTTCATCCACCCCCCCAGCCCCCATAGACTTCATCCACCCCCCCAGCCCCCATAGACTTCATCCACCCCCCACCCCCCATAGACTTCATCCACCCCCCACCCCCCATAGACTTCATCCACCCCCCACCCCCCCATAGACTTCATCCACCCCCCACCCCCCCATAGACTTCATCCACCCCCCACCCCCATAGACTTCATCCACCCCCCACCCCCCCATAGACTTCATCCACCCCCCCACCCCCCCATAGACTTCATCCACCCCCCACCCCCCCCATAGAATTCATCTCCCCCCTCCCCATAGACTTCATCTCCCCCCTCCCCATAGACTTCATCCACCCCCACCCCCCATAGACTTCATCCACCCCCCACCCCCCCATAGACTTCATCCACCCCCCACCCCCCATAGACTTAATCCACCCCCCACCCCCCCATAGACTTCATCCACCCCCCACCCCCCCCATAGACTTCATCCACACCGCCACCCCCCCATAGACTTCATCCACCCCCCCACCCCCCCATAGACTTCATCCCCCTCCCCATATTCTTCTCTCCCATACTGTCCCCCTCCCCTTGTCCCATAATTACTAACCTGTCTTGCAGCGTTGGCCAGCAGCACAGGGCGCACCGCGGTAGTGGAACTTGAATTTCATGTTCCGGTTTCCGGCGGGACTGAAAGGAAGTGCGCACAAGCTGAGTGCGCACTTCCTTTCAGTCCCGCCGGAAACCGGAACATGAAATTCAAGTTCCACTACCGCGGTGCGCCCTGTGCTGCCGGCCAACGCTGCAAGACAGGTAAGTAAAGCTTCATATTCGCTCCATAAGACGCACAGACATTTCCCCTCACTTTTGACGGGAAAAAAAGTGCGTCTTATGGAGCGAAAAATACGGTATTTAAATTAAAAGTATTAACCCCTAATAACTTGGTGTAAGCGGTCTGAAATCCTTGCTCACACCAGGGAGACCCAGGTATCAGTCAATGCCTGTGACTCTCCTCTGTCATCTGGAGACAATTTTAGTGGACCTAAACTGACAGATGAGATGCATGCAGTACTCAAAGGGCACTTTATAGTCAGACTAGATGAAGATGGTGTCAACATACCCCACTCTACTGTTTTAGCTCAGAATTTCCTTTGCTGGGATCAATACTGATATTAGGATTATATTAAGATTAAGTTTAGAATTAGTATTAGGTTTATGTTTAGGTTTATTTATGAAAAGGTTTAGATTTAGGTATAGGATTAAGGTGCAAATTAGGGTTCAGATTAGGATTAGGGACAAGAAGAGAAACCAGCAGAAGTTTGTCTACGGACATCTGCAGAGGGAATACTTCTAACACTATTGCTAGGATTAAGTAAAAAAAAATGTGGATTAAGGTTAGGATTAGGTTAACAATTAGGGTTAAGCATAGAAATGGAGCTCAGGTTAGGATTCGGTATAGGAGTAAGATTGTTACTTTGAAAAGGTATACATATGGGGTATTCTTGATTTTGCTGAGTGCAATTAAGATTATTTTTTTACAGTGGCACACATGAGATTTAAAAAAAGGCACCTCAATAAAGCTCACAATATATCATATGAAAGTCACCATGGTGTCCACATATGCAAATAACACACATTTATTTTCTACAATTTGCTATTTAATAAAAATACTGGACAGATTATTCATTCAGCCCTCTATTTTCACAAAACCTTGACATGGGTGTAGCAGAGCCCTAGTCCTAGCAGGGACTCTCCTCCGCTGGTTACTCCAAGATGTACTCAGGAACAAGTACATTACTCCAAGGGAACAGCCAAATGTAGCAAAATAGTTCAAGATTCCCCCAACACCTCCCTAGCAACTGGATGACACTCAGCTCTGGCTGTATAACTGCTTTAAATGGAGCCCCAGCTGGCCTTTTATGAGAATTCCCTTGCAAGGGGTTTCCAAATACACATTCCAGGGGCTTTCCCCACTGGACCTGAGATTAGACAGGGTAAAATACACAAGATAATCACATTAGGTCTCAGGTCCAGGACATGTAAAATATTTAACACCCCAAAATATGCATTTCCCCATAAGGTACCCCCTCAAGTACTATATACACGAGGCGCCTGCCCAAAACAGTTCCATGAAAATAGGCTGTGCGGTCGGTCTCTTTCGGGAGTACGAAAAACATATAAAATAACACGGCAATCTATTCGGGCGCCTGTTCGTATGAATCTCTGGTTCGGGAAATTGCTCCCCCTGATTGCCGCTCCGTTCATATGCTTTCTCATGAAATAACTGAAGGTGTAAGTCTCCACGGTGTTCCTGCTGTCGAGTTTCTGATTTTAGTTCTACACACTCGACGATCAAACACTGCTGTCTTTATTCGTGTCCCAAGATGGCCACCGCCACGTGTTTGCCTGACCACCTAGCCGACTGCTTAGAATGTTTGTGTAGTTGTGGTTCATGGAGGTGTGAATGGTGTTAACGGCACTGTAATTTGACAAGATAGTGGCAAAGGCATACACTAAAGTATTTTTTTACTCAGAAGAGTCTGCTGAGCATAGTTTTGGAGGTTTGATCATACACTTATCAGATTTGAAAAATGCAAAAACAACAAAATATTTACCACAAACTTTAAGATAAACGTATGAAAAATGTCAGCATGTTAAGGTACACTTTATACCATACATTGGAGTATCTACTTTCACAAATAGCAGGCCTTTGCGGGATAATTTAAACAAACTGCTCTAATTCCAAAAAGTTAGACAATCACATCAATATATCAAAATTTTTACTTCAAAAAATGAAATGGTCCGATCTCTTAAATGGCACTGTATCACTTGTTTCACAAGGTAACGGCAAAGACATACACGGAAGGTACAGTTGTACTCAAAAGATGTAGCTAAACACAATATGGGGTTTTGTTCAGGAATAGCACAGATCAGGTTTACGAAATACACATTAAAAAAAAAACCTTGTTATATGTGTGTATGTAAGTATCAGGAAAAAACAACATTTTGCTACAATATTTAGCAGAGATTAGCAGCTAAATTACTACTTCTAAAAGTCTCAAAATACCCTCAATTAAATATCCCTTTATGTCTGCTTTATATAAATATATACATATATAATATGTGGCAATTTTGTTTTCTGTGATGTCTATTAAACTTGCATGACAACATACCAAATTATACAATCATTTCACACTGAAATTGTATTTTACTCCTTGTATTCTGTGGCATGTAATTATTACAAATAAACTGAAATCCTAGACATATGAAGTTCTCTGTAAATCAGGACAAATATTGAATTACTTCCATAAGTTTCATGAATTATGCTGCAATTATTGTTGACACAGCAGTGCAAAAATGAAAGTTTTTTTTTGTATTTCTAATAATAAATGAGAACTAAAAAATGTAAAAATAGATTTTCTTACCCCTGCTGGGTGGTATGTTTATTCCTCATTCTCGGATCCTCTACCGGAGGCCTAGGAGTTTGAAGGTTCAGCACAGTATCTGTTCCTAGAACTGCACTCTTCTGGACAGCGATTTCAGATGTCCCACCTGGAATCTGTTGAAGCCACTCCCCCCACTTGGGAGTCACAGCCCCGTGTTCTCCTATCACAACTGGGACTACTACTGACTTCACTTTCCACATCCTTCATAGCTCTTCTTTCAGTCCTGGGTATTTCCCCTCCTTCTCATGTTCTTTCATCCTGATGTTATAGTCACTGGGTATTGCCACATACACCACAACTGCAGTCTTCCATTCCTTGTCTACCACCACAACATCGGGATGGTTGGCCAGCACATGCTTGTCTGTATGGATCTAGAAGTCCCACAGGATCTTAGTCCTGTCATTCTCAACTACCCTTTGTGGTATCTCCTATTTGGACTTAGGCAGGTCGAAACCATATTCTGTGCAGATGTTTCAGTGCACAATCCCAGTCACTTGGTTGTGTCTCTTCATATATGCTGTTCCTGCTAACATCTTGCATCCGGCTACTAGGTGCTGGACTGTCTCAGAGGCCTCTTTGCACAGTCTGCACCTTGGGTCTTGCCTGGTGTGGTAGAGTCCAGCTTCTATTGATCTAGTGCTGAGTGCCTGTTCCTGTGCTGTTAGGATTAGTGCTTTAGTGCTGTTTTTCAGTCCTGCCTTTTCTAATCACTGGTAGGGTTTTGTCATGTGTGCCACAACCACTATCTGTACACCTCATGGAGAAGTTTGTCTTGCCGTGGAACCTCCTATTTTAATGCATCCTCTAACTGTTGTTGTTTCAAGAATTCCTAACACATTCAAAGTTCATCTTGTGGGGCCTTCTTTGTGTTGTACTTGTGGATGCTCTGTGTTTCATCCAGGACTGTGGCCTTGACACTTATCAGTCCCCAACCTCCTTCCTTCCCTCCGGCTGGCGTACAGTCTCTGGGTGCTGGATTTCAGCTGGTATCCTCCATTCATTGTGAGTAGTTTCCGGGTCTTGACATCCATGGTGACGGGTTCTTCTCTTGGCCAGGTTATTATTCCAGCTGGGTACCTGATGTCTGGTAGGGCATATGTGTTGATTGCTTGGATCTTGTTCTTGCCATTGAGCTGGGACTTCAGGACCTGTATGACTCTTATGAGGTATTTGGATGTTGCAATCCTCCCAGCCTATTTCTCTGGTTGCCATGCATTTGTGGTACCCCCAGGTAATTGTAGCTGTTCTCTACATCTTCTATTTGGCCTTCTGGAACTTGAACTTCTTCTGTCCTGATAATCCTTGGTCTTTTTTCTATCATTCACCCGCACCTCTCTAGTTTGAATGAAATTTTCTGATGTCCTTGCTGTGTATCCTAGTTCGGTGGATCAGTGAGTGTCCCGCTCATTCTTGGCATACAGCTTGATGTCGTCCATGTAGAGTAGGTGGCTGATGGTAGCTCCACTCTTGAATCTGTATGTGTATCCACTCTTCTTGATGATCTGGCTATTTGATGTTTTACTTGTTCTTGATGAAGGCTCCTATTGTCTTGTTGACCTTGTGGAGAGCCAAGCATTCCAGTATCTATGTGTGTAGCATAGTGTCATAGGCTTTCCTGTGGTCAATCCAGTTCATGTACCGATTGGTCTGTTTGGTCTTAGAATCCCTTGTGACTGCTTGGTCTACCAGTAGCTGGTGTTTTGATCCTTTGGTGTTGTTTCCAATCCCCTTCTGAGTATTGTTCATATATTGATCTTAGAGGCGCTTCCATGTTGTGGGGAGGCAGGATATAGGTCGGTAGGATGATGATGTTGTTCCCTTGTGAGGGTCCTTCATGGCCAGTATTGTTTTGCCTTGTGTTAGCCTGTTGCTAGTAGCTGGTTCATTTGTGTTGCTAGGCATTCATGTAGCGTTGTTAACTTCTTTATCCAGTAGGTGTGGATCATGTCAGGACCTGTGGCTACTCACTGTTGGATATCTTCAACTGCGATGGTGACTGGTTCCTGTTCTGGCAGCATGCAGCTTTCAGGTCTAGTAGCTACTGGGCCTCAGTGTTATGAGATGCTTCTTTCTCACATATATTCTTTCTATACTGTTCAGTCTCAGCTCTGAGTGTTTTTTGGGAGGAGATGTGGTGGTTACCCTGTAGCTGTGCATACACCTTGGATGGTTCTTTGGTAAATAGGGTATTGATTCTCTTAGCCAATGCTTTGCTGGTGCATTTGCTCAGTCTGGTTGCCAGTGCTGTCAGTCTTTGCTCAGCTGTTTCCAGCCACTCTGGTATGGACATATCCTTGTTCTTCCATAGCATCTATCTTTGATCTTTACACCTTTGTGAAGTTGATCCAGCTTACTAACTTCCATTTGTGTTGTCTTTATCTTGGCTTCCAGTCATAGTCTCCATGGTGGGCATTGCTTCTCTTTGAGCCTGGTCTTGTAGACAAGTAGCTGGAGGACCACTAATGCTGTGACATATATGAGCCTGTTGGTTTCTGCAATGGTGCAGGTTGAAATTGTGGACAGTGCGCCATTAACTGTGGCTAGCATGCTAAAATTGCTGTAAGGGTGTGCTTATGTAGAAGTCAAATAGATAACTACCCAATAAAAAATCTAACATTTATACAGAGAAAGTAGAGTTATCAATCCCAACATACTTTGTAGAAGCAGTTTTCTACACAAACCAGCATGGCTTCAATGTATGCAGGGGCTAAAAAATTAATGTGATATGGAGATGTGGATTAAGATTATTTCCTTTATTATTATTTTTCTTCTGTTTCCCACATGCAAGATAAAAACGTGCATAAATAAAAAAAATACATATTCCAGGGTTCTGGAAGCAGATTGAAAGAAAAATTCCGAGTTGCCATATATGACCTATAAACCATTGGTGGTCAATTAGCTATAGAGAAGCATTGATGACCCTAGTGCGCATGCATGGCAGTTGCCATGCAGATCCAATAGGATTCCCCTCACAGAGAACAATTACAATGCTTACAAGGATGAGACTTTGATGCTGAACATAAAGGCTGTCATTTTTACAGTCTTCACAAGGAAGTGTCTCCAGAGGTATATTTACTGAGAAATGGAAATGTTGTTTCTGAGAAATGGTCATGCTTACATTTGTGAGTACAGGGACTGCATCTAGGCACAACAGACTACCTCATTAAGCTATATTGGTGTCCCTCTAAACTCTTCAGTTAAGTGGTACCAATAAATGTATTTTCTTCTAAACAGAACTGTACTCAGAGCAGTCATCGCTGGATCATTCTATAAGTAATTTAGGTATTAAAGAAACACTCTAGCATTAGTTGTTTAAGCCTGTATTCTTAATGCCATATAGCCCTGTCTCAGGTTCTATACAGGTCTCCCCTATGTGCCCAAAAAAATCACAAAATGAAAGTTATATTTATCGTTTTCCAGCGCCAAAGCTCCCTTGGCACTGCTCACCTTTCCGCCTCCTGCAACATCATCATGGAGGCATGGCCTCTTCCACAATGGTCCAATCCAACACTCATAGAGGAGCATTGGGGACCTGATATGCATGTGTGGTGATAGGAAAGCATTGTATTCGAGTATTTTTGGGTCTGTACCATGGAAGTGCATTTGGTGACTGCCAGGTAGATAACCAATATAGGTGGATTTAACCAAGCAAAATAAACATTGCAATTTCAAGAAAACTGTAGTTGTTTTACAATGCATGGTTAAAAGGACAGGGCCACTGCATACAGAACAATTAATTGAGATTAAGTGGTCTGGGGGACTCTAGTGCCCCTTTAAGTTAAATATTCTGGCTTTAACCCAGTTTTGTCAAGGTTTTTTTTTTTTTTTTTGTCATGTTTTATCTTTGCAGTAGTAATATTAAATTACTTAATGCTTAATGTCCGAAGCAAAACATTGTACATTTCTCTTACTATTATTCATAAATGACTTGCTTGAAAGAGCAATTAGAAATGTTAGCTATTTTAGAGTTTAGAGTAAAAAGAAAAGTCATTTAAAAAAGTAATTTTGATTAATAGTGATTAAAAATAAAATAAAAAATTTAGTAGCACAATCTGAAAGGAAATGCGTGCAGTAATAATGTGAAAGTAACTTCAGCCAAAAAATTATCTCATTTTTATCTTAAAAATTCATTTTTAGTCACTCTCAATATTCCTCTAGTTACTTGGACTCTTAAATGAGATTTAAAGCAGAGCAGCGATGAGGCATGATGTTTATTTTGTCATGTCCATTCTTTCAGAAGCACATTTTTCCTTGAAAACCACAGTGGTCTCTGTTGTTGGAATCTTCATAAATAATTGAAGCAGGTCCTACTGCTTTGAGTCTGTGCACCACCAGCAGGCAAAGTTTTCCAAAAGTGGAAAAATGCTTTGACGGTGCAGCATAGAGGTGACTATTTTAACCCTTTAAAAAAACAAAAGAAGACGAATAGTAGAAATAATAGTAATAAAAATAATAGTAATTTCGCATATAGCAATAGCCCTTTTATTATAAATAATATGTATACGGAAAAGGGAGTAAAGAGAAAATAAATTATTCTCTATAGGATCTTAAATCTATCTATTTAACCCGTTAGTGACCAGACTGTTTTTCAATTTTCTTACCGTTAAGGACCAGGGCTGTAATTACATTTCTGAGCTGTTTGTGTTTCGCTGTAATTTTCCTTTTACTCATTTACTGTAACCACACATATTATATACTGTTTTTCTCGCCATTAAATTGTTTTTCTAAAGATACCATTATTTTCATCATATGATATATTTAACTATCAATTTTTTTTTATAAAATATGATGAAATTTTTTTACAAAACACACTTTTTCTAAATGTGATCCCCAAAATCTGTTACGCATCTACAACCGCCAAAAAACACCAATGCTAAATAGTTTCTAAATTTTGTCCTGAGTTTACAAATACCCAATGTTAACATGTTCTTAGCTTTTTTTGTGCAAGTTACAGGGCTATAAGTACAAGTAGGACGTTGCAGTTTCAATATATATATTTTTAAAATTTATCAATAGTGACATTGATACATGGTTATCTGTCATAAATCTTTGAATAACACCTCACATGTACATATTTTTTTAAAGTAGGCAACCCAGGGTATTCAATATGGAGTTTTTTTTAGTAGTCACTTAGTCACAAACACTGGCCATAGTTAGCATTTCTATTTGTTTGTCTGTTAAAAATGCAAAAAACAATTATGAACGCTAAATTTGGCTACTAAAACAGACTGAACATACCCCATTTGCAATACCTTGGGTTGTCTTCTTTTGCAAATGGTATGCCATCATGGGGGTCAGTCTCATTCCTGAGCTACCATACGCTCTCAAAGGAACCATTTTGCCAAATTTCAATGTGAAAAAACAGAAAATTAAGCCTTATATTTGACCCTGTAACTTTCAAAAGACTTCCCTGAATACAAACATTAGTGTTTCAAATTAGTAAAACGTATCACAACAATGATTACCGTATATACTCGAGTATAAGACGAGTTTTTCAGCACATTTTTTGTGCTGAAAAAACCCCACTCGTCTTATACTCGAGTCAGTTGTCTGTATTATGGCAATTTACATTGCCATAATACAGACAAGGACCGGGGGCTGTCAGGAAGCTGTTACTTACCTTCACAGCAGCTCCTGTCAGCTCCCTTCTTTCTTCTCCGGTGCGTGCAGCTCCCAGGTCAGCTCCCTCTGCAACTCTCGCGAGAGCCGCGGGGTCAGAGCATTGCCACGGGTTACGCTCCGCGCGGCCGCGAGAGTTGCAGAGGGAGCTGACCTGGGAGCTGCACGCACCGGAGAAGAAAGAAGGGAGCTGACAGGAGCTGCTGTGAAGGTAAGTAACAGCTTCCTGACAGCCCCCTCCTACAGCCCATCCACTGGACCACCAGGGAGTGAGAGCCCCCCTCCCTGGCCAGCTAACAAGCAGGGAGGGGGGGACGAAAAATATTAATAATAAAACAAATAATAATAATAAAAAAAAATATTAAAATAATAACATAAAAAAAATAATACAATTAATAATAAAAGAAAAAAAAATAGTTACCTAAAAAAAAATAACATTAAAAAAAATATTAAAATAATAATTAATTAATAAAATGCCCACCCCCCACCAATGCTCTGCACTCACACACACACACACACACACACACACACACACACACACACACACACACACACACACTGCACTCAAACATACACACACTGCATTCATACACACACCGCACTGCATTCATACACACCGCACTGCATTCATACACACCGCACTGCATTCATACACACCGCACTGCATTCATACACACCGCACTGCATTCATACACACCGCACTGCATTCATACACACTGCACTCATACATACACACTGCACTCATACATACACACTGCACTCATACATACACACTGCACTCATACATACACACTGCACTCATACATACACACTGCACTCATACATACACACACTGCACTGCAATCATATACACACACTGCATACACACTGCACTCATACTCACACACACTGCACTCATACACACACTGCACTGCATTCATTATACACACACTGCACTGCATTCATTATACACACACTGCACTCATACACACACACTGCACTCCATTCATTATATACACACTGCACTCATACACACACTGCATACACACACACACACTGCATACACACACACAGCATTCATATACACACACTGTAAATAAAAATTCAGTTAATATAATTTTTTTAGGATCTAATTTTATTTAGAAATGTACCAGTAGCTGCTGCATTTCCCACCCTAGTCTTATACTCGAGTCAATAAGTTTTCCCAGTTTTTTGTGGTAAAATTAGGGGCCTCGGCTTATATTCGGGTCGGCTTATACTCGAGTATATACGGTACATCAGTGAAAGTGCCGCTTGTGTGTAAAAAATGCAAAAAACTTAACTTTCACTGACAATATCATTGCTGTGATATGTTTCACTGTTTTGAAACACTAATATTTGTGTTCAGCGAAGTCTCCCGAGTAAAACAGTACCCCCCCCCCCCCCATGTACAGGTTTTAGGGTGTCATGAAAAGCAATAGGGTTAAATACAGTGCTAGCAAATTAAGTTCTCTGGACTTTTGACCTGGGTTGTCAGGCAGGTACCTCATATTGCAATCAATAAAATGACTTAATTATGTCAAAATGTTACATAAATATGCACGTAGAATTTAAATATATATACATATTTATATATTTGAAGTCTACTGGTATATTTATGAAATTATTTATGTAATTATGTATATGGATATATATATATATATATTTTGTATAATTTTCATTTACTTATATATACATAGACATATATCATTTCATTCTAAGTGTATTTTGATATACTGTATTTTTCACTCCATAAGACGCACTTTTTTTCCCCTCAAAGGTGAGGGGAAATGTCTGTGCGTCTTATGGAGCGAATATGAAGCTTTAATTACCTGTCTTGTAGCGTTGGCCGGCAGCACAGGGCGCACCGCGGTACTGGAACTTCAATTTCAGGTTCCGGTTTCCGGCGGGACTGAAAGAAAGTGCGCACTCAGCTCAGTGTGCACACTTCCTTTCAGTCCCGCCGGAAACCGGAACCTGAAATTGAAGTTCCAGTACCGCGGTGCACCTTGTGCTGCCGGCCAACGCTACAAGACAGGTAAGTAATTATGGGACAAGGGGAGGGGGACAGTATGGGAGAGGAGAATATGTGAGAGAAGAGAAGACTATGGGGAGGGGGGGGATGAAGTCTATGGGGAGCCAGGGGGATGAAGACTATGGGGAGGGGGTGGATGAAGACTATGGGGAGGGGGTGGATGAAGACTATGGGGAGGGGGGGATGAAGACTATGGGGAGGGGGTGGATGAAGACTATGGGGAGGGGGTGGATGAAGACTATGGGGAGGGGGTGGATGAAGACTATGGGGAGGGGGGATGAAGACTATGCGGAGGGGGGATGAAGACTATGGGGATGGGGGGATGAAGACTATGGGGAGGGGGGGATGAAGACTATGGGGAGGGGGGGATGAAGACTATGGGGAGGGGGGGGATGAAGACTATGGGGAGGGGGGGATGAAGACTATGGGGAGGGGGGGTGAAGACTATGGGGCGGGGGTGAAGACTATGGGGAGGGGGGATGAAGACTATGGGAAGGGGGTGGATGATGACTATGGGGAGGGGGGATGAAGACTATGGGAGAGAGGAGAAGACTATGGGAGGGGGAGAAGACTATGGGAGAGAGAAGAAGACTATGGGAGGGGGGGGGACACTATGGGACAGGGGAGAAAAAAAATATTCTGAACAAACTGTCCCATAGTAAGAAACACTATGGGACAGTTTGTTCAGAATATTTTTTTTCTGGGTTTCTTCCTCTAAAAACTAGGTGCGTCTTATGGTGAGGTGCGTCTTATGGAGCGAAAAATACGGTAAATATATATATATATGTATATATATATATATATATATATATATGTATATATATATATATGTGTGTGTGTGTGTATATATATATATATATATATATATATATATATATATCCAGAAAAGTGGTGACACTACTTTGGTTTCTAACTATCGCCCAATACCATTGCTTCCAGTATTGTCAAAAATCTTAGAAAAATGCGTACATACGCAACTATATGAGTATTACCAACAATCTAACTATCTGACCCCTGATGGGTTTTTGCCCAAATCACTCCACTACAACAGCCCTCTTAAAAGTTTGCAATGACATCCAAACTGGCATGGAACAAGGAGACCTAACTGGAGCTATTTTCCACGACATTCTACTGCACAAACTCAAAATCTCTGGTATTGGTGATTGTCCGCTAACCTGGTTTTGATCATATGTATCGGATCGCTTGCAATATGTGTCCATTTCTGACAGTGACTCCCTCCCTCTCCCAGTCACGTGTGGTGTTCCCCAAGGTTCCATTCTCGGACCCCTACTATTCACATTATTTATAAATGATCTGCCTAATGTCTGGAAATCCTCAAATGTACACATGTACGCAGACGACACAGTAATTTATGCAAGCAAATCCGATCTACCGCAGCTTGAGGCTGTGCTCCAAGACAAGTTCACAGAGGTAGAAAAGTGGATCGCAAAAAACAAACTCTTCCTAAACACTGACAAAACTGTCACAATGATCTTTGGAACAGTACCTAAATGACACAATTCCAACCTATCCATCAAAACAAAATCAAATAGTACACTGACCGCAGTCCACTCTTTCAAATACCTGGTTTTGTTGTTAGACCCCAATCTATCTTTTGGCCTCCACATAGAAAAACTTGCATCTAAACTTTATCCAAAACTAGGTGCCCTGTACAGAAACAAATCCTGCCTAAGCCCTACAGTAAAGGAAAAGATTGTACAGCAAATGCTGATGCCAATCATTGATTATGGGGATGTAGTATACGCACCTGCACCGCAAACCCACCTTAACAAACTCAATACATTGTATAATTCGTTCTGCCGATTTGTGCTGCAATGTAATTACACCATTGTGACATGCTAAAAGAACTAAACTGGCTGTCGCTGGAATCCAGACGAACCCTTCATCTTACAGGCTAATATTTAAGAGCTTTTCTGGAAAGCTACCTCCCTACCTGAGCAGAATGCTCTCCCCAGCTGTTCCCACCTCCTATAACCTCAGATCCAGAACCAGCACTTTATTTAGTCTACCTCAATACAAAAAGAAAGCAGCCTGATCCTCCTTTTCCTACAGAGCACCACAATTATGGAACGACCTCCCACACACCTTTAAATCTTCCCCAAGCCTAAAGTCCTTTAAGAGATCCCTCTCGACATACCTCAAAACAGAATGCATGTGTCATGGTTGATTATATATTTCCTACCTGTTCTATGTTAAATTTTGTATATTTGGTGTATTAATATTGTTTTTGTATTTAATTGTACCCTATTGTATCAATGCAGTGTTTTGTGGACTCAGGACATACTTGAAAACAAGAGAAATCTCAATGTATCTTTCCTGGTAAAATATTTTATATTGCTGGATTAAATTTAAAAAAAAACATATATATTTTTTTTAAATTTAATACACTTTTTTTTTCTTTTAACAGATGCAGGGAGACTGCCTGTCAATCAGGCAGTCCCCTGCAGACAGCACTATGGACGTCTATTGCGGCCATGTGACCGCTCTTTAAGAGCGATCACCTGGCCTGCGGGGGCCTAATTTGCCAAGGGGGACTGTCTGAACAGGGACTCCCCCAGACAGGGAGCAACGCCGATCGCAGGCGGAGGAACGACTGCGATCGGGTGTTACGTTCACTAGGGAACCCTAACACGCAGGCAGGACAGTGCAATACCGATCCTTAGAATAGTCGGGTTAGGCAAAAAGGGATAGTCAAAACACGATCCAAGATTAAGGGAAACAGAGAGATGAAATAACAAGAGACAAAGTCAAATATCAGTAACCAGGAAATCCAAATAACAAGTGCAACACTCAATGGTAAACCAAAGACCATCACAGGGCATTTAGGCAAGGGAAAAGTTAGCTTATATACACACAGGGTGTGTCTGATTGGCTAATCTCCAATTAGTGTTAACCACAACACATGGGAGGAGTTTCTTTCCTCCCTTGTGGTCTCTGAGGTCATCAGTGTGTGCCGGGTCACATGACCAGGTGCAGCACACATATAAGGAAGCTGCTCTGGAGCGTGCTCGCTGAGATGAGGTCAGCAAGGTCGCTGCGAGTGTTGCGGGGGCAGACCTGACATCGGGTAAGTACTAAGGACTTGACATGGACCTGACATCGGGTAAGTACTAAGGACTTTAAGGACGTACTAGGTACATCTGCGGTCGTTAAGGACTAAAGCAACACTATAGTGTTACGGATGCAAAACTATATTCCTAATTCTATCGTATGCCTGTGCGCACCCTAAGTGCATGGAAGTGTTAAAAACCCTTTTAACACTTACCTTAATTCCAATGCTGAGGTCCCTCGGGCTTGTTCGATCTCCTCCTCCGGCGATGTCACACCAATGGAGGAAATTAATGAGCATGTGCAACGAGCGAAGTGCATGCATTAGAGCTTCCCCATAGGTAAGCTTTCTTATGGCTAATTTGAAGATGCAGGTGCAGGATGCAAAGCGTGAGGATGTCCAATGTAATTTAACAGAGTTAAACTCTGTAAGAAACCCTGAAGGGTCTCTAGTGACTGTTTCTCTGAAACTGCATGTTTTCACTTGTAGGGTTAAGGCGACAGGGGCACTTCAGCCAGACAACGTCAATGAGATGAAGCAGTCTGGGTGCATATAGTTTCTCTTTAAAGTTAATTTTAGTCACCAGAACCACTTAAGTTTATTGTAGTGTTTTTGGTGTCTATAGCCTGTCCCCGCAGGCTTTTCATAGAAACATAGAAACATAGAAACATAGAATGTGACGGCAGATAAGAACCATTCGGCCCATCTAGTCTGCCCAGTTTTCTAAATACTTTCATTAGTCCCTGGCCTTATCTTATAGTTAGGATAGCCTTATGCCTATCCCACGCATGCTTAAACTCCTTTACTGTGTTAACCTCTACCACTTCAGCTGGAAGGCTATTCCATGCATCCACTACCCTCTCAGTAAAGTAATACTTCCTGATATTATTTTTAAACATTTGTCCCTCTAAGTTAAGACTATGTCCTCTTGTTGTGGTAGTTTTTCTTCTTTTAAATATAGTCTCCTCCTTTACTGTGTTGATTCCCTTTATGTATTTAAATGTTTCTATCATATCCCCCTTGTCTCGTCTTTCCTCCAAGCTATACATGTTAAGATCCTTTAACCTTTCCTGGTAAGTTTTATCCTGCAATCCATGAACCAGTTTAGTAGCCCTTCTTTGAACTCTCTCTAAGGTATCAATATCCTTCTGAAGATAGGGTCTCCAGTACTGTGTACAGTACTCCAAGTGAGGTCTCACCAGTGTTCTGTACAATGGCATGAGCACTTCCCTCTTTCTACTGCTAATACCTCTCCCTATACAACCAAGCATTCTGCTAGCATTTCCTGCTGCTCTATTACATTGTCTGCCTACCTTTAAGTAATCAGAAATAATCACCCCTAAATCCCTTTCCTCAGATGTTGAGGTTAGGACTGTATCAAATATTCTGTACTCTGCCCTTGGGTTTTTACGTCCAACGTGCATTATCTTGCACTTATCCACATTAAATGTCAGTTGCCACAACTCTGACCATTTTTCTAGTTTACCTAAATCATTTTCCATTTGGCTTATCCCTCCTGGAACATCAACCCTGTTACATATCTTAGTATCATCCGCAAAAAGACACACCTTACCATCAAGACCTTCTGCAATATCACTAATAAAAATATTAAAGAGAATGGGTCCAAGTACAGATCCCTGAGGTACCCCACTGGTGACAAGCCCAAGCTTCGAATATACTCCATTGACTACAACCCTCTGTTGCCTGTCACTCAGCCACTGCCTTACCCATTCAACAATATTGGAATCCAAACTCAAAGATTGTAGTTTATTGATAAGCCTTCTATGTGCAACAGTGTCAAAAGCCTTACTGAAATCTAGGTAAGCAATGTCTACTGCACCGCCCTGATCTATAATTTTAGTTACCCAATCAAAAAAAATCAATAAGATTAGTTTGGCATGATCTCCCTGAAGTAAACCCATGTTGTCTCTGATCTTGAAATCCATGTGTTTTTAGATGTTCAACAATCCTATCCTTTAACATGGTTTCCATCACTTTCCCCACTACTGAAGTAAGGCTTACTGGCCTATAGTTGCCCGACTCCTCCCTATTACCTTTCTTGTGAATGGGCACAACATTCGCTAACTTCCAATCTTCTGGGACTACTCCTGTTATCAATGATTGGTTAAATAAATCTGTTAATGGTTTTGCTAGTACACCACTAAGCTCTTTTAATAGCTTTGGGTGTATTCCATCAGGTCCCATTGACTTATTTGTCTTTACTTTTGACAGTTGAAATAGAACCTCTTCCTCTGTAAACTCACATGTAATAAATTACTCATTTATCCTTTTTCTTAACTGAGGTCCCTTTCCTTAATTTTCATCTGTAAATACCGAACAAAAATATTCATTGAGGCAGTCAGCTAGACCTTTATTCTCATCTGCATACCTTCCTTCTTTTGTTTTTAATCTAACTAACCCTTGTTTTACTTTTCTTTTCTCATTTATGTATCTAAAAAAGGTTTTGTCCCCCTTTTTTACTGACTGTGCTATTTTCTCTTCTGTGTGTGATTTGGAAGGTCTTATAACTTGCTTAGCCTCTTTCTGCCTAATCTTATAGGTCATTCTGTCTTCCTCACTCTGTTTTTTTTTTTCATAATTACTAAATGCTAACTTTTTGTTTTTTACTATTTTGGCCACATCTGCGGAGTACCACAGTGGTTTCTTGAATTTTTTGCTTTTACTGACAAGCCTAATGCAATTTTCTGTTGCCTTCAGTAGTGCAACTTTTAAATAATCCCATTTCTTTTGGACTCCATTTAAATTGCTCCAGTCTGATAATGACTCCTTTACACATATTCTAATTTTATAAAAGTCTGTTTTTCTAAAGTCTAAAACTTTTTTTTTTGTGTGGTTTGACTCAGTCACTGTTCTTTTATTAAACCACACTGACTGATGATCACTGGATCCTAAACTTTCACCTACAGTAATATCTGATACCAAATCTCCATTTGTTAACACTAAATCGAGTATGGCCTCTTTACGAGTTGGCTCCTCAATGACTTGTTTTAGAGACAATCCCAGTAGGGAGTTTAGAATATGTGTGCTCCTGGCACAAGTAGCTATTTTTGTTTTCCAATTCACATCAGGAAGATTAAAGTCAAGTAAAAAAGCAGTGTTTACATTGCTGCCTAGGGGCACCTTTAGTGGTAGTCCCTCAGATGGTGACTATATGTGCTTCTTCACAGGCTTCACATTGTGCATTACTTATGTTCAGCATCTCCACACTCTGCAGGGAGACACCAAACGCTCCCCATAAAGATGCATTGATTCATTGCATTCCTATAAGAAGATGCTGATTGGGACAGCACAGCGTTTTATACTCAATACTTTCCTATGGGAAAACCAGAACAACGAGGGAGAAAAGGTGAGTAAAACTACCTTTTAACTGCAATCTGAGGGGGACACCTAAATAGCCACTCCAACACTATAATGTTATTAATACATTTTTAGATTCTGAACAGTATAGTGTTAGTGTTCCTTTCATAGTACTGTTTTATGATAGCCACAAACTCTCAAAACCTTTTCCTGGTGCAACAGCAGCTATCAAAGCATATTAAACTTTATCAAACAGCAAGAAAATTAAAGAAAGAAATTTACTTTGTGTGGTCCAGTGGTGATAAAGGACAACTCCAAAGGTGTGAAAGTTGGAAGTAATGCAGAAATGGTGGAAGGGCTATCACCCTCTTTGCGATAGCAATGGACTGACATAGGGATTGCCTGGAACCTGTGAACTGTGGATAATCTTGGATCTGAGTCATTGGTTCAGGCAACCTTACACTGGCAGAGCTGATTAATACACATACAATGATTATACATATATATATATCATCTAGATTAATTATTAGATTATTATGTTTTTTTATTGGGAGCTGATCTAACATGACACCTATAAATTACTCTGCTTCCTAATTATTTTAAAAAGAAAAAATAGATGACTGTTCTTTTGGTTTTTATAAAACATAATGTTTGGATGAATTAAACACAGAAGAATATTAGAAATGGATAAAAACTTTCCATCCAATCTAGGGTCATTAGAAGGTTGTACTTTTCACATTAATATGGTCTAGTGCACAGGCTCGGATAAGTGTGGGACTAATACAATGTCTTCTGAACTGGTATGAGTGGCTAATCTTGAACAGCAATTGCCATGACAACATGTCTCTTTGGAGGAAGTGCCAAGTAATGTTGCTTTTAATTATTATATTAAGGATTAAAAAAAAAAAAGGTATTTAACTGCAAACAGCTAAATCACTAAAACGGAACATGGTGTATTCTTGCGACAGAATATTAACAAAGCTCTTCATTAATCACAGTTAGTAGGTGGTTGTCAAACAGAATTCTCTTGTTACAGTTTGGTCTTCGTACATTCTTACAAATCAGAGAGCTTATTTAATGCAGTCCAAGAAGCATTGGTTTTAAGGGTGAGAGGAAGGTTAGCCCTGCCAATTGACTGATGTTGATTGTTCTGAATTCATTAAGAGGATCTTTAATTGAATGCCTAAAAAAATAAAACAACGTCATCACCAGGTTTTATTTTTATTTTTTACTTTTTTAAAATAAAAAAAATAAATCATTTAATGACTCGCGTAAATTTATCAACAAATAATGAAAGAATTCTTCAAAATATGATTGTCAGTAATGGCTAGATAAATGAATATACTAATTATATTTTGTTATAATGCTAGGACAAAAATAAATTTGCATTTAGAGAGCCATGTAATCCTTGTTATAAATTGCAAAATCAGTTTAATTACTAAATACCTTTTCTAGACTACAATTTGAACTCTCCATTTTAACTCTTAACAATTCCTGGGTTGGCGAAAAACATTGGTTATTATAGATAAATATAGCTATCCACAAATTTACGTAGTAGACATCTGCAAAAACAGCTAGATACAAAGATGTCCTTCTTGTTAACTATCCACATTGTGTACAATAAGGTGTATCACAGCAAACTTTACACTTAATACTATTCGTATATTTCTATAGTCACTCATAAGCACCATGCCTTTTTTTCTCCATTAACTTGTGGTTATGCTGCAGTGGGTTTGGACAGATCCTTATTGTATAGGAGCTCCACTTGTATTTGGAGAACAAGCTTACAGTAATGGAGGTATGATTCATTTCAATATCATCTTATTGCTTTTTCTCTGTTACCTGTTTTTCTGTAATTAAATAACTTTATTTATTCTCTAGGAAGTGTTTTGAGTAAGTTTACAAATTATATTCAACTTTACAGAAAATTGATAGAGATCATTAAAGGGCCACTATAGGCACCCTGACCACTTCAGCTTAATGAAGTAGTCTGGGTGCCTGGTCCAGCTGGGGTTAACCCTTTTTTCTATAAACATAGCAGTTTCAGAGAAACTGCTATGTTTATAATAGGGTTAATCCAACCTCTAGTGGCTGTCTCATTGAAAATCACAGTGAGAAGACGCCAGCGTCCATAGGAAAGCATTGTAAATGCTTTCCTATGAGACTGGCTGAATGCGCGCACGGCTCTTGCCGCGCATGCGCATTCAGCCGAAGAGGAGGAGAGGAGGCAGAGAGGAGGAGGAGAGCTCCCCGCCCAGCACTGGAGAAAGAGGTAAGTTTAACCCCTTCCTCTCCATCCAGCCCAGCGTGAGGGGGACCCTGAGGGTGGGGGCACCCTCAGGGCACTATAGTGCCAGGAAAACGAGTATGTTTTCCTAGCACTATAGTGGTCCTTTAAAAAATGTAAACCTATAGCCCCTAAATGTGTCCGTGGTGGAGTACCCACCTTAAATGTTTGCTATAAAAAAAAACAAAAGAATTTAAAATAACATGACCTATTGATCAGTTAATTCAGTAATAAGAGTCCTCCTCTTCTGCTCAAATAAAGTCTGCACAAATAATTTACTCCGCAATGATGCTACCCTGGCTTATCTTTATTGAATAATCTCCTGGAACTAGCTGGCCCACTCAAGGCAATCTGATTTCTCCCTTCATTTGCCAATTACTACATTGTTAGTAGTACCAGAGTGAATGGTAGGCACAAATTCCAAGGATTTTGAACCAAGGTTTAAAATGCTAGAGTATATTTCGGGTTTTAAAATGCCCTAATTATTTCAGATTTATTGTTCGATGTTTGCCTGAATAATGCAGGGAAACGTTGGACAAAAACAAAAATGCAAGAGAAATGTGAGTATCAGGAAGTCTACAGACCTCCCACAGTAGGCAACGGTCCACCAGTGAACAACTAAGGAGCACTTCGCAATCAGGACACTGTGTGTTACTCAGGGAGGGAGGGAGCTTGAATTTTTCCATGATGCCCCTAAATGTATTAGGTTTGAGGCCAGGGCCCTCTCTTTATCCCTGTCTAATGGATTATTTGGTTAAAACCCTACCATATTTAAATATAACAAGAAACTATATTCCCTACATGATAAAAAAAGAATAATTAACTTTCCAACTGACCAGCCAAAGCATTGTCAGAATAGGAAAAATGATTATAAATATAAAAGTTCTCATCATATGTCATTGCCTCTACACGCAGATTTTTATTTTCATGATGAATAAACCAAAATAATCTCACTTAACAGAGTCTCTGCCAGTGTTAGTTTTGCCGACTAACAATTTTAGTCGACTAACATTTTAAAGATTTTGTTGACTAAAACTAGACTAATACTCAAACAATTAGATGACTAAAATATGACAAAAACTAAAATGGCTTTTTAGTCAAAAGACTATGACTAAAGCTAAATAGAAATTTGCCTCCAAAATTAACACTGGAGTGTAAGACATGTGAGAGAGGGAGGAGAGCAAATGAGACACAAGAGGGGGCTGGTAAAATGAGACACATGGGGGGCTGGGGGAATAAGACAGGTAAGCACATGGATGAGCTTGGGAGGAATGAACCATGTTGAGGGGCCGAGGACAGAATTAAGACACATGAGCAACTGGGGGAATGAGACATGTAGGGAGAAACTTAAGCTATGGAGTATGGAGAGAAAGAGACACCCAGAGGGGATTGAAGGGGGCAAAAAACCACAGAGGGGCTGGTGAAGGGACAAAAGAGACAGACCGGGACTTGGAAGAGACACTCAGAGGGGTTGGGAACACAAAGAGACACAGAGGGGCTGTGGAAGGGTCAAATGAGACAGACTGGGACTTGGAAGAGACACTCAGAGGGGTTGGGAAGACAAATAGACAGAGGGGCTGGGGAAGGGGCAAAAGAGACAAAAAGAGATTTTAACTAAATTCGTTACATTTTAGTTGTATCAACTAAAGGAGATTTAGACGACTTAAACTAGACTAAAACTAAAATAATTCAGATGACTAAAATACGACTAAACCTAATAGAAATTTGCCGCCCAAATTAATACTGGTCTCTGCATTCAGCATTTAATCCTAATTTTAAATATTTAATAATATATATATTTAATTTTTCTTTCTTTTTTTTTTTTTTTTAAATCTTGTAATTTCAAAATAGCTTAGTGGTTTATACACTAGACATTTATTTTGGATATGCAATTTGCTACATTTAAATTTAAAAAAAAATCCATCTCGCCTTCATTCCTAACTGCGCTATTATGGATGAAACTTAAATATAAAATCTCAAATATTATTTTCAATTTATTTTTATTCACTACAGGGAGTGCAGAATTATTAGGCAAATGAGTATTTTGACCACATCATCCTCTTTATGCATGTTGTCTTACTCCAAGCTGTATAGGCTCGAAAGCCTACTACCAATTAAGCATATTAGGTGATGTGCATCTCTGTAATGAGAAGGGGTGTGGTCTAATGACATCAACACCCTATATCAGGTGTGCATAATTATTAGGCAACTTCCTTTCCTTTGGCAAAATGGGTCAAAAGAAGGACTTGACAGGCTCAGAAAAGTCAAAAATAGTGAGATATCTTGCAGAGGGATGCAGCACTCTTAAAATTGCAAAGCTTCTGAAGCGTGATCATCGAACAATCAAGCGTTTCATTCAAAATAGTCAACAGGGTCTCAAGAAGCGTGTGGAAAAATCAAGGCGCAAAATAACTGCCCATGAACGATGGAGTCAAGCTCAACTCCCAGTCCTACTGCCAGTTTCTGGAAGACACCTTCTTCAAGCAGTGGTACAGGAAGAAGTCTGCATCCTTCAAGAAAAACATAATTTTCATGCAGGACAATGCTCCATCACACGCGTCCAAGTACTCCACAGCGTGGCTGGCAAGAAAGGGTATAAAAGAAGAAAATCTAATGACATGACCTCCTTGTTCACCTGATCTGAACCCCATTGAGAACCTGTGGTCCATCATCAAATGTGAGATTTACAAGGAGTGAAAACAGTACACCTCTCTGAACAGTGTCTGGGAGGCTGTGGTTGCTGCTGCACGCAATGTTGATGGTGAACAGATCAAAACACTGACAGAATCCATGGATGGCAGGCTTTTGAGTGTCCTTGAAAAGAAAGGTGGCTATATTGGTCACTGATTTGTTTTTGTTTTGTTTTTGAATGTCAGAAATGTATATTTGTTAATATTGAGATGTTATATTGGTTTCACTGGTAAAAATAAATAATTGAAATGGGTATATATTTGTTTTTTGTTAAGTTGCCTAATAATTATGCACAGTAATAGTCACCTGCACACACAGATATCGCCCAAAAATAGCTAAAACTAAAAACTACTTCCAAAAATATTCAGCTTTGATATTAATGAGTTTTTTGGGTTCATTGAGAACATGGTTGTTGTTCAATAATAAAATTAATCCTCAAAAATACAACTTTGGACCATATTCAGCCAAAAGCGAGAAATCGACAAGGATGCATTCTAAAAAGGTAGGCTCATTTGGGAATTATGTAGGCTTTAATAGTATTTATTCTTCCCCACCAAGAGATCTCATGAGCTCTCCAATCCTTCAGTAAGGCATTGGTCTCTTTTAGTAGTTTCAGGAAATTTATTTCCATAGTCCGCGTTATATCCGCGGAAATAATCAGCCCCAAATAATTGATCTCTTTGTTCGTCCATTTGAAATCATAAGCGCTTTTTAAAAGCGTTAGATTATCTTTATTAATATTGACGGCCATGGCTACTGTTTTATTCAAATTTAAACTATAATTAGATATACTACTATAATTAACAATTTCTTGCATTAGATAAGGGAGGGAGCTGAGGGGATCAGTAATAGAAATTAAAATGTCGTCCGCGTATAAACACAGCTTCCACACATCCTTCTGCCCTCCCATACCATCAATCTGTGGATTGAGTCTGATATTGTTCGCCAGTGGTTCTATAGACAAGACATAAAGTAAGGGGGAGAGGGGACAGCCCTGCCTTGTCCCATTAGAAATACAGAACCACTCCGAACATAGATCACGGGCTACAATTCGGGCAGTAGGATTTGAATATAAAGCACCTGCAGCAGTCATAAACCACCCTTCGAAGCCAAACTGGGAAAGGGTTCTCTTCATGAATTCCCACCCGACCCTGTCGAAAGCTTTCTCAGCATCCACCAACAGGGTCAGGAGGGGAGTACCTTCCTTTCTAGCCCAATCCAGTAGGTCGAGCATCCAGCGAGTATTATTGGAAGAATGACGACCCGTTATAAATCCTATCTGATCATCATGAATCAGAAATGGTAGGACTTTTTTCAGCCGTTCGGCCAAAATAGCTGCATAAAGTTTGGCGTCTACATTAACTAAAGAAATAGGGCGGTAGTTGTTCACATCAAAGGGTGTTTTTCCCTGTTTCAAAATTGGAGTGATATGTGCCCTTAATAGTTCAGGAGATGCCGAGCCTTTAGACGCCATTTCATTAACCCCTTAAGGACACATGACATGTGTGACATGTCATGATTCCCTTTTATGCCAGAAGTTTGGTCCTTAAGGGGTTAAAGGTGTCAGTTAGAAGAGGGGTTAGATGTTTTCTGAAAATCTTAAAAAAAAGGTTCGCATAGCCATCCGGGCCAGGAGCTTTATTGTTAGCAAGTTTATTGATTGCTGCTTCTACTTCACTTTGAGAGATAATTTTATTTAACATTGCCTTCTGATCAATAGACAGTTCTGGTAACCCAGTTATTCAAATAGGTCCCTATCTTAACTATATCAGGAGTTGTTCCCAAATTATATAAGCTCGCATAAAAAGATCTGAATTTATCCGCAATTTCATTTGGCCTATCAATACATTTGTTTACATCTACCAATTTAGAGATCTTTTGATCAGCCACTCTTTTTTTTACTTATTTGTCAGAACAGAATCCACTCTATTGTTCTTATAATAATATTTAATGTTAAGCTTATTAATGTTGCGCTCAATCCTAATCTTAATATGGGCATTAATTTTTTCTTGACATCGGTTAATGGATAAGGCTCTCTGATCAGAGTAGGAATGTTTGTTGGCTTTAGAAAGATTGTAAAGTTCAATATATAAATCGGACAGAGAATTATTTAAGTTGTCTTTCTGCTGGCTTGCTAATTTGATCCAATATCCTCTGATGACTGCTTTGCAGGAACACCAAAGACATTCCTTAGAAATCTCGTCAGATGAATTTTCTTTAATAAATAGATCAATTAAATTATCTATATGATCAATATTATTTTTATTTTTTAATAAGTAATCCGCCAGTCTCCATGTCGGAGGGGATCTAATATTAGTCATCACCAGCTCAGCAATTATCATATCATGATCGGACCAAGTATTTTCAACAATAGAGATTGCCTTAACTAATTCTAAGTTACCTAAAATCAGGTCTATCCTAGCAGCCGAACAATGGGGGATAGATCTATGCGTGAAATTCTTTTCATTGGGATGGAAAAGTCTCCAACAGTCGAATAGCTCCGCTTTCTTTATTATCCTACTAAGTGATGCTGCCTGCCGTTTCAGAGATTTGTCTATCTGCTGATTCTTAGACAATTGTTTATCCAATAAGGTGTCACATATACAGTTAAAATCGCCTGCGATCAAAAGTCAGCCTTTTTTAACCTGTTCCAGCAACCTCAAAATTTTACTCAGGGTTTTAATCAGATCTTTATTGGGTAAGTACACATTAACTAGTGTGTAGTCCAACCCATTTAATTGTCCCACCAAAATAATAAATCTCCCATCCTGGTCCGAATGGTTATAATTGCATTCAAAGGAAACTTCTTTAGAAAAAAATATAGAAACCCCACATTTTTTTCCCTGTAAGGCTGCAGTATGGATAGTTGGATATTTCCTATAAGACCACAGTTTTTTAAACTCCCCGCGTCCAGTGGGTTTCTTGAACAAAACCAATTTGTATTTTGTGAGTAATAAAAGTATTATACAAGTAACCTCTTTTGATGGGAGAGTTAAGGCCTTGGGCATTAATAGAGATCACTCTGAGCATAAGTCGTTCTGTTTAGACCTATTCCATCCTTTATAGGGCTCTTTGACATAAAAAAACTCCTCATGTAAGACCAATTGAAGACACAGCACATCACAAAATACCACATATATACAGTCATAACAACAAATAACCTGGAAAAAGAAAGAGAAAAGGAAAGCTTTCTTCCCTTTTTCCAAGAGCTGGGAATCATACAAATTCCCACAGGGAAGGTCATAAAGTTACGGAGGGTCATGTACCAGCGAGGCAACTAGAGAAGGAGAAGAGAGGAAAAAAAAAAAACACTTATCCTCCCTTTCACCCTTAATTCTCCCCTTTGGTTCTCTCTTTCCCTTCTCTCCCCTTGCCAAGCAGAGAATATAATTTTTTATCCAACTCTAATAAAATAGAGTATTTTTAATTGATATAGTATATAATTTATCATAGTAGGTGAATCTCATATCAGTGGAAGAAGAATTCACTAAACGTAATTATGCCTCTCGTTCATATAAATCCAAAATATTAAACCCCGTGTAAGTGAAGATACTATACTTCACCAATGAAAACTATAACTGTCACGAATAGATATCATTATCCAATTAATAGTTTGGAAGTGATTATAAAACTACGAATTTTTATCAAATCAGTGAATCTCAGTGAGTACAGACCTAAAGTAGTGAACATAATTATATCCGGAGTTTATACTCCATCATTTAAAAGTGTATCGTCCACAAAACAATCAAACGGTGAGTATATCTTTAACCATCTCTGATAAGTAGGAGGTGAAAAAATAAAATGTATAAAAGTGAGTATCTAATTACAAGTAGTGCTTATATCACGAACCATTACAACCAGAAAGTACATTATTCCTTTTTTAGCCAACTCTATTACGTCATATGATTAAATTGGCATTCAGTGAATATAAATCTAAAATAATAAACGTAATTATTTTACGAGTGTATACTCCTTCCGATAGAACTATAACGAGAATGTATCGCCTACCAAACTATCAGACAGTGTAAATATCATTAGTCATCTCTACTAAATGGTGAATTGATAAAAGTTATAATAGTAAATATATAATAACTAGTAGTGCTTATATTTCAAACCACATCTTTCAATAAGGGGAGGAGAAAAAAAAAAAACAGCGTAAGAAAATACATTACAAATCATTATCTTTTAACCACGCTTGAAGAAGATCCACAGACTTAAAAGGGGATCAAGTATCCCTATAGAAAATGTATAACACAGATTGGGAGTTCCACCTAAACTTTAAATTGTGTTTCTTCAAACAGGGGAAAACTGAGGAGAAAAGATTTCTTCTTTGTCTCATTATAAAGGAGACATCTGCTAAAACTCTTATAGCTTTAAATTTTTCATTTGACCTCGTCTTCTTCGCCAACTGAAAAATCTGTGTCTTCAACTCAAATGACGCAAACGCCGCTATCACATCTCGAGGATAAGGTTGATCTTGTTTTCTCTGTGAGAGCCGATGGAATCGGGGTAATTTTATATCTTCCTGTGGCGTTGTAATTCCCAGGCTCCCAAAGAATTCCAGCAAGAAATCATATAATTGTGCATCAGACACTTCCTCCGGTATGTTTCTGAACCGTAGGTTCAGTCTCCTTGACCTGTCCTCTAAGTCGCACAGTTTGCCTTCCAATTCTTTCATTTTGATTACCACTTTTGTTTGAGAGTCCTTTAATTCCTTAAGCTGAAACTCTAAGGCCTCTTCCTTTTCTTCAATTATCTGGATGCGTCCATTTAATATGGCTAAATCGGCTTTAAAATCAGAGAATTTGCTGTTCAATTCCTTTTTAATGTCTGTTGAGATATCTTCCAGACATTTCTTAAGGAAGATAGGAGTAATTATATCTTTGTCTGTCCCCGTAGGGGAGGAGGATGTCCCTATATTTAAAGGCTCTATAATTGATTTTTCTAAGCCCCCTTGATTATCTTGCGGGACAAAAAAGGCTGAGAGTCTCTTTTCTTGTTTCTGGCCTTTTTTATCTGTCTTAGCAGATGCTTTACTGTCTTGTGTTTTTTTTTTTTTAAGACATTTATCTTTAAGGAAAAATACAAAGATATCTGGAGAGTGATTTAACAATCAGGAGAAATTTAAAGTTTGGAGGGGTGTTAGCCTCAAAGACACTCAGATTCTACCTCTTCTTCCCTCTTTCTTTTTGTCTTTATTTTCCTTCTCCCTCTTTCTCCTTCCTTTCTTCTTTCCTTCTGATCCAGTTGTCCTAAATTACCCCTTGTATTACAGGGCCCCAGTGTGCATAAAAAAAAAAAAAAGAAAAAAAGGAAGAAAGTCCAGTGGCAGGTGGATCCACTAAACTGTGGACTAAAATATTCTCTTTAAGTTAACCAAATCAGAGTGTTATCCGAATATATCCATAACATTAGGTTATATAGGGTTCAACCGTCAGTTGAGTTGTTAGTAATTAAATATTTGACTCCTAACTAACTCACCCCCTTCAGTATGAGGATTAATGGCTGTGTCAGTGCTACTTCGAGGTGTCGATCTGGACCCCCCTCAAGAACGAATCCAGTCTCCTAGCAGCTGAATGATCCGCTTAGTCTGCAACGCCTAAGTTCTACTCAGAGCCGTCGATCTTTCACAGCCGGCGTTATCAGCAAATGCAGCCAGCGTTTTCACCCGGTCAGCGATAGACGGCGTCCCATCTCCGACCTCCGCCCGTTGCCTCGCCTCACCTCGCCTCCGTTCTCGACCCCTCCCCTCCCGGCGTGAGCGTCACTACGTAATCACACCGCCACCCCGGCTACCTGAGCCAGATTTATATTTTCATGGGGAATAAACCAAAAATAATCTTACTTAACATTGCATTACTCTGCATTGAACATCTAATCCTAATTGTAAAATATTTCACAACATATATTTGATTTTTTTAAAATAAAAATAAAGGTACGCAAATCTTGAGTGCTAACGTACCTTAGTGGTTTATGCACCAAACATTTAATTTTGAAAATGACATTTGCTAAATTTATGCTACAATGAAACTTGAAAAAAATTCTGTCCAACCTGCATTCCCGACTGGCCTATTATGGACAAAATTGTGCAAATATTACATTTGTATCCACTGTTATTCAATGTATAGAGAACAAACCCCTTATTGGACTTTTTCTTAATCTTCTCCCCACTCTCCTCTATATTGTTTGAATAAAATAAATATTTGGCCAAGAATTAATTAAAAACAGGAATGAGGCAAGAAATATCAAGTCTAATGTCAGCAATATATCATCCACATAAAATAGTAATAAGGGAAAGCAGATGTCATAGTGAGATATCTGCACCATGTTTTATTTTATTTTATATTTATTTATTTGGTGGGGGTATTGAACATTTTATAGCTTTTTTATGTGTTTTTGTTTATTTATTACATTTGAGGAACAGTCTCTGTAATATGCCAAATTGTATAAACAAAGGTAACTAAATAACATTTTCCAATTATCCATTTTATACTGTCCAAAACTTCTTTTTTCTATTCTTTTTTTTCTCTTTTTCTTCCCTTTTTCTACTTATACCAACCTTGCAAGGTACATAGCACACTAAGGTGTATGAAATAAAATAACTTAAACATGAGATCACTTTATGTGTCTTCAGTTTTTAGTCACATTGACAAATGTATTTATTTGTGTCCCCGAGAGTAGGAGCTATCTTTGCTATTATTTAAAATTCAACAATTGCTTGGACAGTTTTTTTGTTTTTATCATGTCATGTGTATTGGAGTTTAAACCTACACATTTGCTTCACATAATTATTCTTATCATTATTATTTATAAGGCACCAACAAATTCCACAGAGCTATATATGACTTGTCTTTGCCAATAATAGCAGTGTAACTGATAATTCCTCTCCTTTTACTGACCATCTCTCCGTCTTACTTTGTCTCTCCACCAGCCTCCTCTTACTCAACAATATGTGATGTTTGTGCTCTCCCTAAGATCTTATTCCAGCCCTACTTGCCAGAAAGGATCAAATATTTGGGCTTTCAGCTATTAAATTATATTTTTTTGTTATTCTAAATGAATTCAGTACAGGGGTATGGGAGCTGTACTGTGTGGGAGGTAGGGGATTAAGCTTGTGTGGGGAACGGGGGCAGCAGAATATGAGAGGGGGACTTACGCTACAGGGTGTTCAAGGGGGACAAGGGCTGCTTGATGTGACAGTGAGACACGGGCTGCAGGGTATGCAAGGGGGGCATGGGCTGCTGGGTGTGACAGTGGGACATGGGCTGCTGAGTATGACAGTGGGACATGGGTTGCAGGATATGCAAGGGGGGCATGGGCTGCTGAGTGTGCAAGGAGGGCATGGACTTCTGGGTGTGAGATGGGGACATAGGCTGCAGTATGAGCCAGGATGATGTTTTTTTAAAACTGTTTTAAATTATTCCCCTTGCCTTGACAGGGGGAATCTGTTTTCCTGGTGATCCTGTATTGCAGGTGCATGCACTGTGCCCCTGCTGTGTAAGGTATGAGCGCATTGCCATGGTAGCCCGGGGCAATGCTCTGATACTCTGACTGAAGGCTTCCTCTTCATAACTCCAGGCTGGTCTATGAGGGAGATCACTAGCCAGTACAATCTATGTGCTAGTGCTAAGGCAGTGTTGGCCCAGCAAGGATGCTTTGATCACCCCTGTCAGCTTCGACCATTATCCCTCCTCCACCAAACTTTCCAGCAGGCATTATGTATGCAGATAGGAAGCGTTCTCATGGCATGTGCCACACCTAGATTTTTCCATTAGGCTGCCAGATACTGACATATGAGTAATCACTCCATAATAAATTTCCACTGTTTCTGAGTGCAGTGGCAGTGTGTTTTACATTGCTCTAGAAGATGCTTGGCATTGTAAATTTTAATGTTAGGCTTGTTTACAGCTGCTTGACCATGGAAGCCCATTTCATAAAGCACCATATGTACATTTAATGTGCTGATGTGCTTCTGGAGGCAGTTTGAAACTCTGTAGTGAGTGGTAGAAAAGATGATAAATGTACAGCACCATCTGTTGGTTGTGAAGATTTTGAAACATTTATGCAAGGTGCATGAATTTGCATATTTAGGTAGATTTGCATATTATGGTTAATGCAATTATGGGATGCATTTCTTGTCAGTGTGTGTCTTCCCCTCCCCTTTATAAATATTGTATTCTGTAATGTGAGTGCCTGTATGATTCTCCATATGATTATGCATTATGTATTGGATTAAGTTTGTGTCGCCATAACTGTAATGTAAATGGCTAGACCTGAGTTTAAATAAAGTATTGTGTGTTAGTTTCATTGTGACCAGTGTGTCCTTTCTGGTGTGTTTGGACATTCCAATAACAGAGTTTTCAGACATACTTTCATGACTGCACTTGTCCCTGATCATGGGGACATGTTAAGAACAAGCTAGACCTGAGAGCCACAAGTGCCTTTATAATGGCAGTAGTTGGACACAGCACAGACAGAATTGTCAATACCTGCTTGGGAGAATGAACAAAATATACAAATGCAGAGGACATGATACCTGCCTAGAAGGAGATAGCTCCAACCTGGCCCAGTGTAAGAGGTCCTCAGAAACCCCAGGCAATCTATGGTGACTTGGTCTGAAGTGCTGCATAGTCCCTTGGTAGCAACCAGGAAGCTGCCCTGGTGGAGGTACTCAGTTGGAGTACAGGAGCCCTGTCACAGTGTTCTGCTTTAAAGAGTGGTCTGAAGTGGGGCAAAAATTATAGAACTGAATGGAACTGGCAGGTACATCCCATTAGTAAATCCTTTCTTTTACATTTTTGCACCACTTTTTAGAACAGAATGCTTTACTAAATCTCCATCAATATTCCTTTTTCTCTCCCTCACTCTTTGGTTTCTCTATGCTGAATGACATGTGCAAAATCTAACAAGGAGGTTAAGAGTTTCAGCAAACACATGGATTGTTGTGTCACTTTTGACTTTGTTTTTTACCTAACAAATATATACCTGTTAAACATTGGGATCAACTTAAAATATTACTAGATAATGATTAAAAAAACTGCGAAGACTATTCACTAAAGTGAGAATTCAAAGTGAATTCATAGTGAATTTCAAATTTAAGGCCAAAGTACTCAAAATAGAAGCATAGCTGTCTCAGAGAATGTTTCCTGCTATTTTGTCCTTAAATTTGAAATTCACTTTGAATTAATTTTGAATTCTCGTTTCAGAAAATAACCCTGTACGTTTAGTGTCTCTTAAAAGTAATCACATAGCAAGTCATATAACATTATTTTGTCGCTGAAATTAATTCAACGATCAGAAAATACTAAGGTAATCGCATAAGACATCGCTGAGCATAAGCAAAAAACAAATAAATAAAGATACATTTCCTTATCGCTTGTACGATCATATCTATCAAATAAACGGTATTGGGAAAGTTGGGAGTAGAAACCATTATCTTCATATAAAATAAAGTGTTCTGGTGAACAGAGACCTAATGTTCCAGTGATCAAATGATGTAGCTTTTATTAAATAAATGACAGCTCTAAGAATTACTGGACTGCAATGAACTGCATTTCCAACCTTTACAAAAAATATAGAGCTCATTGCATCTGTTTAAACTCAGCCAGACAAAAAATGAAACCAAGGGAAACATGAGTGAAAAAGAAAAGAAAAAGAAACAAAATAACATTTTCAAATTAGACACATTATACTGTCCCAGACATTTTTATCTTTATTCTATTTTTTTGTTTAATCTTTTTCTTTCCCTTTCCTTTTTCCATTTATACCAACCAAGGTACTTTCATTACTAAAGTACATTTAAAAAATGTTTTATAATAACTAAAAGGGATACTGTGTGGACCAACTGTGGATTCATATAATGTTACGCATTTGAAGAGTTTTGGCCTCATTAATAAGCTGTATTTTTCATGCTTAAATATTTAAAGTTTTTGCATACAAAAATAAATGTTTTGCAGAATACTTCACTATAAGCCTGACTCCTTAAATACCCCCCAACCTCCGTGCGAGAAAGCATTCCTTATCAAAGATATGCACACAGTCTCAACCCCAACAGCACTGATTGAGCTGCTTTAATTCACACCTGACTGCAGAAAATCAGAAAATCTATAGGCAGGTAGTTAAGTCTCTCCTAATGCAGGTTTTTTTTTTTTGTTCATTCAGTGCAGTCAGTAGCTGAGCTGTGTGCATCCATTTGTTATTCAAAATGTAACATTTGCATTTACAAATGTCAGACAAATTATTCTTGATATCTGTCTTGGTTTCATAGCCTCTTGTTCAGACAAAAAAGCATGGAGGCAGCAGATAGTGTCCCATGGCAGGTCGTCTATACGGGAAGGCCGCAGGGCTCTATCAAGATGAGCAGAGTTTGGTGCATCCGTCCTAGAATATGGGTAAATAATGCTTTAAGCAATAGGTTCTTCATCTGTTTCAGATAGGTCATGGATCATTATACTGTTTTGTCTACATTTATTATCTAGTATAATATAATATATAGTATAATTTATAAATCTTTAACTTGTCTTCTAAGTTCCAGCAGCATGTTTCTTTGTCATATAGCCACAATTTCAGCTGCCCGATGTTGCTGGGCCAACAGTTGAATCTTGGTCTTCACAACTTAGCCCACAAAAAATGGATACAAATGCAGAAAGATAAGTCCTGCGCTCACTCCCATCACTGGGTGGCTGCAAATGACTACAGTTCACATCAGCCCCAATATATAGTAAAAAAAAAAAAAAAACCTCAATTTTAAACAAATGGAGGTTTTTTAGTTACCTCCAATGGCTGTAGTCATTTGCAGCCGCCCAGTGATGGGAGTGAGCGCAGGACTTATCTTTCTGCATTTGTATCCGTTTTTTGTATCACTCAGCCTTGTTACAATGCAGCCGCCCATTCCATGTGTTCCCTATTAAGGGTTAATAATGTATAGGGGTGTATATAAAAAATACCCCTTTCTGTCTCAGTAGAGATTTTTGCCAGAGGCTCAAGGAAGCAAGGTGGATGGTTAGAGTTAGAACCCACCTAGGGGGGGTCTGCCTTGAAGTTGGCAGGTGGGCTCATCCTCTCATGGCCATTGGAGGTAACTAAAAAACCTCCATTTGTTTAAAAATACATAGGGATTAAGGAGAGAGCGCAGGTAACTTTTTTTTGGGGGGGGGGGGGGTTTACTATATATTGGGGCTGATGTGTACTGTAGTCATTTGCAGGCGCCCAGTGATGGGAGTGAGCGCAGGACTTATCTGTCTGCATTTGTATCCAAGTGGTTGGAGCTCTACTATAATAGTTCCCCTATCTACCTTTTTGAGCATATTAGCTGATATGTTACTGAGGTATAATCTAATCTGGGCTAATATATTAGAGTGTGCTGGGACTTGCAATGAGTTTGCAGTATTCTGATCCCAAGGAAGCCAACGCCATTTTGTCCCCATTGGCAGGAACCATGTATGTCATTAGGAGTGGAAATAAAGTCTTTCATTTTCCCTGTTTGCTTCCTCAAGGAGCCTGTCCAAATGGTGCAAGGAGTCTGTAGCCTCTTGGTCTGAACCATAGCATTTATAGTATGCTTATTGATACAGATTGAGTAGGCTGGGGTTGCAGAGCCCAGCTCTCACATGTCCTTAGCAGCCCAGCTCTAACATATTTAAATATAATAAAAAGCAAATTTCACTACAAAATAAAAAGGATAACTCATTATATGGTTAAGTCTCTAGTCTACACAAACAGATTTTCATGGAGAATAACCAAAATAATCTCGATTAACAGAATAATCTCCTTTATTGAGCATTTAATTCTTATTATAAAATGTTTAATAGAAATATATATGATTCTTTTTTTTAAATAAAGATGTACAAATCTTTAAATTTGCTAAATTTATGCTAAAATAAAAATTAAAACAAAATCCATCCCATCTGCATTCCTCAATGGGCTATTATGGACATAATTGGGAAAATATTCAAGTTTAATCAACTGTTATTCATTGTATAGTGAAAACACCCCTTATTGGATTTTTACTTAATTTTCTCCCTACTATCCTCTATATTATATGAATACAATAATAAACATTTGGCCAAGAATTAATTAATTAAAAACAGGAATGAGGCAAGAAATATCAAGTTTAATGTCAGCAATATATAATCCACATAAAATAGTAATAACGCAAAACAGATGTTATAGTGAATTATTAACACCATATTTAATTTTATATTTATTTATTTGCTCGGGGTATTAAAATGCCATAGCTTTTTCTAATGTGAGTTTTTTATATATTTACTTGTTTTTTATATGCCAAATTATATAAGAAGAAACAAAATAAAATTTTCCAATTATCCACGTGTCCTGGTAGCAGTGAGGAAGTCGCCCTGGTGGAGGTTCTCAGTCGGTGCACAGGAGGTCTCAATTTTGAGAAGTGCAGCAGCCATCATGGAAAGGAGTAGCACCAGCAAGTACATCCCATTGGTGATTCCTCTCTTTTACATTTTTGCACCACTTTTTAGAATAGAATACTTCAATAAATCTCACTAAATGTTTATTTGAGCAATATTGAGGGAACAAGGGAAAGGGGCATTTCCCCTTCTCTGCTACCCTCACCCCTTCTCTCAACTCATGCCCTACACTCATTTTTCTTCTCCCTCTCTCCTACCCACAATCGATCTCATCCTAGACCCCATGCACATAAACCCACTGTAATGATATTGATGTTACAAAGTTTTGGAGTCCAGTAGCCAGATCAGCATTGTTTTCTGCCAGAGGTAGCCACTCGTTACCCAGGTGGTTGAGCCCCTGAGCCTTGAGTGGCCATCTGGTCTTAAGCAGAGATGGGAGACTGGAACAGAGAGATGATAATCGTCGTGAGGCAAGCCGAGGTCAGTGGGAAGGAGAAGCAGCAAAGTCAAAATGGTCCAAATTCAGCAACAGGTAGGAGAAACCGGCACAAGCTTGATTAGAGAGTACAGGGACCACAATAATCTGGCAAAGGTACAGAGACAGGAAGTGGCTTTTATAGGCCAAGAACCAGACACATGATCAGACACAGCTGAAGAGACTTGTCACTAATACTATTGCTTGTAGAGTCAAGGTTACCAGATCTCAGGTAAATTTGCAAAAGGCAGGCTGGTGTACTGGTGAGGAAGAGGTTTAGCAGCATGTAAACCAGGGTTTGAAACCCAGCAGAGTCAGTTCCTCACACCCACTCACACCTCCTGTCACTATCTCTCCTCCTTCATTTAGCAGCTGGTGATGTCTCTCCCAACCCAGGGCCCTTCACCTCCTCTGCACACACAAAGACAACCAGAAACCACACAAACCTCATTACAATACTCTGCAATTTACCCTCATTTGCCAACACTTAGTGTGCACACTGGAATGCCTGCTCTGTCTGCAGCAATCTGAAATCAACAGCCATACATGACCTTTTCATCTCAAACTCACTCACATTACTAGCATTCACAGAGACCTGGCTTTCCCCCTCTGATAGCGCTTCTCCTGCCACTTTATGTTTTGTTGGGCAACAATTCTCCCATACTCCTAGACCCAATAACTGTAAAGGAGGGGGTGTAGGCATCCTTCTCCCCCCTGAATGTACCTTTCAACCAATCTCCCCTGCCCTTTACTTCCTTTGAAGTTCACACTGCCTGCCTATTTAAACCCACTCCTTAAAGAATTGCCATCATCTACCCCCACCCCCTTCTGGTTATCCTAGACTATTTATTGAGCACTTTTCCTTCTGGCTACCTCTCTTCCTCTCCTTTATAACTCCTTCCCTTATACTTGGTGATTTCGATATCCCAATCAACAATGCCAATTGCACTGATGCCTCTTGTCTGCTCTCTGTAACCTCCTCCTTTGGCCTCATGCAATTGTCTAATTCAGCAACCGGTACAGCAGTAAATACTCTTGATCTTGCCTTCACCAACCTCTGTACTGCCTCTAATCTTTCCAATATTCCTTTTCCTCTATCTGACCACCAGCTGCTTACTTTTGACATCAGCACACCCAGGACCCAACTGACAGCACCCTCTGCACATCAATATCACAGAAAACTCCAATGTCTTGACCTAGAGAACTTCTCCACTAACCTCCAAACTCTCATTTTACCTATCTCAAACCTCACCTGTCCTAGCTCTGCGATCTTCTACAATTTCCCCCCTCTCCTCTCAACTAGACATCATGGCACCTCCTACACCTAAATGCAGCAAGCACCCCCAACTACAACCTTGGCACACCAAGCTGACTCGATACTTCCAAAAATGCTCCAAAAATGTTGAACACTGCTGGAGAAAGTCTCAGTCCGCATCTGACTTTCTCCATTATAAATGTATTCTGCGCTCTCATAGCTTGCGCTTTCCTCTGCAAAAGTAAATTACTTCAATACCCTCATAACCACACTCTCCCGCGAACCCAAACAACTATTCCGACTAACCTTTTAACACTCTTCTTCACTTTGTTGCTTCTCCTCCTCCTACCAACTTAACCAGCACAATCTTTGCAACTCACCTCACTGACAAGAACTCTTATCTCTCTCCTTCCACTTACAATACTTCCCCCCCACCTCATTCCCTCTGCTGTTCTATGCTCATTCGCACCCGCTACAGCAGAAAATAAAAATTAAACATAAAGATTCTGTGACGGACTGCCTGGTATCCCGACTGGGTGCCTCCACCAAACGCTGCTTCCTAGCTGTCGCTGAGTACCATATGCACCGCACCGGACACCATAAGCACTGTAGCCCCTTAGCCGCTGCAGCTTGGCTGGGGACTCGCCGCCCCTTCTCACCCTGGATCAAATTCCTGGATCCAGCTCCAAGAGAGTATAGCAGGTATAGCTGTATAGCTCTTACAAGAGCTAGTGATTCTAGCAATCCAAAGAACAATCCCAGGATCAGGAATTATAGCAGGTATAGTGGTTCTCTACAATCACGAGATGAGGCTCTGTGTTGAGGGTAAGCAGGAACTCAACTGGCCTTTTATGCAAGTCCCCATGCAAGGGGCAATCCCCCTGGACCTGAGAGTAAACCACAGCAGAAACTAATACACAATTACACTGGCTCTCAGATCCAGGACACTCCCACACATAATAGGTTAATCCCTCCTCTGTGCCTGGGAAATAATTGAGTCATGAACTGAACTAAACTCAATTATATCCAGACACAAAAACACACATTTTTATAAAAACCCCAAAATACCATAAAACACACAAAACCCGTTACATCCCCTGATAGCCCCGATCTGGGTGAACAACATATCCAAAATTCACCCAGATCGGTTCAGAGGTTCAGGAAATTCCTGGTAGTCTTATTTTTGACCCGGCGTACGCATGGTCCCATGCCCAAAATAATTCCAGAGAATCAGGGCTTGCGGTCTGTCTAGTTCGGTAGTTTGAAAAACGAGCAAACTACAAAACATAGTCAATGTTCTTACGCTGGAGCTTGTTTCCCTCATCCAGACAAATGGTTTCACCGAACAGTGTCCTTCTAAATTGTATAGAACCGAATGCAGGCGATGATGGAAGTCCAGTGGTGTTCGGGAGTTTCTGTGTCCGATTTTAGTTCCATGAGATTCATGCCCAAGCATCACTGCCTGCGTTAATGCGAACAAGATGGCCGGCACCTCAGTGGCCGGCACCGTTCCAAGGTTTTAATAGGGGTTAACAAGGACCCGGGTGGTCCCTGGTTCGTGCGGTTGTTCGGTATTCGAACAATTGGAAATAAAATAAAACGAAAGGGGAATAGAATCTACCAAACAAACAGGCGAAGGGGACAGAAAGCTTTTTAATCCAGGGACAGGGAATCTTTCTCAGATTCCTTTCCTTAACTCTTTCAAGATCATATCTGTCAAATAAATAGTATTGGGAAAGTTGGGAGTGGAAACCATTATCTACATATGAAAGAAAGTGTTTTGCTGTACAGAGACATAATGTTCTAGTGATCAAATTATGTAGCTTTTATTATTACATTAAAATAAATGGCAACTCTAAGAATTACTGGACTGCAATGAACTAACTTTCTATTCTTTGAAAAACTACAGAGCTCATTGCATGTGTTCAAATTCGTCCAGACTAAAAAATGTAACCAAGGGAAACATGAGTAATGATCCTAATGCCTTACTTCACACAGTGATTTTGTTAATATTTAGCTAAATTACCATCTATTTCTCTTTTTCTTGCTTGTTTTATTTCTTCTGCTTTAGTTATGCAGTTTGTGTTTTTCCCATGTACAGTTTCTGTTGTTAATTTATGTATTTATTTGGGTGATAACTTGATATAATATAAAAGATACAAGTCTCAATTTAAATGAAATCATATTTACCCTGATTTTGTGAGAGCTCACCGCTAGCAATTTTATTTATAATTTAACCCCCTAAGGTATTTACCACGGGGAACTAATGGACACAATTTGGGCATAATCTCTAAATTGGATCTTTCATTTTAAAGATTTATTTGGTACGTTATACTTAAAGAGATACCAGCTCAAATATTTTTTTTGCCATCTGAGTAAAAATAAAAATAATAATTTTGATACATGACCATTTGACCATTTTATGGTATCGTATAATTTGTAAGAAATGTCATGTACTACCTGAAGCCACCACTAGGGCTTCCATCATTGTTGCAAAAGAAGATACTTATCTTTTGTTTTTATGGTGGGTTTATTGGACATTTGTACTGATCTACCAATAGATTACCAGCTAAGTGGCACACCTAGCTATTCCTAGTCTAACAGGTTATTTGTCTCATCAAGCTTGTCTGACATGTTCTGTGCGTTTGTAAATAGGCACCCAGATAGGTTTAATGAAACATTTGATGCAAACGAGAAAAACTTCGACATTCTAACCTTTAAAAAAATAATCTACTCAAATGCTTTTTGAGAAAAAAAAAACACCACTTCTCCCTCTTAGTAGCATGAATGAATCAACACTGAAGTCCTAAAGATAGCACACAAAATAATATTGTTCAGGGACATTTTGATATCAATTTTATTTGATAAGCAAACGTTCTATCACAAATGTTTTTGAGATCTGAAGTCCCTTTGTCAATGTGTGCATACAATGTGAAAACTTTCCCAAACATTGGACATTGGAGAATCAGATGCCATCACTGCTACAATGGGCCTGAAGTTGCTCCTGTGTTCTTGGTATTTTGATCAGATCAGATGAGTTCAATTCTGAACGCATCAACCAAAACTATTGCACAAGGAGCACATTGACATTGGCTTCCAATTCAATCTGGCACCATATCACTCAGTTATCCCTGAAATGATGATCAGTGGGAACAGAATGGAGATTACTGAAGCACCAGTTCCCAGTGAACGTGAAATCAGTTGGCAAAAGATTAATTTTCACTGATCTCAAGGATAAAAAAAGTTTGAATTTCTTTAGAGTAAAAGTAATTTTGATACACATTTTTTATTTTTATTTTTTTAAACAATCACACATTTTTGCCTGAAGAATGTTATGTTTGATTTGTGTTTCTTCTCCAGAGCTCACATCTGGTTGTGTTTCACAAACTTATGAAATAAGTACAGGTTCAAGCACCACACGTACTGCCCACCAAAGCATTAATCATAGCAGTCCAAGAGGCAAGCATTGTCATTCTCCTGCAGAGTTAAAAAATAATAAAAATGAAAAAAGATGACTCACAATATACATTATTAATGTTGCGCATCTTCCAGATTCATTGATCTCACTTATCATACATTTGTAGTTATTCTCAGTGCTGCCATCACAGGGGTACAGGCTGTACCCTTGTAAGGGGCCTCGGGTCCAGCTCAGGGGTCTGCATGGAGCCCTGTAGAACTTATTGGTCTGATTAGGGAGATAACTATATCTCCCTGAACTAGACTGCATTGGCTAGCAACATCAGAATGGACTCTGTTTTATAAGGGAGCCTGCAAATCTGGCGCAAGCTTGAATACATGGCATCTAACGTCAGACTGACTGGGGGGAGTAAAAGGGGAAGGGGGTATTTATTACAGGTTTCTGTGGAGGGAAGATGTTGGTAATCAGTGTTTGTGTGTTTCTGACTATGTGTGTCTCTGGATGTATGTCAGTTTGAAAGTGTATGTGTTTCTAGTGTATGCCTGACTGTGTGTCTGGCAATGGGTGTGTATCCATTGTGTGTGAGTGTGTATGTCTGGCTGTATGTCTGTTTGACAATATGTGTGTGTAAAAAACTGTGTGTGTGTTTGTACATGCCCAACAGTGTGTTTGTTTGATGCTGTGTGAGAGCATGTCTGTGTGTGCATGTGTGTTAAGTCTTAAGAAAGTCTGCTATACAGACAAACTGCTTTGACTGGGAACTTTTTATTTTTTATTTTTTTTATCTTTTGACTATGTGGTGATTTCTACATGTGTTGATATTTTACTATAACTCAAGGCAATTAGTGACTGTGAATATTTCTCTTTGTATTTGGCACAGAGCGTCTTCACAGGTATTGTCTTTGTTGCTGCTGAGAGTAAAGCTGTGGTCTAACAGGCATATAGGAAGCCCGACCGCAAGCTCTTTCTTCCTCTAACAGCCAACCTTTCTTTCACAAAGAGTATGGCGAATATAGTCCTAAAACGGTTTATTGATGGTGAGTGTGGCACATACAATGCCTTGTATTAAATAGACTGCTTTATATTATTTAGGTTGCTACTTTTTGAATAACTTGTGGAGACGATTTGCAGTTCTGTTTCTGTTTACAAATGTGTAGCCATATTGCTAAATTATACATGTATCAGCCACATAGTGGCCACTATTAGTTTTTTATTTATATGTATGCATATAATAAATGTAATAATTGGATGCTTTTATTGACTTTTACTCTTTTATTGTAAAAGGAATCATATATCCAGTGATTAGCGAAGTGCCGCCTTGTTAGTGTCAAACATTGTGTGCCTGTGTATGTGACCATGCATGTGCATGACATTGTCTGCTTGTCCCTGGAAATGTGTATGTGTGTATTCTGAAATAATGTGTGTATGACAATTTATGTGTGTAAGTCTGTGTGTGTGGCAAGGAGTATGTATCTAGATGAGGGGGCCCAGACAATATTTTTTTAAGGGGTCTTGAGAAATCTGATGGCAGCCTTGGTTATTCTAATTGATTAAGATAAAAATAATTTCAAATAATTATGTCAACATCCCTGAGGAATGTTTGCAAGTCTGACAGCCATCAAAAAAATCTGCAAATAAATTATGATTTTTTTTTTCAATCTCTAATGTATGAATAACAGTCATTCTTTTTTCAGTTAGATAATTATTCTATTTATAATCCAAAATTATTTGAAACATTAAGCATGTTCATATATAGCTTTGCAATGTATCTGCATCAGTAAATCCATTAAACAAGTATTAAAACTCACAACTAAGAAAGAATAATATGTTATACCTTGTCGTATGAGAGCTGCTGATTCTGGCATAACAAAGTTTTGCTCCACATGTGTTAAAATTTGGTACAGGTCCATTTATTAAAATATAAATTCTTCAAAAGTACCATCAATTCCCAAATACAGAATTTAATTGACCTTCATAGTGTAATACTATTAGAAAAACTTAATTTGTAACTCAACCGCAGGTGAAAGAATACATTTGATACTGTCACTTTAAGAAAGTTTGATTTATTTAAAAAAAAAGTTATATTTGCTTTAACAATGTTCTGCAGCAATATAAATTGAAATGAATAATAATAATGAACATTTAGCAATGGAAATCTTGCTTAGAATTGCTTCAAAGAAAAATGGTATTCAAATAGCAAAAAATGAAACAAGGTAGCTCCTTGATTAGGAATAATTAAGACAGTTCATTAGACTTAAATAGAAAATAGGAGAAACAGGTAATTCCTGTTTTAGTAAAGTAACACAGTCCTTTAAGTTGCAGCAGTAAATGTTGAAAATAAAACGATCCTGAGTTGGTTAGTGGTTATAGTCCTTTTAGACTCCAACAATTCTGAATAAAACAAATTAGAAAATAGGAATCAGCCGTAATGGTACTTTCAATAAAGCTAACATGTAATAATAGAATCTCAGAGGGCAGACATTAGTATCCCCTTTTTCTTCCAACTAACTTTAAGTAATCATCTAATTATTAATCCTATTATCTGAAGACCTTAGCTTGATTCCTTTGGATGATGAGAATGGAAGTCCTTTCCAGTATGTTAATGAGGATCGAGGATCCCTGCAGTATACTGAGGATTAGAGGAATTCAAGTCTGTTCCGAGTCTGGGAGTGGAGAAGTCAGCGTAGTCAGGATCAGGTAGAAGAGGTTCAGTACACGGGTGATCAATAGATGGAGCTCTCTCGGCAATTAGCAACTAAGTAGCAAAGTATCAAAGTGGCAAATTGATTGAGCAATGCGAATGCTGCCGGCGTATCCTTTTCACAGGGAAACGCATAAGGTCAGACGCATGGGCGGAGTTGGATCGGCGAAACACAGAAGTCATACGGTAATGCCGATCTGAGTGAAAATAATATGGGGGAATCCTGACACATAGCATTCTTACATGTCTAATATATCCCTCAACTTAAAGTCAATATAACATTTCCTAAATGAAATCTAAACACATATATTTCTATATCTCCCTCTATTATTGATTATACAATACAAGCTTCGGTATTTGATCGATAACATTTATAACTTTTGGCTATATACATTAAGTGTTTACTGTTATCACAATCCAAATATATCACAACAGTTTTTTGTGGATAATGCCTTCAAAGTTAGAAATCGTTATTGGCTTAAACTCAAGCTTAACTCTTTTTGTATCATTAATTATACAATCTCAATATGGATATTGGAAGATGGAGATGTTAAGGACAAACTAAATGGATCCTTTCCTTTTTGACCCTTCTTACTGTGCAGTAGTGATGATAACTGCTGATATGTGTCATTAACTTGTTGTGTTCCAAATTGACACTGATATGTGATATTCTTTAAGTGTTTTACATTTTTCATTTCAGGAAGAAATGATAGACAAGTGCAATAATTTTAAAATCAATTGGTTTATTGATAGCCATCAATGTGCAAAAATTATCACACGATAGACTGTAATTAATACTTATAATTTTATATGAACTATAATATATATATACATAAGCTAACACCACACACTAGAATTAATTTTTTTACATCGCAGCATATCCAATAAAACATAAAACTCCAAACATTCATGATTTTTATTAGTTAACAGAAATCATCCATTTATCTGATTGCTATACTTGTGTTAATTATTACCAGCCACATAAAGTATGATTTTTCATAAAACAGTTCAAAATATAGCGTAACTATTTTAAATAAACATTGATCGTCCACAACATTAAAACCACTCACAGGTGACATTGATTATATCATTACAATGGCACCTGTTAATAGGTGGGATATATTAGGAAGCGAGTGAAAAGACAGTTCTTGAATTTCATGTGTTGGAAGCAGGAAAAGCTGACAAGCAAAATATATGAGTGACTTTGACATGAGCCAAATAGTGATGGCTAGACGACTGGGCCAGAGTATCTCGAAAATGGCAAGTCTTATGGGGTGTTCATGGTATTCAGTGGTTAGTACCTACCAAAAGTGGTGCAAGGAAAGACAACTGGTAAACCGATGTCCAAGGCTTATCAATGCATGTGGGGAGCGAAGGCTAGCCCTTCTAGTATGGTCACACGGTAGAGCTACTGTAGCTAAAATTGCTGAAAAGCGTAATGCTGGCATTGATAGAAAGGTGTCAGAACACACAATGCATTGCAACTTGCTGCGTAGCCACAGACTAGTCAGAGTGCCCATAATGACTCCTGTCCACCACCGAAAGTGCATTCAATGGGTATGTGACTGTCACTTCTGAGTCATGTTTTCTTTTTGATCAGGTTGATGGCCAGGTGCATGTGCATCATTTACATAAGGAAGAAATGACAGCACTATAGGAAGGAGGTAGGCTGGCAGAAGCTGTTTTCTGCTCTGGACAATGTTTTGCTGGGAAACCTTGGGTGCTGGCATTCATGTGGATGTTATTTAGACATGTGCCACTTACCTAGAGCTTATTGCAGACCATGTACCCCTTCATGGCAATAACAGATGCATGTTTCAAATGGATAATAAACCCTGTACACAGCAAAAATTGTTGAGTTATGGTTTGAGGTACATAACAAAGAGTTCACAGTGTTGCCTTTGTCTCCAAAGTCTCCAGATCTCAATCTGATGTGCTGGAACAACAAATCCGATCCATGGAGGCCCCACCTCGCTACTTACAGGACTTTAAGGATCTGCTGCTATTGTCTTGGTGCCAGACATCACAGGACACATTCAGAGGTCTTGTGGAGTCCATGCCTCAACACATCACAGCTGTTTTGGCAGCATGAGAAGGACCTACACAATATTAGGCAGTAGGTTTTAATGTTGTGCTTAATTGGTATGTGTGTGTGTATATATATATATATTGTGTTTTAAGGAAAATTACCCCACATTGTCGAAACTTTAAAGAACCTTTAAAGAACCATTTATAACAATACCACTCTATGCTATGATCTTTAGAATGTTTTCTCTCAAAAGAAAATGCTGACCTAATGTTAATCCTTTATTTTTTTTACTCATCAGACATTGTTTTTATTCACTGTTGGTTGCAGATTTGCTTTTGTTTTTCAGCTCTAACAGAGAAACTAGTATTATTTTTACAATAGCAATGCCAACAATTTATAGAACCCTTTTTAAAGTTCTGGGATAGTATTAAAACTTCAGTTTTCCCAATCGACTGTAGCTTCTCTCGTAGCCCTCTTCATTAGACCACTTCCTACTTTTACTTTCTTTATTGCTGCCATTTCACATGTTTTTCCAAAATGTTTTCTTTGCAGGTTTTTGTTGCACAAAGGAGGAGATGGTGGAATGCATACAGGTGCGTCCACCAAAGGTGGAATGCAAGAAGGGAGCCACCGCACTCTAAATGTGCATGTGTTGCAATTTAAAATAAAGAAACAAGGTGCAACATGCTCAAGGCTCAGAAACAAAGTAGAGACCTTGCAAGGGCACATTGTAAATGAGTGCATCTACTTAAGGTGGAATACAAGAAGGGATCCACCCCACTATGGATGCGCACACATGGCAAAGAAGAACAACAAAAGTAAGCATCTTTTTACATATTGTGATATCAAGGATTTGCTGATCCTGCTTCAGTTTAAGCACCCTGTGGCTTCTAACTGAGTGCGGTGCTTCCTCCTTTGGTAATAACATCAGCAGAATGGATTGAGAGTCTTGTTGCACTTTCATGGTAATAGGGAGTACTCAAGAATCTATTTTTTATTTTAAAGTATGTGATATTGAATAGGTAATTATTACACATGTCTAGTAAATTAAAGAAACATTCTACACACCATAACAACTACAGCACACTGCACTGCCTATGGTGCCAGGAGTGCACCCCATCTCCATTGTAAGTAGTTAAACTGTTTTAGACTTGTTTGACTTCTTCCTGCTCTCCGCTTCTGCTATCTCAGCCAGCCTACTTTGATGTTTTTATTAGCTCTTCTGAGCTGAGCCCTGCAGTGGCTTGTCATGACCACTTTCAGCCGATGATCTGTGCCCTGCAGGACATAGCTCAGAAAGAATACTTTTGGCTCCTTGGCTGAGATAAATTAGTCAGGGAACACCACCCAGCTGACCCCAGCTAGGAATTCAAGTGGTTCTAAAGTAGTCTGACGTTTTACAATTGGTGGTGCCAGGGCACTTCTGGCACCACAACCACTACTGTGCCTATTTACTTCATTTGTTTGGGAAAGCCAAAGATCCAGATTGCCTTTGTCGCCATTGAATAGACTACCCCATAGAGGAGGCTTGGGCTTACCCTACATTCAGTTGTACCATAATCAATTGTAACACAATTATGAGAATACCCAATTAAAAATGTAAGAAAACTATTTACAGAATATAGACTAGCTATGGGAATAGGTCTAGGATCCATGAATGCGCTTGTTAATCTAGGTGCTAGGTGCTGTAGTGCCATAAGTTTAAAAAAAGGACATGTCCATAGTATGCAAAAAAATAAAAAGAAAACATAAGCACATTAATAACTATATACAAGTAGCCGTCGGAAATGGTTACAGTACAGTAAGAGTAATCTAGATGGAATCTTTTGGGCTAAAGTCAGCCTATATTTGTGGGGCCAGTAGAAGGTAAAAAAGGAATGGGAAGAAAAAGTGTGTCGTCTGAGCCCGGTCACCCATCTAAGTAGATGGCACAGAAGCGACAACCAACAAGGGTGCAAAGATTATGTAGCCACCCGATAGTGGTTTCAAACCTTCAAAACTAACCTTTTTATAATCTAGCCAAGGATGAAAAACTATCACAGAGTGCATAGGATTTAATGCATTTTAAGGAACCTCTAGGACCACCTTATTCTGAGGATGTACTGACTCCAACCTACTTTTACGTGTCCTGTCTATATCACTGTCCTCACAGCTATTTTTAACATTCTTTTCTGTTATTTTCAGTCACTTTCTGTTATCCATTTTCAATTCTTTTTTTATGCAACATTGCTCCTAGTCCCCATTGTTGTCTTTCTTTCACGACTCACCAAATTAGATGATCATCTATATTCCCATCAGTTCCAGAGCCCCAGTATCAAAGAGTTCATTTGTCAAGATGAAGTAGCTACAGAAGTAGATAATTGCATAGCTACAGCCTGTAGTGGGTCTCTCGTTAAAGGTAGATAGTATGCCTGTGGTTTATAAATAATAATATTAACAATGCAAAAAGAACACTTTAGCCAAAATCACTCACTGAAAAACCTCCATAAGTATAAGAAAAATAAGAAACAGAAAATAAAAGAGTATTTGTATATGTAGGAGATACTGGGAAACAACTGATAACGACTTTTTATTTCAAAATGCTTTTTATAGAGAAGCAATTTCACATTTCCAAGTATTATACAAAAAAAAAAAAACACGTCCAATATCAAATGATCTATTTCATAAATCAGTCCTATCATTTTTTTATATTAACCAGGAAGCCAAAAGCAAACATATCTCATATCTTAATCTCAAATGAAAGTTTTCCACTTGATAATTTAGTATAAAATGATATAAAGTAAATGTTAGAGAAAAACATGTAAAGTGTTCCAACTGTGTCTTTTTAAAATGTATGAAATGACATTTCAGAATATCGCATGTATTAAAGATCTATTACCATAAATTTACATTTTGCATTTAAATGCTTTTGATGCCCAGAAACCACCTATTGGGTGCATTATAGAAATGAAAAAAGGATACAAAACAGGGCATCATAGCGTAGTATAAAGTAAAAAAAAAAATATATATCTTTCTAGGTTTTTAAAATGATATTCATGACATTCAATATAATCTATCATATATTAGATTGTTAAAAGATGGTGTCATGTATGGTCAAGAGCTTGTTTACAATTGTGTCTGTTAATAGGTGATGTAAGCTGCCACCATTAGACTTGTACACAGTGGAAAAATGTGTTACGGCCAAACCACTTTGCTTAAAATGTTGTACATGCAGCAGTTCAGCTCATCAAAATTTTGTCCAGCGAAAAAGGCTCAGGAAAACAAATTAGACAAATCAAAAGGTCATGAAAATGGGTCAATCAGTGCACTGCAACGTATGTACATAATAGTGGTTTGTCCACCCCCTGTTTTTTAAATGGTTAGCAATTGAACAGCAATAGATGCCTACTCGCTAGTCTTTTATTACAGTGTTTTTAAGAGACATTCCCCCCACTTACGGCATGCTGCGTGTGGACACGGGGGGTTATATTTAATAATTCTTGTACTAATGTATCGTATTGACCCTCATCGGCTTATTTATTTATTTATTTTTACAGTACCCTGACTGGCCCATTTATGTACCCCTTGAGGTTCAAATAAATAGTTTTCTTTAAATGACCGCATGATCGCCTGAGCACCACATCATTTTGCACCACCCAAGCTACATTTTTCTTTTCTTTTCTCAGATGAATCAATTTGGCAGAACCAATTATTCTACTACTGCTAGCAATGCAGTAACAACTTAACTCTCAAAGGATTCTACAATAAACAAAATATAACACAAATGTAAAAAAAAGAACAGAAACATACCAGCTGGGTTTGCGGCATAAACAACCATTCACCCAACAGGTTTCGGGAGCCAACAGGATTTACAGCTGCCAGTCATAGGGGGACACAGAGCGTCTGAGGTAAAAAGGTAAAAAAGATTAAAAGGTAAAGGCAAAACTAGATTTCAGGGTATAAACAAGGATGGCTGGACTTCAGAAGGTGGCACCAGGAACTCTATGAAGAATACATATCTTTAGGGGAGAAGGAACCAAAACAGGAGCCAGCATACAGACACAAATGTTCTATCAATGTAAAGGTGGAAGAGGTTTCCCTATGAATAAAGTTAATATGACAATCTAAGAGCATTAAGTAATAACACTTTGCACTGGTTATGTTGCAATAAGTTCCCTGATGCCCCCTAATATAAGTAATGGAACTGTTTGCTAGTAGTTTGGCACCTCACTTGGCATTTGCCAGGTGTTGGATGCTCTCTGGATGCTGGCCACTCTCTGCATTGAGGTAAAGCAAGTATTGCAGGCTGAGAGTGCCTGAGAGTGATCACGCTTCCATAGAGGAAGTGACTAGTTGCTGGCAGACCCTAGCTAAGAGGTCAAACTATTAACAAGTGGTTTGACTCCTTACACTGGGGGAGGGGTGCGGGATCAAAGGTACTCCTAGCACCATAACCCTTAGAATGCTGTGTAGTGGTTATGGTAGATGGAATGTTCCTTTAAGTTCAGACTGGAAGGGGCAGTAGTTGAAGGACATCATAATATCTATCTCACATCACCAATGAGAAACTGTTGTAGAAAATTCCAAGTGAAAAACAGAAACCTGTATATTGCTAAGAGAGCTAATGGTAACCAATATGCAATTTTTCATGCGTTTTTAATTTTTTTTTCTGCTTGATCTGTAAATTACACAGTTACAAATGTGTCTAAAGATGGGTGGTCATTTTATGTAAAGTTAAACTGTCCTTGTGCAGGTCTGTCAGTGAACAAAGACATTCCAGCTCCCATTGGTGCTGCATGTGTCTGCGTTTCAGTCATGGTACTATGAGTTGTGAATTTATAAAAACAGTGACAAGAATCAGATACAGAGAGCAGCATATTGCACTCATATATTCTGCTGGTGATGACGCTGCTGACAATATTTTCCTATGTGATTCTAAATTGTATTGCGTCCCAGCATGGTTTCTCTGCACCACACAGAGGAATTTGACATTATCAGACCATTCACAAGGGACAGACTTGGTGACAGCCAAGTGTTTATTCTGAAAACTAAAAGAGGTAACTGAAGCAGTGCATAGACTTTCCATATTGCTGTGTGTCATTGGATCTGTGATATAGTCTGCTCGCTGACGTTCTTTGCTAAGGCAAGCAGCTGCTATTTCATCTCGTTCAGCTCATTTCAAATCGTCAAATGATTAAAGATATATTGCAAACACTCCATCTGAAGTCCGTAATGAATTCCAATCTAAGAGACTTTGTGAACTGGAATCCTTGATAAGAAATCCAATGTATATAGCTTACATAGAGAAGCCATTCCATACATACTGATTGAGAAAGAAAAGTATTTTTTTTTTTTTGTAAAAGAAAGGGCTGCGTGTATATCTCAATATATAAATGGTATGGTAAGACCAAGTCAGTTTTATACACCCATCATTCCCACAGTCAGGAAAGTTTCAGAAATAAAATACTGCACTAGATAATAGATCTAATAAAAAGTGTTTCTTGAAATATCGAGAGCATTGGTTTTTTCACATTTTTCATAGTCTCTCTTAACAATGGCCAGATGTTTTAAAATCCAGCTTTTAATTCATTGGTTCTGAAAGAACCATTGCCCAGCCATGAACAGTACTGTTTAATCCCTTATGGGTCCTCAGCAAGTTGCTGAATTTGTTCAATGGTTGGAAATCTCAGCATCAAGCTAAATATTATAACTGTGATGTGGTGTGATTAATTCTGAAAATACTAAGATACTGTATATGGTAGCACATCATCCACCATGTAGCCTAAGGCACGATTTAGATAAACCATGCTCCATCTATACCTTCTCTTTGCTGCTCAGCAGATTAATATAAAAACCTTTAGTGATTACTTCACTGCAACGAGTCATTTGCTCTTTTTTTTTTTTTTTTTTTTTACTAATTAACAATTTTACAGAATATTAAGTTTGTATTATATTTTGTACCATGTTTGTATTATTTTATTATTTTTATGTTTCTATTGCTGTATAGTTATGTGTTTGAGCTAATACAAGGACTTTATCAGAGGCAGAGCCAGCCACCAATGTAGATAGTCCCACTCTCTGTCAGTTTTTAAGTAGTGTTGTCCGTCTTAACTTTGCAACAGTAAACCATACCCAAATACTACTAATGAAACCACTATAAAGAAAAAATGAGCAAGAGACACTGTTGAGCAGTAAATGTATTGGAAACTTCTTAAAGAGGATGTACTGTGACACTAGATCCAATATGGCACCTTCCCAGATGGACTACTCTGCCTAGGGGATATTAAATGCAGGACGACCTGTATGGCTTACCTATTCCAGCTAAAGATGGCTGTATGGCTTACCTATTCCCCTTGTCTTGTGCCTATCCTAACACACATCTTTAACTGATCTCTCTCTTCTGGCACTGTTCCTGCTGACCTTAAACATGCCACTGTAATACCTATCCTGAAAAAAACATCTCCTGAGCCGTCCTCCCCCTCTAACTATCATCCCATATCCCTGCTCCCTTACTCATCAAAGCTTTTGGAAAGACTTGTCTTTACCCGTGTGTCTCACTTCCTTAATTCCAACTCTCTCCTTGACCCTCTTCAGTCTGGCTTCTGCCCTCTCCACTCTACTGAGACCGCTCTTATCAAAGTGACTAATGACCTAATCTCCGCTAAATCCAAAGGTCACTACTCCATATTAATTCTCCTTGACCTCTCTGCTGCCTTTGACACAGTTGATCATGCTCTCCTCCTTCAAACTCTTCAATCACTCGGTCTCTGTGACTCTGTCCTCTCTTGGTTTTCCTCCTATCTCTCCCAATGCTCATTTAGTGTCTCCTTTTCCAAGGATACCTCCTCCCCTCGCCCTGTCTCGGTTGGAGTTCCCCAAGGCTCTGTCCTTGGTCCCCTTCTATTTTCTCTTTATACTGCCTCTCTTGGAAAACTTATTGCCTCTTTTGGATTCAACTACCACCTGTACGCTGATGACACTCAGATATACCTCTCCTCACCGGACCTCTCCCCAGCCGTCCTGCAACGTGTCACTGCTTGCCTCTCTTCCATCTCTGACTGGATGTCGTCACGCTTTCTCAAACTCAACCTCTCTAAAACTGAACTCCTTGTCTTTCCTCCTCCTAATACTGATCCTCCTCTCTCACTCTCCCTTCAAGTCAGTGATATCCACATGAGTCCATCCCTACAAGCGCGCTGTCTTGGCGTCATACGTGACTCTGGTCTCACCTTTGAGTCTCACATCCAGTTTGTTGCCAAGTCCTGTAGGTTCCAACTCAAAAACATAGCCCGCATCCGCCCCTTTCTTACGCAAGATGCTACCAAGGAGCTTGTCCATGCTCTAGTAATTTCCCGCATGGATTACTGTAACCCTCTCCTGATTGGTCTCCCCAAAAGCCGTACTGCCCCGCTACAGTCTGTAATGAATGCTGCAGCTAGACTGATTTTCCTATCCAGTCGGTCCTCTCACACCTCGCCCCTCTGCCAGTCCTTACATTGGCTCCCTGTATCCTATAGGAGTCAATTCAAAGTGCTAACCCATACATTTAAAGCACTGAACAATTCCAGCCCCTCTTATATCTCTTCACTGATCCAGAGGTATGCCCCTCCTCGTACCCTCCGCTCTGCCCGCGACCACCTCCTGACCGCTGCTCGCACCCGTACGGCCAACTCACGCTTGCAGGACCTCTCACGGGCGGCTCCTCTCCTATGGAATAACTTGCCTACTGCCATCAGACTCTCCCCTAGTCTTCAATCATTTAAGAAGGGCCTTAAATCCCATCTCTTCAGGAAAGCATATGGCCTGCCAGAGTAATCTCTCCCTTACATACCTGTCTCTTGCTCTCCTATGGGATAGTGCTTTGCTCTCTCCTCCAGCTCTGCTTCACTCCTACTTGATATTTACTATCCTAATGTTTCTAATACCCCACCTCCTATAGACTGTAAGCTCATTTAAGCAGGGTCCTCTTCAACCTATTATTCCTGTAAGTTTTCTTGTAATTGTCTTATTTATTGTTACATCCCCCCTTCTCAAAATATTGTAAAGCGCTACGGAATCTGTTGGCGCTATATAAATGGCAATAATAATAATAATAATAATAAAGAGCCACAGAGTAAAGATTCATCATGATTCCTCATGAATGACCACAGTTGTGATGATAAAGAGGCCAACTTGTGGACCTACGTTAGAATACCATGGTAGTTGTCTTGCAATTGCAAAAGGAAAACACAACGGCAATGCGGTGAATTAAATCCATTGAGGACATTATGAGCTTACAATTGTCATGACTTATGACCCTTAACAAATTCTGTCTTGCAGCTTTAATGACACAGAAGGTGACAGATTAGCTACCGATGCTCAGGAAGACCAGACAAGCCAGAAGAAGCTAAAATCTGGTAAGACATGTAAATGATTAAGCAGGTTGAACTGAAGTTATTCTGGAGGCAGGGGTGTCTGAGCACCAACATATGTTCAAGGCTACATACTATTACACTCAATTCACGGTCAATAATAGGCTATGAGAGAACGGACACTCTCAGCCTATCAACAGCCTCTAAGACATCTTCTTGGAACAGATGGCAGCCAGCTAAAGGAAAGAAGGAGCTGCCAGCACTGGGGAACTAACATCAGGGTTAAATCCTTGAAAATGGTTTGAAACTGAAATAACAAGGCATCCACAAACTTCTGCCCCATAATAACTTTGTTGAGATGTAGTTATTATGGCGGTAGGAGTGATCCTTCAAAATAAGATAAAATAAGTCATATATAAATACTTGCACTGCCTCATCTTTCTGGATATATCAAGGAAATGTCTAAGATCTGATATTGCAAATATTTCATGTCTGCTGCACTAGTTCTTTGTTAAACAAATCAGGTGCTTTCACTCTAAATATTTAGAAGCTAGCACGTCGGCTTTGATCTAGGTGTAAGGAAATGGAATTCAGCAAAGTGTGTCTTTGATCCGTTCTTGTAGGTCACCTTAAGATTATATTTTTGCAGCATCTTGCTCTGTAGTTGAATATGGGCTTCAAGTAGAATTATTTTAAGACACTTTTCAATGACTTGGATCACAGAAGACATTTAAATCGTAATTTATGTAAATGATTGTGAAGGCAGTGATGAGGTTGATATACATAGTGCTCTTTTGCGGGACAGTTTTGATATACTTATAACTATCATTATATTCCAAGTTGTATGTGCATGTGCACCTTTAAATCTCTGTAAATTAACCAGTTGCATGGCAGTGTCCATATTATAACAATAGTTTTGGATTAGTGACTGCTATTGCTGCCCAATCACTAATCAAATAAAAGGGGACATGACACCAGTCTCCTGTGCCCCCACAGTGGATCTCAAAAAAAAAAAAAAAAAAAGCAGTAGAGACATAGAGTCTCCCCATGCTCCCACCCATAGCCCATGGTTCGGAGCAATTAAAAGAAAATGAATGGGAGAGCTACTCCCTCTCTCATGGACCCATCTGTCATTATATTTAGAGCCCCCACATGCCACTAATTGGTACTAGCTGGGGGATAAGAGATCTAGCTCCTATTTATTACTTAGAGCCCCGACCTGACGTCACTGGTTGGGGGCTTGGAAGGGGCAGGAGGTCCCCTACATTATATTTAGGGACCGCACTTGCTGTCACTGGGTGGGACTGAGGAGACACTAGGCCCCCTGTTCATTTTATATATTAGCACCCATCTGCTGGCTACAAAGAAGGCTGATGACGGCGTTAATAATTTTTGTTTTCTTTAATTGCTGCCACCCACAGGTCAATTGGTGGGGGTATGGGTAGGACAATCAGGATACACACTCACTCATTCACAGTTACACTCACTCACAGTTACACACACACACACTCACATTTCACGACAGACACACATTTACCAATAGACACACATACCCACCAACAGACACGCATACACACTCACTGACAAGACACACATGCACATTCACTGACAGACACACACTGACAGAAATGCATACACATTCACTGACAGATGCACACTAGCTCAGTGTCAGACACACACACACACACTGAGACACATACATACTAACTGACAGATATACACAGACAAACTCACATACACACTCACTGACAGACACACACTGACAAACATACACATTCACTAACAGACATACACATTTACTGATAGTCATACATATTCACTGACAGACACACTCTCAGTGACAGACACGCATACACACTCTGACACATGCATACACACACTGACAGACACACACTAAGTGACAGAAACATATACACTCTCAGTGACATACATACACACACACTAACACACTCACTGACAACATATACACTCTCAGTGGCAGACACACACACTAACACACTCACTAACAGACACACACACTCTAACAGACACACACTAACTCACTCACAATTTGTATTTTTTTTTTTTTAAAGTTCAATCCACCCAACCTCCATACTTTTGGGAGTGCTGGAGTGGATTCTTCCCTGGGGTCCAGTAGCGCTAGCTGCAGTTTGGCAGGCACAGGCGGGCAGTCGGTTGGGCAGACAGGCGAACAGTGGAGACGGGCCTTTTATAGAGGCTGGGGTCAAATGCCTTGTCAGCCTCGCACTAAAAACAATGCTGTGCACATTATGGAATTTTGACCTATCACTGATTTCACTGCTGACAATCAGGATACTAAGGAAACAATGTAGTTTTTATTGCCCATAATAGACATTCACCATTTGTATTGAAACCAATCACATTAGCATAACCTACTGGGAACGGAGGAAAAAATTGTCTTTCAATATGCTATCCATTTTTGATCAAAAGGAAAAGGCAGTTGCCAGTATTCGAGCCTATCACATGACATATCCATGGAAAGCCCAGGATGTCCCTTTTACAATACAGCAGGGATTGATAGAGTAGTTTAAAAGTATAAAAGGAGATGCATGTGAACAAAATGTCCAGTACAGAGGACACAACCTAATGGGTTGGGTCTCAGGAGGATTTAGCCACCCACAGTAAAGAAGATTAGTATGAAAAAAACAATACTATGGATATAACCATGAAATATATTTGGTAGTTTTCCACAAAATATTGTAAATAATAACTCATAATACTGGTCACAAAGCTGATAACACTGTTTATATTGGATATTTGTTCCTTATTGTTTTTTACTTTTGATATTATCTTAGATACACAGGATGCGCTTTAAAAAAAAAAGCACATTATTCTAACTTATAAAATAATAGTCATTGCGAAATATTCAGATATTGAATAATAAATAGCTGTAGTAGACTGCAGATCTGAGATATGCTTTTTTTATAAAGTTATTGAATTACAAACTCCGCAGTTAGTTTATTACTACCCTATTACAATCAACACTTTAATGATTATGTTATTATTCTTTTAATAAGGTGTGTTCCTTGTTATTTAAATATTGAAATATTTTTTTTTTATTTTTAAAGATAATTAAACTTGCTATTAAACTTAATGTTATTCCAACACAGAGACAGACACCTCACTGCAAACAGATCCTTCTCTGGTAAAGTCATTAGTCCTAATCACGTTTTTCCAATCAGATGCTTCTCATGACAATTGCCACATTCCTCCAATCTAATTTTTATAGAGAAGAAAATTGAATCTATTTGTGTCAGAAGCCTCTAGTAGATGTCTGTCTGACAGCTTCCAGTAGTCATGGAAATTGCAAAAAATTTCTCAGAAACTGCACTTTTTTTCATTTACAAGGCTGCAGGATGAAGATATTTTGAATAGTAAATACAAAGGTGTATAAATATAAAGATATATAGAATAAATTTTGATGCTGAGACTGTCTTTTTAAACAACTGTGAAACATGGGCTTCGGACTTGGTTATATTAGCCCAAATACTTTATGCCAAAAGTGATATGTAGTTACTAAATATCAAGAAGGGTTCTATACAAATAATACATTTGTAGATTGGACTGCAGACAGCAGCCATTGCAAAGTGTCAGCAGGAGACCCAACGGAACATAGAACATGAAATAAACTTCTAAAATAAGACAAAATATAATGACTTTTACGTAAAACAAATCTACAATGCAGGTTTATTCTCACCCATCCAAAATAAGTACTTTTTTATATCTGTATATAAAATTAAGTAATTATGTTATTAATGTGTGCATGACTCATTTTAATCACAGGTTTACAGATTTTATAGTAATTTTCTGTTGGACACAAATGATGCTGTAATATTTCATGTACTTGTATATTTATTACATGCATAGCTAAAAGCAAGTTGCAAGAGAGTGCAGAGAATGGACAACAGCTCAATTAGCCTGCCCTACAGTGGATCCCCGCTCAGTTCTCAAGCTGGTTTGAGCTCATCTTGTGACATTACAAAAAGAACCAGGCCATTGGTACTCCAGACTGATTCCACCCAAAATGGCAGAACAGTAATGGCACGATGAGTTAAAACCAGCTTGAGAACTGAGCGGCGACCCACCGACAGGCAGGCTATTTGAGCTGTTGTCCGTTCTCAGCACTCTTGAAACTTGTTTTTTTGCTTTCCTTCAGTTTAACCCCTTAAGGACACATGACATGTGTGACATGTCATGATTCCCTTTTATTCCAGAAGTTTGGTCCTTAAGGGGTTAAAGAGTAATCCAGACGTGGACCCCTTGCTCACGGTGCCTAGAGGGATATTGGATATACCTCACTGACGATGTCTAACAAGGTTGAAACGATCATATGCAAATGGCCTGATTCTTTTTGTAATGGCATAAGATGAGCTAAAACCAGCTTGAGAACTGAAGGGATCCATTGAAGGGCAGGCTAACTGAGCTGTTGTCCGTTCTCACGTAACAACCTATTTGGACCTGTTAGTTATAGAAACATAGAATGTGACGGCAGATAAGAACGATTCTGCCCATCTAGTCGTCCCAATTTTTGAAAATACTTTTAATTAGTCCCTTCCTTATTGTATGTCTAGGATAGCCTTATGCCTATCCCACGCATGCTTAAACTCCCTCACTGTGTAAACCTCTACCACTTCAGCTGGAAGGCTATTCCATGTGTCCACTACTCTCTCTGTATAGTAATACTTCCTGAAAATATTTTTAAACCTTTGCCCCTCTAATAAAAGACGATATCCTCTTGTTGTGGTAATTTTCCTTATTTTAAATATAGTCTCCTCTTTTACTATGTTGATTATCTTTATGTATTTAAATGTTTCTATCATATCCCTCTGTCTCGTCTTTCCTCCAAGGAATACATCTTAAGATCCTTTAACCTTTCCTGGTAAGTTTTATCCTGCAATCCATGAACCAGTTTAGTAGCCCTTCTCTGAACTCTCTCTAAGGTATCAATATCCTTCTGAAGATACGGTCTCCAGTACTGTGTACAGTACTCCTAGTGAGGTCTCACCAGTGTTCTGTACAATGGCATGAGCACTTCTCTCTTTCTACTGCTAATACAATCTCCCTATACAACCAAGCATTCTGCTAGCATTTCCTGCTGCTCTATTACATTGTCTGCCTACCTTTAAGTCATCTGAAATAATTACTCCTAAATCCGTTTTCTCAGATGTTGAGGTTAGTAGGGTATCAAATATTCTATACTCTGCCCTTGGGTTTTTACACCCAAGATGTGCTATCTTGCAGAGGAAACATTAGGACGATTCCCTTAAATGCATAAACTTTACTGGTAAAAATCCAGTCTTGGGTAATAGAAACATAGAGAACTATGAGAAAAATAGAGAGAACAGAAGAACAGGGCATAAAGACTGTATTGTTAGTATCCATTGTCCATCTACTACCCATTCTGCTATTCCAATAGCAAATACTTCAGCATTACAGCCTGGAGTCTACACATATTTTAATACATTATATTGAAACATAATTTTTTTTAAAAAAATAGATGCTAAAATATTTAATACAATCACAAAATAAATGAAACAGTTAATTTGTTCGTTTTGTGATTTTGCTCAAATGGCAATTCGAAAACAAAGAATTCTGACAACTCACCTATTACCCAAGATTCAGGCAAATTATGATTAATTTGATATCGACTGCACAGGTTTAATGACTGTATTTTACTATACTTTGCGATAAATGGTGTGATATTAACTGGTCTGTTTCTTTTCAAATTGGTTTTTATTAAACATTTTTAAAACAGTTTTAAACAGAAATATAAGTAAAACTAGGGAATAAAGTAGGGAGGGGGGTAAGATAATGAAGTGGAAAAGGTTTTCCATGCATACATTTAAATTATCATACTTTTACATAAATGTAACAAAATACAGAGTGAAAAATAACACAAACATGACAGTTGCCAAAAATGTGTTCAAGTGTTTTAGGGTATGTCAAACTAAATTATAGGAGATATTGTTTCTTGACAACATTTTCCTAATTATCCCAATGATACCTTAACTGTGCAGTTTGGGGAGAAGTCTGCCTTGATGCCAGTCCTGAACAGTGAATCTTAAGAAATGCGTTCTCCAATTTTCTTCAACGTACAACTGATGTAAAAGTGAAAATAAAGTATGAATAAAACATAACACATACACCTGTCATTCAAAATGTGACTATAATAGCCGATAAATATGTTCAGTTACATTTCAGAATTCCGACTTAACTGTTCTTTCACTTGGTACTAATATAATATTTCCAGGGTTTTTGTGCGCACTACAATGAATAAAAACAGGTGCTCACGGATCACTAGGAAAATCTACAGTATTTTCCTTTTTCATATACAACTATCAATTTGATATCTTACATGACTGAGCATGTGTTTCAAATGTTGTTATTACAACAATGATTCCAAGTTCCACTGCTTTTTTGTATTTGTCAGACTGGGCTGCTTTCAAAAGAAACCTCTTCTATCTCTCTCCATCCCAAACACAAAATATATTTACTAAAAAAACAATGCCCATCATGTTCATAAAGACAATTACTTTTTCAGACACATGATTACAGTGTTTTTTTATGTGGCCAGCCACGTTATGCATTGGTTATGGTTAGAGTGCAAGGAGTTTCCTCTCAAAGTGTCCTGGCACCGAATGTCTTACTGCAGATATTTGCAAAAAGAACTCTAGCTACAAATTATCCCCAATGACAAACAACATAAGTGAAAAGCATGTTTCTCCCTGTTCATCCAAGTGCTAACATTACTTTTGCCTTCAAGGAGGTCATTAATATTCAAGCCCACTTCTAACAGGACCTTTCAATTAAGCAGTTAATTACTAATTAGTTTGTGATGGTGAATTGACCGTCAAACCATTTCTAAAATGGTTGGAGAATAGCCAATATTGAGTAATATTTCCAGCCCAGCTTCTTTAGCATACATTTATTTCAATGAAGTTCTTATTTCATCACAATTGATTCTGCTGACACCTAGTGACCAATATAAAAAATGCACACAACTATAACTGCTGCATTAAGAAAAGAAAATACTATGCACTTAGCAAACTACACAGAACACAAACTACACATAACACTTCTGTGTGGAAGAGAATGCCATGTCTAAAAGTCACAACATAATGTCGGATGGTCTTCATTTGTTCTAATGTCTTAAACAGACATCAAGCAATAGACAATTTAAATAGGTGCTGGTATTGAGGGCCAAAGGTGATCAGCTAGGAACTTAAATATAAAATAGTTCTCTTTGGACTGTGAATAAAAATTACCAGATTTTAATAATTTCACGACGTAAAGTCATGATTTTATAAAGGACACGGAGGCGAGTATTATGCTATTCTCTTTCTTTTATTCCTCAGCAGCAAAAGAGAGAAATACTGTAACTATTCAACAAAATTTAAATAATAACATAATTTACCCCAAAGGGTTAACCATATGTAACACATTAACCAATGAGAGTGTTCCTATCCTAATAATGTCCCATGTGACCTTAAGCCACTCCTCTTTCTTTTGATGTTGTCGATGAACACTTCCTCAAACAGAAAAACGATGTAGTCAATAAAGTGAAGAACCGTGATTTCCAGAAACTTATAGCAACGGGCTCCAGATGAAACAGGCAACCTTCTGCTTGAACTTGTATGGGCAGGCATGGACCAGAATTACAACCCAATTAGGAGGCTGTAAAACAAAGAAATGAAATGGTAAAATATGTTCTTGGATCTTATTTGTATATTATATTACGATCCTATCTACCAAAAACCAATTTGTAATTTCAGTACTAGTAATTAGGTGAAAGAATAAATCACATTATTACACAACTCGTGCCCCATTACATGACAGTATATTTACAGGGAGGGCGTAACTTACCTGGATTGGGTGGGATAATACTCGCCTCCGTGTCCTTTATAAAATCATGACTTTACGTCATGAAATTAGTAAAATCTGGTAATTTTATTAAAGGACACGGAGGCTCCTATTATGCTAGTTCAAAGCTGCGTGATCACTGAAGTGGAAAAAATAGAAATTGGTTGGAAATAAAATTCTCGGAACGTAGATTCTCTGGACCAATCAGCTGCACGGAGGAGGTCTTCTAGCTTAACACCTAGAGAAACGGCTTTTGATGCCATAGCACCCCTTACAGAATGTGCTCCGTACGTGGAGGTATCAATGCCCGCCGACTCCATGATCCATTTAACCCAGTGAGATATGGTGATAGTATAAACCGGATGGTGAGGTTGTCTGAGTGCCAGAAACAGATCTGGATACCGGGAATCACAAATCGAGACGGTCCTTGCCTCATATTCCTTGAGGCAGGCTACTGGACATAACTTAATGTTTTGTGGAAGGGCTGGGTAGAAGATTGATGTAATGGATGTCTTCGTACGTCTCGATAATTTGGTGTAAACGAGCGTGCTGTGGGGTCCAGTGCTCGGACATCTAAGACACGTTTACAGGAGATTAGACACAATAGCGTAATCAACTTAGTAGTGAGTTGCGTGATTGAGAGTTCCTCATTTCTTGGCCAATTTTCGAAAAGTCTGAGAACTAGGCCAACATCCCATAAGGCTGCATATTTAGGTCTTGGTGGGCGTGCAAACTTGATGCCACGTAGAAGTCGACACACCACTGGGTGCTTTCCTGCTTGGAGTCCATTCCAGCCTTGATGGCCTGCCGAGATCGCTGATCTATACAAGTTCATTGTGTGATATGCCAGACCATAGTCGTAAAGTGAAGTCAGGAAACTCCATGTGTTGTTCCATGCACCAACCATTCCATGCGTTCCAGGCATGTAGTTATGACTTCCTTGTTCCTGGGGCCCAAGCTCCTGCCAGGAGATCCAGAGTTGCCTGTGGAACATTTGGGATGAAATAGGGTCCCCTGAGAGGAGCCATGCCAAGAGTTTGAGATGTCCCTGAAGTAAAAGGGGGTGTGAGTTCCCGTCGGAATGCCGTATGAGGTCAGTTGTCACCAGTAGTAATCTCGGGAGATCTATGGACCAGGGTTGAGACGTCCAAAAGGGGGTTATGAGGATCAGGGAGGTTCGGTGATGTCTGAGATGCAATAGAGTTCGTGTGGTGAGGGAGAAAGGAGGGAAAGCGTAGTGGCGGGTTTTCGGCCATGGTTGGAGGAAAGCGTCCGTCGCCAGAGCTACCGGATCCGGCTTCCAGCTGAAGAATTTTGGCAAATGTGTGTTCAAGCGTGACGCGAAGAGATCGATGTCCAGGGGGCCCCAAAGTGATTGTAAGTGGCTGAAGATGACTGGGTTCAGTCGCTGGCATCTCGTAGGTGTCTGGAGTTCCAATCCGCCACTACGTTGGACATCCCCGGAATGTACTCTGCTTGTACCGAAATGTTGCGGTCCAGACAGACTTGCCAGAAATCTTTCGCCAGTTCTGCTAGTATTGTAGACCTCGTGCCCCCGAGGGGGTTGATATACCAGACCACTGATATATTGTCCATGCGTAATAGAATGGAGCAGTTGGTCGATATACTTAAAAGACTCCGTAGAGCAAACAATCCTGCTAGCAGTTCTAGGCAGTTGATATGTAGTTTCTGTTCCTCTAGGGACCATTTCCCTCTGGTGGAGATAGCTCCACAGCGCGCTCCCAAGCCGAGCATGCTTGCATCATATTCCACTATGATGTGTGGGGTGGTTCCCGAAGATCGCTCGGCCGTTCCATGCTTCCATGTGTTGTAGCCACCACTTGAGTTCCTCTTTGGCGGTGCAGTCGAGAGGAACAGAGTCTGAGTATTAGTGCCCTGAGCGAAGGTATTTGGCTTTCAGTCGTTGAAGTGCCCTGTAGTGCAGAGGCCCAGGGAATATGGCTTGGATTGACGCTGAGAGGAGGCCGACAATCCTGGCCAGTTGTCTCAAGGTAAGAATGGATTTGACTTTAGCTGTCGGGAGCAGGAGTGCTTCGTTCACAGCATCTATAGTGAATCCCAGGAATTCTATTGACTGAGAGGGTTTGGTGACCGACTTCTCCCAGTTGATTAGAAACCCCAGGTTTTCTAGTAGAGTCCTCGTCCACGAGAAATGTTCGTGGAGCAGATGAGGGTCTTGCGCCATTATGAGGTTATCGTCCAGGTATATTATGAGTCAAACTCCTCTGCTGCGTAGGAGGTTGACCACTGGTTTCATGAGCTTCATGAAGCACCATGGTGCCAACAATAGGCCGAACGGTAGGCATTTGAACTGCCATAAGGTCTCTTCCCATTGGAATTGTAGGAAGTTTTGGCACTCTTCGGCCATCGGAACTGTGAGGTACGCATCCTTCAAGTCGAGCGAAGCCAGATGTCGAGGTATAGAACTTACCATAAGGTTGTCGGCCATAGGAAGAACCTCTGGGTCCCCGAGACTGCCATGGTCTGCCCCGGACTGGGAAGAATGGTGTGGTAGTTCTGGGTTCAGGTGTTGTAAGCCTGGACTGTATGGGGCCTCTGTAGCCCCGGTATGAACCCCGGGGTGCTCGGCCGGGCTGACGGCCCCAATATCTGCCGGCTCCACCAAAAACTCTCTGGTGGAACACTCGTTTCATATTGGCCTGAGCTTTATCAAGTGCCGTAAAGGTGCCTACACACGTGCCTAGCTCTTTAACAAAAGTATCTCCAAATAGGAGGGCTTTTGCCTGGAGTCCAGGCTCTGAAATAGCTAGGTTCACTAGCTTAGGTTCTATTTTTATCAAGATTGCCTTGCGCCGTTCTGTGGCTACCGCCGTATTGGCGTTGCCCAGCAGGCATACGGCTCGCTGGATCCGCCCCCTGAGTGCCTCTAAATCCACCGGGGTACCACCTGTTATTGCGCCTTCGACCATGTCGAACGTTTTTGCAATTGGCCCTAGGATATCCAGGACCTTGTCCTGGCAATTCCACCAGGCAAAATCCAGGCCCTTCTTGGCTTTCCAGACTGATTTCCCCAAGAATTGGGCAATTGTTGGGTCTACGTCCGGGGTGGCGCATGCCATATCCGGAATAGTGGGGCGTGGGCTTTTCGCCTGGAGTTTGCTCCGTGCCACCTTGTCGAGTGGTTTTCTAATACGAGCAGCGATATATTTTGCAACGTGCTCTAGGGGATACCACTCCGAGGATCTCGGGAGTTGCAAGGTGTCGGGGTCAAAAGCTGGTTCGCCTTGCGGATCAACCAGGGCGGAGTCGTCTACTCCATCTTTGGAGTCTGCTCCCACTCCCGTCATGGAGCTGTGCTCAGGGAGATAAAAAACTGGGGTCATAAGAGTCCTCCTCATCGGACTCGCTCTGTGCCTCCTCTTGCTCTGACTCAGATTCGGAGAATTCAATGACGGCTCTAGCCCTTTTCCAATTCCTCACCGATTTTGCCCGGTGGGGGGCTCCTTGTTGTGGTTCAACCACATGATCTGTGACAGGACGTACCTTGTCCGTCTGTATTGTTTTGGAGGCATTTTCGTCCAGGTGGTGGGACTTTTTGACGGCCTTACGCCCACTAGGGGCTACTGGATTATCCTCTGGGGGGTTAGAAGTGGAGGATTTCAGTGCCTTGGTAATTGACAGTGAGATATTGTCTGACATGGCCCCCATAGCGGTAAATATGGCCAGTGTCACGGACTTCATCATAGCCGCGTCCAGGAGGAATGCAACTCTCCAGAGTCCATTTGCTCCTGTGGCCCTTCAATCGTTGCGTGGCCAGGAGGAAAGGATTAAATGACCGACAGATAAATATTTTTAGCCTTAACTGGGCACTACTATCTGTGGAGTAAGAGTGTGACAGTTTAGCAGCTAGCTAAATAAGCCAACAGCTGAAGAGGCACCAGCTATTTAAGTAATACAGCTTTAAGAGGCACAAGCTATTTAAGCAATACAGCTTTAAGAGGCACCAGCTATTTAAGCAATACAGCTTTAAGAGGCACCAGCTATTTAAGCAATACAGCTTTAAGAGGCACCAGCTATTTAAGTAATACAGCTTTAAGAGGCACAACTAAAACAATATGCAAAGCTGAGTAACAAGAAAAAACTAGGCACAGTTAGAGCAGTAGAGCAGGCTAGTAACACAGACACGTTCCCGCCCTCAGGCAAAACCGCCAATCAAAACATGGCCGCCGCGATGCGCACTCACTATGTGCGCATGCGCGAGCAGCACTTAGCCGTGGCTAACACCGAGACCCGCCGGGACCGCGGGAAACGGTACCCAGGCGCGAGGAGGGAGCCCAAGACTGAGGATAGGGACACTCTCATTGGTTAATGTGTTATATATGGTTAATCCTTTGGGGTAAATGATGTTATTATTTAAATTTTGTTGAATATTTACAGTATTTCTCTCTTTTGCTGCTGAGTGAGGAATAAAAGAAAGAGAATAGCATAATAGGAGCCTCCGTGTCCTTTAATAAAATTAAGAATATAGATGACTTGGTATGGACCTTTAAGTGATCATTATGCTTACAGGCAACAAAAATAAAGTGCCTTAAGACTAACAGTATATGCCTAGCTTAAAATCTATCTTCCATGGGGCCTGGAAAAATGTAACCCCTTAAGGACACATGACATGTGTGACATGTCATGATTCCATTTTATTCCAGAAGTTTGGTCCTTAAGGGGTTAAAGGTGTATGTCCAACTGGCATTAGCCCACTAGTAATAAAATGTTTGCTACACTTTCTAACTTTGTAAGAGAAGGTATTATGAGAATTGTTTTCTTATCTCTCTTCAATGGATTTCTATTACTGTATGATTATGATCTTTTTTTCTCTCTTGGAATGTGTTCTCTCTTGCTTTTTTGGTGGTTTTGCACTATTTGTTTACTCTGTACCTGCATTGATTTAATCTGACATGTGTGGGATTTTCTAGATTGGGGCAGGATGTTTTAAGCTAATTAGATCTCCTCCATTGTGTGGTGAATGTCTATGTGCTGACAGGGAAAGGGGAAATTCATATCTGAAAGTTGCATTTTCAGATACATGTCATTGCATCACACAGAGCACTCATACAGTTAACATTCAGTATAGGCCTGGGGGAGCATTGGGAACTCAAGTCCTTGATGTGGAGCTCTTTAGTCTTGGATCTCATCTCAGGCAGATGTTTCTCCTATTATAAAAAGAAAGATGTGTAGTATAGTACTCCACCAGGATACTAAAGTAAAAGGAATGGTGAACCCAGGTAACTGTTGGGAGGGATATTGGGGATCAGAACTTTGCTACACACCTCTCTATAAGGTAGTGTTGTGGTGGAATCTCGGTAAAAATAAATTTAGTAGGCCGAGATTACCACGTGGCATGTGTACGTGCATATGCTGACGTATCGATCAGTTGGTTGCACGTGGCAAGATACAATCAGTAGTGTACGGAGCATGTGCAAGAATACAGGATATAGTATTCCCCTCCTCCATTGTGCTGGACAGGCCATGCGGTCAAACAGGAAGTTAATTCTTATTTGTGTTGATTGGTTAAGAGAATGTGCGGGTGGAGCTTAATATGGGAGGAGTTATATGCCTATATAAGGAGCCTGCACTATTGTCCGGGGCTCAGAACTTGTGGTATTTTGGTGACGCTAGTCCCTCTGAGTCCCGATCGGTGATCCAATAAAGAATCTCTTCCTTCCTGAAGAAACCTGTGTCCATCTCTCTGTGCTTGGCTTCCGTCAGTTTCTCCGGTATCATTTGGTGCATTGGCCGGGAAGCTCATCGTTCAACGGTAGCTGAGAGGCAGAGGCGTGAGACGGTCTATCTTTGCCCACGTTCTCTACGGCTGCACCCCTGAACTTCTGCGTGGACCTCCCCGTTGTCCAGGAGATCATCGGCCTCTACGTGAGAAGTGCTGGGGTGTCCCCGTCGATGAGTGTGAACTCAGGTTCAGGAACGAGGAGGTAAGACAACTGCTGTTTTAGACGGCAGGACCCACTAGGGGTATACCGATTGTGCGGTAGGCCCAAAGGGGTTTTGAATCTGTGTATCTGCCCCCTCTGTCGGAGGGAAGGAGCGAAGGCGCACCGCTCGATCGAACGCTCTTTAGTCAGACCGTTTGATTCTGTTAGTCAGGCGGGGCTCTGGTGTAAATAGCCCTAGCCGGACACCGGTGTCTTGTCTAGACTAGCGTTCTAGGGTGTACATTTTGTTCGCTAGGTCGGAGAGACCGGGAGACTAAGCGGCGTCTGTGTAAATTCGGTTCGCTAGCTCTCATCCTATCTGGGCTAAGTGGGAAGGCGTGTAAATTTGGAACCCACTAGACTTTTGATAGTGCGACTAAGAGGCGTCTGTGTAAATTCGGTCCTCTAGCTCGCTATATATGTGGTGATTGGGCAGTGTGGCTAACCAAAACGTATGTAGATTGTTTTTAGGTAGTCCATTCAAGGTACTGGCCAATAGTTTAGTTGGGAATTGTAAATGTGTTAACGATTGTTTAGTAAAGTGTATATCTTGTTAGATAGCGCGAGCTCAGCCGTCTAGCGAGAGTGTTAATAGTGTGTTGCTGTATTATAGTGCACGGTACCATAACCCTGTATATTTACTGACACTGTATATAAGTACTAATCATTGTCGTCAATTGCATGTTTAACACCATAACCACTAATAATTGTATTGTGACCTTAACTTGTGCTTTGACCTATGCTAACCGTACTGTAACCGCTATTTGTAAAAGACGATGTTACTGGGGTGTGTTATAGACGGGTAATTCGTATATAGAGAATTATAGCGTGGGTGACTGTATAGTTACGCCAAAGGGCATAATATTGATTATATAGTGACTGGTGTAACAGCTGTGTGTGTACGGGAATTCCCTGAGTGTTTATTGTTATTGTGTACGTTTCACTTGGTAACCGTACCACGTGGTGCTGTTGCCAGAGGAAACGGGTGTGACTGTTGAATAGTACGCGTGTATAGTATTCGTTGTCGACGACGTTCCATTGTTAAGTATGGGTGCGTCGCAGTCAACGATTCCGGATCCCTTAGGTTGTATGGTGAAGAATTTTAAAAAGGGATTCAAAACTTGTGATTTTGGGGTTAAGATGTCTCCTGTACGTTTGGTTACTTTGTGCACTAGGGAGTGGCCTACTTTGGTTGCGGCATGGCCGCCACGTGGCAGTTTGGATCCAACTCTGGTACAGCGCTTACACGTGGCTGTATCAGGTAGGCCTGAACTTTACGGCCAGTTTCCTTATATTGATTGTTGGAGACAGGCCGTAAATGACTCGCCAAAATGGCTCCAGACATGCCACGAGGAGCAGTGTCGCCTCATGGTAGCTAGGACTTGTTTGTCCACTAGGACTGGTGTTAGGCCCATTTTGGACACGCCCCCTGAGTCCGAGATCCCTTTGCCGCCCCCTTACTTTCCGTTAAGAGGAAGTGACGCAAATGCAGGAAGTCCTGCACCCCTCCCCTCATTACCCTCATCCACTTCCGCTTCCTCCTCCAGTACAGGATCCACCCCTCCTCGTACTAAATCTTCCCTTCCGGAATCAGAACCAACCCCCATTAAAAACGAATATCCTGATTTGGCGCCACTTCAGACTTCCGGTCAAGCTTCATCTAGCTCGACTCGAAGTGTTTTATTTACAACCTTTTCCCAAAACCAGGCTCCCACATCCCCATACCCTATTTCTCCCCGACTGGAACCCATGACTGACGCCCCTCCACGTAGCCCCATACAGACCCGACAGTTGACCGGTGCCCAACAATTAAAGCACTATCAGATGCCTCTTCGTCTGAATCCCGGGTCAGCCTATATCGATGCCGCAGGTCAAATGGCACACGCTGACCCAGTCTTCGTATATGTCCCATTCACCACCACCGATCTTTTAAACTGGAAGACCCACAATTCCTCGTATACCGAGAAACCACAAGCTATGACTGATCTGTTCACCTCAATAGTACAGACACATAACCCGACATGGGCTGATTGCCAGCAGTTATTAATGACTTTATTCAACAATGAGGAAAGGACAAGAATAAATCAAGCAGCCATTAAAGCATTAGAAGATAAAGCCCGTACTTTAAACCAAGCCAATCCATCAGCATGGGCCGCAACACATTATCCCAACACCGATCCCGATTGGAATGTAAATGGTGCTGATATGGTTCAACTCAGAGCCTATAGAGACGCTATAATTGCTGGCATGAAAGCCGGAGGAAAGAAAGCTATTAATATGTCGAAGACAGTTGAGGTGATTCAGAAAAGCGATGAAGCGCCCAGTGTCTTTTATGACCGATTATTAGAGGCATACCGCTTGTATACCCCCTTTAATCCGGAAGACGCAGACAATTCCCGAATGGTTAACTCCGCCTTTGTCAGCCAAGCTTACGGAGATATTAAGCGCAAGCTACAAAAGTTAGAAGGGTTTGCAGGTATGTCAATCACCCAACTAATGGAGGTAGCGAATAAGGTTTATATGAATAGGGAAACAGAAAGTAAGAAAGAGGAAGAGCGCAAGATGCGTAGAAAGGCTGATATGCTAGCGGTAGCGATCGCAGGCGTAGATAGACGGGGCCCAGATAGAGGCGATAGTAAGTGGAATGAGGAACCTCTAAGTAGAAATCAGTGCGCTTACTGTAAGGAAGAAGGGCATTGGAGAAATGAGTGTCCGCGAAGAGAACAGTCTGAGAGAGACAGACCTAGGACAGGTTATGTAAACTTTAGAGGCAGAGCGAGAGGTAGAGGAGGCCCCGGAGGGAGTAATGGTAATAGATGGAGTAATGGGAATAGAGGAAGTGTTAGGGAAGACAGGTATATTCCAGCAGCGCAAAGGCCCCGCGATAGAGAAGGTAGGGACTTTGTAGGATTGGCTGACACGGTCATGGAGGACTATTGATACCGACCGGGCTCCATCCCCCTTGGTCGAGCGGAGCCTATGGTCGATGTATCAATAGGGGGAAAAAGGAGTGCGTTCATGATCGACACTGGTGCTGAACATTCAGTGGTGACTAATCTAGTTGCTCCTCCATCTGGAAGGACTATTACTGTGATAGGAGCAACTGGAAGAAGTGCTGAAAAACCGGTTCTTAAAAGTCGACTCTGTACATTGGGAGGCCACGTAGTAAAACATCAATTCCTTTATATGCCTGAATGTCCAGTCCAATTGCTGGGACGTGATATGCTATCCAAATTACAAGCGCAGATTACGTTCCTACCAAATGGAACAACATCCTTAAAGTTTAATGGACCTTCAGGTATTATGACTTTATCCGTACCAAAGGAAGAAGAGTGGCGACTTTATACAGTGATGACTAGCCAAAACCCTAGGAGTGATGAGACATTATTTAACATACCAGGAGTTTGGGCAGAGAACAACCCACCAGGACTGGCCCGCAATATTCCACCTATTAAAATCGAACTAAAACTTGGGGTTTATCCAGTAAGCCTAAGACAATACCACATCCCGCAGAAGGCTAAGAAGAACATCCAATCTTATCTGGATAAGTTCATACGGTATGGTATCCTAAAATTCTGTACTTCCCCCTGGAACACCCCATTGCTGCCTGTTCAAAAGCCCGGTACAGATGAGTATCGACCTGTGCAGGACTTGAGAGCAGTCAATGATGCGGTTGTTAGTATACATCCAGTCGTACCCAATCCATATAACCTGCTTGCTTTAATTCCGGGCGGGGCTACTTACTTCACAGTCTTAGATCTCAAAGATGCCTTCTTTTGCCTTAGAATTGCCGCGGAAAGTCAATGTATTTTCGCTTTCCAATGGGAGAACGCTGTAACGGGCTCAAAACGCCAAATGACCTGGACAAGGGTTTAAAAATTCACCTACCCTATTTGGTTCAGCTCTAAGCCAAGATCTACTGGATTTCGAGTCCATCCCAGGAGAGTGTGTATTGTTACAGTATGTAGATGACTTGTTGATAGCAGCAGTTACAAAAGAAAAATGTCAGCAAGCAACGCACGATCTACTACACATTCTCTGGAAGGCAGGATACAAAGTGTCTAGAAAGAAGGCTCAGTTGTGTTTGCCAACTGTCAAATATCTGGGATTCCATATCTCTGAAGGTCAAAGGATTATGGGGCCAGAGAGAAAAGAAGCTGTTTGCCAAATACCAATACCCAAGAATAGAAGACAAGTGCGAGAATTCTTGGGGGCAGCAGGCTTCTGTAGGATATGGATTCCCAGCTACGCGATACTGGCAAAACCTCTGTACGCAGCTATCAAAGGTACAGAGCACGACCACTTTTTATGGACTCAAGAACAGCAAACGGCATTTGAAGATGTGAAGAAGGCTTTGATGAGTGCCCCAGCATTAGGTCTACCTGATCACACACGACCATTCTACCTGTACGTACATGAGCAAAGAAGAATGGCTGTGGGAGTATTGACACAGTACTTGGGATCATGGCAAAGACCTGTTGCCTACATGTCTAAGCAATTGGATGCAGTGGCCAGCGGACTTCCACCTTGTCTAAGAGCCGTAGCTGCAGCCGCCCTGCTAGTAGCTGAAGCCGATAAACTCACTCTGGGTCAAGAACTTTATGTACGAGTCCCACATGCAGTACAGACGTTGTTGGATTACAAAGGAAATCATTGGTTTAGTAACAGCCGTATGACCAAGTATCAAGCAATGTTGTGTGAAAACCCAAGAGTGCATTTAGAGACTGTAAACACCTTAAATCCAGCTACCCTTTTGCCACAACCTACTGAAAGTCAACATGATTGTTTGGAAGTAATGGATGAAGTATTCTCAAGTAGACCAGATCTTCGTGATTTTCCCATCCAGAACCCCGATGTTCAATATTACACCGACGGCAGTAGTTATGTGAAAGAAGGGATCCGCTATGCAGGATATGCAGTAACAACAATAGACAAGGTGATAGAAGCTCGGCCACTGGCGAAAGGAACATCAGCACAAAAGGCAGAATTAATAGCACTAACACGAGCGTTACAATTGGCTGAAGGTTTAAGAGTGAATATCTATACGGACTCTAAGTATGCGTTTTTAACCACTCATGCCCACGGAGCTTTGTATAAAGAAAGAGGACTACTGAATTCAGAAGGCAAAGAAATCAAGTATGCAGCTGAAATCCTACAACTACTGGAAGCAGTGTGGGAGCCGAAAGAAGTCGGTATCATACATTGTCGAGCGCATCTGAGAGGAGATGGTGATGTAACCAAGGGAAATCGGATGGCAGACAGTACAGCTAAGCGTGCCGCTGAATCAGGAAGACAGGAGTATGTGGGGCATATAGCTGCTCTAATACCAACCCCACTGTCTCAATGGACTCCAGTTTATACAACTCAAGAAGAGGAGTGGTTAAAGACTGAACCGGGAAAGTATTTGGAGAACAAGTGGTATCAGCTAGAAGATGGAAGAATAGTCATACCAGCATCACTAGCAGTAGAAATTGTCCAGAACTATCATAACGGGACACATTCTGGGAGAGACAGTACAGAAGAATCTCTCAGGAAACATTTCTACATACCAAGATTGTCCAACTTGACTCAGGCCATTGTACGTAGGTGTGTAACGTGTGCTAAAAATAATGCAAGACAAGGACCAGTAAAGCCACCAGGAGTCCAGTTTATGGGGGGACTCCCCATGTCTGATCTACAAATAGACTTTACAGTGATGCCTAAATCGGGTGGACATCGTTACCTGTTGGTAATTGTGTGCACCTATTCAGGCTGGGTAGAAGCATGTCCTACTCGTACAGAGAAAGCAGGAGAAGTTGTGAGATTCCTGCTACGAGAAATAATACCCCGATATGGACTACCCTGTTCTATAGGATCGGACAATGGTCCAGCTTTTGTTCATCAGTGCCTACAACAACTGACTCATATGCTTGGTATAAAGTGGAGGCTTCATACTGCATATAGACCCCAGAGTTCTGGTAAGGTAGAGAGAATGAATAGAACTATTAAGAACCAGTTGGCTAAAATGTGTCAGGAAACCCAACTTAAGTGGAACGTTCTCTTACCCATAGCTTTATTGCGAATCCGCAGTACCCCTACCAGAAGGATGGGCCTCTCTCCTTTTGAAATCATGTATGGGCGACCACCTCCCGTACTTGGTAACTTAAGGGGGGATTTGAGTCAGTTGGGAGAAGGAATTACCCGGCAGCAGGTTGTAGAGTTGGGTAAGACTATGGAGGAGGTACAGGAGATTACCTGTGAATATTTATCCCCCTGTTCATAGTTATCATCCAGGAGATCAAGTGTGGATTAAAGAGTGGAATAATGTACCGTTAGGGCCCAAGTGGAGAGGTCCTTATGTTGTTCTTTTGTCTACCCCTACAGCAATAAAAGTAGCCGAAGTGACTCCGTGGATACATCACTCCAGGGTTAAACCAGCAGCAGTCGATTCTTGGCAAGTTACAGCAGATCCAGAGAATCCCTGCAAGATCCGGTTGAAACGCACTACTCAGTCGGAGTAACGAGGAATCGTGTGGATTACAAATTTTATTGTTACAGGGATTTGGTGCGTGAGTGAGAAGGCCATAATAAAGCCTGTCCGCTTACCAACACATAGTTTATAAGCCAGGAAAGTCTCGAAGGGACACCTGTGAAGACGAGCAGAACTCCATTCCCTGCAGCCCTTACATCCTGGAAGCTGAGGTGCCATCGCACGGACGAAGACTGAGGATGACGGCGAAAGATGTGCTTTTGATTGTGTTTATTTATGTGTGTTTTTATATTCAGGAAGGTAGAGGTACCGACACTCCTAGCTGTGAGGTATGCATTAAGACTACGAGAACAGGTAACCATATTTCCCAAACCCTAATTTGGCATTCACAATACGAGTGTAAAGGAGATGTATCGAGATGTAGATACCTAAATATAGATTATAGTGTGTGCCATTTAGGAGTAGGAGAACCTAAGTGCTTCAGTCCAGAGTATCAACCTCGTACAATTTGGTTGACTCTCAGGAATGGAGATCCTCAGGGGACCCTAATTAATAAGACGGTGTTAGAATCCGTACATTCTTCGGGTGTTCTGCTATTTGATGCATGTAAGGCGATATCAAGTGGTAGAAAGCCGTGGAATGTATGTGGGGATCTTAGATGGGAGAGGACGTATGGATCTAACGATAAATATATTTGTCCCAGTAGTAAAAATAAATATGTGAGTCCTAGATGCCCAAATAAAGACTATAACTTTTGCCCATATTGGTCTTGTGTGGGGTGGGCGACTTGGGGACAGACAGTAGACAAAGACATGATAGTGACTAAGTTGCCGACTAGCCCATATTGTAAGTCTATGGAATGCAACCCAGTCCATATACTTATTAATAACCCCGACAAGTTCTTATACAAATATGGAAATTTATTTGGGTTTCAAATATACGGGACGGGTTTAGATCCTGGGACAATACTATTTATAGGGATAGAGACTGATACGGTATCCTCCCAAACTCATCAAGTATATCATTCCTTTTACGAAGAGATGAGTATAGATAATAAGATCCCCCATAATGCTAAAAACCTGTTCATAGATTTAGCCGAGAGTATTGCCGGTAGTCTTAATGTTACCAACTGCTATGTGTGTGGAGGTACTAACATGGGAGACCAATGGCCTTGGGAAGCAAAGGTGGTAATGTCCGGTTCTGAGGCAGTTGACCAACTAATATCTACACAAGCCGATTATCATATGAGTGTTAGAGGTAAATCTGAGTGGAGATTAAAGACCTCCATCATAGGTTATGTTTGCATAGCAAGGAAAGGAATAATGTATAATACTTCTGTAGGAGAATTAACTTGTCTAGGGCAAAAAGCTTATGATGATGATACAAAGAATACAACTTGGTGGTCGGCTTCAAATGTCTCAGAACCATCTAACCCGTTTGCTAGATACGCCAATTTAAAGGATGTGTGGTTTGATCTATCCATCACATCTACCTGGAGAGCCCCAGCAAATTTGTACTGGATCTGTGGTAAGAAAGCCTATTCGGAGTTACCACAGGACTGGGAAGGGGCATGTGTGTTGGGTATGCTCAAACCATCCTTCTTCTTGTTACCTATTGAAACAGGTGAGACTTTAGGTGTTAAAGTGTATGATGTGAATCATAGGAAGAAAAGGGGACCCATAGAGATAGGCGCCTGGGAAGATAATGAATGGCCTCCCCAGCGTATCATAGATTATTATGGGCCAGCCACGTGGGCAGAAGATGGTACCTTTGGTTATAGAACCCCTATTTATATGCTCAACCGCATTATAAGATTACAGGCGGTGGTTGAGATTATTACTAACGAAACATCACAAGCGCTCAATCTCCTAGCGAAGCATAATACTAGGATGAGGACAGCAGTATACCAGAATAGATTAGCCTTGGATTACCTTTTGGCAGTAGAGGGAGGTGTATGTGGGAAGTTTAACCTAAGCAATTGCTGTCTTCAAATAGATGACGAAGGGCAAGCAATAGCTGAGCTTACTAGCCATATGGTTAAACTAGCGCATGTGCCTACTCAGGTATGGAAAGGGTATAATCCAAGTAGTTGGTTTGGTAGCTGGTATGAGTGGTTTGGAGGGCTTAAGGCAGTGGTAGGTGGAGTCCTACTGATTTTAATGTTGTGTCTACTCCTACCGTGTCTTATACCCTTAGTAGTTAGGTCTGTGCAAAGCCTGATAGAAAATATAGCAGAGAGGAAGGCTGCTGCACAGATAATGGCAATATATAAATATAAGGCTCTAGATCAGGGAGAACCAATGCAGGAAGATGAATGTTGAAGATTCACATCATAAGATAAGTCTGGTCTGGTTCAAGGTAACTTGCGGTGTAAGCAAAACTAAGGTTAAGTGATGCCTCAAGTAATTGTAAAATATCAAGAGGCATCAAAGGGGGGAATGTGGTGGAATCTCGGTAAAAATAAATTTAGTAGGCCGAGATTACCACGTGGCATGTGTACGTGCATATGCTGACGTATCGATCAGTTGGTTGCATGTGGCAAGATACAATCAGTAGTGTACGGAGCATGTGCAAGAATACAGGATATAGTATTCCCCTCCTCCATTGTGCTGGACAGGCCATGCGGTCAAACAGGAAGTTAATTCTTATTTGTGTTGATTGGTTAAGAGAATGTGCGGGTGGAGCTTAATATGGGAGGAGTTATATGCCTATATAAGGAGCCTGCACTATTGTCCGGGGCTCAGAACTTGTGGTATTTTGGTGACGCTAGTCCCTCTGAGTCCCGATCGGTGATCCAATAAAGAATCTCTTCCTTCCTGAAGAAACCTGTGTCCATCTCTCTGTGCTTGGCTTCCGTCAGTTTCTCCGGTATCAGTGTAACGATCACATTGAATGCCTGGCTGTGCGGCATATGCTTGTTTCTGACTGGACTTTTATTGAGATTCTGGAGAGCATCAGCAGCACGCTGTTCATGGGTAGAAAGGACAGGAAATGGCATAAAAACATGGGAAAATGTCATGACATATCCCCACCTTCCTGTTAGTGTAGGGGTCGTTGAGATTTCCTTTGGGCTCCAGCCGTAAGTGTTCCTAGTACCTAGCAACACCCCGACATTCCTTTTTATATACATTGTTTTATTATTGAATATTAAGACATTTGTTTTATTATTAAATAATTAGGAGTCTGAAGTCCCTGCAATGAATATTTTATGTTTGATGTTAAACCTTAACAAGTGACAGGCTACCTATGTGCTGCTGTTGGCATAGAGTGAGAAATTACCTAACTGAGAATCACTATCTATATACTTGTCCACAGTGGAAGAATTTGTTTTGGACAAACCAATTCAACAGAGAATAGCAAAAAGTTCAGGACGGTAGAATTTCATGCATCTGGTGGTTCAGTTCGTCAGAATTTTAAGATCCAGGAAAATAAATCAGACAAATCAAAAGCATGGGGAAATGGGCTCACCAGTGTACTACAAAACATTTGGTTCACAGATCAACTAAGGAAAAGTAACCAACAGGAGAATATATAATATACAGCTGGTAATACCTTGACTCATTAAAAAAATCATTGAAAACTCACTTCTTCAAGAAAGCATATCAGTTAAACTGTTAGCAGGTTTTCATCCCCCACTCTCCATGACTCCTCTCCTGCAACTGTCAAAAATTGCCTATTAAGCCCTACTAAGCCCTCAGTGAATAAGTTTCTAACATCTTACTTCGTACCCCTACATTTACCCTTTGTGTCACTATACCCCACTACCTCTAGAATGTAAGCTCATTGAGCAGGGCCCTCCACCTCTCTGTTCCTGTACGTCGACGTGTCTGGTTACAATTAAATGTCTGTTAGTCCACCCTTTGTACAGTGCTATGGAATCTAATGGCGCTATATAAATAATAAAATAATAATAGTAATAATTCCAGTCCTCTGCAAGACGACTTGCCCTCCAACGTTCTAGCAATGGGTTGCGAAAGTTGGGGAACTTAGGGCTATGGTGGAAATAAGAACATCTCTATATCAGAGACAGGAACAGTATCAGTGTACTTGTGTCACGATTCCGGGAACCTAACACGCTAACAGGTCACATAGAGGAAAAGGTGCAGTACCGGTCCTTAGAATGGCCGGGTTAAGCACACCAAGAATAGTCAGGAGACAAGCCGAGTAAGGGGAGCCAGAAAACAGGAGAACGTGAAACAAGCCGAGGTCAAAGGGATGGAGAATACAGGAGAGTCGGAGCAAAAAGCCAAATAATCGGTAACCAGAGAGAAACACAAGCAAACAGCAATACAGGCAACCAAAGACCACAACAGGGCACTGAGAGACAGGAATGGTAAGTATTTAAATCCTGTGGTTAATTCTGATTGGATAACTTCCAATCAGAATTAACAATCACACGTGGGAGATATCTATACCTCCCACTGTGATTGTAATACTTTAACGCCGGGTCACGTGGCTGACCCCGGCGTTTGCATAAATGCGCGGTCTCCCAGCGTGCAGCGTTATACATGCTGCCGCCGGGAGACGAGAAGGAGGATGCGAGCGGCGTCCGAGGCTGTGAGGACGCCGCTCGCCAACAGGCACAGGAAGGGGAGACCGCGGGGGCGAAGAACCAAGGGTGAGTGCTGCGAGCGGCTTGCAGCCTCCCCTCACAGCCGCCCGCGGGACCCTGACAACTTGATCCTCATGGTGCGAGTACTTTGTTTCGTGATTAGTTTATATGATGGCTCGGAAATCTGGAATTCTGATGATCAGCCCATATTTGAGCAAATTGCGGTTTACAACGAAATTAATCTCCAAGTCTTCTATTCTTTTTAAAAGTGCAAACACCATGTAGACAACCTTGTTCTTTATTCTGCTAAAGGTATCCCATAATATATGGCCATGGGCTTAAAGGTTGTCAATTAATAATGTCATAATTTAGCATCTTCTTGGTCAGCAAACAAAACAAAATCAACAATATCGTATAATACATTATTCACCCATTAGTTGCTCAACAAAAATCTAGAAGACTTAAACACACTAATGTGCATGTAAACTGGTGCCACTTTCCTAGATATCAGACACAAGTCAAAACAATGAAAAATGCAAATAAAGTTCATCACTTATAGTGATTAGTGTGTGGTGGTATCTATTTGTTGTTACATACTGAGACTTTGTATTTTGTTCATCACTTATAGTAACTGTAGTTCAGTGGTGCCTACCCAATATACACAAAGACCAAAAGCTACAATAAAATTGCTTAAACAGGGTGTACAACACTCAGAAAGAAGCCACATCAGTGGCTTTTTATATATTGCATCTGTCTTTTTTCCACTCACTCTAGTATTACATATATTTCGAAAAGCAAAACTTTGACAAATTATTATAATCTAGGCAAACAATAAATACATTGTAAATTCAAAGAAGGGAGCAAAAAAAAAAAGAATGGACGTGTCCTAATAAATGTCCCATATGAATATACTGGTCAGTGAAAAACAATCAGTTAAGCTTCAGTTAAAAGTTACTGAAACTAATTGTTTATATAAACAAGAGTCTTCATTTTGCATCTAAAAGTCTGCTTTGCCCAGTAATGTTCGAACCCTGCTTTCATAACACAGAACAATGAGCATAGTTCTTTGTTTCATCATTTAATAAGTTATGCTTGGAAAGGATATTGCTGCGGTATATCATTCTAAATGAACCATTTTATTAAGAATCACAGCAATAAATTAAGGCTGGGGAAACAAAAAAAACTATTCTTCCAAAAACAAATTTATTGTTAATGTGTTTCCAACTTTGGGATTAACTTTGACAGAGTGTAACTCATCGAACTACAAACTACAGGCTCACAAATGTAAATCCTCCACATAACCTTCACTAAACAGGCTTCTCATCCATTTATTTAGTTACCTTTCTAACTAGTGCATCAACTTTGGAAGGCTTATGGGGGCCACTACCTTCTTGAATGAGGTTATAATTTTACTTCTCATCTTACAAAATAGCTCACAGCAGAAAACCACTCCACACTTTGCATTTACCGTATATACTCGAGTATAAGCCGACCCGAATATAAGCCGAGGCCCCTAATTTTATCCCAAAAAACTGGGAAAACTTATTGACTCGAGTATAAGACTAGGGTGGGAAATGCAGCAGCTACTGGTAAATTTCTAAATAAAATTAGATCCTAAAAAAAATATATTAATTGAATATTTATTTACAGTGTGTGTATAATGAATGCAGTGTGTGCGTATGTGTGTGTGTATGAGTGCAGCGTGTGTGTATGAGTGCAGTGTGTGTATGAGTGCAGTGTGTGTGTGCATGAATGCAGTGTGTGTGTGCATGAATGCAGTGTGTGTGTGCATGAATGCAGTGTGTGAATGCAGTGTGTGCAGGGCCGGTGCAAGGATATTTGCCGCCGTAGGCAAAAAAATTTTTGCCGCCCCCTCCCCCCCCATATGTCCTGACTTCCCCTCCTCCTCCCTCAGTGGTCCTTACCTCCCCACCCCCGTGTTCCTTCACTCCCCCCCCCCAGTGGTCCTGACTCACCCCTCCCCTAGTGGTCCTTACCCTCCCCTCCCCTAGTGGTCCTTACTTCCCCCTCCCTCCCTCCCATAGTGGTCCTTATCCCCCCTCCCTCCCATAGTGGTCCTTATCCCCCCCTCCCTCCCATAGTGGTCCTTATACCCCCCTCCCTCCCATAGTGGTCCTTATACCCCCCCTCCCTCCCATAGTGGTCCTTATACCCCCCTCCCTCCCATAGTGGTCCTTATACCCCCCCTCCCTCCCATAGTGGTCCTTATCCCCCCCTCCCTCCCATAGTGGTCCTTATACCCCCCTCCCTCCCATAGTGGTCCTTATACCCCCCCTCCCTCCCATAGTGGTCCTTATACCCCCCTCCCTCCCATAGTGGTCCTTATACCCCCCCTCCCTCCCATAGTGGTCCTTATCCCCCCCTCCCTCCCATAGTGGTCCTTATCCCCCCCCCTCCCTCCCATAGTGGTCCTTACCCCCCCCTCCCATAGTGGTCCTTATACCCCCCCTCCCTCCCATAGTGGTTCTTAACCCACCCCCTCCCTCCCATAGTGGTCCTTATACCCCCCTCCCTCCCATAGTGGTCCTTATACCCCCCCTCCCTCCCATAGTGGTCCTTATCCCCCCCCTCCCTCCCATAGTGGTCCTTATCCCCCCCCCCATAGTGGTCCTTATACCCCCCCTCCCTCCCATAGTGGTTCTTAACCCACCCCCTCCCTCCCATAGTGGTCCTTATACCCCCCCCCCCTCCCATAGTGGTCCTTATACCCCCCCCCCTCCCATAGTGGTCCTTATACCCCCCCCCCTCCCATAGTGGTCCTTATACCCCTTTTTTATTATTATTAATTTTTTTTTATTATTTTATTTCTTATTTTTTTTTCGTCCCCCCTCCCTGCTTGATATATGGCAGGGAGGGGGGCTCTCCTTCCCTGGTGGTCCAGTGGCAGTTCAGTGGGGGGAGAGGGGGGCTGGCAGAGCTGTACTTACCTTTCCTGCAGCTCCTGTCAGCTCTCTCCTCCTCCGCGCGGTCTGTGCAGCTCCCTCTGTCAGCTCCCAGTGTAAGTCTCGCGAGAGCCGCGGCTCTCGCGAGACTTACACTGGGAGCTGACCGAGGTGCTGAACGGACCGGCGGAGGAGGAGAGAGCTGACAGGAGCTGCAGGAAAGGTAAGTTACAGCTCTGCCAGCCCCCCTCTCCCCCCAGTCTGTATTATGGCAATGCAAATTGCCATAATACAGACTCTGACTCGAGTATAAGCCGAGTTGGGGTTTTTCAGCCCAAAAAATGGGCTGAAAAACTCGGCTTATACTCGAGTATATACGGTATGTGTAAACTGGCAAGTGTTTGTCCATTGTAAGCTCGTTTGAGCAGGGTCCTCTTCAACCTATCGTTCCTGTAAGTTGTCTTGTAATTGTCCTATTTATAGTTAAATCCCCCCTCTCATAATATTGTAAAGCGCTACGGAATCTGTTGGCGCTATATAAATGGCAATAATGATAATAATAATAATAAATTGACATTAGTTATTACTGACCACATTCTTTTTTCTGCATTAGTATATCAACATTTCTGTCATGGCATCAGGGTCCTACATTTTTAACCACCAAAATTTCATGACAGTCTAAACACTAGCCTGATCTGCCTCATTGCTAAGTAGGGAAAAGTTAGGAAGCTGATCTACAGGGTTGATAGAGATGGTGTTGGAGCAGACACCATTTAATCTCACTTGATTAGAAACCCAACTCAAGGTTTAACATGAAAAACTTATCCTATCGGGAATTGTTTCAAAGATTTTGCCCCATAAAGTCATGTTTGATGTCACATCAACCCCAATGTGCGCTTAATTGTAATATTTAGAATTATAAGGCAAGATCATTCACAAGAGAGATTGTACAAACACTGCAGCAGTAAATTAACTAAATTATTTTTAGAAATCTTACAAAGTGAATGTATTATGTACACTTTGGACAACTGAATATTTAAATGTGGAATATTATTTGTATATTATATTTCATCTGAGTAATTACCCAAGTGTACAATACTCTGGCATATTGTGCGTCTGTCTTAAACTCAGTAAAACAATGACTAAGAAAAGTAAATGTTAAATGTAACTCTCAGAAATCTGTGATATGTTAACATATTTTTCATATTTCGAACAAAATCACTTTTTTAATGGCTTGCGTAGGGAGAGATGCTGTCAGAATTTAAGCATGACTTGGGCATTGTTGCCATGGTGATGGAGTAAGCACCTCAATCTGCCTGCGCAATGGCCATCTTATCATTATTGCAATCAGTGAATCATAGCACTGAAAGTATTTTCTTCTGGTTGGTGGTTTTCAACACGGTATTAAAACTAATTGCACTGAGTAACATCTGTCTGTGTTCGAAAATGATATAGTTTAAAAAGAGAACAAACTCTGATTGTTTATCTGAAGTCCCATATTTATGCAAAATTACAAATTCAAAGAGATTGAAATTACTAGTGATATATATATTTCTTAAAATAATTTAATGTCTGTATATTTTATGATACCTTCTTTATTAAATTACACCATACACACAGAACCTCCGATGGACAGCATTTACACAAAACAATATGTAAAATATGCAAATGTAAAGAGATGCCGTTAACCGTTTGATGTATTCTTCACATCTCTGTAGGTTCCATTAGCTACAGACTGCTATTTCACATAGCACAGTATCTAAATGAAGCACATCTCAACCAAAAATAAGCTTTTCCTCCTATGGGGCTTCTCTTCTCAATATTTCTATACAGGTTGAATGAATAAGTGAAAAATAAAAATTGGATGAAATTTGTATACTTTTAATATTTACATCTGTCTGCAAAGAAATCTAAACACAAATTTAGTCAATACAAATGGCTTTAGCATTTTCTATGGTTTCCTATGGAGTGCTTGCTCACCGACAAGAATATTAATTATGACATAATTTTGCTGCAAAAATAATAAATCCTCTACGCCGGTTTTATGAATTCATGTTCCTGACTGTCCAAAAGCTTCCTGGACTTATCATAGATCAAAGGCAAATGTAATTTGTGCACAGTAGCACAAAAAGAAGAAACTTTAGAACGGTGTATCTTATTTTATCTAGTATGTTTTAACTGGTAGTTTGTTTTATGCAAAATAATAACATTAAAAAGAATGGGTCAATTCGGCCCTGGAATGCCCTTCTGTCACGACTGCTAGTGTGGTCCAGCAAGCGGAACTATGTAACATCTACATAGACAGAAAAAAAAAAAGAAAAAATGGTGCACTGTGTCTTTAACCCCTTAAGGACACATGACATGTGTGACATGTCATGATTCCCTTTTATTCCAGAAGTTTGGTCCTTAAGGGGTTAAAGGGAAACTCCAGTGCCAGAAAAACGATCCGTTTTTCTGGCACTGGAGGGTCCCTCTCCCTCCCACCCACCAATCCCCGGTTACTGAAGGGGTGAAAACCCCTTCAGTGACTTACCTGGGACAGCGGCGATGTCCCTCGCCGCTGTCTCCGCCTCCGCGATGCTCCTCCTAGTGATTACGTCGGCCGGTGGGCGAGACTAATCTCGCTCACCGGCCGAGGAGACCTAATGCGCATGCGCGGAAATTCCGCGCATGCGCATTACGTCTTCCCATAGGAAAGCATTGAAAAATCATTTCAATGCTTTCCTATGGGGTTTTGAGCGACGCTGGAGGTCCTCACACAGCGTGAGGACGTCCAGCGACGCTCTAGCACAGGAAACCTGTGCTAGAACCCAGGAAGTGACCTCTAGTGGCTGTCTAATAGACAGCCACTAGAGGTGGAGTTAACCCTGCAATGTAAATATTGCAGTTTATGAAAAACTGCAATAATTACAGTTGCAGGGTTAAGGGTAGTGGGAGTTGGCACCCAGACCACTCCAATGAGCAGAAGTGGTCTGGGTGCCTAGAGTGTCCCTTTAAATATAGACTCAAATATTTAGTTGCCAATGAATTAATGCATGGGTGTGGAATATAATCCCAATTAACCAATTTTGTGCAAAGTAGCAATTATGTGCAATCCAACAAGAATATAAAAAATTCTCTGGTGTTTTAGTGTTATAGTGATACAAATGAATAAAAATTACAGAAATAAGTGCTCTCTATCTGTAAATGAAGCTGCAGTTCACCAACAAGGTGGTCCCTCAACCTTGTGCAAAACAAGACAAATATATAGAGAAAGGTGAACAGCGCTAGCGGTATACACAGATATATATATATTACATACGTAATTGGAGATACTTCTCGATGGTATAGCTTAAAAGAAAAAAAACAGAATACAATAATAGTGCAATATATTTTGATGGTATAGTGGATGATGGAGGAATATATAATTCTCACTCACACTTTGAAGAGCTTTATAAGCTCAATGTCAAGGGCCTGGGCGGAATAATCCCCGTCTGTGGATTTCTTTGTGTACAGTCTTCTAAGTGAACACAGGGTGACCTCTGACCCCAGAACGTGCGTGTGCGTCAACGTCGTGACGTCACAGGCACGTTGTGTGACCGTGGGGGATGGGGCTATATATGGTGGTCGGCGCCATATTTCTTCAGGGCAGGCGGTCAGGAGGATCCGGCGGAGCGGCTCCCAACTTGCCGCTGAGCAGGTAAGCTCAGTTTGTCGGGCGCTGTCGCACCGTTTAGGTACAACCGCACCTTTCGGCGAGCCGGGGGCCGTGACACCTTCTAAGATGGCTCTAAATGTTAAGGTCAATGTTAACATTCTGCATCCTTCCTGTTTACGAAAAAAAAGACTCTACTATTATCTGCCCAACTGCTGCCCAGCCAAATTTACAAGCTGCTGTGATTGTCATTTGGTTTTGTTCTTTCTTTAGTACTTGGTTTAGTAATATTAATACCATCATTTATAAGACAGTAATTTTCCACAATAAAAAAATCAAGCACAAGCACTAGAACATGTTCTTGATAAAACCCAAATGAATTTTCACATTTTTAAAAACATATGTTAAAAAGACAAAGCAATCACACAGTGATTTCATCATATCAACTGTCGGATTAGCAGAAATAAATTATGCAGATGTTCGACTGAAAAAAATGGCTTTGATATAGTGTTTAAAAAGCTTTTTAAAAAATGGCCCTTCATTCATTCATTGACATACAGGTTTTTTTTACTAAAGTGAAGATTTCAAATTTATAAATTGTTTCCATAAATCGTCTAGAGCAAGCGGCAGCCGCAGAATTCCACACAAAAAGCAGTGGTCCATTATCGTCCGACGTGCTTCAAGGTAAAATATACAATATATTCTCAAAATGTTTTTACGCCCACAATGTTTATATAAATAATTAACAAATAAATAGAAAAAAGAAATTAGCAAATGTACAGAATTTTATTCTTGAACATCAATCAACACCCCTAATGTATGTGTCACTCCAGTTTTTTATGCTAGCTATGCATCCCATATTTCAAATAAATACCTTATGTTGTTTTACAGCAACACTGTCATCACCCCCCACACCTCTAAAAAAAAGAAAGTATTTCATAAGATATATTTATGAAATACTCAGATTGACTGTGTTCAAATTTCATTCAAATTCCAACCCATTCAAAAGATATACTGTGACCAAGAAGGAACTACATGATCTCAGTATTTGTCCTCTGCCTGGCAAAACTTGATACAGGGCAGAGCTACTGCCTTCAAGTCTGTCATTCCCCAGCCATTACCAATGATGGCTGCAAGGAAATTTACTTTTTTCTATGGAGGATCCTGCAATTTCTATGACGGATCCTGAAGCACCAGGAGATAAAGAGGGGTAAACGGAGGAGGATGGCAGCGCCTGCTAGGGACACGTTCAGCTAAGTAAAATTTGCCTTTGCTTGCCGCCATGACCACTGTACCCCCAGCGGCCATGTCATTTAGTCGGTGACAGATCCACTTTAAAAACAAAAACAGTTTAGTAGATAAATTGCTTAGGTTCTCTATTATCCTCCATTAAATCAATGTTTAAACTCCTATAGGCATAGACTATGCTATTTTTTGATTTATAAATGGTTAGGATTAAATATGGATAATGAGATTGTATAAGTAGAATTGTAAGAAACCATCTGGTGTTTTACTTCTGAAAAATAGGAAATGCATCTTCACTTTGTATCACTAGATGACACTAGCTGCATTTAATAGATACTTTAAGCCATTAATAACACTAGACTCATATATTGCTTTTATCATTTCCTGATAGTTCGTTTTATTTGTACACACATACTCTACATATACTAAATGTATGCCTTCATTTTAACACAACATTTTTCAAGATTTTTAACTTGATGTTTAACAAATGTGTATTTAAGAGGTGTGGGAAATAAAATTAATTGTAAAATCCACACCTGTTTACCTTTACCTGGAAACTGGACGTCTTCATCTCAGCTCGCTGTCAATCATTGCATAAGCTTTGATAGAAAAATAAGGCTTTTTGGTTACAATTTTGTGCCAAACATATTTTTAATACACTTTTTTAATCTGGCTTCCTTTAATCTTCGTGTGACTCCAAGTACATCCGAGGTGGGGATTATACCACCAATGCTAATATCAAAGTGCAGTTTGCCTGCACTTCACTTGTGAGTACATTTTTATTCTACTGAGAGCACTATTGGCTGTCTTTTATATATCCCTCTCCTGAGTGTTGGATACCATCCCTCTGGAGGACTCCCATGACACATCCTTTAAAGCGGGGATAATACCGCTGCACGCCCTTCACACCAGAGCTGGCTATAGCTCTTTTAAATGTGAGTTGATTGCACATATTTGTTTATTTTACCCGTATTGGCTTTTATATACTGCACCATTGGGTCTCCTCATTTCTCTCTTGCATATAAGCGGGATGGTTGGACCACTAGGGACATTGAGGACTCTACACCCAAAAACAGGCACCTTATAAAGATACTTACTTCTGAGTGAGACCTCAATATTGGACCACACTTTCAGTTACTCCATCAGAACTTTAGTCCCACCATATCAGTGAGACCAACTACGTTATATTGCCCTACCTATTCAGATGAACTAATGTACCTTTTAACTATTGGCACAGCCCTTTTCCTGTATTTCTTTGTATTGCATAAGCTTTGTCTGTTGCACCTGTCTGTTAGCAGATGAAACGCACAGAGAAGAGTAGAAATGAAATAATGTTTATATTTTTCCTACTTATTTGCAATGTGTCCCCCTAATGGGCCTGGACTGAACTGGATTGTGAGGTTATTTGCTGAATATTTAACATAAACAACTAAAACAACTCCGCATTAATTGTGTGATATATTCTACAAAACTCATAAAAGAGACTTTACTATGTAAATGCTGCATATTTATGTATATCTATTTATGTATATAACAGATATACCGTGTATGGCTGTATGTTTTGCTTTCATTGCCAAAAATCAACATCAAGCAGGATTGAAATGTGTTACATTTAATTTATCTGCATTTTTGAAACAGTAAAATATGCAGTTTAACACATGTGGTGACACATTTTCTTTAAATTTTTTACAATAAATATTCTGTATCTGCTCAGCATAAAATCCAAGTAAAAATGGTCCCCTAATGGCATGTATTCTTTAAAAAATCACTATAAGGTCAGGAACACAAGCATGTATTACTGACCCTATAGTGCTAAACCCACCATTTAGATGGCTTGCCCCCCTATAAAAGTTTAAAACTCACATTATTTCCAGCAGCGCGCGGGTCTGCCGGTGCTGACTCTGCCCCGTTTGTGACATCATCAAAATGGAAAGCATTGGGTTGGCTAAAATCGGCATGGGGCGAGGCCAAATGCTGTTTTGGCCAATCAGGACCTCCTCATAGAGTTGCATTGAATCAATGCATCTCTATGAGGAAAATTCAACGTACCCATGCAGAGCATGGGGACGCTGAATGGCAGGGCTGCTTACTGTGTAGCCCTGAGCCAGGAAGCAGGGCCGATGCAAGGATTTTTGCTGCCCTAGGCAAAATAAAGATTTGCCGCCCCCCCTCGTGACATCAAAATGCCCCACCCATATGATCTGCCATATGAACTAACGCCAGTGCTGCACACAGTGTGTGTTTACATTAAAAAGCCTGCACAGACAAACTATAGACACCAGAACCACTTAATTAAGCTGCAGTGGTGCTGGGGACTATAGTGTCCTTTAATGTGAGGTAAATTAGAGATTAGTGTCACTAATTATATACTAGATTGCCTACTTACAACTAGATGAGGATGGTGATGGGCTCTGGCTGCAGTCTGGCTCCACTGGTCTGGTGTAGAACAGGATCTCTGCAGGCTGTTTGTAACTGTAGTCACAAAATTCAATGTTCTGGGAGAACGGGAAGCACCTCAATTTTTGGGGGCCCCTTACACAGCTCAAGGTCTGGGCCCCCAGGGCCTGACGGTGAGTAAGCCCATAAGGCCCACTCATAAGTCCACCTACATGTTCCACCCATGAGTTCGCTCACAGAGAGTGGAGTGTGTAGGCGATGTGTTATGGTAGAGGATCTAATGTGTGTGCTTATGGAATGTAGTGTATAGGGATACCAGTTTGTGTAGGTGATGCAGTGTGTTTGTGTGTAGTGGAAGCAGTGTGTTTTTGTGTAAGGGATAGAAAGCAGTGTGTGTTTGTGTATAAGGGATGTATTGTGTTTTTCTCGTTGTGTGTAAGGGATGCATTGGGTGAATCTGTGTTTGTATGCATAAGGGATGCAAAGTGTGTGTGCCTGTAAGGGGTGCGTTGAGTGTGTGTAAGAGATGCATTGTGTTTCTGTGTGTGTGTATGAAAAGCAGTGTGTGTTTGCATGTTTGTGTAAGGGATGCATTGTGTGTTTCTGTGTATGTGTGCAAAGGATGCATTGTCTTTATGTGTAAGGGTTGCATTGTGTGTGTGTGTGTGTAATGGATGCATTGTGTTTCTCTGTGTGTAAGGGAATCATGTTGTGTTTCTCTGTGTGTAGGGATGCATTGTGTGTTTCTGAGTATGTATAGGGATGCATTGTGTGTGTGTGTGTGTGTGTGTGGTGTGAAAGAGCTCCCTGTCCTGCCCCCTGACCCCTTAGTGGTCTCTCCTCTCCTCCCCTGTCCCTTAGTGGTCTCTACTCTCCTCCCCCCACCTCCCTTAGTGGCCTCCTTTTCTCCCCGACTTTCCATTAGTGGTCTCTCGTCTCCCCCTTAGTGGTCTCTGCCCCCTCTTTCCATTAGTGGTCTCTCCTCCCCCCCTTTCCATTAGTGGTCTCCCCCCACCCTTAGTGGTCTCTTCTCACCCCCCTTTCCATTAGTGGTCTCTCCTCTCCCCCCCACCCTCCCCTAGTGGTCTATCCTCCGCCCCCTCCCTCCCTTAGTGGTCTCTGCTCTCCCCCCACCCTCCCTTAGTGGTCTCTCCTCACCCCCATCCCCTAGTGGTCTCTCCACCACCCCCTCCCTCCTTTAGTGGTCTCTCCCTCCACCACGTTCTCCTCAACCCCCCTCCCCGTGTTCTCCTCTTCTTCCCCCCTCCCTATGTTCTCCTCTTCTTCTCCCCTGTGTTCTCCTCTTCTCCCCCGTGTTCTCCTCTTCTCCCACCCCCCTGTGTTCTCCTCTTCTTCCCCCCTCCCTATGTTCTCCACTTCTTACCCCCTCCCTATGTGCTCCTCTTCTTCTCCCCCCCTCCCTGTGTGCTCCTCTTCTTCTCCTCCCTCCCTGTGTTCTCCTCTTCTTCTCCCCCCGGTGTTCTCCTCTTCTTCCCCCCTTCCTGTGTTCTCCTCTTCTCCCCCCCTGTGTTCTCTGTGACGAAGTGCCCTTCGCCACTTGGGCCTGGAGAGGACTGCTTGCCAGCCTCTTTCCATGTGATTATGGTCCCTGGGAGATTGGGCCCTTTTAAAAAAACGTATTCGGCCCTAACAGAGTGCATGTCACTCATTCTGGCCCTTTAAACACAGTGGGGCCATTCGGTACTTGCCCTGTGTGAGCGATGATTCCCCCAGATAGCTATGCCATGGAGCCTATTCATATAATGAAAGACTATGGGAAAGACTTTAGCTCCATGGCAATTGAACTGTGTGAATAGGATCTGCGCGCTATTCGGTAGTTTTGTGCATTCAGATCCCAGCTATCTGGGGATATGTAACATGTCTGTGTGTTATGTATAAAGAGTAACTTTATGTATTTTAAAGTGTTTTACTGTCTTTGTGTAACCATGTGCTCAATGGAGTCTGCCTCTATCCCTGGATAATCGGATTACTTCCCCCCATTGTCTCCAGGATAGAGGACTCTGTAAAACCTGTGTGAGCCAGATTTTGCCATACTGCCAGCCAGGGCCCAAAAGATACTTTTACTAACTTTTGAACCCCTGGTCTGATTCATGCCAATTTTTAATATGTTGTTCCCCTGAATGGATTGATTGTGGATATGTATTTTTATGTGAATGTGATGTATGGTTTTAAAGTTACAGAGTATGTGTGGAAACTGTATTTTTACTGTATGTAATAATTATGTTAACTGTTTATCTGAGGGGAGGGGATGTGTGGGTTGTACTGTTACTTGATTGGTTATTTTATGCCTCCCCCTGGGTGTGTCCTGTATGTGCACAACCGTAATAAAAACCAGGCTGGGTGTGCCAGCACCTCAGACCACTGCTTGACCCTCAACACGGAGCCTTGTCTCGTTCTTGGGGGGATTCACTGTATGCTGTTGGAGATCGATTGCTAGGAGTGTAAGCTGATGTCTGCTTTTCCTGTTCGTCTGCTAGCAGCTATTCGTGAGGTTCCAGTTTGGAGTGCTATTTTGTATCCAGTTCAGGAGTTTGGTGTTCTGCAGTAGCTGTGCCTGTCTCTCAGAAACGGATTTTAACCCCTTGTCTGCTGAAACGGTCCGTTACATTCTCCTTTACTTCTCCCCCTCTGTGTTCTCCTCTTCTTCTTCCCCCCCGTGTTCTCCTTTTCTTCTCCCCCCATATTCTCCTCCCCTTCTCCTCTGGTTCTCTTTTTCTCCCCCCCCCACCTGTTCTCCTCTTCTACCCCCCTCCCTGTAATCGTCTCTTCTTCTCCCCCCTCCCTCCCTGTAATCTTCTCTTCTTCTCCCCCCTCCCTCCCTGTAATCTTCTCTTTCCCCCCCTCCCTGTAATCTTCTCCCTCCCACTCCCTGTGATCTTCTCTTCTTCTGACCCCCTGTAATCTTCTCTTCTTCTCCCCCTCCCTCCCTGTAATCTTCTCTTCTTTCCCCCCCCTGTAATCTTCTCCCTCCCACTCCCTGTGATCTTCTCCCCTCCACCCCCGTAATCTTCTCTTCCTCTCCCCCCTGTAATCTTCTCTTCTTCTCCCCCCTCCCTCCCTGTAATCTTCTCTTTTCCCCCCCTCCCTGTAATCTTCTCCCTCCCACTCCCTGTGATGTTCTCTTCTTCCCCCCTTGTAATCTTCTCTTCCTCTCCCCCCTCCCTCCCTGTAAGCTTCTCTTCTTCTCCCCTCTCCCTGTAATCGTCTCTTCTTCTCCCCCTCCCTGTAATCTTCTCTTCTTCTCCCTCCCTGTAATCTTCTCTTTTTCTCCCCCCCTCCCTGTAATATTCTCCCCCTCTCCCTCCCTGTAATCGTCTCCCCTCCCCCCTAATCTTCTCCCCCCATAATCTTCTCTTCTTCTCCCCCTCCCTCCCTTTAATCTTCTCTTCTTCTCCCCCCTCCCTCACTGTAATCTTCTCTTCTACTCCCCCCTCCCTGTAATATTCTCCCCTCCCCCCTCTCTGTAATCTTTTCTTCTTCTTCCCCTCCCTCTAATCTTCTCCCCTCCCCCCATGATCTTCTCTTCTTCTCCCCCCTGTAATCTTCTTTTCTCCTCCCTTCTTCTCTTCTCCCCTCCCTCCCTGTAATCTTCTCTTCTTCCCCCCTATAATCTTCACCACTCCTCCCCTGTAATTTCTTCTTCTCCCCCCTGTAATCTTCTCTTCTTATCCCCCCTCCCTGTAATCTTCTCCCCTCCCCCACCCTGTAATCTTCTCTTCTTATCCCCCTCCCTGTAATCTTCTCCCCTCCCACACCCTGTAATCTTCTCTTCTTCTCCCCCTTCCTCTAATCTTCTCCCCTTCTCCCCCCTGTAATCTCTTCTTCTCTACCCCTGTAATCTCTTCTTCTCCCCTCCCTGTAATCTTCTCTTCTCCCCCACTGTAATCTTCTCTTCATCTCCCCCCTCCCTCCCTGTAATCTTCTCCACCCCCCCTCCCTGTAATCTGCTCCACTCCACCCGCTCCCTGTAATCTTCTCTTCTTTCCCCCCCTCCCTGTAATTGTCTCTCTCTATAGAGCGCTCAGGTGGCTGCAGCATTTAAAGGGCCAGCAATGCGAGCGCAGGGTGCCCCCTCCTATATGGCGCTCTAGGCGGCTGCCTAGTTCGCCTTATAGGAAGCGCCGGCCCTGCCAGGAAGCCCCCCCCCCCCAGTGGTCATCTAAGGAGAACCCTTTCACACCAGTACTTATCTATACACGACTGCCGGGCTATGCAACCACACCTCACAATTTTGTATGAACGATTGGCATGATTGCAAATTAAATTTATTTATTGCAAATTAATTTTGTTTGCAAATAATGCTACAAATAATGCTACAACTACAGAGAGCTCACAATGCAGGGGCACAGGAAGCCGTGATGCTGCAAGCTTCTGAAGAATGAATGCAGAGACTGACTCTCTGTATACAGCACTGTAAGCCCACCTTTCAAAATAGCGAATGCTCCTTACACACACACAAAATACAACCCTATTATTTTATACTTTGGGTGGTATTGGGGCCTTATGCTTGAATTTCGCCTAAGGCCTCATAAAGTCTAGAGCCACCTCTGGATTCAAATGCATCCCTATGAGGAGTTGATGATTGGCCAAGTCAGTGTTTGGTCCCTCCCCCATTCCACCTCCTTGCAAATTTCAGCCAATCCAAAGCTTTTACATAGGGCCCGAAAGTCCCCGTCTTTGTGAGGTGGCAAATGGAGCTCATTTAAAATATGTCATCTTCCTTACCTAGTCAAACAAATCTCCATATGTTAAGCATGCATTATATTATATGTAATATCGTTGGAATTGGTTCATTAATAAAAAATAAAAAAACTTATTGACTCCTCAAACCCTATTCTGAATTTTGGCCCACCCTCTATATAAATTAGGGAAGTTTCCCTAGTGGCTGACTTTTCCATATTTAGTTTATTTACACTTAAACCATCACCAATTATCCAGGTATGATAAGCAGATTGTGATGCATTTTGGACTTCAATTCATAGCAAAGCGCAACATACACTGACCCACTAAACATTTCATAACTATATAAAACCATACAATGTGCAAACACCCTGTCACACCTTTACATACATACATTTTAACTACACCCATTATCCACATAAAAACACATAGTAAGCTTGAATATTGTATAGTTTCCTGACATACGTCATCACCTTAATTCAGAGTTTTAATTAACAAAACTGGGGCCCTCGTTCCATCTACCTCCATGATCGCTCTACTCCGCCTTTATAAAAAACAACTTGAGGCTAGCATCTGTTGCCATCTAAAAATATATATGTATGTACACAAACAGATGAAGGCAGATGTAGCTGTCAGATAGGAATTCTAAAGCCTCAGATAAAAAAAGATTGAAGAGTAAATTTAATAAAGATTGTTGCCAAACATGATTACTTAGGGATTGAAATATTGAAACTATTATTTATACGTGTTTGTTCTTTCTCAGACAACCATTTGTGATAACTTGCTACGCACTCAAAATCATTTTGAAATAGAGAAGGTAGTTAGTGTAATCCAGGTGTTAGGTACTTCATGTAACAGACTGTTTGTCTTTAGATATTGGTTTATATTCCACGGTTGCTAAATTAATCCCCCTGGCAATTAACTTGATTTAGTATGAGGTCTCCAGATGTGTGGCAAAGTGGACATGAGTTTCCAATGTGTTTCATTTGTTCATGTATTTTGGTAAAGGCAAAAATATAATCTTCAGATGGGTGGGTATAGATCCAGCGCTCTTTTGTCTTGGTATTGCCTATAACTGTGTAAATGTTTGAGGACTTAAATATAGAATTTATGCATGTAGTTAGCTAAGGTTTGAATGAGCGTGTAAAAATGTAATTGGGGATTGCACAATCAAAGTCGAGAGAATATATATATTTACAGTACATGTATACTTTGAGGGGTAGAGGTACAATATTGCTGTGTAGTTAATGGGGCCTTATAAGTAGCTCCATTAACCATAGAATTTCCACCCAAAAATGTGTTTTGCTTTCATTTATTTACTTTACTATTTATTTTTTATTGTTTTTAACATGGAGGAAACTACAGCTTTATGTAGTGAATACTCACTTTTTTTACTCTCCTGATTATTTTTTAATTTTTAATTTTTTTATTACATCTCAGAAAGTGAGCAAAAATTGGACAATGTGGTCAGGAAGGGTGTCAGCCTGAAAATTAGAATGGGAGCCAACAAATAGAAGAATTTGAAATGAAGGAAATGTAAAACTTAGCTTTCAATCCATCTGTTAAAGAACCAAAATAACGTGCGTATATAAAAAAAAAAAAATAATAATAATAATCGGCTGTAAAGTTTATGTACCACTGGACTATTACAGACCACTAAGGGTATAGTTTGGACTTGTAAACAAAAACAAAATCCCCATTCAATCTAAAAACATAGTAAAAACTATTAATCTAAAACTTCACCAATGTGAATAAAGTAGGATACAAAGATGGCTAATGCTAAGAGAATATACAGTTGCAAGAAAAAGTATGTGAACCCTTTGGAATGATATGGATTTCTGCACAAATTGGTCATAAAATGTGATCTGATCATCATCTAAGTCACAACAATAGACAATCACAGTCTGCTTAAACTAATAACACACAAAGAATGAAATGTTGCCATGTTTTTATTGAACACACCATGTAAACATTCAAAGTGCAGGTGGAAAAAGTATGTGAACCCTTGGATTTAATAACTGGTTGAACCTCCTTTGGCAGCAATTTTTATTTATAAAATATTTTACCAGGAAAGATACATTGAGATTACTCTCGTTTCCAAGTATGTCCTGGGTCCACAAATCATTGCATTGTTACAGTTAGTGTACAATAAAATACAAAATATACAATATATACAACATTTAACATAGAACAGGTAGGAAATATATAATCAACCATGACAGGTACATTCTGTTTTGAGGTATGTAGAGAAGGATCTCTTAAAGGACTTTAAGTTTAGGGAAGATTTTAATTTGTGCGGGAGGTTGTTCCACAAATGCGATGCTCTGTAGGAGAAGGAGGATCGGGCTGCTTTCTTTTTATATTGAGGTAGACTAAGTAAAGTGTTGGTACTGGATCGGAGGTTGTAGGAAGTGGGAACAGCTGGGGAAAGCATTGCGTTCAAGTAGGGTGGGAGTTTTCCAGAAAAGCTCTTAAACACAAGGCTGGAAAGATGAATGGTGCGTCTGGATTCCAGCGACAGCCAGTTTAGTTCTTTTAGCATGTCACAATGGTGGGTCCTGTAATTACATTGTAGCACAAATCGGCAGAACGAGTTATACAATGTGTTGAGTTTATTAATGTGGGATTGCGATGCAGATGCATATACTACATCCCCATAATCAATGATTGGCATCAGCATTTGCTGTACAATCTTTTCCTTTACTGAAGGGCTTAGGCAGGATTTGTTTCTGTACAGGGCACCTAGTTTTGGATAAAGTTTAGATGCAAGCTTTTCTATGTGCAGGCCAAAAGATAGATAGGGGTCTAACGTCATACCCAAGTATTTGAAAGAGTGGACTGCGGTCAGTGTGCCATTTGAAATTGTTTTGATGGATAGGTGAGAATTGTGTAATTTGTGTAATTTAGGTACTGTTCCAAAGATCATTGTGACAGTTTTGTCAGTGTTCAGGAACAGTTTGTTTTTTGCTATCCACTTTTCTACCTCTGTAAACTGGTCTTGGAGCACAGCCTCAAGCTGCGGTAGATCGGAACTGCTCGCATAGATTACTGTGTCATCTGCGTACATGTGTACATTTGAGGATTTGCAGACATTAGGCAGATCATTTATAAATAATGAAAATAGTAGGGGTCCGAGAATGGAACCTTGGGGAACACCACACGTGACTGGGAGAGGGAGGGAGTCGCTGTCAGAAATGGACACATATTGTGAGCGTTCCGATACATACGATCGAAACCAGTTTAGTGAATGATCACCAATACCTGAGTTTTTGAGTTTGTGCAGTAGAATGTCGTGGTCTACTGTGTCAAAGGCCTTAGCAAAATCAAGGAAAATAGCTCCAGTTAGGTCTCCTTGTTCCATGCCAGTTTGGATGTCATTGCAGACTTTTAATAGGGCAGTTGTAGTGGAGTGATTCTGGCGAAAGCCCGATTGATCAGGGGTCAGATAGTTTGATTCTTGGTAATACTCACATAGTTGCGTATGGACACATTTTTCTAAGATTTTTGATAATACCAGGAGCAATGATATAGGGCGATAGTTAGAAACCAAGGTAGTGTCACCACTTTTATGGATAGGCACTACTCTTGCAATAACTTCAACCAAACGTTTCCTGTAGTTGCAAATCAGACGTGCACAACGGTCAGGAGTAATTCTTGACCATTCCTCTTTACAGAACTGTTTCAGTTCAGCAATCTTCTTGGGATGTCTGGTGTGAATCGCTTTCTTCAGGTCATGCTACAGCATCTCAATCGGGTTGAGGTCAGGACTCTGACTGGGCCACTTCAGAAGGCATATTTTCTTCTGTTTAAGCCATTCTGTTGTTGATTTATTTCTATGCTTTGGGTCATTGTCCTGTTGCAACACCCATCTTCTGTTGAGCTTCAGCTGGTAGACAGATGGCCTTAAGTTCTCCTGCAAAATGTCTTGATAAACTTGGGAATTCATTTTTCCTTCGATGATAGCAATCCGTCCAGGCCCTGACGCAGCAAAGCAGCCCTAAACCATGATGCCCCCCACCACCATACTTCACAGTTGGGATGAGGTTTTGATGTTGGTGTGCTGTGCCTCTTTTTTGCCACACATAGTGTTGTGTGTTTCTTCCAAACAACTCAACTTTGGTTTCATCTGTCCACAGAATATTTTGCCAGTACTGCTGTGGAACATCCAGGTGCTCTTGTGCAAACTGTAAACATGCAGCAATGTTTTGTTTGGACAGCAGTGGCTGCGTCTGTGGTATCCTCCCATGAAATCCATTCTTGTTTAGTGTTTTATGTATTGTAGATTCGCTAACAGGGATGTTAGCATTTGCCAATGACTTTTGTAAGTCTTTAGCTGACACTCTAGGATTCTTCTTCACCTCATTGAGCAGTCTGCGCTGTGCTCTTGCAGTCATCTTTACAGGACGGCCACTCCTAGGGAGAGTAGCAGCAGTGCTGAACTTTCTCAATTTATAGACAATTTGTCTTACCGTGGACTGATGAACAGCAAGGCTTTTGGAGATACTTTTATAACCCTTTCCAGCTTTATGCAAGTCAACAATTCTAAATCGTAGGTCTTCTGAGAGCTCTTTTGTGCAAGGCATCATTAACATCAGGCAATGCTTCTTGTGAAAAGCAAACCCAGAACTGGTGTGTGTTTTTTATAGGGCAGGGCAGCTGTAACCAACACCTCCAATTTCATCTCATTGATTGGACTCCAGTTGGCTGACATCTCACTCCAATTAGCTCTTGGAGATGTCATTAGTCTAGGGGTTCACATACTTTTTCCACCTGCTCTGTGAATGTTTACATGGTGTGCTCAATAAAAACATGGCAGCATTTAATTCTTTGTGTTATTAGTTTAAGCAAACTGTGATTGTCTATTGTTGTGACTTAGATGATGATCAGATCACATTTTATGACCAATTTGTGCAGAAATCCATATCATTCCAAGGGTTCACATACTTTTTCTTGCAACTGTATTAGGGGAAAAAAGCTACTTCTTCTATTGAAATAAACAATCAGACCCAAAGTAGAAACAAAGACGCAACCCACATGCTACAGCGGGGTGAATCCGTGCACACTCACTGAGTGTCAGCAGGCTGGGCAGTGGGGAAAATTGGATTAGAACACGAAGGGTATCAACTAAATAATTATAGTATAAAGTGGTGTAGGTTGCCTCATTTATATGCAAAGGCAATAGTTAGTATGTATAACTCTAGAAATTGTGCATAGGTGGATCTAGTAAGTTTAGAGGATATAGTTATTTTATACTTTGATATAGTTATACTAGCGTGTACATAATCAGAACAGAGGGTTGATGGCTAAATTTAAACAACTAAAAGACTTTCTCTCAGTATTGCTTGTAACTTTGTAAATGCTTGATGACTTAAATATTGGTTTTATGCATGTAGTTGGCTAAGGTATGCATGGGCATATGAAAATGTATTTCATGAGTGCATGGTCCAAGCCGATAGATTAAATATAATTATATGTATACTTTAAGGGGTAGAGGTGCAATATTGCTTTGTACTTAAAGGGATCCTATAGTGCCAGAAAAACAAAGCCGTTTTCCTAGCACTATAGGTGTCTAAGGTGCTCCCTTCTCTCGTGCTTGCTCTCCCGCGGGGCTGAAGGGGTTAAAATCATTTCAGTCACTTGCCTGAATCCAGCGTCGATGTCCCTTGCTTTTCTATGGGGAAAAATCTCATGCAGAGGACGTTCAGCATCACATAATGGACCAAAGGACCGTTTTGATTCAGGAAGCCACTGAGTTGCAATGTAGAAATTGCAGCACTAGGTGCAAAAGGGACACAGCACCCAGAGCACTTCAATTAGCTGAAGTGGTCTGGGTGCCTACAGTGTCCATTAATAGGGCCTTATACCTAGTTCCATTAACCATAGAATGTTCACCCAAAAATGTGGTTTTGTTTTTTATTTATTTACTACAACTCCATGTAATGAAATCTTACTTTTTTTCGACTCTCTAGTTTCATTTATTTTTTTTATTACGTCTGAGAAAGCACCTAATTAGAAGTCAAGTAGGAAGAAGTTCAGACATGAGCTTGGGAGAAAGAAGCCCTACTCGTTACTTTCAGAGCCCTGGGTAATGTGTTAAATTCACTGAACTGAATAACATATGTGCATGGGAATGCATGAATTTCCTGTGCTAAACATTGTATTGTTTCTCGTTTTAGCAATTACTTACTAACATGCAGCTGCATTTTTCATTGGCTGATTTAAAGGTGTACTCTTGGGTGGAGTTGGACCACTCTTTTTTTTATAATAAAAATAAAGCATTTAAAATAATCCAACAAAATTCTCCTTTGTTTTCGCCAATTTCCCCACAAATTACATACTCAGCGTGAAGCTTTCCTCATTCCAGGAAGTAGCTTGGTCAATCAGGAGCCTCTTTTTATAGATAGTCTGATGTTTTGTACATTACAACGGGGACAGGCTAGACCTGTCCTGTTACGTCGTTCATCCCTTCTCCACTGGATATGATTTTTTACAGGTTTCCTAAACACTTCCTGTAAAGAGAGCTCTAATGTTGAAACTTCCTTTATTACACATTCTGTTTAATTTAGAATTTCTCCTTCTCTGTTATTAGCCTTTTAGACCTTGCAGGAGCCTCCTGTCTGTGATTAAAATTTTATTTACAGAGCAGCAGGCAAAAACTTTTAAAGTGAGTTAACCTCTAAGTAAAAATTAAACCATTTTTTTTTTAATGCAAACTTTGTCAGTCACAGCCAGGGAAGGTGTGGCCATAGCAGAAACATATTGATTTAACTTCTAAATGGCATAGAATTGAGCAGTGAGATTGCAGTGGCATGATCAATACACCAAAACTTCTTCATTAAGCTAAAGTTGTTTTGATGCCTATAGTGTCACTTTAAATCATTTGGAAAGTTTGTACAAAAAATATTAAATCAAGGCCTTATTTGGCTTATAGTTCCAAAATGTTAATTCATTATTACAGTAATTTGAATCCAGTTCCCATGTGCAGGTCCACTCACCAGAATCTGTTTCCTGGGCAGAAGGCTGGCATCACTGTCTCTATGGACCCCACTCTGTCTTTAGGGACACCATCCTCAGCCATGGTAATGGCCATACATTCTGGGTTCTTAGTACTTTCGGGTAAGGCAGCAGCTGAGTTAAGTTGTATCAGGTCCTTTTCCATAAGGAACTTCTATTAGCTCTCCTGAGCTTAATCATGCAGTTCAGGGTTACCTTATTGGCTGACAGTGACAGCCAATCAGCTTAACCCTGACACGGTGGAGCTTAGTTCAGATTGAGCAATTCCGGCTCTCCATAGGAAGTAGTGGAGGTAGGGAGTGACTCTTGGCAGACCCCAGATAAAAAGTCAAACCATTCTAAAATGGTTTGACTCCTTACAATGAGACAGGGCCAGGGTACTTCTGGTACCATAACCACTATGGTGCTCTATAATAGTTATGGTTCTTGGAGTGTTCATTTAAGCCTAATGACTTTACCTGATCAACGGGTTTTAAACCAGCATTTGTACAGCAGACACAGATGAATGCAGAAATACAAAGGTGACATATAAGTTGTCAAGATAAGAAATATATTACATTAGCACTTTTGGACTTAACCCAAATTATTTGTATTACACAACCTTGGATATGTGGTAAAGTAAATAAAGCAATCTGACCAATGTCTTTGTATTGAAATATAAATATCATGTTAAGATCAGCTCACACATATTTATAACCTGTCTGATTATTCAAATTATAAGAATGCAGAAAGAATGGCCTATGAATACATGCAATGGGAAAAGGAGAGAAAAGCTTTTAGCAGCATATAGGATTAACCCCTTAAGGACACATGACATGTGTGACATGTGATTATTCCCTTTTATTACAGAAGTTTGGTCCTTAAGGGGTTAAAGGAACACTATAGTGTTAGGAAAGCATTGGGAGGCTACTGCGCACTGTGCTGCGCCATACAGCATATCCGCCTAGAGACACATTGAATAAATGCATTTCTAAGGGGAGCATTCAGCCTCTCGATGCAGAGCGTGGATACTCTGAATGTAGGTGCTGCACACTGTGCAGCACTGGATTAGAAAGCACATCTAATAGCTGTCTGAATAACTGCCACTAGAAGTGTTACTAGGCAGCAATGTTATTTTCTCAGAAAAGGTAGTGTTTACGGTGATAAGTCTGCAGGTGCATGCTATAGAAACCAGAGCCACTACATTAAGCTGTAGTGGTTCTGGTGACTATAGTGTCCCTTTAAGTAATGTCCTAAAGAAGAATTTTAATTCACTTATCAATTTTCATCAAGTCAGTGTTTTGTGAATAATCCCCATTGTGTAAGGTATTGAAAAAATCATTTTATTTTGACTTGGCGGTTCTGGTCTAATATTTACAGGTACCATTTGCAATTTAAGTGTTTATTCGCTAAAAAGGGGATGGAGGTGAATATCCTTACTTGCAATATTCAGGCTGAAATAGTCACGTTTTTATTATAGCTGAGTTCTAATAAATTATACAAAATATAGCCTACATTTAAGCTTTTGCAATTTTCTGTTTAAAATAAATAATATGCACGGCTTGTAATAATTTATAATAATCTTTAATAAGGAATATTTAGCCTTACTTATCATAATTTTATTTTCCTGGACATATGCAGGGCAGCATCCCAATATGTTTTGCTGCCATGGATTACCCAAGAATAAGGAAAATTTAGGCAGATACATCCATAATTTTCTTGGATTAGCCAGAAAGTAATTTTGCGTGAGCCTCAGTTACTATGTTTGTTTTCTAAAAATTAAATTCAACAAAAATCACTTTCCTACATGTAGATTGTCTATAATCAAAAAGAAAATATATATGAAAGTGATTTTGCTCATGCATTTTATGTCTGACCCTGTTTTCCAGATTAGTTTACATTCTCTCCAAGTATGAGCCTGTTTCTACATCTCGTCCCAGTTAAATCAGCTTTAATATTTTAAAGCATTATTTGCAGATTTAATAATCCTGCCCTGTGCTTCTTACTTATTCACTTAACACATTCAGTATATGCAAATTCCCAAGTTATTTAAAGCTTTTGTATAAAATGATTTACACCATCACACTGGCAGTTTGCAGATATCATTTTACATAGATCTCTAGCAAATGGTGGGGTAATAAAAAATTATTATTGTACCAGAACTTCATATGCTTTAAAAAAATGTTTTAAAAAATTGGCATTTCTTACTACTTCCTCATTACTTGTCTCCTCTCATGGAAGGAATATTAGTGGATCACTGCCCTTCTTCCTTCCTGATTTATCAATTAAAAGAACACTATAGTGACAGGAACACAAACATGTATTCCTGTCACCATAGCTCTGAAACCACTATTTAGCCCCCCTGGACCCACAGTAATCAATGTAAAAGGTGAGTTTAATCACCTTTTTTCCAGCGACGTGCTGGTACGCCAGCGCTGGCTCCGCCCCGATCCACCTTCTTGGCTGAGATCATCAAAACTGACAATGTTAACCAATGCAATGCTGTCCTCTAAAAAGGTACATTGAAAATCCTGCAGGGACATGCTATAGACACCAAAACAACTAAATTAAGCTGTAGTACATTGTACTTGTGAATATATATATAGATTTATTTTATTTTTTTGAGAAGACAGGCACTCACATCATATACTGATTATCTGATTGTATTATTACATTTCTGCTTAAATGTATAAATATTATTCTTCTGATTCACATTTCAAATATTTTTCTTGCTCTTGGTGGGAACTTTTTATTTGGAAAGATTAACATTATTCATCAGCATCCCATTTCCTATTTTTCCCTCATCTTGTTTATCCCATGTATTAAAAGTTGAACACATAATCTCTTTGAGATCATATTGTTTCCAACCACATATAATGATATAGAATTTGTATTGCTTTCAGGGCCCTTTCAAAGTCCATCTATTCCGTTTTCTCAGTCCTTTGGATCATTATAAACAATAATTGGGGAAAATTGTGATGAAATATCTTATATATATATAACTGTTAAGGAGGGCTATCTCCATACCACTCAACGTTTGAAATGGAAAAATAAGGACACTTTCATTTTAGGGGTGTGAGTGATGGTGTGCCCAGGGGCAGGAATGTTTTGATAAATTTTGGATGACTTACTCATGACAATGTATGGATTTAAAAAAATTATCTTATATTGACATAGGCTGATACCTAAACACATTTATTGTAGTTTAAAGTCATGTCACTGTTAGTATTATTGCAATGGAGTGTTGGTATATTGTCAGACATACCAAAAATATGTGCAACCATTGGTAGCTCAACCAATGTCAATAGTATCATCACCAGCACCACCACTACCACCATCACTAAACCACAACATCAACCAAACCACTAACACCACATCAACATTAACATTAGCATTAATCAACCAAGTGTAAATTGTTTGGCAATGAAATGAGTAGAGGGTAAGTGAATTGTCATCTCACTAGTGCTAGTATGAAGCAACATCTGCAAAGATACCACACTTCTTTCTTATTCAGTACAAAATACAAAATACTAGGACAGGCAGCAAGTCCACTAATGCTATTTCTGATTCTGCGCAGTTGTCACCACCTATAACCAGCACTACCTCCTATTCTACCACAACCCCATAGCCAGAGCAATTGAATGGTGAGGATAGTGCCATTACTTAGAGGGAGGTTGGACAGAAACAGTTGGACCTATCATCCCATAAGCTAAAAAAGAGAATAAAGAAGAAAATATAGAGAAAATAAAGTTACTCTTGCTTAGCTGCTAGTGCCAGGTTGCATTGTGGGGGGTCATCTCTTCGTGCGATCTGCGGCTCAGGATAAGATCCCTCTGCTGCAGGTGAGTATTTTTCCCCAGCGGGGACCGTGATATTCCCCGCCGGTCAAAAGGGGGGGAGTTGCGGGGCTTCAGAAGTGTAGTCGTTCATAGCGGACTTCGTGTCAGGGGATCAGCTGTCTCCCCTAGCTGCCAGGCCGCCTTCCATGCTAAGCCTCATAGCCAGACCATCGAGATTTTGTCAGAAATAAATGGTATGCGTATATTTTTGCTCCTGCTCGTCTCAGCAGTAAGCCACCGTTGTACCAGATTGTTGGTAGCACAATTTAAGGCTGTAAAAGACAATTTTAAGCCCATCTGAGCTGGAGCTCTCAATAAACATGTCTGGCTATCTTGGCTGTCCGGCCCCACCCACCTCAGCCACAAACCATTTTCAACACTAACGTAAGGGACCAGAATGACAGACATTTAAAAAAAAAAAGGAGCAGTAGCAGCAGTATGTCTTCCACTACTACCACACTTAGGTAGAACATGTGGGATGTTGAGGATAGTACAATTTGTCAACAGATAGAGGGAGATTGGACAGGGACAGCTGGATTCCCTAGGAATTGTCCACAAGCCAGATTTAAGAAGTGTTCCTACAAGCCAGCATGCCTTTCTTTCTTGGTGGCAGCCCACATTGCCTGGGTATAGTGATGGTAGTGGAAGAGGTCTAACCTTACTGCAAACCATACTCAAGCGTTGCAGGCGGATTGACGGGCATATCCACTGTAGTGTGAGGGCAAGTCAACTCTTGAGGCAGAAGCACGAGAAAAGCAGGCTTCCCACACATGATCTATGGCAGGATGTCAGCACACAGTGGAACTCCATTTTAGACATGGTGGAAAGAATTTTGGAACAGCAGAGGACAACCCATAGTCTATCTACCAACCACTACACTGGCATTGACTCCTAAATGGGGCATGAGGACTGTTCCGTAACAAGGTAACTAGTGTCAGTTCTTATTCCATTTAGGGACATGACAGAAACTTTAAGTCACAGTAATGCCGTTTGGTACAGGTAATTCCTTTTTCACATGCCTCCTAGAAATGAAACTTAAATGAATTTGTCTATTTTGCTCTTTACAAATCTAATAAAATCAGTGTTCAATGGCAAAAAATTGATACATTTAAAATTATTATTGACAGGAATCCAAGCTAAAGATGCACAGATCCAGGATAGAAATATATTCCATAGAGTGGATTTCTACATGTCTGTTTCATACCTTAAAATTGCATATTTGCTAAATACAGGGGTTAAGGACAGATAATATTATAAATCCTGGAAGGAGGCAGTTCCCCTTTAAGTTCCAGTGACAGAATTTGGAACAAATAAAGCAGATGTGGTGAGATATTAATTTTGACTGAAGACAGCTTACCAAGCAACAAGCTACTCATTCTTTACCATCTGCTCAGACCTAGATTTATTGGAATAGTTTTATACAGATTTTTTTTTTCTTATTTCATTAGTTGTCTTACATCCCAAAAAGCAAATGTGTTCCGCTGTCATTTAAATCCCAATGTTAGCTTCTAACAAGTATTTTTTGTTATCTTTTCTATTTTGATTGGCATAACTACCGATTTCTCCAGACTGTTTTTGTGGACTTGCTATGTTGGAGTATGTTTGTAAGATCTGTACTGCCTGATTCAATTGGATTTAATTGGATTGGGGATTTTTTTTCTGCACATGGAGAGAGTCGATATGATTCTTCTAATACAAAACCCTTTATGCACCTGTCTGTGCCTTTTCAACAATCTATATCTGGAACATCTACATTTTGGGAAAATGACAACCACACAGACAACAACACAAGAAATCTTACTGAAAAAGTTAGCAGCATTCACTATACAGAATTGTTTTTTATAGAGGAGGAATACATTAGTTTTGTACACTTTCATTCTATTAAGACATTTTATATAAGCGTTCCTATATGTAATTAAATGTAAACATGTAAACATATTTATCAAAAGCATATATTAAACTGAAATGTATCTAAAAATGGAGTTGAACCATTTTGTGAAAGTTTTAAACACAGTGGCCTAGATTTATAATCAGATTGTATGTGTTATCTGCATTTCTACTCGTAATAAGCCATTTAACGGATTTTATTTGAATGAATGAAACACCGATCTATTTGTGCATCTTGCAGCCGCTTAGTAGATAGCTCCCTAATTCCCACTGTATCAGGGAGCTATCTACTAAAAGGCTGAAAGACCTAAATTGGTCCGCCCCCCCCCCACTTTATTAATTAGTGCCCCCACTAGTCGCTTAGTGATGGGGCTATAATTGATAAACTGGGGGGACACAAATAATGGAAACAAATAGTGTAGTCATTAAAAAAAAATCTTATAATTATGCTTTCGAAGCACATTAATTGGAGGATTTTGCTCAAGCAGCCAACCAGTTTATCTGATTTGGCGGCTACAATTTTGGATGCCAATAAATCCAGCTAAAATACATTGCAATGATTGGACAAAAACAGCCAATAATTTTTGACTGAGTGTTTTATTAATATTAAATCAAGTTCCATATGTTTACTTGAATGATAAGGAATATGTTTACCGTTAAATGCATTTAGAGGTAGTTCACATTTTCCTGTATATCAACTATGTATTGAAGATAAATACAAACAAGGTACACCTCCTTTTGGGAGGATTGTGTTTACAAAATAGTGCTACAGTAAAAAAATAACAGCAGCTTTATACACTTGTGTGGAATACCCTCTCATTCACACCCAAAATGTAAAATCTATAAAGTAGTACAAGCAATAAACTAAAAATATATTATGTGAATGGGATAAACTTACCCCACATTACTTCATAAAATCTTTGACTTGTGGTTCATATGAAAGATAAAAATAGATACAATTTAGAGGCGTGGCCGGACCGCCATGCTGGCTGGTCGCACACTCAACGAGCTCCTGCCAGAAACTTGCATATAATCTGCTAAAAAAAAGCCAATAATAGCCCCAACCTAAGTCTACGAGCAGTTAGCAGAGACCCGAGCAGCTACAGACACCGACGGCGGAGCATCACACTGCCTGTTGATAAGTTGTGGGGAGAGTTAGTGCCACCGGACTTTGCGGCCTACTTGAATCCGTGGAATTGGACAGCCGCCGACTCACCTGCCTAAGAAACGGCGCAGCACCATGGTGCATCGGCTCCATGGTCCCGTTCCCCCCACCCCTCTGGACCGGTGGGAATCTCAGAGCCATCCTGGCCAAACTCCCCTTAAAGTCTGACCTCGCGGCCATGTTTAAAAAGATGGAAGACAGCTTCGGTGAAAAATTGCAAGCCGTCACTACAGAAATGCAGCACCTAGGTGCTAGAGTGCAGACTTTAGAAGAAGATGGGGAGGCTGCTGAGCAACAGTGGTCTGAGAGCCATGCAACACAGCGCCTGCATACCAAAGCTATCCTCTTCCTAAACCTCAAATTAGATGATGTCGACAACCGCAGGGGGCGCAACAACCTCCAGGTAAAAGGAATGCCGGATGTTTCTGATGGTGTAACTGAAGATCCTATCAAGTACTTACCTCCCTCTTCAATCAAATATTAGTAAGGCCCCAGGACACTAGCATTGATTTTGATAGGGATCATAGACCATTAAGGCCTAGAAAGTTGCCACAAGAGAAATCACATGATTTAATCTGCCGTATTCACAGTTTCCAATTAAAAGAAGAGATATTCCTCAAAGAAAGACAACTTTGTGAACTCCAATTTGAGGGCCACCCAATTGTTGTATTTCAGGATGTTTCATTCACTACCTTAATGGCCCAAAGGGCATTGCGAGCCATTAAGCAATTACACTTGGAGAAACAAGTTAAATTTCGCTGGAACTATATTTACTAAATCTATTCCGGCTGACGTACCGGACTTTCTACAGGCATTGGGGCTACCGCCTATTGAGGTGGAGGATTGGACGGGTCTGTCTGGCTGTTCCATGGCACAACTACTGCAAAGACCCAGATGGCAAAGGAACTCAAAGAATAAAAGACGACAGCCATCACTGGGAACAGAAAAACCCACTACACCGAGAGACACGGTCCCTTGAGGACTCAGATTTGATCTGGTGTAAATAAATGTAAATATATATATCCTTTACATGATTATTTGCCGGAAGGCAGTGAAGGTACTTATTGTTTTTTTACTCTTCTTTCTATTGCTATTGCTTCATACTTATGTTTATGTCATTGAGCATCGATTAGCCGAGCTATCGGGGTCTATACACTCCATTACTCTCCATTATTTATAGAGAGCATTAGGCTCCTGATAGCTCGAGCCCCGGGTTTTAGTTCAGCATAAAATATTATTGTATTACTTGTTAGGATGTGAGGTTAACTTTTACCTTGAGTCAACCAACTCGCTTACCCCCCTCCGATAGGTGCCGATATGGCTTGTGGACACGGTTCTGTTTTCCACAGGTGTGGCATCATACCCAACTTCAGTATGAGTTATTATACTCATATATCTGTAAATAATTTGAATCCTTTATATGTATTCCTTTTGTATTATGCCGAGTACCCCCCCATCCCTCCCCACCCCCCCCCAGTCTGCTTAAAACTTTTCTTAACGATATTCCCTTCTAGAACATGGTGTCATATAGGTTCTATTTTTTGCCCATTATATGGCCCACATTAGCCTTATGTCTTTGAATGTTAAAGGCCTTAATTCCCCAGAAAAGCGCTCCATGCTTGCACAGGAGCTGGACAGGCAAAAGGTGGATGTTATATTTATTTAAGAAACCCATTATAAAGGTGATTTTAAACCGAGACTTAGTTAAAAAAATGTTTACCAAATCTATTATAGCTATTACACAAAGGGAAAGTCTAGAGGAGTGGCAATCCTCTTAGCCTCCCACTTGAATTTTATCAAGTTAGATAGCAAATATTACCCGGAAGGGAGATTTGTTTTTATAAAGGGCAAGGTTAATGATCACATCATCACTTTAGCAAAAATATACATGCCTAATTCGAGCCATGTATCCTTTATAAGCTCCTGTTTGAGAAAACTAGAAGATATTACAGAGGGGACTCTGATCATTGGTGGGGATTGGAATGTGTTGTTAGATCATTCATTTAATAGCTCTTCACAGGCTAGAGATACACAGCATTGTCAGAGGTTGTTATTTTTAAACACATTACATTCCCATCAATTGATTGATGGAAATCTCAAAATACACTTATAATGAAATCATATATATGTATACTATATTATAAAATGATTTAATTATAATATATTATACATATATAGGAAATAAAAGTGTGTGTGTGCGTCTTATATATATTTAAATTGGGGAAAAAAACAAATAAAAATGCGAACTTTGGCCAGTGCTTGTGACTAAGTGGCTACTACAAAAGACTGGAAATACCCCATTTGGAATACCCTGGGTTGTCTACATTTGAAACTGGTATGCCATGATGGGGTTATTTCACATTCCTGGGCTACCATATGGTCTCAAAAGGCAACACAGACCCAGAAAACCAATCTGGCAAACTGAATTAGACAAGCCCTATATTGATCCTGTACCTTTTCAAACCATCATAAAACCGGTACATGGGAGGTATTGTTATACTCGGAAGACTTCGCTGAACACAAATATGAGTGTTTACAACAGAAAATCTTATCACAACGATGAAATCACCCGTAAAAGTCCAGTTTTTGTATATAAAAATGCAAAAATCAAGTGTTTGTGGCTAAGTGGCTTCTACAAAAGACTGGACATATCCAATTTTGAATACCATGGGTTGTCTACTTTTACAAATGGTATGCTATATTTGGGGTTCATTTTCTTTACTGGGCTGCTATATGGTCTCAAAGGGAACATAGGCCCAGGAAACCAATCTGGCAAATTTCAATGTGCAAACATGGAAAAGGGGAAAGCCCTACATTTGACCCATGTAAGTTTGCATAAACCCATTAAACCTGTACATTGGGGGCACTGTTGTACTCAGGGAATGTTGCTGAACACATATCGGGGTGTTCTTTGTCAGTAACACATAACAGGAACTGAGAATTCATGCCTAAAGTACAATGTGAGAGACAAAATAACACAAAAAAATGACTACCCAAAAGTTTGACAAAGACTGGTGGTAGAATTAGTGCATGGAAAGTGTTAAAATACCAGCATTTAAAATGCCCTAGGGTGTCTTCTTTTCAAAAATATTTAGTTTGATGGGGGTAAATTACATTGGCCAACTGCAAAAATGTCCCAAATATGACATGGGTGCATGATGACCAGCTGCAAAAATTCCAAGTTGAAAAACTGGAATGTGCACTCTCCAAATAAGGTCATTTAGCCCCCAAAGAACCCGACACACCTATACATGGGGGGTATCGCTGTACTCAGGAGATATTGCTGAACACATATTGGGGTGCTCTTTGGCAGTAACCCTTAAAGTTCTGAATACATATATTCTTGAATTGCAATGTGTGTCAAAAAAATCATCAATTATTATTTATTTATTTTTATTTGGCATAGATTGGTGGTAAAATGGGTGCATGAAAAGAGCATGAAAAGAGTCAAAATACCCCAAGTTTAATACCTCAGGTTGTCCTCTTTCAAAAAATATATACACGTGAAGGGTTATTCAGGGATTCCTGACAGATATCAGGGTTACAATGTAACTTGCGTTATTTTTGAAAACAAATGGTTTGGAAATAGCAAAGTGCTACTTGTATTTATAGCCCTATAAAGCTAAGATTATGTTAACATTGGGTATTTCTAAACTCATGTCAAAATTTAGAAACTATTTAGCACGGGTGTTTTTGGTGGTTGTAGATGCGTAACAGATGTTGGGGGTCAAAGTTCGAAAAAGTGTATTTATTTAAAATAGTTTCATCATATTTTTATGAGAAGGGTTATAGCTAAACACAAACACCGCAGAAAAGTAAAAACAGCCCTGGTCCCACACGGTAAGAAAATTGAAAAGTGGTATGGTGATTAAAGGACCACTCTAGTGCCAGGAAAACATACTAGTTTTCCTGGCACTAGAGTGCCCTGAGGGTGCCCCCACCCTCAGGGACCCCCTCCCACCCGGCTCTGGAAAGGGGAAAGGGGTTAAATCTTACCTTTTTCCAGCGCTGGGTGGAGAGATCTCCTCCTGCTCTCCTCCTCTTCTCCTCCCCGTCGGCAGAATGCGCACGCGCGGCAAGAGCTGCGCGCGCATTCAGCCGGTCACATAGGAAAGCATTCATAATGCTTTCCTATGGACGCTGGCGTGCTCTCACTGTGAAAATCACAGTGAGAAGCACGCAAGCGCCTCTAGCGGCTGTCAATGAGACAGCCACTAGAGGACATAGGGGGAAGGCTTAACCCATTCATAAACATAGCAGTTTCTCTGAAACTGCTATGTTTATGAAAAAATGGGTTAACCCTAGAAGGACCTGGCACCCAGACCACCTCATTAAGCTGAAGTGGTCTGGGTGCCTAGAGTGGTCCTTTAAGCGGTTAATAACAGTAGCAGAATATAAATATTGGGTATTTCCTTTAGTATTACACATGGAGTATGTGAAAATATGTAATAACACAATAATAATAATAAAACACGTAAAACAACACAAAATGTTAAATCTAAACAGCAGATTTGACTGAGGTTGGTGATAAAATGGTTAAATGAAAAGTGTCAAAATGCTCTTGGTTAAATACCCTGGGGCAGTCATAGGCAACCTTCGGCACTCCAGATGTTTTGGACTTCACCTCCCATGATGCTTTGCCAGCATTATGGGTGCAAGAGCATTATGGAGGTTGTAGTTTGCAACATCTGGAGTGCCAAAGATTGCCTATCCCTGCCCTGGGGAATCTACTTTCTATAAATATATACTTTTGTGTATCAGTTTTGAATTCTATAACTAGTATTAAAATGTATTGCACTTTAAAAGAGCCTTGGTCCTTAAGGGGTTAAGATATAGAAGTGTGTAAAAATAAAAACATTACAGTGCTGCTTTAAATATAGCCAACACTTCTGATCTAAAACTTTAAAGTATTTATATATTTATTGAAAATATTTAGTGCAGGGCAGAACAAACAAGAAAATCCAGTTTTTAATATGCATAACATATGTTAAATATATATGTCATAATTTTGTTCTTACGGTAATTTAGTTTGATCTAAAAAGGAAAGCCCGGATAAACCAGCTAATCAAGTATTACTATTGCCAGGAAGCTTTTGACATTTAAGTAATAAAAAAAAAAAAAAAATAATAATAATAATAATAAATCGCAGAATTCAGGTCAACATATGTACTTTGTTCAACACATTAGCAATGTGCATCATACCTGTCACATATGATGTTACTAAAATAAATTAGTATACGTGTCTTTTATATTATTGCGCTGGAGTAAAAATGTAAGAGAACAAACAATTCTAAAATGATTTAAGTGGCTTAAAATACCCAGAGATATACACTTTGTCAATAGAAATATTGATTTATATTTTGCTGATACAAATGTCAAATGCTAAAGGTGCATTTTTTTAAAAAAAATAAAACATTTTTTTCTTTAATTGTTATTTTGCTTGTCCCTATCCTGAGCTCCATCATAAAATTGTGAAATGTTCCTCATAATAATGACCTTATAATTAACTGTCTGCAGTGTTCTAAACACCCAGAGAATGATACAATTACATGTTGGCACTGAGGTCAATACTAAGCAGGTAATCCCCTCTGGCCATTATATCACGTGATCCTTCTCTTTGTGTCTTGGCTTCATGTTTATTCCTGGCTGCCCTCCTCTCACCATCTGTGACTTTCTGTCTGTCTAGCTAAAACCTGGAGAGAAAGGAGATAAGCAGGTAGTAAGAGCAGGAAGCAAGACTGGCAGGACTCCCTCATCTTATGCTAAGTCTCAATTCCTCCCCAGCACCATCCCCAGTCACGTGACAGCTCTCAGGATCACGTGATCAAGGGTTTAGCTCCAAGATCACACAGTGCTGGGAACCTGCAGACCTGAAGTACAGCAGCTCACATCTCACACACACTTTATTTATTTATTTATTTCTGTTCCTCTTCCTTGATTATTTCTAGACAGCCTGATCCATGCAGCTCTGTGCATGTAAGGAGGGGGAAGGGAGATCTGCTGGAGTGAGCCGATTGCCTGCAAGCATTCACTGGGCTGCTGCTGTTTTATTCATGCTTCTCCCAACAGTGGGCTGCTTGTAATATGCTCACTAGGGTGAAATCTGCTGTGGCCAATTTCATGGGAGGAATCATGGCTGGAAACTCTGGAACTGATCATGCCAACAGTGCTGATTTGCCATTCAGGTTCCCATATGTTAGACCTGAGTTCCTTGGTCTCTCCCAGGATGAAATTGAGTGCTCAGCTGACCACATCGCCAGACCTATCCTCATATTAAAGGAGACCAAAAGGTTGCCATGGACCACAGGCTATGCAGAGTGAGTACAGCCTGTACACCATCATCACCATCACATTCCCCCCAATCTACCCCTCTTTATTAACTTTACCTGGGATAAGGCAGCAGAATAGCTTTCAAGGTCAAAGCAGGAGATGTAAATGCGATTGTGTGTTACAGTAAATAGAATGCTCTGTAGTCTCACATCAGTGGGGGTAGCAGCCCCTCTCCTTTACTGTCAGGTCAGTGTGTGTGAGATAATGTGATCTGAATGTACACACAGTTAAGCTTGTCATTGTTTTGCAAGGCCTAGGAAATAGCTTATTTTTCTTTACACTGTGAGATATGTAAAAAAATAAAAATAAAATGTGGATGCCTGTCCCAGTTATTTAAATGTTTTTAAGGTAAGCAATCATTAAAATAATGTACATGTAATTCGTATATGTTTGAATTATGAATTATGTTATACTCTAAAATAAGACCTGTCTGTGAATTAATGTACATATGTTAGTATATGTCTGAATTATATTGTGTGAATGATGTGTATTCTAAGATCTATCCATCTGTGAATTATACTTTATTCATACGCATTCAGTTTTATTGCTGTCGTGCATCAAAATCGAAAGGCAGCTTTTTTTATTGTACTTGTTTCTCTGTGATTTAATTTTCTGCAGTGTTTTCCGGAGGTAAACGTTGAGATAACTTTTTATTAATCATGCTGTTGTTTAACAGTACTTTGACATCTTCCTTGCTTTCCAACTTTATTGTAACAAAGTATCTCAGCAGGTACACAGTATGTGGAAACAAAGCAATGGCCATGAAATGCATGATAATATTAAAGAAACATTTTAATGTTAAGCATAAATATACTATATTTTTCGGACTATAAGACGCACTAGAATATAAAACACACACACACGCTATAATTACAGTAAACCTAAGCTTAAATGTATAGGGTTTGTGGGCATAGATGATGTAGTGAATGTTTTGATTTAGGACAGATGGGAAAAGGGAAACAGTTTTTTTTTTTATTTATTTACAATTTTATTGGAAGTTTGTTCCCCTCTTACTCATTCTTAGCTTGCGCCAAGGAAGAGGTAAAAGACAATCCCTGCAGGTCCAGTGGCGAGTGACGTTAGCCTGCACCTCCCCTAGGTGCAGACTGAGTATGCTCTTCTCATGAGATCTGGCACTGTGTAGTATCGGAGTATTGCCATGGTGGTAACATGTGGTAATTCTTCAGAGGTGCAGATTAGAGTCTCCTGGGCTCCCTTCCTGCCACAGAAGACAGCACTAGCCCGCTGAGGAAAAACAACCCACCATACCTACCAGAGTGAGAGAGAGTGAGTGTGTGTGTGTGTGTGTGTGTGTATATATATATATTGTATGCATGTGGATTTGCATAGTGGGCATATCAAAACTTTGGGGTGAAAAACTGTATTCTAATATTCCGAAAAGTACAGTATTTATGTTTTTTCTTTAGAGTGTTCGCATAAAAAAAATAAATTGAACCAGTTATACAGCAGTCTGATCCATCTACTGTGAGATAACCAAGATTAGTGATCCATAGTCCAGCCAGATTCTTCGCGTAGAGAAGAATTGTGTGGCTATGGCATAGACAGAGCAGTCGCCACATTCAGCCACTCAAATGGTTCTCGTGTCTCATAGAGACACATTCAACATAAATGTGCTGTGCTTACTAAAGAGCTTTGTAAATTGACTAGTTTCTGTGAGTTTTATGATTAAAGGGACACTATAGTCACCTGAACAACTTTAGCTTAATGAAGCAGTTTTGGTGTATAGAACATGCCCCTGCAGCCTCACTGCTCAATCCTCTGCCATTTAGGAGTTAAATCCCTTTGTTTATGAACCCTAGTCACACCTTCCTGCATGTGACTTGCACAGCCTTCCATAAACACTTCCTGTAAAGAGAGCCCTATTTAGGCTTTCTTTATTGCAAGTTCCGTTTAATTAAGATTTTCTTATCCCCTTATATGTTAATAGCTTGCTAGACCCTGCAAGAACCTCCTGTATGTGATTAAAGTTCAATTTAGAGATTGAGATACAATTATTTAAGGTAAATTACAAATGTTTGAAAGTGAAACCAGTTTTTTTTTTCCATGCAGGCTCTATCAATCATAGCCAGGGGAGGTGTGGCTAGGGCTGCAGAAACAAAGTGATCTAACTCTTAAATGACAGTGAATTGAGCAGTGAAATTGCAGGGGAATGATCTATACACTAAAACTGCTTTATTTAGCTAAAGTAATTTAGGTGACTATAGTGTTCCTTTAATGTGAACATTGTAATTTCTGGAAAATGCCAGTGTTTTACATTGTCCGAGAAAAGGAGCAGCAGCTGTGCACCAAAATCACTACATAAAGTTGTAATGGTTTTGGTGCTTAGCATGTCCCTTTGCGCCTAGAGTGAACACTAAATGGATTAAATATAAAATCTTCTATATTTACTTTAATTGAAGTAGTCAAGAGAAATGCAAAGTTTACATTGCAGCTCTGTCTGCCCCCAGTGGCTGTCTACCAGACAGTCACTGGGGGCACTTACAGAATCCTAATGGACTTTGGGTCCGTTATCTGACGCTGGACGTCAGGATCTCCAGCGTCAGATTTTCCCCATTGGAAAGCATTGAATAATGCTTTCCTATGGGGAGGACTAATGCACGCGGCCATTGCCGCACATGCGCATTAGGTCTCCCTGACGTTGGCAGGGAAGGAGTGTGGGCATAGCCTGTTCCTCTGGGCTGTATTCAGGTAAGTGGCTGAAGGGGTTTTAACCACTTCAGCCTCTCGGGAGGGGGGGGCGCAAGGGCGGGGGGGAGAGGCGCAAGGGCGGGGGGGGAGAACCTATTAACCTTATAGTGCCAGGAAAACTGCTTTCCTGGCACTATAGGATCTCTAATGTATCAGAATGAGATTATGATTTTATGTCAAGACACGGAGGCTCATATTGCTTAACCCTTTCTTTACTGTCCACCAATAGCAGCAAAGTATATTAACAGTAAGAAAAAACAGTAACCATAGAGATAGGACACTCCCATATCCAGTCCCAGTATAATAGGCAGCACCTCCTCATCCAATCCCTCTTTCTTTGCTGCTACCAAACAGATAAGTACCTCATTAATTACTCTTCTCTGCTGACATTTTGTACCATTCACTGGTTAATGTATGATTGTATTTTGTATTTATTTGACCTTATGTTGTATACCTTGTTTGTGCCCAGGGTCCCAGACCTTCCCTATCCGGCTTTATCCTGATCTACCTTCTCTGATACCTTTGGTATCGTGCTAGACTTTCCCTTGCTCCCTCCATTACTCTGCCGGTCTGCCTGTCTTTTCTCTTATTACTGCGTTCGCATTTTCTATGCGAACGCCTGACTACATTCACCTGTTTGATGTGCTCCGGTCTGCCTGCCTATTCTCCTATTGCCGCGTTCGTATTTTTTATGCGAACGCCGGATTCACCTGTTCTATGTGTTCCCCTGTGACTCTATTTGTATTTGCCCTTTTCTGCCGAACGCTCGGCTCTTCCCCTTTTCTCTTAGAATTCCGCCGCGAATCTCGCGAGATTGCCGGCGGCCATTTTCTATCACTCACTTTGGCGCTCTTTTTCTCCGTTCTCCTTATCTGCCGGTCTGGACCCTGGTGAGCTCCCTCCTTTTCCTCTGTTTGCTCTGCCTAGCCTGGGGTGATTAACTCCTGCTAGTTGCATCCTCCACATATTTAGCAGCTCTATTTACTATTTACTACATCAAATATATTCTAGTTGTGTCCCTATATAATACCGTATATTCCCTACATAAGGATATATTTTATTTGGGTCTGACATTATCCTCAGTAATAATTATTATGCCTAAACCTAAGGGGCCTGCCTCCCCTCTTTCCCCTGAGGATAGGGATATACCCCAAGCGCTGGCTGACCCTATGTCGGTGCCGGATGATGCCCAGGCCTTAGCACTGCAACGTTCAGTTACAGACGCCATTATGGCCGCCATGGGCTCTATGTCCTCAGCCCTGTCTCAGACTATCTCTCAGGCTTTATTGGCACAACCTGTACCCGCAGAAGCATCTACCATTCCTACACGCTTAGCGCATTCCTCTGTGAACCACCCAGGGGACAACCCTAGAAAGGCTAAGGCCAAATCTAAACACCTGATCCCTCCCGCCTCCAGAACCACCAAGACTGGTGTTAAAATATCCACCCAGGATAGCGTGTCTGTGTCACGCAAAAGAGCCTTTCCGCGTCAGGCAGAACGGGCGCGGCACTGGAAATGTGCCAGATCACTTACAGAGAGCGAATCCGACTCAGAATTCGGGTCTTGTGAGGAGGCTATTGATGAGTCCGGGAATGACTCCAAGAACGAGTCGGACGGGCAGGACACTGACCCCTTTGCCCCTACCCTACCAGGATTGGTAATTAGTGACTCTCGCAGTGACTCTCCCGCTACCGCGGTTTCGACTCTCATGGACCCGGCTGGAGAACCTATGTTTGACCCGGATGCTCTCCATCACCCGATGTCGGCAGAATGGCTCCCAGCCGCCCATGTAGCAAAATATCTTGAGAACTGGGTTAGGCGCCCTCTTAGCAAGACGGCGCGCAACAAGCTCAGGGCAGAATGTCCTAGACCCCTTATCCCTAATAAAGTCATGCGAGACACCCATTGTAGACCCTCAAATGACGCAATTTCTTGCCAAGATGGGTTGGAATCCCCGTAAGGGTCTGGAATCTGCATTAAAGTCATGCCAGGACAAACGCCTGGACATTTTTGGCCCCTTGGCAAAATTATTCGACCTGGCCGAGATGGGTGCAGAGGGCAATCTGCATAGCCGGTAGTGTGAACACTTCCCTGTCTATAGAACGTCGTAAAGCCATCCACTTTAAAATCGAGCCTAAATTGGCCAACCTCGCCCTCACTGAGGCGGGCAAAGATGCTCAGGGCCAGCTATTCGGAGACTCCTTTATCAAGGATTTGGGGCGCTTCGTAGGTGCTTTCACAGCCTTAGACAAGGCCCAGTCCTCCACGAGGAGGGTGTTTCAGGGACGGGTCTCTTCCAGGGCCGGCAGATTCCGGAGCCGTCTGTCCGGCCGGTCTAATTTTAACTCCCGAGGATCGGGACGAGGCTCTTATAACCAGAGGCCACCTTATCAGTACACAAGACACCAGGCTCCCTTCTTCCCATCTCGTGGAAGACCATGGCGCTCCAGAAGCTTCAGAGGGAACCCCGGTTCCAGACGCCCTTACGGTAAGACCACACCGACCTCGTGTTTTTTCCAATATCTGTGTAGGGGGCAGACTCCGTAATTTTTTGGTTAGAGACCACCTCAGATGCATGGGTTTTGAACACTGTAAAGGGGTTCCACATAGAATTGGTAGACACCCCGGGTCGCATTCCTCCCCCTCACCCTATGGTAATTTCAAAGGCAAACCGCGCCTTAATAGACAAGGAACTATTGTCACTCCATATGAAAGGAGCGATAGAACGGGCACCGCTGAACCATACTGGGGTTATCAGCAACAGCTTCCTGGTGGAAAAGAAAGGCGGCCAGATGCACCCAGTTATAAACCTTCAGGCCCTAAACTCCATAGTGCGCTACCGCCACTTCAAAATGGAGGGAATCCACCTCCTTCGGGACTTACTCCTACGCGGAGACTGGATGGCAAAGTTAGACCTCAAAGATGCCTACCTAACGGTCCTGGTGACCGAGTCCTCCAGGGACCTACTAAGGTTCCTCTGGAAAGGCGAAACATGGCGATTCACATGCCTCCCGTTCGGACTCTCGTCTGCTCCGTGGTGCTTCACCAAGTTGATGCGACCGGCCATGGCTTGGCTGCGCAGTCGTGGGGTAAGGCTGATAGTCTATCTGGACGATATCCTCCTCATGGCACAAGATCGGAGAGTCCTCTTAGAACACCTTCAATGGACAATGGATCTCCTACGTCGGCTGGGTTTCCTGCTCAACGGGGAGAAGTCCTGCCTATCCCCGGCCCGACACATGGAGTTCCTGGGGTTCACGGTCGACTCTGAAGCGGAGTCTCTCAGTCTCCCTCCAGCCAAAATACGCTCAATCCGCAAGGAACTACGACGTGCCCTCACGCGACACCAGCTGTCGTTGCGACCCCTGGCACGACTCATTGGACTACTGACCTCGTCCATCCAGGCGGTGTTCCCGGCTCCGCTCCACTACCGAGCTCTTCAATGCCTGAAGATAGCACACCTTCGCAAAGGGGCTTCGTATGCAGATTTGGTCCCCCTGGACTCGGAATCCCGAGACGAGATGACCTGGTGGATCCACAACCTATCCGCCTGGAATGGCAAGGCCATCTTCGGCTCTCAGCCGGAGTTCACGGTGGACTCAGATGCGAGTCTCCACGGCTGGGGCGCACACTGCAACGGGGTGACCACTGGGGGTCGCTGGACAGACGCAGAGTCCCGGCTCCACATCAATGCCCTAGAACTACTGGCTGGTTCCTTCGCGATCAGGAGCTTTGCGAACGGCACGGCCTGTGCATGCATCAGGCTGCGTATGGACAACATCTCAGCGGTTCGGTATGTCAACCACCTGGGCGGCACACGCTCAGCAACGCTGGCCCGCTTAGCGAAAGATTTATGGACCTATTGCCTAGCCAGGAACCTAACGGTCCAGGCGGAATACCTTCCTGGCCTCCACAATACCCATGCGGATTGGAGCTCACGCTATCTAGCAGACAGCAGCGATTGGAAATTGGATACAGAGGTGTTCTCCACTATCTCGTCCCTTTGGGGGCCCTTCTCCATAGACCTCTTCGCTTCCAGACTCAACGCCCAACTACCCAGGTTCTACAGCTGGCGCCCGGACCCGGCCGCGGAGGCAGTGGACGCGTTTCTACAGGAATGGCCCGACTCACGCCTTTACGCTTTCCCGCCACTTGCCATGCTCCCCCGAGTGCTACTCCAAGTACGACACCAGATGGCGGATATGGTCCTGCTAACCCCATTCTGGGGTACCCAGTCATGGTTCCCACAACTCCTGGAACTGGCAATAGACAGTCCCACTCTTCTGCCGCCCAACCGGGACCTTCTGCTGAACCCAATGGGCCAACAACATCCCCTCCTACTGGACGGATCAGTACGGCTACTGGCATGGAGAATTTCGGGGGTCCCTGGGAAGTCCCAGGAGTTTCGGACACAACTCGACGCCTCTTGGCTGACGCATGGGCTCCCGGCACTAGATGCTCATACGGGACCGCTTGGAGAGCTTGGGCTGGTTGGTGCCTGGCTAGGGACCTGGATCCCGTGGCGGCTCCGGTGACGGCGATACTCCAGTTCCTCACATCCTTATTTAAAGCGGGTCGCGCATATCGCACGATCAACCTATACAAATCGCCCATCTCCTCAGCTCATCATGGTTTCAACGGCTGCCCAGCGGGCCAGCACCCCCTTGTATGCCGCTTACTCAAAGGTTCACGCCTCTCGCGCCCCCCCAGACCTCGATACACAGCCACATGGGACGTCACCTGCGTCCTATCGCTGTTTTCCTCCTGGCCACCCAACTCGGACCTCACCTTACAACAACTCTCTGCCAAATTGGTATGCCTGTTCTGCCTCATCTCATGTAAACGAGTCTCGGAGGTACATGCCCTGGAACATGATGCGAGATCTTTCACCCCGGATGGGGTGACATTCAATATCTCCAGAAGGACTAAGACTGCCATACGCTCAGTCTCGTACCCGAGCTTTCCGACTAACCCACTGTTGTGCCCAGTGACCTGTTTGAAGGAATACGAACTTCGGACGAAGGCCCATAGGTCGGACCCAACGCCTCAACTTTTCCTCTCAACCCGTCGACCATTCACCCCAGTATCCAGCACGACTCTGGCTCGTTGGGTGAAGTGGATTATGTCGCAGGTGAGGGTGGATACATCCATCTTTAGCGCCCACTCCACACGTGGGGCTTCAGCCACGTCCATGGCCTCTTCGGGGGCACGCCTGGAAGACCTTATGAGGATGGCGGACTGGTCCAGAGAATCCACCTTCAGGGAATTCTACTTCCGACCTCAGCCACATGTTTTCTCGTCAGTCATTGCTCAGCTTTAAACTAGCAATATGAGCCTCCGTGTCTTGACATAAAATTACATGATTTTGCTATTTTATGACGAAAAGTCATGATTTTATGAAAGACACGGAGGCGAGTATTTCCCCTCCCTATTACTTATTGATATAATTCCCCCCCCCCCTGTCATTTCTCGCTTCGGGCGGTAAGTATAGCATTGCCTTCCATAAACGTACGACTTATATGTACACATGACTCATGACACTTCACATACATGGGGACTCTCGACTTAAGTACGAATGGGGGGACACTAACGGGTGGCTTGGTTTCCAAGGTATCGTATCTTGAAATGGGCAAATAGTGTTAGTACCGATTTAACCTTAGGGCTCCTGTCATTATGTCTTCACAGGTTGATCCACTTCTAGGCGCACCGCATGAAGGACGTCTCTATGCTCAGGACTTCCCCAAATTAGCTGAAGTTCAATGGTTGACAAAGAGATGGACTCCCTTTGGTTAAAGTTTCTCCATTCGTTGGCATCCTCTGTTCAAGTATCAAAAAGGACTGTGGGCCGTTGCCCTTCTAGTGTTGGACTGTTCCTGGTTTCCGGTTAGCTGTTGGCGGGTAGCATCTCCAAAGAAAGAGGAATTGGATGAGGAGGTGCTGCCTATTATACTGGGACTGGATATGGGAGTGTCCTATCTCTATGGTTACTGTTTTTTCTTACTGTTAATATACTTTGCTGCTATTGGTGGACAGTAAAGAAAGGGTTAAGCAATACTCGCCTCAGTGTCTTTCATAAAATCATGACTTTTCGTCATGAAATAGCAAAATCATGTAATTATGCTTTATGAATATTATGCTTTACTTGTAAGAGAATCGGTCCTTTGTCTGTGTCTTCAACTGAAAGGGTCACTCCAGACCCCTAAAGGACTTTAGCTTGCTGAAAAGCTTTATGTGTACTATTATTTATATTTTGAAAAAAGTGCAGTTTTCAATAGAAAGTTACACTAATCTAAATTAACCTAGCTGTCAATCAGCTAACGACTCCTTTTACTTCCTGGTTTGCTCGCTCTGTGGAGCTAAACTCAAGAAGCAGCAATTGCTCAGAGCACCTGCCTTGTAAAGACTTCTACATTAGTTAGTCTGTGAATGGACAGCCACAGAAAGTCTGGGAGGGGTTAGAAAGGGAGCATTTGCGAAGACAGTAGACAAGAGAACTGCATATTTTGCAAGCTGTTTTTAGATATACACCCCCAATAAAAAAAAATGCATAATAAAATGCGTGCAAGTTTTCAATATGGGGTATATCAACTAAACAGTAATTTTTATTTATTTTGTGTATTTGTCAGTGGAGTGTCCCTTTAACTCAGAGAATGAAGTAAGCTTTCTCTGTAACCCTCAAGAGCTGATTATATCTGATTAAATGGATTTAACGAGAACACTAAGATTTATCTATAAACAGTTGGATGTGTTAAAACCATAGCATTTTGGTCTAAATGCTGTAATATGGCAATCAGATCACTACAATTTACTGTTAAAGCATATAACTAACTAGGTTAAATCATCATTCAGTGTGAAAAGCAAAACAACTTAAATGACTGACTGGTTAGTGTTCCAGCTAATAACCTTTCAAACCTTTGTTTACTGCTCATGACATAAGTCACACAAGGTCAACCCAACTTTTAATATTCTAGAAGCCCAGGAGATATTAATTCCTGATCAATCCTCAAGGTTGTAGATTGGATTCCTGGCAGGTCCAGTTCATTCAGAGGTCAATAGAATGAGGACTATTGGGGTAGGGTATTAATAACTTCTAAACCCTGAAAATACATAAAAATTAGCCAAACCTATACGTATTCATACAAGTAAAACAATTGCATATTTTTCCCATTATATGTTCAGGGTTACATGTTTTGTGAACTGCTGCCTCTGTTACCATATAGTTTTCCGTTTTCTGGTTTAGTATAGTCTATTTAACTGTATTCTGTTAAAGAAACTACTGAAAACAAAATAAATCCATATATGTGCAATTTAAATGGGTGACTAATGGACGTCTTACTCATTAACTTTAATTATCCTTTTCTGATGACTCTGTTTTGTTCCCAGAGTAAGATATAACACTGGAATAATTTAATGATCTTGTTTAGTTCACCAGATGTTATTGTTCAGAAAGCTACCGCATCTTATCCCAGATATCACTGGGAAGCATCCTGTATCAGGCCCGGACTGGCCATCAGGCATACCGGGCAAATGTCCTGTGCGCTGCAATGGTCATGGACCAAGGCCAACAGGGGAGATCAAGAGATCTCCCTTCCCACCCCATGTAGAGCCGGCGCTATCCAAGCGCCGGCCCTGCTGTGTGCCTCCATGGGCCGGTGAGGAGATCAAAGATCACCAGCCCACAGGCACGAACAAGCGGTCACCGGCTGGGGAGGGAGACAGGAGAGGACCCGGGGAGCTCTGACTTGAAAAATGCTTGCGCTGCGCAGGACAAATACAGGGCCTTTTTCTCATGCTAGAGCTCTTCAGCAAAGCTCTGTGCATGGTCTGCCCTGGCAAAGCATTGAACCAACATGCTCACTTTGAGAGGGGGCGTGCTTGCCATTGGTAGTGACAAAACACACCCCCTCTGGTCCTGGCCCCTTCTCAGTGGGCCGATGTGATTAAAAAATGCCCCGGCTGAATTTTTTTTCCAGTCCGGCCCTGTGCTGTATCATACATCCCAATATTAGAGGAACGCCAATTCATGAGATTCTAACCACCAACGCATGGAGACTATGCACTCTCTGGATGTTTTGTATTAATCTTATATGATGGAATTAGTATATCATATTGGAAGTATTTTGCATTTTGTGCTGTATTTGAGTAAGCAAATATGTCATTCTCTGATAGAATATGAATATTGCTAAATGACTTATTGCAGTACACGAACGCCACTCAAGAGCTTCTGTTTTCTGCTCAACTTGTGCTGTTACAGGGAGGAATATCTCCCTATACATCAGAGTAATTTCAGTGTTAAGATGGTCTAGTAAAAAATGTCTGCCTGCATAAAGAACTCTACAACCTCAGAAATAGGTTTTGACTTATCATAGACCTCGTGATGGTGCCATCTTAAACACAGTGACCAGCAATCCTTTTTTATAAATGACCTCAAGATTAGTTCCACCTCTGATTGACAAACTCCTTATATCAGGTTATGTCTTTATGCATTGGCCTTGGATGCAATGAGTTTTCTTTACTGTCCGTACTTTTGTAGATTCCAATTTTATGGAATACACAGTTTTCCAATCGAGCCTGGGTTACAAGGCGCTGATTTGATGTGCAGTTGTAGTTTTGTGAATTTTGTAACTGTAACCTTTACCCCTTCCCTTTTTCCATGTGTGTCAGATGCGTTTTTTGAGACTGTTGCACATATATTTTTGGCATAAGCTAAGTGGAACTATATTCATTGCCACAGAAATTATGACTATGGCATCCAAAGCGTGTGCTCATTTTAGACACAGCTTAAGCGTGTATTCTTTGCAAATTGATAAATATCACCAGCTCATAATTGTGGTTTCTACAACATGGAATTCAACGTTGTACATGCTGTAGTGTCCGTACAAACAATGTAAAGCCATTATTGATTAATTTACAATGGATCTTTGGAATGTACTAGACATGATTCCTGTGTCAGTGTCATGTAATCAATACCATCCAATGTGTGATTTATGTTGGCTCATGAAGGAGGTCACAGTACTGGTGAGTCTTACAGTTGTGCCATTGAGTAAAATTCATCCACTAATGTATTTATTGAAAAAAGATAAAACATAGTGTGCACTCATTCTGATATGAATAACAACATGGACATTGAAGAGTAAACATTATAGTTTGATATAACTGGCAAGTTATATATTCTCTTGCTTTTAACTTAATCTTGTCATAATCTTTGTTTGGATGAATACCTCAACCAAAGAGGGGATTAGAGAGATGGCTGTCCAAGATGTCTACATATGCACCACACCCAATGTTTGGACAGATATTGGACTAGTAGAATTCCTTCTTTGATGTTATGGATCAAGGGGGCAGTCTTATTGATGCAGTTATGTTATACTGTTATAATTCACTCCGGACAAAGATTCCATAGAACAGGGTGCTTTCTGACATACCCTTTGTAACATTTTTAGAGTTGCTATGGTGCAAAGAGTGACTTTTTTAACCCCTTAAGGACCAAACTTCTGGAATAAAATGGAATCATGACGTGTCAGACATGTCATGTGTCCTTAAGGGGTTAAGGAATTCTTCCAGTAAAGCTTTCAAGCCTAATCAACTGCTTTTCAAACTGCCACAATGGTCGTGTTTGAATAAATAGCATTTTTGGATCCAGATTTGTTCTTCTGACTTATGAATCTAGCTCTGCATGTCTTCTTATTTAGTACCAACAGATCCAAACAGTATTAATGTATTATATGATGGCATACGCAGGTCATTCTTCCATAAGGTGTTAATTGACCTTATCTGTCAAGAAGCAAAGACATTCTGCTAATCTGGTTGCCTTTTTAAAACACAGTGTTTTAGTAATTGGAATACAGCTTATAATGTTTTTATAGTTAATAATTGTGAAAAACACAATAACAACAATATATTTTGTTTCTATTTGGACTACATTGACTCAATGACAGCACACACTGTTTAAAAGCCAAAAACCTACATGGTTGAAGTGAATTTCAATTTGATGCCAAGAGTAACAGAAGTAAAAGCATAGCTGATTTTGAGATTTCTCCAATTTGGCTATTTTTGCTTTAAATGTTAAATTCTGACAATATTCAATTTAGTAGATAGACTTGTTGGTAATTTTCTCAGCCTTGGTGTTATTACTTAAAATTCCCTTGTTATTGCCCTGACATTCCCAATTTAGTTCATCATATGTGCCAAGTTCAGGTTTAATATCAGGGGCATTGTAAGTAGTACTGATGATGTGTTTGCCCCTAAATAGGAGATATCATGCCAACATATATGCACACCAGGTTAACAGGTTGTTAACAGCCTTACTTATACTCCATGCGTTGCTTTAAGTGTACAGGTAAAATGTTCTGTAATTATGTTTTGTAACAGAAAAAGTGTTATTTTAGTGAAGATGTACAATATGCAAGAAATACCAGTATGGGATGAAACATTAGCAGTAGTGAAAAAATAACTCAAATTCTAAACATAGGTGAAATAGTGAAAAACATTTCTTGACTTTCGCAAGTTCACATAGATTGTAAATATTATTGTTTTCTTCTGTACAGGAGAACATCTTTAGTAGAATTTATTTTTTTCACGCTATTACTGAATTCTTCATACTGTGTTTTATATATGTGTTGTATATTCTGAAATAGACACTATGGTCACCAGAACCAGTACAACAATGATTCAGTGCATCTCTATGAGGAGATGCTGATTGGAGCAGCGCTGTGTTTTTCTGTGCATGCACAATAGTCTCAATGCTTTCCTATGGGAAAGCATTTGATTGGCTGAGATCATCCAGATTGATTTCAGCCAAGAAGGCAGGGCCAGCAGTGGCTAGAGCAGCACGACAGTGGAGAAAAGGTAAGTAAGCTACCTTTTCACTGCAATCAGAGGGGGGCTTGAGACCTAAACAGTTACTCCAGCAGCATAGTGTTAGAAATACATGTTTGTATTCCTAACACTATTGTATACCTTCACCCATAGGCCTTTTTATTATCCCCTTTTAAGCTTTTATTTTATCCAGGGCTTTTTGGTTATTGTGCGGGGTCCTTGAGATTTCAATATTTTTGACATTGGACGTTTATGAACTACATTGTTACAGAGCATTTTTTGCAGACCATAAAATCTGCTATTGCAATGGAATACTACCATTATTATATCCCTAATAGCTTTGACTTCTATACCCTTGTCAGTAAATATAGGCATTCTAAACCACATGCCAAGTAACAGCAAGTGGCAATGCTTTTATGACTGCTGCCAAAACCTGCATCTTCATGATCCCGAACCCGGTGGTCCACCTGCTGTGTAGTACTAACTGTGTGAAGCAGGTTTAAAGATTCTCACAACTGGCCACGTTATGCAATACCAATTGAACCATCTATAACATTGTCATGAATTATATTCACCAGTTTTGAAGTTAACAATGCTTAGTTTGTTTCTTAAATAACTAAACAAAAAACCTTAGTCTTTATAATATCAAGGGCGTAGAAGGTTTCTTGGGAAAATATACACAGAAAATAGATATTTAAAGTATTTTTTATGTTCTTAATTTTAGATAGATATTTTTTAAGGAAACTGTCAAATAGAATATTGAAAATCACCTCCAACTTATGTAAACTTTTTTTTTCATGTGATGCTCCATATTTTTTTAAAATGCATATTAAAACGAGTACCAAATAAAAGCACAATCCAGTTAAGTCCTGGGCACACATTGCTTTGGACAAGGAGAAATAGAATTATTTTTTTTCATTTTTTTATTCTCTTCTGTCTGTGCTAAGTAAATGCATATGTTTTTTTATGAAGACTGACAGAGAGCCAAGATGGAGGCATACAGTTCCTGGATAATGGTGTTGATTTCTACATTTCATTTTATTTTTGAGTCTTTGCAAACACATATTTGCAAAATACAGGGATTAAGTAAACATAATATTAAAACTGCTGGGAAGTTAAAATGTACCTTCAGGCTTCACTATTGGAAAGTATTGTATTCAATGGTTTCCTTAGGGTTTCCGCATTATTTGTCACTGCAGTGAAAGCACCTCTAGTGGTGGTCAGTTTGACAGCCACTAGAGGTGTACTTAAAGCAGCACTGCGATCCCCTCTCCAAAAGAGAGAGTATTTCATACTTATTACATATTAATTTTGACTGTGTTCATTGAAATTCCAAACCAGTCTAGAAGTGCTAATTGACTCTGTCTGTGAAGGCTGCAGGATCCTCCATAAACCTAAATTCTGTACTCTTGTGCATGCGCAAGAGTATAGCAGGGTTTGTCGGGACCTGCTGGTTCAAGATGGCTGCATCTGCTAGGGACAGGTACAGGTAAGGAGATCTCCCCTATTCAGTTTTCTTTCTAACAAGTTGACGTGGAGTGACAGGGGCTTTGATGCGGTGACTGGTGTTGTGAAGTAACAGGGGTTGCGGGGTGATTGGTTGTAGTTGGATGACCAAGGCTGTGGTGGGGTGACAGGGGCTGTTGTGGGGGTGATGGTTTGTAGAAGCATGACTGGGGCTGTGTTTGGGTGAGAGGGGTTGAGGTGGGCTTACGGGCTGTTGTCGGGTGACAGGGGCTCTATAAAAGTTTCTCCCCCCCACCTAAGGTTTACCTTGGACCAGGGACAAGGGAATCTGGTTCGCTGGCGATCCAGTGAGAGATGCAATATGTCTGCACCCCAAGGTGCCTCCCTCTTTACTGTGCCAGCCCTGTAGGTGTTTGCCAGTAAAATCTGCAATGTTGACCTCGCCCCACAGCATGAGAATGTGCTGGCCAGAGAGGGAGTTCTTTGATCTCCCCACGGGCAATGACGCCCTTCACCTGCCTACTGGTGGCCTTGTGGCAAATCCAACCCAAGCAGCCATTTTAAGTAGGCTTCAGAGAGGCTCGGGAGGGGGGGGGGGGGTGGTATTTGCCCATCTTCACTAGTTACTCACCTAGTCAGTTTAGCAATAATTGAATGCCTACCGTTTCTTATCTAAATTTGGGCACATTTGTCTCCAATGCAGAAGTGAAAATTGATTCATAGTGTGAATAGATTCTGCCCCAGAAGGAAGAACAAGAGCAGAATTGATTTGAAATGTTACGGTAATTTGCGAACACAGCTTCCTATCTCCATCAGTTCTCGAATAGTACTCCTTGCGTGTTCCTTTATGGACAAGGTTGTACAGTAACATATACCATTGATCCTTATGGGTTAATTCAATTTTTTCCTGAATAAGTGTATTTAAAAAGAATAGACAAATGTTTGTAAAGTGAAGTAATGACAAACAATAAATATAGCTTGAAGAAGAAAAGGCTTGTGCTTGCCTTTTTGTGAGACAAGAAAGCTTGGATTGTATAAATGAGAAAATGCACTCTCTGTACAGTATCCAAATGCATTTTGGGCCAATTAAAATCAGTGCATTTTCCTCTCCTATTATTTTGTGCTTAGAGGTATACAGACTCTGCTCAATACGGATACAGTTTTAAAAGAGTACATGCCACAGGGGTCAAAAACGGTACATTCTGTGTTTGTTTATAAAGCGTAAGTGAAATGCATTGCTCATTTATTTTTGTTTGTGAACCATGTAGTAACCCCTTCATGAGAGGGTTAAGCAAATATTTTATTATGCCATTCTTGATATTGGTCTTGAATGGGGCTGTGAAGAGCATTTTTTAAAAAGTATTCTTAAAGCAAAAAAATGATTTTATCATTAGTCCTATTCATTGTCAAAATTTGGCAAAATAGAAGCCTTCGTCAAATTACTTGACTTGTAGTCACTTAACATAGAAACAAAGAATGTGACGGCAGATAAGAACCATTCGGCCCATCTAGTCTGCCCAATTTTCTAAATACTTTCATTAGTCCCTGGCCTTATCTTATAGTTAGAATAGCCTTATGCCTATCCCACGCATGCTTAAACTCCTTTACTGTATTAACCTCTACCACTTAAGCTGGAAGGCTATTCCAGGCATCCACTACCCTCTCAGTAAAGTAATACTTCCTGATATTATTTTTAAACCTTTGTCCCTCTAATTTAAGACTATGTCCTCTTGTTCTGGTAGTTTTTCTTCTTTTAAATATGGTCTCCTCCTTTACTATGTGGATTCCCTTTATGTATTTAAATGTTTCTGCCATATCCACCCTGTCTCGTCTTTCCTCCAAGCTATACATGTTAAGTTCCTTTAACCTTTCCTGGTTAGTTTTATCCTGCAATCCATGAACCAGTTTAGTAGCCCTTCTCTGAACTCTCTCTAAAGTATCAATATCCTTCTGAAGATACGGTCTCCAGCAGGGCCGGACTGGGACAAAAATTCAGCCCGGGCAATTAAAGGCAGAGCAGCCCACTATTAGGGGCGGGGCCAGAAAGGGGGCATGTCATGTCACCACCATTGACACGCACACCCCCTTCCCCCCCACCAAATGAGTATGTTAATGTGACCAGTGGCGTACACACAACCCATGCGGCCCCGGTGCGAAAACTGATCCGTGCCCCCCCCCCCGCGCGCTTACTCTGCGCGAACTGGCGGTGGGCACCTGGTCAGAGGGGTCACAGGGCTGCGACCCTTGCGACTGCGGTATGTACGCCAGTGCATGCAGATAGACATACACTTAAAGGACCACTACGGACACCCAGATGAAGTGGTCTGGGTGCCAGGTCCCTCTAGTTTTAACCCTGCAGCTGAAAACATAGCAGTTTCAGAAAAACTGCTATGTTTCACTGAGGGTTAATCCAGCCTCTAGTGGCTGTCTCATTGACAGCCGCTAGAGGAGCTTCTGCGATTCTCACTGTGACAATCACAGTGAGAAGACGCTGAACGTCCATAGGAAAGCATTGAGTAAGGTCTCTCTCCCTCTCGCGAGCGCCGTTTTTTTCAGAGCGTTGCCGCGGGTTACCATGGCAACGCTCTGATAATCTCGGAGCTCGCGAGAAGAAAAGAAAGGAAGCTGCTCGCCGTGCGCGGAGGGAGATCGGCTCACTTCCCGATCTCCCCTCCGGCCCATGATGGGATAGAACTCCATCTTGGGGCCGGTGCTGCTGCGCATGGGCCGGCACGGGAGATCTCTTGATCTTTCCTGCCGGCCTCGGCCCATGGCCATCGCGGCCCACCGGGCATTTGCCCGGTTTGCCCGATGGCCAGTCCGGGCCTGGTCTCCAGTACTGCTTACAATACTCCAAGTGAGGTCTCACCAGTGTTCTGTACAATGGCATGAGCACTTCCCTCTTTCTACTGCTAATGCCTCTCCCTATACAACCAAGCATTCTGCTAGCATTTCCTGCTGCTCTATTACATTGTCTGCCTACCTTTAAGTCATCAGAAATAACCACCCCTAAATCCCTTTCCTCAGATGTTGAGGTTGAGGACAAATATTCTGTACTCTGCCCTTTGGTTTTTACGTCCAAGATGCATTATCTTGCACTTATCCACATTAAATGTCAGTTGCCACAACTCTGACCATTTTTCTATTTTACCTAAATCGCTTGGCAGCATTGTGTCGCCGTCCTTCACTTTACCCCTTTTAACCTATTTTACACCTTGCTGTGTCTTAATTTTGGCGATGTATTTTGTCTAAAACTTACCGAAGCCCAAATAGGCCATGCATTTTTTTTTTAAAACACATGGATTTTGTAGGCTTCCATAATAACAACTTTAATATGATGTTTAATATTTATAAAAAAAAAAAATCTTTGCAATTATACTTTTGCAAATCTGTACTGATTGCACACACATGACATTATGTAATATGTAGCAACAGTTGTTCCAGCTTTACCAGCTTATCCTATAATGTGGATATACTGCAATATGTTATACTTCACAATTGCCTTAATAAGAATAATAATAATAAATTTAAAAAACATTATAAATATATATATATATATATATTAGTATGTGTGTGTATAAAATTATTACATATACTCTATATACGTTATGAATAATAACTTGCTTATTTATCTCACATTGACACTTTTGCTCTGAATACGTTCGATGATTTGGAAAAAAATAAACATTAAATATTGATGCTTGGAGGCTAAACAGAAGATATTGTTAAGTTGCATTTATTTTGATGAATCATTAATACAGCTATACAGCTAGGTGAAAATGGTTTTGGATCTAAGAGGGAATTAAACATGGCAGGCTTTTATGGTTTTGACCATTCTTCGTGTTCCTTAACATGCTTGGTTTAGTAAATTGTAAACTGAATTTAAACAGAACTGTCCCTTGTGAGTCTTGTTTTTTTTATTTTTTTAGGACCCAATAATAAAATTACCTGTTGCCTGTGATTTTAGTTTTTTCTATTGCTGTTTTTTTTTTTTTTTTTTTTTTTTTACACATTTGATATACTTAATATGCCAACCAACAAATGTAAATCACATAACTTCCCCATAGACACGTACATAAGTATGGCACTTTTAAATGGATGCCAGAATACATATGTACTTGTAAGGCGTTTCTCTATGGATGCCCCAGGATGCATGATGGTTCATGGATTATTATGCTGTGATGATTCCTCGGAGAGAGGAATGGGTCAGAAGTGTTTTTTTGTTTGTTTTTTTCATTTTATGTCTGCTGCACTCTACAACTTGGTATGTGCTTAAATAGTGTTTACTGGCTTGCATGAATGAAGAATTGGTTTCGCTTTAAGACTACAATAGACTAAAACTTGCTACATGTAACTAGGCAATCTGGTTTTCAGTTGTCTGTAGTGAACTTTTCTGTGTTTGGCTCATTTGCCAGATTTTTAAAGAGGCAATCTAAATCATAATCACAACAGCCCACTGTATTGATAGTGGTGTCAAAATGATTTTGGCGTCATACACTAACTATGACTACGGCATACAGTCCCCTCTCTCTGCACATGGCTAATGCAGAAGTATCATTTCTGCATTATCAATACTGATTTTATCCAACTTTGGATGATATTCATTGACTATGCCAGCTCAAAAAAAGTTCAACAGAGAACCAGGGGGCGCGTTCACCAGCGTCCTGGCATAATTACTAGTGGTTTTGGTGGTCAGAGGGCCCTTTTAATGCTTGCATTAACATTTATGTATTGATCTCATGTTACTATTTTTATTTTCTTATTTTTTTTAGAGGTAATGTTTTGGTGTATGATTTATTTGTAGTGCATAGCAACATGCAAAATATTATTTGGAATAAAAAATTTTTTAACTGTATGATGGCAGGTAAGTTTTTTTTTTTTTTTTTTTTTGGTTTTTTTTTTTAAGTACTTTTAAATCTCAGTTCTTCCTTTTGTGAGAACCCTCCCTACTTAAAGGAACACTATACCGTCAGAAATGCAAACCTGTATTCCTGATCCTGACACTAGTGGCTGTTTAGGTCACCGGTCCTCCTTCGATCGCAGTAAAAAGTAGATTTTTCTCTCACATATTGCCACTGCTGGCACCGCACTGGATAGGAAGCACCTCTTAGTAACTGTCACTAGAGGTGTTACCAGGCACCAATGTAAACACTGACTTTTCTCTCAAATAGCAGTGTTTACATTGAATAGCCTGCAGGGAATGGTTATAGACACCAAACCCACTACATTAAGCTGTAGGGGGTCTGGTGACTATATTGTCCTTTAAAAAGTCAAGAGTTGTGTTTTAGAGTGGAAAGATGTTTATTTTGGCTTTTTTTTTTTTAAAACACACCTTATGTTGTTTCAGTGATTTGGGGATTAGCTTTGCATTGTGTATTTTTGAAAACTGAAAACAGAAGCAGGTATTTCAGGTTATTATACTGATTAACATTTTGATTTAATCTCAAAATGTTTGAGCAGATATTAAATCTGCTGTATGTGTTTTCATCTGTTGTGTCCTTTGCCCCAATTGTCAGTATGCAATTTATTTATATCAATCATTCCATCACTTTTTCCAACAGAAAACTTTTGTTCCACTTCTCTAAATTTGCAGGCATTTACTGTAATTAAAAAAAAAAAAAAAAGATAGAGGTACGGGCTGCGCTAGTATACAAAAAATATGGTAAAAAAATGAATATGCCAAAATGAATAAACTGAGATGAATAATAAATGGGTAACTCACAAACATAGAGCCAATAATACACTTGGCTCAAATGGTTAGCGCCTCAGGATCTTCTAAGGTAGATCCAACACCCTCTTTTTGTCTCCTCTTGATCTCCTCCTCCGTTAACCCAGTAAGCAGGAATGCAAAGGGAAAACTCCAATTGAAGGTATAAACAGAATTTATTCAAATAAAAAATAAATCAATAAAAGATAAAAGATTAAAAATCAGTATAAGAATTCGTATGAAATCAGTCCAAAACGCGTTTCGCCAGTAACTGGCTTCCTCAGTTGGTATGAGGGTCGCTGAATTTTCTTGTTCTTTTATATGCTCTCTAATTGTAGAATTGCCGGCATCTGCCGAACCGGAAATGAGCTGTGTGGAACGCATATGTGGCTGGTTGGAACGCACGTACACGCTTACGTGCGTGCGTCAGTCATGTGATCTGGCTGTTCTCCTTCCTTATTGTTCGTGGAACGCAACACATGCGTTCCACTGCCCACAGAGAGACCTAAGATTGCACATAGGGGGTGTAAAAATATTAAGAATTTTTTAGTAAACAGTAATTTAAAGCAACAGCAAAATGGAAATGGCAATTTTTTAACGAAAAGTAAAGGCTTTTTTGGGTGCGGTACGTGCCTTGCGTGTAGGGAAACATTGAATAAAAAAAGACACATAAAAAATATAAATGAAATCTCTAATAAAGAGTTTGTGATAAGGGACCAATTAACATGTTTCTCCAAGAATATTATTTATTTATTAATTTGTTCTTGTAATAAAATGTATATAGGGAGAACTATTAGATGTCTCCATGTCAGAATTTCTGAACATGTGAGAAACATTAAGAAAGGGGTTGAAACACATAGTGTCTCTCAACATTTTAACCCCTTAAGGACCAAACTTCTGGAATAAAATGGGATCATGACATGACACACATGTCATGTGTCCTTAAGGGGTTAAGCACTGTCACTATCAAAATCCACAGGGTCTTAGGTTTTGTGCTCTTAAACTGGTTAAAAATAACTGGAGGGGTGGAGATTTTATAAAAAAAAATTGGCATTGAAGAAATTACTTTTATTTTTAATTTTAACACTATGGCCCCACATGGATTAAATTTAGATTTCGAATTGTGCCATTTCTTATCATAAATGCTTCCCATCCATTGATAGTCTTTCTTTCCCCTTGATTTTATACCTTCTTAAGATATTTAATATTTTCCCCCTGTTTCTCATTATGAGGATGCTCTTCTATAGCCTTTTAAGATAGTGTAATAAGGTTTCTCTACCCTTCTGGATCTTTTTATCCATTTTTGTTTTAACCCTTTTATATGACTGTAAGAACACACTATTAGTGTTAATATTTGACAAGTATTGATATTTGAGTATATTATATTCTTATTTATGATGATTTTATGTTTATTTCTTTCTTCCGTTTTATTTTAATCTATTTGGGTCCATTGAGACCTAATGGACACTATATTTAAGAACTCTCTGCCGAAAAACATGCAATCCGGATGTGGAACGCATGTATTGCGTTCCACGAAGAGGAAGTAAGTAAGACAGCCGATCCTGAAGACTGTGGGCAGTGGAACGCATGTGTTGCGTTCCACGAACAATAAGGAAGGAGAACAGCCAGATCACATGACTGACGCACGCACGTAAGCGTGTACGTGCGTTTCAACCAGCCACATATGCGTTCCACACAGCTCATTTCCGGTTCGGCAGATGCCGGCAATTCTACAATTAGAGAGCATATAAAAGAACAAGAAAATACAGCGACCCTCATACCAACTGAGGAAGCCAGTTACTGGCGAAACGCGTTTTGGACTGATTTCATACGAATTCTTATACTGATTTTTAATCTTTTATCTTTTATTGATTTATTTTTTATTTGAATAAATTCTGTTTATACCTTCAATTGGAGTTTTCCCTTTGCATTCCTGCTTACTGGGTTAACGGAGGAGGAGATCAAGAGGAGACAAAAAGAGGGTGTTGGATCTACCTTAGAAGATCCTGAGGCGCTAACCATTTGAGCCAAGTGTATTATTGGCTCTATGTTTGTGAGTTACCCATTTATTATTCATCTCAATTTATTTCTGTAATAATCATCTGCACTTAGATTTGCTTGTTTGCTATTTACAGATTATTGCAATAGTATCTTGTCTACCCATATCATACCACTGTCTATTAAGGTAAACCTAAAGCTCCACTTATTTCTGTTGTATTTGCATGTTTTGTGTTGTGAAGGTTAAGGGATTCCTTCACTTAAGTGTTAGAGCTGGTTTTCACCTTACTGGTATTGTGTGCACCTTCCTTTTCTTGTCCAAAATGAATAAACAGCAATATAAAGACCTAGGTATAATAGTCTCTATTAAAATATCATAAAAAAGTAGATAAAACAAAGTCCGTCCAAGTGTTTAAAATGTTCAGTAGAGATCAAATAGTAAAATATTCAATAAAGTACATAAAACCGTCTCACTGGTATATGGATAGGGTATGTGTACAATCCTCAGGAGTTGATCCGTCCGGGTTGTAGGTAATCCGTATATGTGAAGATAAAAAAACACGACAAGCTTCCAGTGGTATAATATTGTAGCTCTGAAGGTAAAATAAATAAAAAAGGAGGATAGTACACTCACATTTGGTGGAGCTAAGGCCAGCTCTGGGATGAAGGGCGCTTAGCGGTATATACTGGAGAAGTGGTTCCGTCCGTCCGACTTTGGTTCCGTCGTACTCCACAGGATATATATAAAAACAGCAATAGTGCTCTCAGTAGGAAAAGTAAAAGGAAAATATAAAATAAAATATACTCACAATGGTAGAGCAGAAAATACTGCTCTATAGATACAGCACTGGTGGAATTATCCCCACCTATGGATTGCTTGAAACAGGACACAGTAAAATGCCAGGAAAAATAATAATAAAAAAAAGTGTATATACAATAAAACAGGAAAATAAGATTGGTCCTATAAAAAAGGTAACCAAATAAAACTTTGTATTGCTTTAAAATACACAATTTAAAACCATTTAACGCGTTTCACCTTTAAGGCTTTATCAAACCGGAATGCAAACGGACGCATAGGATCCGAGCTCCGCTACAATAACGGCAACTTAGCCTGATTCCACATAGGTAGCAACAGCTAACATGCTTCACTGAACACTTACCGACGGACTGCACCCTCGAGCTTCCATGGCGAGTAAAACCGCTCGCAAATCTAAGTGCAAAACAACGTCATTACAGATCGCGGCCTTTTCCCCGCCAGTCAAGCGCATCCAAGATGGCGCCGGAAGAACGCGCTCCCCTACCTCAGACTTGGAACGCAGTGAGTCTGGTCGGAGTGATATAACATCGATATCACGGACCACTGCTTTACAAGCTGGAGAAACAAACATCCCTAAGCTGATAGAAGATCTGAAAACCACCATCAGGTCAGATTTTCAAAAATTAGCAGCAGACATTAGGAAGGATGTTCAGGCAATAGGGGAACGAACAGTCCATTTAGAAGATAAGTCAGAGGAGATCATAGAGGCCCACAACAGTTTGGCTGATGCCTATGATACCTTCTCAGCAAAATTACAAGCGCTAGACACTAAGGTCACAGATATGGAGGATAGAGCCCGCAGAAACAACATCCGCCTGCGTGGTATCCCAGAGGAGATCAGGGCACAAGATTTAAAGCCATACTTAATCCAGCTATTTCAAGCCCTGCTGCCAGATGCCTCACTCCAAGAATTGGAGCTAGACAGAGCTCACAGGCTCATGAAACCACGGAATATACCCGCGGCGGTACCCAGGGATGCCATAGTCCGGGTCCACTTCTTTGCCACTAAAGAAAGGCTGATGCAGGCGGCCAGAGATCCAGCACACCTGACCGGAAAGTATGCAGGCCTTCAACTTTTTGCAGATCTCTCTCCAGCTACGCTAGCAAAACGAAGATCCTTTGGTACCATCACCAAAGCACTGAGAGGCGCAAATCCCCTACAAATGGGGCTTTCCCACCCGTCTCATCATCCACAAGAACGGCTCAGACAGGACCGCTGCATCGCCGGAAGAGGGAAGGAAAATACTGACCCAATGGAATATATCACTTCAGGCAGATGTCCCACCAACCAAGGAACCGGAGCCGGTGGCTACCAGAATCACAGGAGACTGGCAAAAGGTGGCCTCTGCTAAGTGAACCACCACCGTGGAACTGTCACACGACAATTTTGCGCTTCTCCAGAAACCACGGACTGGGTGTAGTATTACCTAATCACAAACTGATATGCCTATTTTCTCTCTCATTAGCTAAATCCCCCCCCCCTCCCCCAAAAAAATTAACATAATATGCAGTTATAATGTAGTTGTTACTCTCAAGGAGGCCGTACTCGGCGGAACTCCGTTCGAAGGCTTTGGCCCGCACACCTTTGTCACTCTCCTACCCTCGACCCCACCAGGCTCACTAGAGAGCCGTTGCAGTGTGGTGCGCTCATACTGCTAAATTGTTTCTGTCCCTGGTTTGCACTTAGATGCCTCGGCTGAGGTTATCTAGAGTTTGGGGACACTTGTACATAGTTAACTTTTGGTTTATTATCTTTTATTTTTGTTTACTTCTCTTATTCTTTTTCTTTTCATTGAGGATAATGTTTATCTATGGCTGGTATGTACTGTATGCACATATGTCTTCTGAGAGGGATGTACTGCTCATGGAAAAATGGGTAAAGAGTGTTACTTTCTGCCAAATAGGGGCTGCTTGGGCCCTAGCTTTAGCCTTTAGAACCCCACATAGAAATGGTGCTTCAAATTTTTTCACTTAACACGAGAGGGTTAAACTCTCCACACAAGAGACGCCTGGCGTTACAGGAAGCAAAAAGGGCATACGCTCATATAGCATTTTACCAGGAAATGCATTTTAAATGGGGCCACAGACCTAAATTCAACTCCCCGCAATTCCCGGTAGATTTCCACTCCTGTTACGCTAAAAAGAAAAGAGGAGTCTCTATCCTCGTTAGCAAGGAAGTTGCCTTCACGTTGGTGGCCAAACACACGGATAAACATGGAAGATATTTGATAATTCAATGCATAATTAATAACGCACAATTCACGCTAGTTAATATCTATGAACCACACACTGACCAGCCGGCCTTTTTAGACACAATTTTCCAAAAAATTTATAAATGGAAGCTGGGGGAAGTGATCATAGGAGGGGACACCAACTTTATTTTAGATGACCACTTAGATGTCATGTCCTCAGGGACAACAGCTCAGACCACGGCGACACATAGAGGTCCCACAACGAGAACTAAATCAAGCCCTCTTAACTCATGGATATATAGACCCATGGAGGGTGACACATCCGATGGGACAGGATTACTCGTTTCACTCACTTGCACACAACTCCTACTCTCGTATCGACCGATTTCTTATACACAACTCAATGATATTGAGAGTACAGGAGACGGGGGTGGGCTTGATTTCATGGTCTGATCATGCGCCGGTAACGCTCCAATTGGGAGAACAATTCCCCAACAAAGGTAGAGGCTCCTGGCGCATGAACGAGCACCTACTCACCAACCCATGCACACTCGCAGACATCAGGGAGGAATTGGATCTGTACTTCAGTACAAACCAGGTACCGGGAACACAGCTAGACTCGCTCTGGCTGGCCCACAAAGCCTACATTAGAGGGGTTTTAATTAAACATGCTATGCTAAGCTATGCTAAGGCCCAACGGCTTAAAACGTATTTGACCCTTACCAAAAAACTGACGGAAATTTCCGCGTTAAACAAAGCTGACCCATCCCCCCAACAAGCGAAGGAGCTTAAACATGTACAACGCCAACTAGAAGAAATAGAATTGGCTAAAACAAACTTCATACTCCGCAGATTTAAACGGCGCTTCTTTGAGCAGGGAAATAGAGCAGGAGCCCTTCTAGCCTCACAACTGAAGAAAAAGGCACTAGCTACTAAGATCGCATATATATATATATATATATATATATATATACACACAGCGAAAGGAGACAAAATATTAAACCCAGACGCGATCGTACAAGAATTCGCCAAATATTACAGCTCACTGTATAATCTAGGAGATGACCCCTCGACCCATGTTCCAACCCAAGCTGATATAAATATGTTCCTAGACAAGTCCCACCTGCCCAGACTACAAGAAGCAGACACGCAGACACTCCTCATGCCTATTACGCTCGAGGAACTACAGACCCAAAAAGCCCAGGACCAGATGGCCTTCCGGCCACCTACTACAAGACGTTCCTTAACCAATTAGGTCCTCCTCTACTGGCCCTGCTAAATGACAGTTTCCAAAATGGCACCCTTCCTAGGGAAATGCTCCTAGCCCATATAGGTACTCTACCAAAGCCGGGCAAAAAACCGACTGCATGTCCGAATTTCAGGCCAATTTCACTCCTCAACATAGATACAAAACTATATGCCAAAATCATAGCAAGTAGAATTAGCTCAATCCTGCCTAAACTCATACACTACAACCAATCAGGCTTCATCAAAGGGAGACAGGGGTCGGACAACTCCAGACATCTCTTGAATGTGATACATCACATTGGGGAGACATCGAGCGAGGGCCTTCTCTTAGCGCTGGACGCGGAGAAGGCCTTCGATAGACTTAACTGGCTGTACATGAAGGAGGTGATGGGACAGTTTGGACTCCCTCCTCCGCTTATCACTGCCATAATTGCATTATATACAAGCCCCACAGCGAGTGTTTACAATGCGGGCTTCATCTCCCCCCCCTGCCTAAGCTACTGTACATTTTCAGGATGCTCCCCATACAGATTCCAAAAAGCTACTGTATGAAGGTATAAAAACTGTTTATGGATTTTATTTGGTTCAGAGGCAGGGCCCGAGTAGCAAAGGAAGTGTTACAGAGATCATTCCGGGAGGGGGGAATTGGGGTGCCTCAGGTATGGGATTATAGCAGAGCGGCTTTATTAGCCCAAGCAATCAACCTCCACGCACCACACGGACTACTAAGCTGGGTAGACTTGGAATGAAAGCAAATGCCTGGAGACTCCTTGTTAGTACATATGTGGACACCCCCCCATCTGAGACACCCACACCCTTGCTTATACCCAACCACAAGAGCATCGCTGGATGCATGGTCTACTTTTCACGCGAGACACTCACACTCTAAATTTCATAGAATGGCACCTTTGGCAGCCCTAAAAGTTATATCCCCATTGCTCTCAATTCGACAATGGGAAAACAGGGGTATTACAAAACTATCGCAGCTGATTTTAGGTGGAGAGCTTCTCCCATTCATGACCCTACAGGAAACATTTTAATTGCCATCAAAATTTACATTCGCATACTTGCAACTTAAAGGTGTAATACTAGACACGTAGATTATGAAATAAAAGACCCCAACCCCATTGACAGTGATACACGGCTACTTCTAGCTTCATGCTGGACATCACCGTTGAAGCCCAAACTCCTCTCTGGCTGCTATAGAGCCATCACTACCCCGGGATCCAGAAACCCCATGACACTAGAGTCGCAATGGGAAAAAGAGACTGGTAAAGTAGTTTCACAGGAAAGGTGGATAAAACGACTAAACGCACTAAGGGGAGTTACCAGGTGTTACTGATAGAGGCTCACCGCAAGCTTATTTACCGCTGGTACCTTACCCCTGATAGACTGAGCCGAATGTATGGGGGTGCGTCGGCGATATGCTGGCGATGTGGCCTAGAGAAGGGCACCATGTCCCATATATGGTGGGATTGTCGAGCACTTAACCCCTTAAGGACACACGACATGTGTGACATGTCATGATTCCCTTATATTCCAGAAGTTTGGTCCTTAAGGGGTTAAACAATTATGGACAGTAGTAGCAGAGCTAGTGGCGGCACTTCAGCTCGAGCTATCTACAGAACCAGAAATATACCTTTGGCTGGAGTTTCCCCCCAGGGTGTCATTTCATGAGAGAGCCTTAGTATCACACATAGCTCTTGCGGCTAGAGCACTTATAGCGATTAACTGGAAATCCAGCATCTGCCCCACAAAAAAGGCGCTAGTAGGCAAAATAAATCTTCACTATGCGTACGAACGTATGGCGATCCTCTCACTGAAAGCTAACTGTACAACTAATAAGATATGGGAACCATGGGAGGCTCTATACCCCTCAACTCTCGGGGGAGGTAACCCTAAAGACAGCAGCAATTCTAGTAACTCTATTACCATGATATGATCTTACCAGCCAGGTCCAAACTAGCCTACAACTCAGTTTTTTTTGTCATTTTACTTTGTGTTCTTTTTCTTTTTGTTCTTTTTGTTTTTGTTATATTTTTGGTTGAATATTCCAAGGTAACGGGAATGCTACATAGTTGGTATACCAAGGTAGTATTGTTACCACTAAATATGTCGCACACACCATCTCCGTCTCCCCCTCTTGCCAGACTCCAGAACGAAGCAAACAGCTTACTCATGAGAGCTAGACTGTATCCCCCACCAACCCCTTCCGTACGCACCTCACATCTGAGCGTACGCGTAGACATACTCCTCAGAAAACTCCGTAAAAACTCCGTAAAAACTCCTCACCCTCACAAATGTACTTATCACCACAAACACACACTGCATCGACTAACACACTAACACACACACACACACACTGCATCCACACACCACATCCACTACACACACACACCGCATAACATAATGCACGTGGGCGTGTTTTGGTTGGTGTAGTTTTTTTTTTTGTAATTGAAGTTTATTGATTTCATTTCAATGTATACGTCCACAATATGTCACAGCACAATCACTTGTCGTACATGACCTTTCTCAGAACCAAGGGATGGAAGAGGTGGGGGGAAGGGGATAGACTGTTGAGAATTATCGTACTTTGAACGTTTGTATAAATAACAAAATGGTCATGTATCATGTACGACAAGTGATTGTGCTGTGACATATTGTGGACGTATACATTGAAATGAAATCAATAAACTTCAATTACAAAAAAAAAAACTACACCAACCAAAACACGCCCACGTGCATTATGTTATGCGGTGTGTGTGTGTAGTGGATGTGGTGTGTGGATGCAGTGTGTGTGTGTGTGTGTTAGTGTGTTAGTCGATGCAGTGTGTGTTTGTGGTGATAAGTACATTTGTGAGGGTGAGGAGTTTTTTTTATTTTTAACTTATTCCCCAACTTCCCCTGCACTTATTCCCTTCTCCATGCCTCTTATCTGTGGGAAGGGAGGTGGGATACATGGTTCCATGGTGGTCCAGTGGAGCTGGAGTAAAGTGAAGAGGGAGCCCTGATAGTAGAAGCAAGTGTTCTTCTCTCGCGGGCCGCGAGAGCGTTACCACAGGTTACCTTGGCAGCGCTCCTCGCAGCACGCAATATATGTATGTGTGTGTGTATAATATATATTTATCTGGAATAGTTCCTAATTAAAAATCAGGATTCTGTCTTCATTCTTTTAAGTGCTTTAAATGTAGGGCAGAGTCAGACTTTTTGATATGTAAAAATTTGTCCTAAAACTTTGAATATATATTATTAATAATAATGTGTCCTTACTTTAAAATTCAATTACTGTAATGGTGGAGACATTGCCTTGGATATCAGCCTTTAGCATACTTACAAATTCGCAATATGTGATAGTGTTTGGTATTTTTAACAATTGCCTTCAGTAGCTTTTAAATAAGATGTTTCAAAGAAAATCAAAAGCCGCTTTTGGAAATCGTGGCAGGCTGAAGCTTTAAAACACCAGAGGGCTACACATTTCAATTTGCTGTCAAAAATAGTACTCTTTTACAAAGTCTTTGTTAAATTGAAACACATTAACCTGTCTTTATGTATACAAGGCTAAAATCTTGCTCACCCCCTCCAGACTTAAGATCTCATATCCAAAATAGAAGAGATCCAACTTCTGTTAAAGTGAACTTGTAGTGAATTAAACAGCTTCCCTGAAATTTGCTCCCATATAAATTGGATACATCATATACAGGATATATGCAATGTAAAATATAGAGATTTACTCACCTCTCCTCTGTTCCAGTCCCGGTGCTTCGTGGGTGTTACTCTTCATGTCTTTCTGTCTTCTTTGATTTGACCTCCCTGGGGACACATCCCCAAGCAGGGCAAATCTACTCCGCATCATAGCCATCATGCTGGCATTGGCCCACTACAAAAGAGAGGTAAGCAGGCAGGGAAGTGGGGAGAAGAGGGATAGAGACACACAAAAGGGCTTGGGGGAAGGACACAATAAATCACATAGAAGGGCTGGGGAATGGGACATAAACTCTTAAAGGTGGTGGGTAAGGGGAAAAAGAGACTCAGAGGGGAAAGGGGTGGCTGGCGGGGGGAAGGGAAGACACACAAAGGTGCTGGGGGAAAGAGACATACAGAGGAGTTGAGGGAAAGCGCACATGGAGGGTTGGGGAAGGGGAGAAAGAGTCACTCAAATGAGATGGGGAATGGGAGAAAGATACACAATGGGGCTGGGGGAGAAATATAAAATATTTTTTTACACTATGGGTGCTAGGCCTGGAGGAAGGTCATAAGCTATTAATTTTGCACTATAGTTCACTGAACGAGAACATTACTAGAAAAAACATTCTTATTTTAGAGCATTATTTACACCTGCCTAAAACTTTGTGAGCAGGATTCCAAGTGTTATCTGATTTATGTAGGTGAACATTCCAGTTTAGTAAAATCGGTTTGCCAAGACCCAGATGGCAAACCACAATTGCCCCTTGCAGGGTAGCATATATCTGAAGATAGAGATGTAAAATCCCTACGAGTCATTTGTGATGAATACACTGGCCGAAGCTTGTTTTGCTTACCCATCCTTTGGAATATATTTGAGATATCAGGAAACCCATTTGGCTTCTTTGTGATAGACTGGAATTAAAGTAGAAATTATGTTTTAGCCAAACAAGTGGGCTATTTTAGGTTTTTTTGGGGGGGGGCCAGGCACTGTCTTACCTTAACGTGTTAAACCATTAATGAACACTTTAGCCCCAAACTATGGAGGACAAAACCCCTTCACTCTGCTGCTCCATTTTCTCTGAATGGTCTGGTGTTTCAATCAGGAAGCCTCAGATCAGGTGCTTCTGATTCTATTACTAGTTCCACATTTAGAAAAGTCATGGAAAAAGATACGTACCTTTTTCACTAATGTTTCTGAATGTTAATGATAGTATGAAAGCCCCGTGTGAGGCTTCCTGATTGACATCTCAGACCTTCAGAAGAAGCAGACCTCATTGTAAAGTTATGGTGGTCGGAGTGGTCCTTTAAAAAAACTATATTATAAATAATTGCAGCAGATTTTGTTCCAGGTTTCAGACCTGATTTTCATTTATTGAAGGATTTCTTTATGAGTAATCTCAGTCCCCCAAACTCTGCTCCATTTAAGGTCACAAGCCTGGGCTTCCAAAGATAATCCTAAAGCAAAAGGAGATAATGGACAACCCTAGCGGGTGCCATTAGGAATAGTAAATGCTGCAGAAATGCAAAGTGCAGCTAAAACATAGGCAGTGGGATTCAAACAAAAGTCCATTATCTTTCTCAAAAAGGATTCAGAAAATCCAAAGGACATTAATGTTTGTTTCATAAATAGCAAATAAAGGCAGTCTAAATGTTTGAATGTCTTCTTCACATCAAAGGACAGGATAAGTCACCTGACCCCATTCCTCTCCACCACATCCAAAATATTAAAAGGAGCAGTGAGATGTGGGGAACTGAGATTGCTCATTTAGGACCAGAGAAAAGAGTGTTTCATAAAGAAATTCTTCCTTAAACGAAAATTAGTTCTAAATCCTGGAGTAAAATCTGCAGCCATTATTTATAATATAGTTTAGCTTCAGGTTAGTCTAAGTAAATTTTGACAAACCTCTTTTTTAATTAATGATATAGATAATACATAAACAATTTGTCAAAAATTATTTATTTCCATTTTTTTTTTTTTTTTTTTTTTTAATTCTTTATTTTGCCGTGCATAGTGATAACAAACACGCCGGCACTGCCACAACAGCAGGTACCGGCCCTTAATCGACATAGGTTACATCTGCACATTTTTTGTTATAAATGTCATGCTTAGTTCAGGGTTAAACTACAGCTTGTGTCAGTATAACAGGCAACATAAAACATTGAAGATCTGGACGTATACTGACATTAAAATTAAGTAATAAAACAATACTAGTACTGGAATGGTCAGGCTAGCATGAAGTGTTACGGTTAACCGGAGTGAGTTAAATGCGTACATATTTTTAAAAAATAAGAATTTAACATGAGGTTAACAGGTCAGTAAACATTAATAATTATTAGTTTAGCATGCTAGGGTAAACAAGTAAATAATAACACTGCGTTGCATTAATTAATAAGACAGCTTTTACAACATACATTGTGAGAGCAGTCCAGAATATATTGAGATAGTGACAACGTTAATTATTCTAGGCTAGTAAACCTAAATCAGGTAAATAAGGATAAACTGGAGCCTATGCATCAAGATTACGTTAGGTCAAGTGGATTCGGTCAGTAGTTAGGCAATAAGTTAGATGTTTTGCCCCGATCTATACATTTTAGCTAGGCACTATACTTCTCAAGGTGGAGATAGACTGTATTTAGATATAGATTTACGTTTTCCTGACATTCAGTAGGCTATACCCCCATCGTATGCTGGCAGGCACTTAAACGCTACATTACTGATATATGCTGTAACCTCAGGCGCCAGTATAAGGACATGAACATGCCCACGTGACGGTCGATAAAGTAAGTTAAGCTATAGTATCATGAGATGTACTGACGTTTAGTTGTCAATTCTAGTTTGCTGTGCTGTCTTAGTCATAGTATAAAGGCCCTGATGGTGTAGTAGCAGTAGCTGTTTGAAAGGGTGTACCTCAAAGCTGAACTATGGGTTTATAAGCTGGAAAACATCATATAACATCGCTAAAGTCTGCCCATGTAGATATATTTCTATGCACCCAGGGCATAACATGCTCTATTTGTGTCGTGATACAACTAAGTGTTAGGTCTCTAGAAACCTGGTACCACAAACATAACATAATATGAGATAGGCATTAAAAGGTTAGAGAGTCATACAGTTAGCAGTTGCTAGGTAAAGTATCCGCTGGAGAACGGTATGATAATTGCGGTATGGTGTAGCTTTAGGGCAAGATAGCGTCCATCATCATCATGGCGGGCTCTGAGTTTAGCTTCAGTGTCCGCTGTGCAAAGAGTGTCTCTGATTCAGCCAATCCCCCGGTTCGGGAAGCTCGCCGGGCATGTAAAGCGGTAAACAGCCTTTCTGATCCTCTGCATGGGGTGTCTCTTCGCTTGATGTGTGGCCCGTTCATGAGAGTGGTCGCTCGGGTCTCTCCGTTTGAACTCCGCTTGGTATGTAGGATCAGAGCCGGGTCGGCTCCCATGCTGGCTGTGTCCATCCCTTTCCCGTCTCCTCCCAGTTGTTCGCTGCTTTATGCGGCGCCGCTTGGCGGATTTAGATACTGCAGGTCTTCGTACCTGACTCCCGGAGTTCTGCGTCTTGCAGGGAGCCTTCCGGTTGGAAGCGTGGCGGAGTGGGTGCCCACCCGCGTGGGTCCTCTGCCCGGAGTGGGACAGGCGGACTGCCGCTGGTGCGATTTCTCGTTTTGCCTGAGGGGTCTGGGATGGAGGCCTATGTTGTAGGCTGCTCCAAAATGCGTTGCAGATCTGATTGAACCGGGTTTCAAAGTGCGCTCTCCATTGCTGGAGCCTCAGGTCCGTTGTGTGTTGCCTGAGATGGTGCATGGCGGCCATCTTGGGCGCCTCGTGTAGCTTGCCGTCAGACGGTGTTTCTCCCCGTGGCAGGTGAGTGTGAGTTTCCAGCAGGGACCGGGATGACCCCCACCGGTCCATAGGGGGGGGTAGCAGGGGAACAGGAGAGCTGTCATGCTTAGCCGTCCCTGTGTCGGGGGATCGGCCGCCTCCCCCGGCATTCAGGTTGCTTGCCGTGCTAGGCCTTGAATTCGAATCTCGGTAATCTGGCTGTGTTAGCTTCATGTCTGGTATCAGAACGTTCAGCGTAGCTTTACCCGTCTGCTGGTGGCCCGTTTTATAGCGTTTCTGGGCTTTATCGTGCAGTTTAGTCGCTTTGAGCGCCATGCAGAGCGGGAGCTGTGCCTGCATGCGTCTGTTCAGCTCTGCGCTCAGACCCCGCCCCCCTCCATTTTTTATTTTTAAAGGAATACAAGAAAACACCTTTTTATCTGTCTCTATTAATAACTGCACTATTTATTGTGTCTACCGGCAACTGCAGACAAAGGTAGCCAAGGTTGTAGATCTGCAATTTTTTCCTGATCTGACCCTTGAGCTAAAGATTTTTCATTTTTTCAACTGTACATAGTTTGTATTTTTGCACTGATTGTTGTGTGGCTTCACAAGATTTTCTCCTTTAGGTTCACAATGTAAGCTATGGTTCGATCTCATGGTTGGATCATGACCCAGTGTTCTTGACTTTCCAGCTAGGTCATTCATCCTTCCAAGTATCCTCTTCTTAAGAGAGAGGATACTTATTCCTTTCTTATTGACAAACGACAGGAATATTTTTCACTTAACAAGACCTTAGAAGTGAGTCCTACAACTATATTAGGGGGACTTTTTATTTTTCATGCCCCGTCTACAAATGGAATGGACTTTAAAGTCAAAAATTGAGGTCCCCGCAATTATCTGATCTGGCTAAAAACCACAGAATCCATCAGTAGACACTTAAGTTACCTTACTCATAGTTAGGTTGATAAACTGCCCTTAGCTAAGACAGAATGCATGTTGAGATACTTTAAGTCCCTCTATTATACTAAAGAGAACAGAGTTTGTAGACTATATGCCAGCAAACATAGGAAACAAGTTGCTAATTAATCTACTTTTTTTTTTTTCAGTAATAATAGACATGAAGTATGTGACCCTCACAAATTGTTAACGTGTTCACTTTTATAAGGAAACCATGCAATTTATCAAAATGCAGAGATGCAATCCAGTCTTCTTTACCCGATGTTTAAAACCTTTCACATTTAGTACTGCTGCCCACTCTCTCAGCTAATCAGTCGCTCTTCCATGTATAACCCAACTCAGTTGATGGAATTTGCTCGCCATTGAAATCCATGGCATAAATTAAGGAAGATTCCAGACCAAATGGATATGTAGTATTATAATATGACATTTGGGCATATTTTACTCGATATTTAAAACATTTGTTGGACAGTTTTATAGTAGCATTCCTTCTAGAATGCTGTTGGCATTTATTGTAATGCTGCCAAAGCCAGGCAAGCCTCCGATTAAGTGTCCATATCTGAGAACAATTTCTCTTTTGAATATAGATAACAAACTTCATGATAAAATTGTGGCAACATGCTTGGCACCATTGTTGTCTAATTTAATCAGTTTTCAGGTTGGATTTGCGTGCAGACCTAATAAATAAGTTGCAAGACTTACCTCTTAATATATATACCGCGACAGCATGTAAGAAAGAACAAAAAAAAAAATAATAGTGCAGCTCTGTGTCACAAACAAATGTGTGTATTTCAAGGTGAGTAAATTAAACTCGCATCTAGATTAGCCTTTTATAGAGATTATGACTTTAAACGTACAGGCTTGTGTGCCCTTTAAGGCGACAACAACACCTTCTTGTGAGGTAGTATGATGAGTCATTTCTGGAAGTGACTCATCATACTATGTCACATGAATGGGTTCTATGCTTTGAGTATTGTTGAGTATGATTTGGTTGCCTTTGGATCTCTGACTTGCACATATGGAATTCCTCACAGAGATTCGTTGTAAGTACTTACTAATAAGACATGGTTTACATTCTATGTCATCCAATCCTGCGGGTGCACCTCCTTGTTTATCTTCTATGAAGCTGGAGATTCAAAGGTAATTTAACTGATTTCAGTTTGGTATGGATGTATTTTGGATTCTGTATACAATACATCTCTGACTTATACAGCGAATTGAGAAAAGGATCTGTGCAGAATTTTCACCAACAACGAGTGGCATAGCATAGTTTCTCATAAATTACATTGAACTAGATGCACCAGTCACCCCATAGACTATCCTGTATATTTCAAGGAGCCTCGACACTTTGTTGGAGATAATGTAGCCAAACTGATCATTTTTTACATATTTGGTGGCATTGTCTGGTTGTCCCAGCTTGGAGGGAAGTTTTTCATTTTGGTTTGCACATTGGTCTGCACTGCATGGATCTAGATTTCACACCAGAAGTGACAATTTCTTTCTACTCAACTATCTAAATTAGCCTCTAAAAAATCCTTATAGCCAGATCTTGGAAGCTAGTAGTTTACAACCCTACATTAGATCAGATGTGTTCTCTTTTGGAATAGACCACTGAGTCAGAGTGGGTAGCTTTCTCTGGCCTCTTTTGATAAATTATGGGAACTTAGTACCCGATTATTTGCAATACACACTTAATCTGGCCCGGAAGGTATGATATGCATGGTCTGTTTCTTTACAGAGATACTCATCTAAGCTGTGATTGGGGAGTGAGGTGAATTTTATTCTCTCAATGTTTATTATGAACATCTATTGTCCTTGTTATGTACTTGAAATTTTGTGCCTTCAAAATCTAAACAAAAATTTTAGAATACAACTACACTGTAGGCACACAAAACACTAAGCTTATTGTAGTGGTTCTACATTAAATGACATGTTCCTGCAGCCTAAATGGTGTAAACACTGCCTTTTCTGATAAAAGGCACTGTTTACACTTACACCTAACACCACCTCCAGTGGCTGTCCCTCCAACAGCCACTGAAGGACTTCCTGGGTTGACTAAATGCATTTCTTTGAGCTGATAAATAGGTGCAGCACGGTAGTTTGCCGCGCATGCACCATAGCCTTCAAATGCCTCCTGTGGGGAAGCATTAAATTCCGTGAGATCATCAGGGTTGACGATCATAGCTACAGAGGCAGGGAGGTTGCATAGGGTCTGGTACACCGGGCTAGAAAGGTAAGTAAAACAATTATTTATAATTTGCACGGGGAGGGGGTGTACAAAATCCAAATAGTTGCTAGAACACAGTGACATTTTCTTTAAGTTTACTTTTCGGTTGTCAAGCAATAAAGTTAGCAGGCTACTGATTGTTTTTTTTTTTTTTTAGATTATTAAACTACATTTTTCAAATGCCTAATAAAAAAACTCTTGAAATTTGGCACAATCGTAAAGAGCTATGGTGCACGCTATCCTTTGGAAGACATAGGTCATAAGTCTCACAGCCTGGTGGCCATCTTGATTTCAGAACCTAATTTTACACAATATTTTAAATCATGTATGATTTAGATGCACAAATTGCTATGCAATGTCATGTTGTGACCTAGATTCAGATTTGTTCAAGATGAGTTAATTGGTGACATGGTTCAGCAGCCATATTAGATTGTTCAAACTTCTTTAACAACTTTTTCTCTAGAACCAATTGCTAGAATAATTTTGATATGTCACACATATCCAAAGCAAGACAGTGTGAAATTCAGGAGGACCACTGAGAGCCAATGACATTTAAGATATTTTCCAGGTATTACATATATTTTCATTTATTCTGTTGTTGAACAATTTGATGAACATGTTATTATTCAGTACCATAGGTGCCAAAGTTAATATGGGAATTTGAATTCAGTTGCCATTTTAAATTATTTATTTATTTTTATACTTTTTATAGTTGTGAAACTTTGTGGAGCTATGTTATGTGCTATATATAGATTTGTTCTGGAGAAGACAACGAGTCATGTGGTTTGGCAGCAAATATGTTAAATTAACATTGTAATGTTTTTAAATAACTATAAAAATCAATGTTCAAATCGGTGCCATGTCTGTGGTGTGCTCTGCCATCTTCAATCCGTCGTGTTCTGGTAGACCTTTTTTAATATGTAAGAAATTTTGGAAATCTGCTAATTATACCTTGGCTATTCTACTCTCTACTCTGCAATATAATGTCATGTGCTGCCAACTAACCGTCCCAATTTCGGCAGGACTGTCCTGATTATCAGGTCTTGTCTCTGCTGTCCTGCTTTTAGAGACGTCAGAGAACTGTTTCAAACAATCCTAGCACAAGCACATCATAAGACACGATTGTGCTATGTTCAGGGCACTAAGACACAGATGCAGTGCTCACTGCATGTCCTGCCATCAGTGGGCTGCTGACCTGCCATTAACTCGGATGGACATGTCCACCTTTCTGGATGGGTCCACCTTTTTGGGGGCGAAGCTAGTAATGCAATTACATCACTCGCTTGCCCTCTTTACCTCCCTCCCATCCTGATTCTCAGGACACTTGAGTTCAGAGGCATGCATGTGTCATATCCATGCTTTTGTGGTTGGACATATCAATTGTTGCTTGTGGATGTATTTATTTGGGTAAAATTGCACTATACTTTTTTACTTGGGGAGGAAAATATTTATAATGAAAAATCTACTGAATGAATAGTTGTGTGGCATGCTTTGTCAAATCCATTAATAAATACATCTGTTTAATCACAGATTGCATGCTGTCTTAATATTTAGTATGAGATTGTATGACTTTTCTTTCTTAATTGATACAAACTTTTTTTTTTTTTTTGCAAATTGTCTGCCAGTATGTTCTGATAACATGCTGCATTCATCTTGCCTTCAAATTTCACAAGATTCCCCGTGCATTTAGAGCTCACACCCCCATAACATTAGTGAGCCACCACCATGCTTTACAGTAGGCATTGTATTCTTTTCACTATAGGCCTTGTTGACCCCTCTCCAAACATAGCGCTGATGGTTGTGACCATAAAGCTCTATTTTGGTTTTGTCACTCCAATTACAGTCAGCCAGAACCTGGGAAGTGTGTTAAGGTGTTGTCGGGCATATTGTATCCATGCCTTTTTGTGGCATTGGTGCAGGAGAGGCTTCTTTCTGACAACTCGACCATGCAGCTCATTTTTGTTCAAGTATCGTTGTATTGTGCTCCTTGAAACAACCACAGCGTCTTTTTCCAGAGCAGCCTGTTTTTCTCCTGATGTTACCTGTGGGTTTTTATTTGTATCCCGAAAAATTCTTCTGGCAGTTGTGGCTGAAATCTTTCTTGGTCTACCTGACCTTGGCTTGGTATCAAGTGATCCCCACATTTTCCACTTCTTAATAAATGTTTGAACAGTGCTGACTGGCATTTTCAACACTTTTGATATCTTATATTATCTTTTTCCATCTTTATAAAGTTCCATTACCTTTTTACGTAGGTCGTTTGACAGTTCTTTTCTGCTCCCCATGGCTCAGTATCTAGCCTGCCCAGTGCATCCACGTGAGAGCTAACAAACTAATTGACTATTTATACACAGACACTAATTGCAATTGAAAAAGCCACAGGTGTGGGAAATTAACCTTTAATTGCCATTTTAACCTGTGTGTGTCACATTGTGTGTTTGTAACAAGGCCAGACATTCAAGGGTATGTAAACTTTTGATCAGGGCCATTTGGGTGACTTCTGTTATCATATGATTTAAAAAGGAGCCAAACAACTATGTGATATAATAAATGGCTTCATATGATCACTATCCTTCAATATAAATATTTTTTTTTGCATGATCAGTCATATTTTCAAAATCAATGCCAAAATTTAAAAATTTCTTCCAGGGTATGCAAACTTTTGAGCACAAATGTATACTTAACAAATCCAACACAAATTAGGTTATGTACAAGCCACAATGTACAAGTAAATTCCTGATAAATGCTATACAATTTTACATTTAAATTCACTTCAAAGTACTAGATCATCTGTTAATAGGGCATCTCATGAGTATTACTCAGTGTGATAATTTCTCATGTACTCCAGATCAGCTAAAAGGCTACATTTATAATTAACTCAAATACGTAAAAAAAAATCTTCCTTAGATAAATGCACATATTTTCAGTAGTTCATCCGTACAATCGTGATTATGTGGTATATTTTCTTTGTCATATTAATCATGTTTGTCTAAATTACATTTTAAAAACCATATATCAGCACATCCTGGACTGTTGTTGAGTCTACTTTATAGTGCAGATTTATGCATTAAAATGCATTAAATAAATCATTGTACTTTAGGACATTTCTGCAAATTCCCTGAATTTTCAGCTTCTGAAGTGAGCTGAGCCAAGATAAGGGGAAGGGAGGGGGTGATTCTCCTTGAATTCCCAACAATCTGAATTTACTGATATATAAAAAACATCAAAGGTATAGGTGTGTGAGTGCTCCAAATAAAAGCATAAAATAATGAAAAACTCAAGACTAATCTCCAGCAGCAATAAAGTGACCAAATCGAAAGATGATCAATTAAGGAGTGAACCGGGAACTGTGACAGTTTATACCCAGCATGAATTTCATGGACTTCAGTCTTGAGAAAGTCTTGATTTGAGATGAAACGCGTAAACTACAAGTCCTTTCTATCCAGCACTTATTCTCCAGCGCGATCTTTCAAACTCGACTACTGCCCCCTGTTGTTGAAGTTACCAGCCGAAGTGAGCTAACATACATACCATTTGGTGGGATGATCGGTGTGCTTCCCCAGTCTGGCATGTGGTGTGGCGAACAGGGTTAGTTGCTTTGGGCTGTTTCTAGAGTTATTCCGACTTGGGGGTCCAAGTGCAGCACCCTTAGCCCTCCCATATTTGTTTGGTGGGTTTCAGAGCTCCCTGCCCCCTGGTATTGCTCTTTTATTCTCCACATCGCTTATGGTTACAGATAGCCCTTTTTTATCTTTGACTCAGGATGGATCCAGTGAAGGGGCTCCACACTAGAGGTACTTTTACCATCTACTGGGATTTTTTGAGTCTTGCAGTTTTACATTCATTTATGTTTTATATGTATTTTATGTACCAGTTTTATATCTGTCATATTCATTTACGTCATAGTATATGGCATGTTATAGATGTATGTCTCTTGTAGGTCAAGACTTTGAGAGATATACGCTTTTACACTCATAATAAAAAGTAATTTTATTTCACTGCAAAGTAACAATTTAGCTGATCAGGCTCTAATTTGTGTCTAAGATTTGGGTTTTATAGCACTAGGGGAACCCTATATATATATACAACTACACATTGTTACATTTAGAGTATCTCTGAAATACTGTATCTTTCGATTTGGCCACATGTAATCACTTTATCGCTGCTGGAGATTAGTCTGAGTTTTTCATTACTTTATGCTTATTATTGGAGCGCTCACACACCTATACCTTTGATGTTTTTTATATATTTATTAGTCGCTCAAACTGGTTGTGATGCAGCCCTCTAGTTTATATATCTATAGTGACATTGAATTCATTTAATTTATTTTTATTTTTCTAATTCTTTTCCTTTCTACATTTTTATCTTTTGCCATCAATTTAGTGATATAGCCCTGTATATAGTCAAGTACAGCTGTACTTACAGGTTGGGTGGCAAGGCTTACTAATTCATTAACATGGGTAATATTTGAGTTGCAACCTACACAGTGAACATACCATATTTGTGTCTGTGTACATGCTTGTACCTATGCCATGGCTGACTACATTAAAGCCACATTGTCACTCCCCTTCCAAATGAGACAGAGTAGAGACTGAACTACTTTTTCTCAGTATTTTTCCTCGGCTTGACAAAGCTGGACACTAATCTACCACCATCAAGCCTTGTCATATCCACATTTCATCTTTGTCTGCCTCCCCCAGACCCCAAGTGGCGATGTTACTGTCGGGTGTCTTTGCAAATTATGCAAAGACCCCAGACGGTGACAGATCTACATCAAATAACAAAACATTTTTATTTACTTATTAATTTTTGCTTTATTTATTTCCCTTTGTGTCTTCATAGCTTTACTAATAAGGTGTGAAAAAACATAAATTTCAACTGATGTTTTTCTTTGAGAACAACACATATTTCATTAAAGAAATATTGTTAGAGCAGCTTCAGCCGCAGAATTGCATCCTTCAATGAGTCTCCAGCAGCACTAAAGGAACAAACGAGGGATGATTGGTGAGCTCATCCAACTCCCTGACCATGCATGACATCGACCTTCTGCTTTGAACTTGCCAAATGCAAATGATAGTCATGAATAGTGCAATGATACCATTTCATCAGCAGTGTAAATGTAACTGTTGTTACAAGAGAATTTTATTTTTTATGTTTAACTATTCCACAGAATGAATTCTCAGGTGACGTATTTGTGCAGTGACAATGGAAGCTATGTGTTTCTAAATTATAATGATTGCCTCAAGGAATTCACCAGTATTTATAATAGCTTCTCCTAAAATATTTTACCTAAATACTTTTTCCACCATAACCACTAGACTAATTTTGTTTCATAAAGATGGCAGATGCAGATAGCAGCTACAGCTCAGGAGTACAACTCCCGCTAACCTCAGGTAGGCTAAGACGTACACGGCTTGGTGCTGCTTTGAAATTAGGGTTTGTGCAAATGCCCAGTCCTCCGTTACCCAATTGACAGGTCTCGTGATGGGAATAAATGAGTCTGAATATGTGCCAGTGATAGATGCCATATGACCGGGTATGACAGGGGAGTCTCGGTTTGCTGAAAAGACAGGTAGATTTCTAACGAAAAAATAGGTACCGCACACGCGTAATGCTCTGCAGAAGTATTTTGCAGGCTGCAAATGCCTTGCTGCTCACTGAGGGGGACCAGTGACCTGCTTAAAATGTTATTTTGGGGCATTTTACCTGGTGGATAGCCAGGGATAGCAGAACAGGAGTTTCTAGACTGAGACCGCCTTACTTGTTCCGGGGCCTTGGGAAAGTATGTACATACAAACACACTTAAAGGGACACTATAGTCACCAAAACAACTACAGCTTCATGTAGTTGTTCTGGTGAGTATAATCATTAAAGGCAGGCATTTTCATGCAAACACTGCCCCAAGTGGCTACTCCTCAGATGGCCACTGGAGGTGCTTCCTGACTCAGTGCTGCATAGTAGGCAGCACTGCCGTTCAGCATCTCCACGCTCTGCATGGGGACCTTGAATTTTCCTCATAAAGATGCATTGATTCAGTGCATCTCCATGAGGAGGTGCTGATTGGCCAAAATAGCATTTGACCCCGCCCCATTGCTGATTTTAGCCAATCCAATGCTTTCCCTTTTGCAATTCTGATGATGTCACCAAGGGGTCAGGGCCAGCGCCAGCTGACCCGCACGGCGCTGGAAATAGGGTAAGTTTTAATTCCTTTTAAGGGGGCTAAGCCACCTAAATGGTGGGTTTAGCACTATATGGTCAGGAATACATTTGTGTTCCCCTGACCCTATAGTGTTCCTTTAATGCAGTGCATATTCAAATAGTCACAAATTTTGTGATTCCAGTCCTACGGCAAGAATATTGTGGAAAGTCCAGAGGATGAAATATTACACTTCTCAAGTCAATTCTGATTATTTTTGCAGTCCTTTCTGTTTAGCGTCTTTATGTAATTGGCATGATGGACCCTTCATTCCATTTCCACTAGGCATTAGTTATGTTCTATAATGATATATTTATGGCCTGTAGAGAAAAAGCAGCCGTGGTTAAGAATGACTTAATGAATCTCATCAATACATTCATTATGTGCTTCCCATTATTCTAGTTTTAAAGTTTTCTTTCGAATTCAAGCCTATTTTAACCCTTGGAAACTGAAGGAAACCGGAATTAATTGTGTTGATTTACACAGTTTGCTATCGATAAACAGCATTTTATTCTTTGAGAATAGTTTGTTCAACGTGCCTTCAATACCTAGGTCTGACACCGTATTAACAAGCCTCTAGGCCTGAGGTGGGGAACCATCGGCCCTCCAGATGTTTTGGAAACCTTTGATGCTTTGCCATCATTATGGCTGTAAGAGCATTATGGGAGAAGGAGTCCAAAACATCTGAAAGGTCGAAAGTTCCCCACCCCTAGGTCAACACATGGCGTTTGTATCTTTAGCTCTATGTGTTTGTAGCTAACTTTTTGTCAGTCCTGCCCATATTTTGGTGCTGTTGCTTAACCCCTTAAGGACCAAACTTCTGGAATAAAAGGGAATCATGACATGTCACACATGTCGTGTGTCCTTAAGGGGTTAAAGGAACGCTATAGGGTCAGGAACACAAACGTGTATTCCTGACCCTATAGTGTTAAAACCACCATAGAGCCCCTATGGTCTCCTAAATATAGCAAAATCTTACTTTTATTTTAGCCTACTGGTGCTGGCTCTGCCCCTAATCTGCCTGCTTGGCTGACATCATCAGAAGTGGTGTTCTGAGCCAATCATAATGCTTTCACATAGTAAAGCATTGGATTGGTTGAGACTGCCAAGGAGGCAGATCAGGGGCAGAGCCAGCACAAGCCAGACACAGTCCTGGACAATCAGCATTTCCTCATAGAAATGCATGGAATTAATTTATCTCTATGAGGAAAGTTCAGTGTCTCCATGCAGAAGGTGGGGACACTAAATGTCAGTCACACTGTGCACCACTGCCCCAGAAAACCCCTCTAGCAGCTATCTGAGGAGTGCCCAGTGGAGGTATCCCTTGGCTGTAATGTATACAATGCATTTCTCTGAAAAGACCGTTTTTACGAAAAAAAAACCAGAAAGGAATGATTCTACTCAGCAGAACAAATACAAATACTTTAGTTGTTTTTGGTGACTATAATGTCCTAATAATTTTAAAGATGTACCTGGATTCACTTTGAACTCAGAGTCCCTTTATCATTATTTGGTGGAAGAGAAGTGGCCAACTATGTGGAGTACAGGCCAGTGGTACTAATTAAAATGTCACGCTGTTATAGCTGTAGCCTGCTATATTTGTCTCTGAAGACTGTACATGCCCAATTAAATATTATATTTATCAAAACTGTATTACACTATGAGCGTATATTTGATCTTTTTTTACAAATGCATATGTTACCTTACAGAAGAATAAGTATTGTTTATAGCACTCACCATTTCTTGCTTGTTTTTATTATATGGTGATATTGCGCCTTCGTGATCTCTTTAGGTTTTCGATGTACTTGATACTTCGTGTCTTGAGTGCTTTTTAGACACTAGGGGAGCGGCATTCATACCACTTTCAGCGCCAATTCAATCTTATTGCATTTTTTTGTGTTTTTGTGTGTTGTTACTAGATGTACTCTTTCTATATTCTGTACTTTATTGTACAGCACAGACAAAACCATGATCCCTGTACAAAACTAGATAGTCAGTCTATTGCTTCCTGTTCTGTCACCTTTTGCCGAGTTGTAAAGTGATGCCAATATATCAATTTAAAGTGCTCCAGGATTTGGTGCACTTTAAATGATTAAAATTGTCGTTTTCAAGAATTTAGCAACAAGTTTATTAAAGTTCTTTCCAGTTAATATTTGGAACGTGGGTTTCCTATATGCAGTTCATATATACATAATCGTATCAGAATATATTATTACTATATATTTATATCAAGCTAAAATATTCCATAGGATGTCTGTCTGTATGTCTGCCTATCCATCCATATATAATATATATATATATATATATATATATATATATTATTATTATTATTATTATTATTGCCATTTATATAGCGCCAACAGATTCCGTAGCGCTTTACAATATTTTGAGAGGGGGGGGATGTAACAATAAATAAGACAATTACAAGAAAACTGACAGGAATAATAGGTTGAAGAGGACCCTGCTCAAATGAGCTTACAGTCTATAGGAGGTGGGGTATTAGAAACATTAGGATAGGAAATATCAAGTAGGAGTGAAGCAGAGCTGGAGGAGAGAGCAAAGCACTATTCCATAGGGACAGGTATGTAAGGGAGAGATTACTCTGGGAGGCCATACGCTTTCCTGAAGAGATGGGATTTAAGGCCCTTCTTAAATGATTGAAGACTAGGGGAGAGTCTGATGGCAGTAGGCAAGTTATTCCATAGGAGAGGAGCCGCCCGTGAGAAGTCCTGCAAGCGTGAGTTGGCCGTACGGGTGCGAGCAGCGGTCAGGAGGTGGTCGCGGGCAGAGCGGAGGGTACGAGGAGGGGCATACCTCTGGATCAGTGAAGAGATATAAGAGGGGCTGGAATTGTTCAGTGCTTTAAATGTATGGGTTAGCACTTTGAATTGACTCCTATAGGATACAGGGAGCCAATGTAAGGACTGGCAGAGGGGCGAGGTGTGAGAGGACCGACTGGATAGGAAAATCAGTCTAGCTGCAGCATTCATTACAGACTGTAGCGGGGCAGTACGGCTTTTGGGGAGACCAATCAGGAGAGGGTTACAGTAATCCATGCGGGAAATTACTAGAGCATGGACAAGCTCCTTGGTAGCATCTTGCGTAAGAAAGGGGCGGATGCGGGCTATGTTTTTGAGTTGGAACCTACAGGACTTGGCAACAAACTGGATGTGAGACTCAAAGGTGAGACCAGAGTCAAGTATGACGCCAAGACAGCGCGCTTGTAGGGATGGACTTATGTGGATATCACTGACTTGAAGGGAGAGTGAGAGAGGAGGATCAGTATTAGGAGGAGGAAAGACAAGGAGTTCAGTTTTAGAGAGGTTAAGTTTGAGAAAGCGTGACGACATCCAGTCAGAGATGGAAGAGAGGCAAGCAGTGACACGTTGCAGGACGGCCGGGGAGAGGTCCGGTGAGGAGAGGTATATCTGAGTGTCATCAGCGTACAGGTGGTAGTTGAATCCAAAAGAGGCAATAAGTTTTCCAAGAGAGGCAGTATAAAGAGAAAATAGAAGGGGACCAAGGACAGAGCCTTGGGGAACTCCAACCAAGACAGGGCGAGGGGAGGAGGTATCCTTGGAAAATGAGACACTAAATGAGCGTTGGGAGAGATAGGAGGAAAACCAAGAGAGGACAGAGTCACAGAGACCGAGTGATTGAAGAGTTTGAAGGAGAAGAGAATGATCAACTGTGTCAAAGGCAGCAGAGAGGTCAAGGAGAATTAATATGGAGTAGTGACCTTTGGATTTAGCGGAGATTAGGTCATTAGTCACTTTGATAAGAGCGGTCTCAGTAGAGTGGAGAGGGCGGAAGCCAGACTGAAGAGGGTCAAGGAGAGAGTTGGAATTAAGGAAGTGAGACACACGGGTAAAGACAAGTCTTTCCAAAAGCTTTGATGAGTAAGGGAGCAGGGATATGGGACGATAGTTCGAGGGGGAGGACGGGTCAAGAGATGTTTTTTTCAGGATAGGTATTACAGTGGCATGTTTAAGGTCAGCAGGAACAGTGCCAGAAGAGAGAGAGCAGTTAAAGATGTGTGTTAGGATAGGCACAAGACAAGGGGAGAGAGATCTGATGAGGTGAGATGGGACAGGATCAAGTGGGCAAGTGGTGGGGCGAGAGGAATGGAGAAGTGCAGCCACCTCTTGTTCAGTAGCTGGGGAGAAAGTCTGAAGGGTAGGGAAAGCATGATTTATGTGTGGTTGAGAAAGAGAACGGCAAGGAGGGGAGAATTGTTTCCTTAGCTGTTCAATCTTGTCAGTAAAGTAATATGCAAAGCTATCAGCTGTAAGGTTAGTTTGGGGGGTGGCCACAGCAGGGCGGAGAAGGGAATTAAAAGTGTCAAAGAGACGTCTGGGATTGCGGGAGCATGAACTAATGAGAGAGGAAAAGTAGGACTGTTTGGCGAGGGCAAGGGCTGCGCTGTACGAAAGCAACATGAATCTATAATGAAGATAGTCTGCCTGGGTGCGAGACTTCCTCCAGGAGCGTTCAGCACAGCGGGAGCAACTCTGCAGATAGCGTGTTGATTTATTATGCCAAGGTTGGGGTCGTGTTCTCCTCGTGGTGCATGTTTGGAGTGGGGCTGCAGTGTTCAAGGCAGATGTGAGGGTAGTGTTATATGTGGAGATGGCCAGTGAGGGACAGGAGAGGGAAGGGATGGATAGCAGTTGTGAATCAATGTCAGCCGACAGCTGCTGGAGGTCAATAGAGTTAAGGTTCCTCCTGAGCTGAGGGGGGTTAGGCTGAGGTTGTTGGGTGAGGGGGTAATTGAGAGCAAACAATAAGAGGTGGTGATCAGAGAGAGGAAATGGAGTGTTGCAGATATTAGATAATGTACATGAATAGGAGAAAATAAGGTCGAGGGTATTGCCAGCTACATGAGTGGGAGAATTAGCCCACTGCAATAGTCCAAGGGAGGAAGTAATTGAAAGTAGTTTAGAGGCTGCTGGGGTTAAAGGTGGGTTAATATATATATATGGAAAAACAGAACTCTTAGTCTTATAAAACAATACCATTAAATGCGTATTATTTATATAATCTTCTGATTCCTTAGTATAGTATTATTTATGATAAAGCTGATGTATGAAATTAAACCTATACAAAAAAATAATAATTCATAACTGCACAACTCTCATACCACATAGCCATGTGAAATCCTAAGGTAAAATGAAGAGTCACCAAACTAACTCTAGGGTATCCTTGCAGGGATCATGTATATATTGATGTATAATAATGTTGCTGCTCAATGTGAGTTAATTCAAGGAGAATAGAGGTATTGTATTGAATTGGTATATAAAATTAAAACGAACAGTGCTAAACTAGATAAGGAAGAAAAAAAAAAAACACCTTTTCCTAGGAAAGGGACTGACATAACAAACTCACTGAGATCAACAGAACACACATTTTGTATGCAAATATTTAATGACATGTAGACAGAAGTGCTGCTGAGTATATTCAAATAAGCTACATGCACATAATGTAGCCAAATGTTAGACACAGAGTCACAGAAACAGTCCAAAGTTAAAAAAGTAGTGTCTAAGTGTTACAATAAAATGCAACAAAACTCAATGTTGGATAATTGTAAACCCAATGGAAAAAAAGCAGGCAGAATTAACCGATTTGAAAAAAAAATTCAAACTCCTCTATAGTCGCAACTGGCCTATTATAGCCTATAGTTTTGCTATTTAATTTCCAAGTGGCTGCATAGAATGTTTAGTGAATAAATTGCCTGGTCGCATATGTAGTGCTATCATTTAATTCACACTAGTAATATATTAACATGCTCTACACTGTACATGTTTTTATTTGCAGGAACTATTTCCTAGTGGATTAAAAATAAATAAGGTATTTTTTTATTTTCTGTTAAACTCATTACGTATTTTCTTTTTCTATGTTTGAGGTAGGCATTTGCCAACATGCATAATTGATATATCCTTGCATAATGCAGAAAATACATTTTTGTTTCAAGTGGTTTTATCAGCAGAAATACATTTTAATTGTTTTACCTTCTTTCAAGCTCTTCTTAGTAGCCTGAGATAACATGCATGCTGACTGTAGAACATTCAGTAAATCTGTGATATTAAATATCATATGAAAAAAAGGGTATTGAGGGTAAACACGGTACATGCATTTTTAAGTAGTGGTGCTGCCGTAAAGACCACCAAAATATGTACAAAATACAGATTAAAAGGAACTGCGCCCGCAGAAAAAATGCCGCTTAAAATTTCATAAGGCTACTTAAAATCGCCTATCTTAGCAAACTGTTATGATGATTCAGTTCCACCATGTTGCTTTTTCATGCTAAGCCCACCACTATGTCACATTGTGTGAGAATGATTTCCAGACACAATGTATAGAAATCATAAACACCTATGCTTCTTCATTCACAGGACTTTAATTAAAACAATTCTAGAGAGCATTGCTAAGTGTGATAAAGTGAATGTGTATCACACAGAGCTTCACAGTTTGTCCCAACAGGGCACACTAGCAGGGAAAATGGAATAAGGTGACATTTGTAGGGCAAAGGAAAAGACAAAATGCCTGGAAAGAGATAAGGTGAGTTAAATATGTCATGGGAATTAAGATGACACGAAGGGGGAGTTAGATGAAATGAAGTTGAGCAGAAGAGAAGAAAATGGGTAAAATGGTAAAGAAGGGGCTACAATGGCACAGAATGGGAAACCTGGATAGGGTATTAAAAATAGGGAGACATGTGATATGTTGACATTGGAAGAGTAGTTAAAATTACATTGGTAAAAAGATAACTTAAGTAAGTGAGGAAGATGGCATTGGGAGGGGTGTGAAGGAAAGATGACAACACCGGGGGGAGGGGGGAGTTGAAGGTCTGTGAGGGGAGGAAGTGGGATATGATATATAAAAACACACAAAATGCAAAAAAAACACAGTTTGAAGAGAAACAAACACTGAAACATACTACCTCAAGTGCTTAACCCCTTAAGGACTGAGCCAAATGTACAAGTTGTGAACAAAACAAAACGTAAACAAAACCTGGCATTTGCGCTATATGTCTGTCCAACCATAATTTACCTCTTTCATATTAAATGCACCCCCCTTATTATATATCATTTTATTCAGGGGAAACAGGGCTTTCATTTAATATCAAATATTTCGCTATGAAACATAATTTAATATGAAAAAAATAGGAGAAAATAAGATTTTTTTTTTGATTTTTTTAGTTCTACATGACATTTTTTTTTTTCTTTTTTTTTCATTTTTGCATATTTTTTTTTTTTTTAAATTCTTTATTTTGGTTGTGCGTGGTATAACAAAAGGCTGGTCACAAGCAGTAATACATTGAACAGAGGAAACATAACGTGGCATATAATTATACAGCACATTTTAGTTTTATGAGAGAATCTAATAGGGTCCGCCGTTTCAACAGTGTGCTAAAAATTTATAAAACATTCGACAGTGTCACGTCGCCATATAAAAACTTCAGGTACATCACCTTTTGACACAACTATGGCATGAAGATAGCTGCACATTTTTAAATGCGTGATGATCAGGCTAGGTAGACGTGTCTAGGTATGGTTCTCAGCAGTTTAAATTATTAACTAATCGATGCAAAACATAACAACAGGTAAGAGTTAAACAGTTTCATCACCCTACGTAACACCGCTTTGCTTTCTATTCATAAAAGTCTAATGCTGCGTCAAGGGTTAGTGTGTGAATACAGGTTAAATTTAAGTGTAAGGAGGAGTTTACAACGTTTATGGGTACACATATGAGTTGTGTTGAACAATTGCATAGAGGAATTTATTTGTATAGTCAATTGCCTAGTGCTGTTGCTCAATTAAGTTGCAGAAAATGAGGATCATAAAAATAAAGCCAAAAGAAAAATTGCATTGGCTCCGTTTACATTTCTGTGATATAGAGCGATTAGATGGAAAGCTTGCATGAGCCAGTGGTCTAAAGCAGTTGCCTAGTGTGTCGCATAGAGCGGTAACATTGGCCCACAACTGAGTACTATGGTGTAGAACCAGTCAAGTAGACTCATACTGCCGGTGGTTAACCGAGCAGTAATGGAAAAGTGTTGAGGGGGAGACATCATTAACATTATACAAGAGAAAGGTTGAACAGGTACGCATGGTTTAAAAGACCAACTAAACAGGCAAGTAAGAAAATAACTGGTTGAGATTCAGTTCAGTGTCTGTCGAGAGTTCATGTGGTTGCCGATGCATAGGAGCCTCGTCTAGATTGTCCCGGTATGAAGGCTGTCACTTTGTCCGGATCCCATCTGTGTGAAGGGCCGGCTGGATCGGTAGGTGCTGTGCGCTGCAGGGCCTCTTGAGGAAGTCCCAGTTTAGGTAACAGTTCCCGTGCATCCAGCATGTCACTGACCTTGTGTGTCTCGTTGCCTTTTACAATGCTTATGGTACGGTTGAGTCGCCATCTGTACGGGAGTCCGTGTTGTCGTAGGAGCTCAGTGAGCGGTCGCATGGACCTCCTCCAGGCCAGAGTGCTCCCTGAGAGGTCTGCAAAGAATGTCAATTGCATCGATTCAAATAGGTATGGGGAGCAGTCCTTGACCGCCGCTAATATTGCCGCTTTGTCTTTTCGTTGCTGAAAACAAAGAATGAGGTCTCGGGTAGCCGCCGGTGGAGCACTTGCAGGTTTCTGGGTCCTGAAGACGCCGTCTAGGGTGACTGCTTTGGCATGTCGTGGTTGCAGTAAGGCTCCTAGGAGCCGCCGTACGAGTTGCGGCAGTTCGGCTTGCGGTATGTCATCCGGCACCCCTCTTACTTTCAGATTATTCATCCGCCTTTTGTCCTCTAGGGAGGCAAATCTCCTTTCGAAGTCGTCATTTCGGCTTTGTAGACCCTTGATCTCCTGTTGCAAGGAGGAGATGTGGGCAGAATTGGTCGTAGAGGTTTTTTCCAGGGCGCCCAGTCTACCCGATAGCCCTTGTATGTCCGTGCGGATGTTAGCCATGTCCGCTTGTATCGTGGCTTGGAGGTCTGCCAAAAGGCTTTTGAGCACCGCTGTGGTCACTGGTGCTGTGTCGGGGCTTGAGGGCTGTCTCGTGGGTGCAGTCAGGCTGGGTAAGTCAGGCACCTCTTCGCCCAGGGAGAAGTCGTCCGAAACTTCAGAGTACGTCTCCGTGTAGTCGGCCATCTTGGGCCTTGTTACTCCGTGGGCCTGCCTCCACATGGCTCCGATGTCCAGGCCTTGTCTGGGTTGATCTGGCTTCTGTTTTTTGGTCTTTCGACCCATAATGCTTTCTCCCACTGCCTCTGGGCTTTTGCCGGTATTTTGATCGGGTGATGTACCCTAAAACAGGTAAGTTTGGGAGATATTCTCCGGAGCTCTAATGCCATGTGTCTTGTCAGCTCTGCTGCTCGGCTCCGCCCCCTACATGACATTTTAACTGTCAATGTCATAATACTGTTTGCTTTTACTGCAATAAAATACACATATTTGTATTCAGCAAAGTCTCACGTGTAAAACAGTACCCCCTATGTACAGGTTTTATGGTGTTTTGGCAAGTTACAGGGTCAAATATAGCATGTTACATTTGAAATTGAAATTTGCCAGATTGGTTACGTTGCCACATACACTGCATCCCTGACATACACTGCCGCCCTCACTCACACACTACAACCTTCACACACACACACACACACTGCTCACACACTGTCCCCCTCACACACACACACACACTGCACCCCTTACACATTGCACCACTCACACACACACCACTGCTCCTATGCCCTAATACAGCCCCATTTCCCAGCAGACGTCAGGTAAGTTCTCAAACTGTTCTTAAACGGTTTGACTACTTACTCTGGAATGGGGTCCCGGCACTATTGACACCATAACCACTACACTGAGCTGTAGTGGTTATTGTGTCTGGATTATTTCTTTAAATAATCTACAAGTGCCCCTCCCGAGATCAGGCTCTGGATCCGCCACTGGCCTCTAGTGGCTGTCTCACTGACAGCCGCTAGAGGCACTTCCGCAATTCTCACTGTGAAAATCACAGTGAGAAGACGCTGGACGTCCATAGGAAAGCATTGAGTAATGCTTTCCTATGGGCGTTTTGACTGTGTGCGCGGCATGCGCATTCGGCACTGATGTCGGCTGGAGGAGGAGAGGTTACCAGCGCCGAGGGCGCTGGAGAAAGGTAAGTGGCTGAACCCCAGGTAAGGGGCGCCATGAGGGTGTGGTGGGAAGCTAATAACCCTACAGTGCCAGGAAAACAAACGCTATAGTGGTCCTTTAAATAAGAAAGAAAATTAAAGAGAGACGATACTCCCACTTGATGCAGTAGAGACTTACGATGCAAACATTCTTGGCACGGAAGTAAATGGTTCCCCTGTGTAAATACAGTATTTCTTCCTCATACATCATCATTACAGAGCAATCAACATCTATGGTATTAAAGAGCTAATACAAAGTGTGTTTTTCCATTGCAAATAATGCCTTCGCGTTTACTTAATTGACCTTGTCATTCATTCGCTATTTAGCTGTTTTTACTGCAGGCAATTCTTGTCACCACACCAAATATTTAAATGGACAAACATTTTGCATAGTACATTAGACTTGTCGTACAAAAACACTCTAATAGATCATACATCAGTATATATGTATTGGAAAAAGAACTATGTGATCTGGGTTGAAAGGGTTCTAAAATATTTTTTCTAAATACAATTATTATTATTATTATTATTATTATTATTATTATTATTATTATTTTTTAAACCATTTAAGAGCCATGTGGTATGGACTTTTATTATGTGGTAAAGTCTTTAGATTAATTGGATGAGCTGTTTGATGACATACAGAGATGACAAGTTCTGATGTAATTAGTTCCACTGCTGTATGCAAAATTAGTTTTGCAGCCAAAGGTTACATTTGATTACGGAGAGATATATTCAATGAGAAGGGGAAGATTGGAAAAGGTTATTTGTAAAGACGTTTTAAGCCTTTTAAGTCAATACTGCTTAAAAGTATACTCTACTGCCCAACTTAAAACAAAAAAAATAACTGTTTAGTAGAAATATCTCTAATGAAAACATACATGTAATCGATTAAGCAAGAGCTGCAGATCTCTTGTCTGAAGTCTTTGCATGCCCTGTTCTTCTAACATAGCTCTCTGTGGCTGTTTAATTACAGACTTCCCAATGTAGCTCAAAGTGAAATCTTTGCAAGGCACTGAGCAAGTGAGTTTAGCTACATTGAGCTAAACAACCAGGAAGTGACAGGACCGGTTGTCTGATTGACAGCCATAGGGTGTAACAAGGTTCATTTATGAAAGTAAAAACAGATACACAATAGGTGGCGCACTCAACATGCAATAAAAAGTGCAGGTGCAGGATAAATTAATACCTAATTGGATTTTATTTTTATTTGCAAATGACTGTAAAAGATAAACTCAACATAGAACAGTATAGTCAGGAAATAGCCAATATCTCATATTGGCTATTTCCCAATTGTGTTTTTGGCAGCACTTCTTAGCGCTAATTTTATTGCACATTCTTAGTTTTTTCCGTAATTTTTAAAAGTGACAGTTTTTACTGAAATCACCACTTTTTATAAAATGAAAACGTTTTGGGCAAATTATTAAAACAAAAAAATCATATCACCAATAACAATTATTTGACTCTAATGTAGTTTTAGGTTTCCTGTATATATAAACTGGCATAGAACCAAATCTGCAATAAATAAACCTGTTCCTGGGTGTTTCATTTGAACTGAAGTCCATCATAGGATTCTTTAAAAGATGTTACTTTTTGTGGCTTTACATTCTAGCCTGTTATCAAGGTCTGATTGAAAACGTAAATATTATAGGAACACTATAGTCACCTAAATTACTTTAGCTAAATAAAGCAGTTTTAGTGTATAGATCATTCCCCTGCAATTTCACTGCTTAATTCACTGTCATTTAGGAGTTAAATCACTTTGTTTCTGTTTATGCAGCCCTAGCCACACCTCCCCTGGCTATGATTGACAGAGCCTGCATGAAAAAAAAACTGGTTTCACTTTCAAACAGATGTAATTTACCTTAAATAATTGTATCTCAATCTCTAAATTGAACTTTAATCACATACAGGAGGCTCTTGCAGGGTCTAGCAAGCTATTAACATAGCAGGGGATAAGAAAATCTTAATTAAACAGAACTTGCAATAAAGAAAGCCTAAATAGGGCTCTCTTTACAGGAAGTGTTTATGGAAGGCTGTGCAAGTCACATGCAGGGAGGTGTGACTAGGGTTCATAAACAAAGGGATTTAACTCCTAAATGGCAGAGGATTGAACAGTGGGGCTGCAGGGGCATGTTCTATACACCAAAACTGCTTCATTAAGCTAAAGTTGTTCAGGTGACTATAGTGTCCCTTTATGCTTGCAGGAACTCTTGCAAACAGGTTGCTATATTTATTGCCTTTTTGTGGGAACGCCCGCAAACATTTTACAACACATTTGTGTTCTTTGCAAAAGCAGTACAGACTAAGTACTACTAAGAAGTAGTTGGCCACTGGTCCACTAGTTCTTCCTTGTGTACCCTTACCAAAACCGTGACATGTATGGTTTAAATGTGATGAGAGGAGGACCTTTACCCCTGCCATCTAATGATCTGTATACAAGTATGGATGGTTTTACTTCCCAAATAGATAAGAGGCAACTGCTAATTCTGATATCTCTCTTCAGCTTGTATGTCGAGGTTTGATGTATAGAGTGAAGTGAGTCTCCTGTTCCATGCCCTAACTGTGGGAAGGTGCTGTTAAGCAATAGACCAGGGTCTTTCAAGGTTGAAGAGTTTGGTTACCAATACCAAATACATGACCTGATGGTCTGGACACCATTCCTCAGGTACAATATTGGATAGGAAATACAAATGTACATAAATATCCCTGTGCTCAAACTCCCAATGCTCCTGGGTACACATCAGCCTCAATACAAACAATAAAAACCAAAGAAATAAGTTACTTACACACTATTCCACATTTCTCTGCGCATTTAAATAACTGGAGGTTTTTTAGCCCTTGACGTGGCAGGGAAGCTTACACTGTAATGGCCATTGGAGTGATACTAAAAAACCTCCAATTAATTAAACGTGCATAGGGATTTGGAATAGAGCGCAAGTAACTTCTTTTTTTTTTTGGTTTTTACTATATTGGATAGTGGCTGGGCACATTCACTCACCCTTATCAATATTTTACTTAACAGCATGAATATTATAGTCCTGGGTTTTCCCAACTTGTAAGATCATTCTTCAACTGAACCAATACCAAGCCCTGGGTAAGAGGGATAAAGCTGGAGAAATCAAACAGAACTCTTGGTCTTAAATGGACACTCTAAGCTAGAAAAAAAACCACTACATCTTCATGTGGTGGTTTTGGTGCTTACACCCTTTACCTGCCTTGTGACTAATGTAAGCATTGTAATTTTTGAGAAGCAAATGTTTACATTTGTCATTCAGAATGACTGACTCTAGTGGCTGTCAATCAGACAATCATTCAAGCAATCAAACACTAGATGCACTTCCTAGTGAAGACTTTTCATAATTAAGTCAATAATTACTTTAAATTAAGTTCAGGGTCATCATGCCCAGCATGCTCATGACTCTTCTCACAGCGAAGCATTTGATAAAGCTTCTCCATGGGCAACATCTGATTGGCACAGCAACTGCAGTGCATGCACGATTTGCCCAAGATCATCACTGTTGACCTCAGAGTAGATGTAGTTGCTGTGGCTTCAATAATGAGAGAGCTAGCTTAAAGGTGAGTTTTAACTTTTTTTTTTATTTTATATTCCTAAATCATGGTAGCCCAGAATCGCATAGCAAGAAGGCACATCTTAACGTTATGAATAAACATATATATTCATAATTGTTAATGTGCTCCTTTAACCTGCTGCCCGTGTTTGAGAAAATGTCAATGTCCTACAGATTGGTAGAGTAAACCCTGTTTTTTATGTGGTCCATGACACACTTGGTCATTTACAAGCCAGTAGTTTGATGGGCATTATCCACAAAAATTCCTACAAGAAAGAAAATGCTATTTTTTTTTATCTTTTGTTCTGGGGCAAACATGTTTATCTTCTGTGTAACACAGCTGATATACAGTGGGAAGCAGTTTGTTCCATTGCGACAGAATATATAAATAATTAGTGTTTCCACACTGTTGCTAATGTAATATACCCTTCTCCTCCATATGTGCCGTTTTCAGATTGGCAGAGAAAACCGAATGTCATTTGCTTGAGGGTAAAGGGATAAGCAGCTATAGCACACATTTTCAGTTTGTGCATCCAGCTATTTTTAGTGTAAAAATTATGTTAACCAGATATCATTAAGATTTAACACTGTGCTATAACATGGTAGAAGTTGAAACTTAGAAGACAAGCATTTAAAAGCAGGAAGGCAATATCTTTAGTCCTTAGAGATGTATTCTTTACTAGGTTACCGATTCTACCATTTTGTATATGATTGTAAATTAATCACACTGAATTCCTCTGTTAGAATTGCATATATCATATGTTTTTTTTTTTTTTTTAATCTAAAGCCATTTATTTTACAAGAGTAATGGGAGTTTTTGTAAAAAAACAAACAAACAAAAAAAAGCAAACTGTTGAGCATTTCTCACAAAATTGTGACATAAATTGTAACATAAAATGAAAAAGTAGACTTTGTATTATTTATCTGTTGTAGGTGTGTGTGCATGCATGGGTGTTGCTTAAGGAGGTACTTACCTGGGCTAAAGTCCTAAAAAGTTCCAGGTATGATTTTTGTAACCTTTCATTGTTAGGCCAGAGGGTTTGGACCATTAAGAGAGAAATAACTAATAACGTAATTTGTGACAATACCATTTAAATGGGCCATATTCAAAGGAGATTATATGGCCCTGTGTGGCGTTACTGCTGTAGATGCAGGATTTTAATGCATTGCTGCAGGTTTAATGCTGTAAGAGCACAGTTAACACAGCAGGCGTGAGGATAATAGACATAGGAATATATGAAACATTAAACTTTGCTATAATGATTATCAGCCATCTCCTACTTTTTTCAGATTCCCATCCTAATTTTATATTGTTCATTTCAATAATCAACTGTTTTATTATACAACTTACCATGTTAATGAATAGATCGGAATATATGCCGTGCAATCAACAGCTTTTGTTCTTTTTTAGCTGTTCGGTACAACATTGCATTTGTTCGTTATTGTTAAACTGTCTGACAGGATAAAGTCTTAATAAAGTTGTGCGAAATCAAAATGCAGAAACCAACTATTTAGTGATGAAAGGACATGATCATATATTCTGTTCAAAATTAAAACGTGATGCTTGATGTTTGACCCAACAGCAGTCCAAGGGTTGAAGTCCTATGCTTTGGTATAGAAAACTGAGACTTAAAACAGTAGATCTCTTCCACGATACTTAAAAGACCGCTTCCAAGGTGTCCGTGACAACTGTAAAATCATGATGAGGTGGTACACTACCCCAGTCACTTTATATAAATTAGGATTGTTTGCTGGTGATCTTGCAGCCGGAGGTAGTGGACGTGCCCTAATGCTGCCGTTTGTTTGGTTTCCCGAATGTTTTTTTTTGTTTGTTTTTTATGTATTTTACTGAAAATGATATAATAATTTAAAGAAAACAGAAGGGAAGAGTAGGGAGGGATAATGCACATAGCCACAGAGTAAGGCATGCAGTATATTACATGGCAGTCAAAGGCAATGAGCCATTTCTTCATACAACAGGTACAACAATATCAACAGAATCTCACATTGGTGTTATTTTGACCTTCCAACAGATGTACTTGGCTGTAGCACATATAATGTATAACAACTGACAATAGTAAACCTATATCATAGTTATCCAACACCATTCTCATTACCTGGGAGAAAGTCTACTTGAGTACAGGATAACAGAGATAAAACCATAACTTTGTCAGCAGAAATTTGTACCTGTGGTCTCCCGAATTTTTTTGGACACCCTTGGTCTAGGCTCCTGGACATTTCTGCTTTCATGCCGTATTGAGGGGTTCACCACTTCTTAGCAAAAATTGCGTAATAGAATTACCAGAATTACCCTTGCTATCCATAGGGCTCTGTCTACTGCATGACTTAAGGGTGCAATCCCTCTCTCTCAGTAATTATACATACAGATGAATTGAACACAATGGTCCATAATTCTGGGATAACTGGTCAGAGCAATTTGAAAATCCTGGTCTGTGACTGTGAATTTTGATTGTTCATGTACAATTTATGAGCACATCTTCTGATATACTGTATCCTATGAACTGTATGTTTGCATAGTCATGACTAATTAAAGAATTAAAAAAACAAAAAAAACTTGGATCTCCTCCAATGTATCCTACATTGATGTGAGCTGAAAACTAGACATGTGCAATTTGTTTTGGTCCGAATTTGAATTCGGATGAATTTTGGCAATTTGGTCATTAGGATGCTTCTGAATGTACAAATTGGCGAATTTACGAAGTGCTGAATTTTAGAAGTACCGTACAGAATTGCCGAAGTGCTTCGGATTTCTGAAAAAAGTGGCAAAACAGATGAGGGAGGGAAAATTAAGGGAAATATGACCGGAATCTTACCCTAACCCTACCCCAGAATTTCTGAAGTACTGAACTAAATTATTTGCCCATGCACATCCCTACTGAAAACATGGCATTGCTTGTGAGAGAATTGTGAAAAGATTATTTATTAGCTAACATATCTGGGACATATTTTGTAAGTGTTTTCTTAAATAATATTAAATGTTACAAAACAGGAGAGCAGCTTTGTCACATTTAGATCTCAATGCAAAATGGTCCACTGATGGATGACATCAAAACTAAATAAAAGTCAACCACCATGAGAACAACATCCCCACAGTGAAGCGTAGCAGTGGAACATAATTTTTTAGAATGATTTTTCATCAGCCAGGACTGGAAAGGTTTGACAAGTCAGGAATGAGAGAAAGATGAATGAAATCAAACATAGGCCATTTTCTGTCTGCAAGACCCATGCGTATGAGGCAGGAGGTCACCTACTAGAAGTTTAATGACCATAAACGCAAAGCCAAAGCTTCACTTGAAAGATTTAAAAGCAATTGCAATACAATATAATTAGGAATAAATAAAAATTGGTCTTCACCAACGGACACCATTCAACCTGGCAGAGGTTGAGCAATTTTGTCTCTAAAAATGGTAAACCATTGCAAAATCTAGATATGCAAAACTGGTAGCAACGTGTCGTCAAAGATGAGATAAAGGTGATTCTATCAAGAATGGTTGTGGGTAGAGGGAGGGGTAATACATACTTACCAACAAATGTTTTTTGCCTTTTTTTTTTTATTACTTTTGTGTCACTATAAAAGATACATATATATTAGAGGTTATTATTATATAGGTTATTATTTATGTTGTATAAATCAAACGTTAAAACCATGAAATGATCTCTACTCGTTCCAGTTAAAAGGTGGAAGTGTCCAAGGGCAATGAATACTTTTGCAATGCACTGTATTTCTTTTAATTTGGCTACTTGACAGTAATGTGATATCGGTGCTGAAGCACAATGACCCTTTAACAAGAAAATGAAACTGCAGCAAATGTGCATTCTACCATGAAAGTCTATTTATTGCAGAGCAACATAATAACATATTTTGTGTTCCAGAAATACACCTTGGCAATGTCCACTGTGATTGTGGGTTTTGGCTCTAGATTTGAAGGAGTTGATTTGTTGCCTTAATTCTTATTATTTAGTGATAATTGCCCACATTGTTTGATTTATAATGCATAGCTATTACCTTCTCAGGTGTCTTTGAATACATTGCCGTCCAAGTTGTAGTTTCGTAAAAAAAAAAAAAAAAATAATAATAATTACATGTTTTATGGAAAATGTTAGTTGTGTAGATCAGGGCAAAATTCCCAAACTGTTCTGTGTTTCATTTCTGATGAGCACAAGCTAAAATCAGATTTTTCTATATGCTTGTAAGGTGCTGTATCTCTTTGGACATTACCTCCTGGATTACCCCTCTTGTTCAAACTTGTCCTGTTGAATTTATATGTTTGTATGGCCAGCCATTATACAGCACTGTTACTGTACATTTTCATTATAAAAGCTTCAAACTTCTCTACCACCATTAGACACTTTGAAAGATGCCTGTGCAAACAAATGACTTGTAATTTATACTTTTTTGTAGTGGCTATTACTAAGCTATTAGAATATTCCTTTTTTTTTTATGTAAGCTGTTTTATACGCTTTAAAACAAAACAGAGCATAGAAATAACAAACATTATTTTTGAAGCATTTAACCATTCATAAACAATGCATTAGGAACACCTGGTGTTTAAAAAAAACAAACAAAAAAAAAAGCACTGGGACATTGTATAAGCATTCCTAGACATGGTAAAGGGACACAATAGTCACCAGAACTACAGCTTAATGTAGTTGTTCTGGTGTCTATAGCCTGTCCTTGCAGGCTTTTTCATGTAAACACTGCATTTTCAGAGAAAAGTCAGTGTTTACATTGTAGCCTAGGAACTCTTCTATGAGGAGCCATAGGATTCTTCTATGAGGAGATGCTGATTGACCACCGTGGTTTGTTTCCCCACCCTGCCTCCTTGGCTGAGATCATCAGAATGGACAATCTCGACGAATTCATTGCTTTTCTATAGGAAAGCATTGTGATTGGCTGAGATTGTCACCTCTTATTATGTCAGCCAATGAGACAGATCGGGGCAGAGCCAGCAACAACAGACTGGAGTAAAGGTAAGATTTTACTATATTTAGAGGGCCCAGATAGTGATTTTAACAATATAGGGTCAGGAATACATGTTTGTGTTCCTGGCTCTATAGTGTTCTTTTAAGATCATGGTATGCACATTTTGTAATTATTATTTTAACATGCTTAAACAGAAAATTCAGTGCTATGAAAGACGTAGGAAGTAAGGAGGTGTATCTCATGCACTTAGAGTAGCTATTAGACTGTGTTCAGGGTTAGTAGGTTATGTGACTGGTTACCAGTGTTAATACCAGCAGATAGGTACAGTTAACCAGAGCATGAATCCGAAAAGGAGAGTAGAGGGAAGAGCCACAGGTAAAAACAAACAATCAGCAGGGAGTCATTGTGCTAAGGCTCCAGCTATTCAATGCAGCTAGATTGAACAGGGGAGGTAAGGCAGGAATAAGTTGGTTCCACTCAGCCTATTCCTGCAGCGATATGATAGCTTTCGATGTGGTGAAAAGATTAGTCAGCAACCTTCCGGTTCTCTGTGAGTGCCTCTCCTCATTGCTGCCCAGTTGAAGATCCCAGTGCCTGCCTTCCTCCGCTGTGGAGCACGCCTAGGTATAGCTTGTCTTGTTTTGTGCCGTCGCAATCTTCTCCATCGGGGGTGCGCCTTCTGTGGATTGGTGACCACAGGCCGGAGGAAAGGGATTTAGGGGTGATTATTTCTGATGACTTAAAGGTAAACAGACAATGTAATAGAGCAGCAGGAAATTCTAGCAGAATGCTTGGTTGTATAGGGAGAGGTATTAGCAGTAGAAAGAGGGAAGTGCTCATGCCATTGTACAGAACACTGGTGAGACCTCACTTGGAGTATTGTACGCAGTACTGGAGACCCTATCTTCAGAAGGATATTGATACTTTAGAGAGAGTTCAGAGAAGGGCTACTAAACTGGTTCATGGATTGCAGGATAAAACTTACAAAGAAAGGTTAAAGGATCTTAACATGTATTCCTTGGAGGAAAGACGAGACATGGGGCATATAATAGAAACTTTTAAATACATAAAGGGAATCAACACGGTAAAGGAGGAGACTATATTTAAAAGAAGAAAAACTACCACAACAAGTGGACATAGTCTTAAATTAGAGGGTCAAATGTTTAAAAATAATACCCGGAAGTATTACTTTACTGAGAGGGTAGTGGATGCATGGAATAGCCTTCGAGCTGAAGTGGTAAAGGTTAACACAGTAAAGGAGTTTAAGCATGCGTGGGATAGACATGAGGCTATCCTAACTATAATATAAGGCCAGGGACTAATGAAAGTATTAGAAAATTGGGCAGACTAGATGGTTCTTATCTGCCGTCACATTCTATGTTTCTATGACATTGTAAGGGAGGAGTGTGGGTAACTAACAAGGAAAGGGAGACCGAACAGCTACATAGCTAATCCCCATTTCATGCTAAATAACCTTTGGACTATAATGCGTCTTAAATAGAAAACTATCTTTAGATAAATGTCAAATCCAAACCAAATGCATTTTATAAAAAAAAATCTAATTTTAATCAGAAAAATCTGATTAAAAAAATAGATTTAATTTCAAAAACATCTGATTTTATTTTTTTTATAATTTAATTTTAAAATCATTTTTATGCACGCAGTCTGGAACTGACATATTTATTTTATACATTGAACTGCTCATATATTCTTGGAACATAACCTGTCTAGGTAGGGCTGCTGACTGTATATTTGATATGACCATATATTTATGCAACATAATTTCTGTTTCCATCTATATTGTGTCTTCATGTATGTAACACCAAGAAACCTATACCAACACGTATTTGTTTTTTTTTTGTTTTTTAAATATACATTCACTTTTCACACCTAGGCCAACCATGCACAGTCCAAAAATAAATAAATGATTTTACAATTGACTCACTTATAGACCCTTAATTGCATATTTCTTCTGTTTGTGTTGTTTATAGGGTGATAAATGCTGGTAAGAGCACACACAACGAGGATCAGGCTAGCTGTGAGGTTATGTTTGTAAAGAAGAAAAGTGGAGTCCAGTCTACTCCCAGCAAGACCTCTTCAACCAAACGTCGATCATCTCTGCCAAACGGAGAGGGACTGCAATTGAAGGATAACACGGTAAATGCCACATTGAAACCATTGAAAGGCTACCTATAAGCCAATTGCTCACTTTATATTTAGCCCCTGGAACTTATACAACTAGGAAACTGTTTTTGTAGGAATCGTAATCCTATTAGCTGCTGTTATCTCTGGCAATTATAAAGCTTTGCTAACCTTTTCATTACAAAATTCTTTTCATGTAAAGAAAATAAAACATGACATTTATTTGACACATAAGATGTACGTACACATATACATATATATATGTATCTAGTTCATTGGATAAAGCCATGATTTTGTCTATAGATAGCTGGCCAAGGATAGATTAAACATGTAAATCATACACTTTACTTTTTTTTTTGCCCTTAATTCTTTGATACTTTTTTTGTTCTCCTTTTCTTTTTTGGAGGTACTAAATATCCAATACTATTCAATATGCCTTGTCTTGAAATATATCATACATGTTACAGAAATTAATTATCATTAAGCACAAATACAATTTTCTAAAATGTAGTGTGCCTTATAAACCAGTCCCCGAATGATGTTCTGGAATTTTTGAGATTGCTGATTCCCAAAAATGCCAGCAGAATACAAAAAAATATTGCTGCCTGCATATATGTCCTTGGTTGTTCCCAGAGTTCTTCTTACCTCTTCCTACCACCTGGATATTACAGAGGAACACTGCACAGACTGATCCATGCAGGCCTCAAGTTGAGATTGGATGAATTCATCTGATAAGAATGTGTGCTGTTGAATGTGGTTTTAATGCAGTAATTTACAAAGTATTGTGAAGTGGAGTGCTGTTAAGAAGACTTTCCCAATTTGTGCTTGGTGCACAACATATATTTATGAATTTGTATGCAAAATAGACCAAAATTTGGTCAGTAAAGCTGCAGTTAACACTGCAGCTTCACAAGGATTATATAATTATATTGAAATTTGCCACTTGCTGTTATAATTTTTGATTAATATAGAATAAATTCCTTAGGTAATTGTTTAGAAACATCTTTTGAGATTTTTTTTGTTGCTGTTTAAAAAAAAAAAGTGTTTATCATAAAAAAACTAAACCTCTTTTCAAATGATTTTATATTTTTAATATATTGATAGAATATTTATGTGATATATTTTTCATATAATTTAATATTTAGAAAAAATGTTTAAAAAATATTAAATCATTTGAAAAGCTTATCAAAAATATAAAAAAAAAAACAATAGTTTAAATTAGGTGGCCATATTTAAAATCCGTTTTTCAGTTTCAATTATGTTTTGATTATTTTAATTCAATCTTGGTGAAATGTAATATTGATGCGATCAGGCTTTCAAGGGATGGTTTTCTTATGAACAGCATTGAGTATTTAAAGTAATTACATTTTTTTGTTATTTCTGGAGTATTTATGAGGCTTAGCATTAAAAGTATACTAGACTTAAAATAAGCAAATATATTTAGGAGTACTTCTTAACGTAAATTAAATATTTTTAGGAGTTTCTGGAGTATGTACGACAAGCATGTCAAACTCAAAGGCTAGCATGGGCCACAAAACAAGGTTTAAGTTTATATGGGCAACAACAAAATACAAACCTTAAATTTTCATAGAAACGTGGGTTTGTTTTAAAAAGCCCCCACTTCTGTACTAAATCCCAGCACCCCCTCTATACTAATTCCAAGCACCCCCCTCTAGTAAACAAAAAACAAAAAACAATATTAGCCAACAAGCAGGCTCCACTCACATTGCCGGTGCCAGTATGCAACTCCGGAGTCCAGCCTCTGGTATACCCCCAATGGCCCGTCCGCATCATGTGCCAAAAACGGATCCTCCTGCTACTCTTTGAAAGCCTGTTAATGTGGAGCACATTAATGTCACTTCAGAACTTGGGGTTGATTGCCCCACCAAGTTCTCCACTGTCCAGCCGCGGCCATTGTAACCAGCGCCGGCCTTAGGCATTTGGGCGCCCTGTGCAAAAAATCTTCACAGCGCCTCCCCCTCCCCCACTCCTTACCCCTTCCCACACACCCTGTCACACACACACACACACAGGCAGGCAGACAGCCATACACACACACACAAACACACTCAGGCAGTCATACACAGACAGCCACACACAAACACACACACAGACATAGAATGTGACGGCAGATAAGAACCATTCGGCACATCTAGTCTGCCCAGACAGTCACACATAGGCAGTCACACACAAACACACACACACACAGGCAGACAGCCACACACACACACACACAGGCAGACAGCCATACACAAACACACAGGCAGACAGCCAAACACACAGAGGCAAACAGCCACACACACAGTCACACACACACAGACAAACACACACAGACAAACCGTCAAACACACACAGACAAACAGTCAAACACACACTGTCAGACAGCCACACACACACAGTCACACACATACAGACAGACACACATACACACTGGCAGACAGTCACACACACACACACACACACGCAGACAGTCACACACACACACACGCAGACAGTCTCACACACACACACATAGGCAGACAGTCTCACACACACACACATAGGCAAACAGTCACACACACACACAGGCAGACAGCCACACACACACAGTCAGACACACACACTCACTAAAAGACAAACACACTCACTAACAGACAAACACACTCACAGACACACACTAACATACACAGACACACACTAACATACACACACACACACACACTAACATACACAGACACACACTAACATTAACACATTTTTTAAAATTTATTTAGACACCCCCCCCCCCAGCCTCCTTACCTTTGGGAATGCTGGGGGGGGTCTCTTCCTCCCTGGTGGTCCAGTTCGCACACCCCTAAGGCCGGCCCTGATTGTAACACTGACCAACACACACTGACAGACACACACACACTCTCTAACATACAGACAAGGCCGGCCCTGATTGTAACACTGACCAACACACACTGACAGACACACACACACTCTCTAACATACAGACACACACAGACAGGCAGAGACACACACACACACTGACAGTCACATGCACTGACAGTCACACACACAGTGACAGTAACACACACATACACAAACAGTGGTTGGTCACACACAGTGACGTGGAGTAACACGGGGTTTATTTTATTTTATTGCAGAGGTTGTACGTAGAGTACAAGGATGGCTCAATATGTAGACGTGTGGGAATATTTGTGGGGCTCCCACTCGCTTCTTGTACACCCGTTGGTTTCACATCCTCTGTTCCACCTCACAGATTCACTGGACACCAAATAAATTGCAAGAGATACTTTATTAACCACAACTAAATAAAACCAATAAACCAGTATAAAGTCTGTTTCTGGTGTTGCAAGACGTGTTTCACCTTTCTCATAGGCTACCTCAGTTGCTTGTAATCTTCTTGGTTATTCAGTCTTTTATACGTCCTTGATTACCTCCTATTCGTATCACCCGGTATCTTTTTTTTTTTGACTTCCGTCTCCTCCATCTGACATCAGTCATCGGGACGCATATATGTGCCGCATTTCCTGTGTGTCCATGTTTGGAATGCATCTATGCGTTTCACTCTTTGAAGAACTTTATTGTCCATGTTCTGTACGATCAGGCTGCGATCTTGGCAGCCTTTTTTATATAGATTTGTCGGGCATTTTGGAGTATGCTAATAAAAAAAACCATACAATAGAGTTAAAACCTTCAATGGGACTACTAAATATATTAATATTGAAAGCAGAGTGTTGTGGTTTAAATTCAGCAGACAGCAATGTTTTCTCTCAGGTATGAAGACAAGGAATGGACACAGCAGAAATACAAGCTTGGAGGACAGTACATATCATAAGTATTACAAAATACTGTTCCTACTTTTAATGGGGAAAAACACAGATTTTATAACAGAATGCTGTACACATCCAAAAGGGGTTGTCTTTACATAATACAGTCATCTCCTGTCAATTGCATCTTCAAAGAACTTAAAGCACATTTGGCATTAGCTGGTCAAAAAGGTGTTACTTGATTACACAAACACTTCCCAATAATCACAAAGACAAGGTGTTAACAGGATATCCAGTGCAGGGGGGGGAAACAAGAAATCATGATCAAAGGCCAGCTGTTATAATAGAGCATCCTGACATTACTTAATCAATTGTGTGGTGTGACACAGGGTACAAGGGTAAAGGTGCTCATTAATCCATTTCATTCCAATCTTTTATTCTGAAAGAATAACATATCAGTAAATTAATTAAATGTCTATTATAGCACTCAGGGAAGAAAAAAAAACTTCAGAAGCGTTATTTCTGAAGAAAATCTCCGGGGAGCCATGGCTATAATAAGACCGTCCCTCCCTCCTGGACGAATTAAGGTTTAATAAACAATTAGTGTCGTAGCTGGGTTGTTGGGAGTTACAATGGGGACCATTGCCATAGCTAATTGTGTATGGCGCGAACTTGAGGAACAACTTGTATATAAACATTTGACTATACAGGAAATCAAATGGGAAACGATATATATAATAATAATTAAAAGCACAATTACTATAAAACCACCTAAAATTTTCTTCCCTATCTCACCCAATCCCAATGTCCAGTCAAAATTGCCAAATGGATTCCATCCCCCTGAATAATCATGTACTTCCCTTAGTCTAGCTTGTACCTCATGTAGCTGTTTAACATCATGGTGTATCTGTCCTGTATTATTAGAAATAAAAACACAACATTCTTGATTTATTTTAGCACACACCCCTCCATCTGCTGCTAATAAATAATCTAGGGCCATGCGGTTTTGTAGAGCTACAGCCCTAATTTGTTCTTGCTCAGCAGATAGTTGTAAAATAGCATCACCCGTATAATTGAATGCTTCATCTACCAAATCCGTAAACAAATTTAATTTGTAATATAGGGACACTACACCATAATGTGGGAAGAAAGCTCCTGCAACCCTTTCATTAGTTCCTGATTTCACTGTCAAATCCTTGGTATTATCTTTACCCTTACGGTCCCCTATAGCTTCCCTTCGATTTCGCAGTTTTCCTTGGGGCAAGGTCTCAGTGGGGTAAATAGCAGGCATAATGCTACCTAGATAACATATACCAGTCCAATTAATAGGCAAACTTTTATATGCAAACTTTTATATGCCCATCGGCCACATAAATAATATAAGTCGATAGGAAGCTTAATGCCGACAGACAAAGAAGTTTCATTTCTTAAAAGGAGAGCCAAAAGACAGTTGTGGGATGGTTTCAAATTATCCTTACATGGCTTTAAATCATTTTGGTCCTGTGAGAGGGTGGTATAAAGGGTTTTGGCATGTGACTTAGCCCAAGTGACTATTATTTGTTCCTGTTCAGTAGCAGGATTAGATACTGTGTGTGTGAGTAGTCTCGTTTGCACAACGTTCTAACACTGCTAACGTAGATTGCCAACAAAATAATCCACTACAATCTGGGAGATGTTTCTTTGCTATATCACACTGTGACAACCTGCCAATGTAAGTATGCAAATTATATTCAAGAATAATAATTGCATTCTTGGGCCTAAGTTTACCTTTAGTAGAACTATGGTGGTTAATAAAAGCTATAACCCCTGTATCTATAGTGTGAGTTAAGGCCAATTTAGATTTTTCAAAGGAAGTATCTGTATCACTGGTTATGAAATCAGTCAGTGGAATTAGTACGAATCATGTCAGCTAAAGAGTCACCAGTCCAGGGCATTCCCCAAAAAGGATAATGATGTTTGATAGAGTGTGGGGTGCATCCACAAATCCAACAAGATTTAGTTGAATTTAGGGCTTGGTATAAATTCTTTGCAGTTTTGATAAAATGATTGTCTGTTTCCCATGATGAAGGAGATAAAGCCCGCTTAGGGTGTGATATATCAATAACATCTGTTACTTTCACTGTTCTTTGGGACCACATAATATTTATCAGTGCATAACCAAGTCCCAGGGAAAGAAGAATAATTAGGGTGCACCAGGAACTATTGTTCATTAAGGACCAGAGTCTGAGTTTGATCATTCTTTGCTTGGAATGTCCAGAGGGCTTGATGTGGGACATCTTTTTAATCTGCTTGCATGGATCCAGGTCTGGTTCTCCTCGGTCAGAACGGCTGTTCGGGTGATGGCAACAACGGTTGTCGGAGGGCCGTACGGCGGATCAAAGGTTCCAGATTTGAAGAGGGATTTCACCAAGACTTGGTCTCCAGGCCTGAACGGATGTGTGGTAGTACCTGAAGGATGAGGAAGAGATAGAGACACATCACCATAGATGCCATTCAATTTATCTACAAGGTTCAATACATAGTCATCTAACACAACATTTAGGTCTCCGCTCACCATCGGAGCACCTTTGGACTTACACCATGGAGTTGGAAAAGGTCTCCCCATTAAAATTTCAAAGGGTGAATAACCCGTAGTGGAACTAGGGGTCATTCTGATCTCAGCTAAAACTGCTGGCAAATTGTCTGGCCAATTGCGTGTGCTACCCAAGCCTCCTTTTGTCAATTTCTCCTTGATCGTTCTATTCATCCTTTCTACTTGCCCTGATGACTGAGGGTAATAGGGTATATGAAATTTCCACTCTATACTCAACATTTTACAAACCTGCTGTGTAACTGCTGAAGCAAAAGGAGTTCCTTTATCACTATTAATCATAACTGGGCAGCCGAAACGTGGTATAATTTCTTTACACAATATTTTGCTTACAGTGCGGGCATTTTCGCGTACACAGGCATAGGCCTCCACCCATTTTGAGAATGTGTCTACAATGACAAGTAAATACTTGAGTCCACCTTTTGCCGTTGGCATATGCGTGAAGTCTATTTGTAAATTTAACATTGGGCCTTCCGCTGCAGGAAGGTGGTCATGCTTACCAAACTGTGGTTTGGTAGTATTAAAGGACCACTCTAGGCACCCAGACGACTTCAGCTTAATGAAGTGGTCTGGGTGCCAGGTACCTCTAGGATTAACCCTTTTTTTTTATAAACATAGCAGTTTCAGAGAAACTGCTATGTTTATAATGAGGGTTAATCCAGCCTCCAAATCCTCCAGTGGCTGTCTCATTGACAGCCGCTAGAGGCGCTTGCGTGCTTCTCACTGTGAAAATCACAGTGAGAGCACGCAAGCGTCCATAGGAAAGCATTGTAAATGCTTTCCTATGCGACCGGCTGAATGTGAGCGCGGCTCCTGCCGCGCATGCGCATTCAGCCGATGACGTCGCGATCAAGATGGAGAGGAGGAGGAAAGCTCCCCGCCCGGCGCTGGAAAAATAGGTAAGTTTAACCCCTTCCTCTCTCCAGAGCCCGGCGGGAGGGGGTCCCTGAGGGTGGGGGCACCCTCAGGGTACTCTAGTGCCAGGAAAACGAGTATGTTTTCCTGGCACTAGAGTGGTCCTTTAACTCTTGCACATGTTAAGCACCTGGATAAAATATTGCTAACTGTCTGATCTAACCTGTTAATTACAAATCGTTCTTTTAACATAGCCAATACCCCTCTTCGTCCGACATGTCCATAGCCATGGAACTGTCGGACGAGTAACACAGAAGAAGCTTGAGGTATTGCTATGCGACCTTTAGGATCCTTGAGGATACCAGTAGTTGCATCAGGTGTAACAGAATGTATATTCCAGTAAGCTAAGTCATCCGAAGATGATGCAGCCTGCATAGAAAGAATATCAATGTCATCAGTATGAGGGGCTATATGCACTGCAGTTAAGACCTGGTCACGAGAAACAGTACTGTAATCTGGCCATAGGGGAAAAGAGGCAGCCGCCCTTTTCGCCACCAAATCTGCAAAATCATTACCATCCCTGACCATGGAGTGATCTGTATCATGGCCCTTGCACTTCACAATAGCTAAAGATCTAGGTAACAGTATGGCCCTTAATAATCCATCAATTAATGCAAAATGAGAAACAGTTCGACCATCAGCTGCAACAAAACCTCTAGCCTGCCAAATGACACCAAAATCATGAACCACTCCAAAGGCATATCTCGAATCAGTATAAATAGTCACATCTTGATCTTGAAAAGCAATACAGGCTTGTGTAAGAGCAATCAACTCCGCCGCCTGCGCTGAGACAAAAGGTAAAGAACCTGCAGCTATTACACTATTAGGTATTTGTACAACTGCAAAACCACAAAGGAAAATACCATCGGATGGTTTTGAACAAGACCCATCAACAAAACAAATTTCTCCATGACCCAACGGAACCAATAACAAATCTGCTCGAGGTGAGGTGTTGGATTGTATAAGATCTAAACAATCATGTTTTGTTTCCACTAAAGGGCAGTGTTTAAGAAGGGAGTGCAATAGGGCAGCTGGACCAGTACCCATAGGAGTATATTTCAGAGACAAACCTATGGTAGAAGTTAATATAGTTTCATAACCTGAGCGTCTTTGTGCTGTCATGTGTTGCGTAGTGAGATTATTAAGGACCTGTATAGCCTGATGTGAAGTGTGCAGTACAAGAGAATGAGACAATACCAGGGGCTGTACAGTTTCAACCATCATAGCGCAAGATGCAGTAGCTCGAAGACAAGCCGGCATACCCCTCACTACCGTGGGTAAGAGTTTGGAATAAAAGGCTACTGGCCTGTATCCGTTACCATGCTCTTGTGCCAACACTCCTGCCACTGTGACTCCATCCTCAACACAATACAGATGAAAAGGCAAGGCATAGTTTGGTAAACCTAAAGTTGGTGCTGTACAAGGGTAAAGGTGCTCATTAATCCATTTCACAGAGATAGTGACACATATGTATAACAACTCATAATTGTCTAAGCATGAAAAATGGTGACTGATAATTAAGATTATCCACTTTTATTAACAGTCATTTATTCCATCCTATTTTCTAAACATTTAAAGGAGCCTTCTCCCTATATTGGAGAATGTGTGTTTAGCACCACTAAAAAGCATGTAAAAATAAAAATATATACAACAATATTCATGTAAGTATATATAAAAAGACACAGAACGATAATTGAAAAGAATATTAAAATATAAAAATATAAGAAGTTGCCTCCAAACATATTTATTTTAATAAATTACAGATCTCCAAGTCTGAATTGAGTCTGTGCGGAATGAGGGTATTGAAATTAAAAATATATTTTATTTCTTCCTTGCCTAGTTTGTTAATAAAATCCTCTCCTCTCCAATCTTTTTTCACTGCTTTTTTCAGTCATGCCAGTGATACTATTATTAACGCTCATTAGTCTGTTCAAAAACATATAGTATAGAAAAACATCACAATAAAGAAGAAATGGGATATAAAGTGTCATGTTGGCACTTTTATTCTGTTTTGATTATTAAATAATGTTTGAAATGCCCAATCAATTTTGTTACATTATTATGCAACACATATTTGTCATATATATACATTCACAAAATGATGCCATGCTTAGGTAACTGAATTATTTGGAGATATATTACTTTAGCCGATTAAGTAACAATTACATCCCCTGCCGTCACCACAATCTGGTCTTAAAGAATCCTGCTCAGGCTTAGAATGTCATATTAAATTAGTGTCAGTGACATTCTACAGTTCTGTTCGTGCTAAGCAGGCAAAACTAATTAAAGGTACAGTTAATGTTTTACATTTAAACCGCAAAAGTCACTGTTTCCTGTGTACTTATTTGCATAACTGAGAAATTTGCGAGGTTGAACCTTTGTAACTAACACTTTCTTTGTCATTCTGGGGAAGTCAGCTCGCAGTCTTGGGCAAAATAGTGAAAGAATTGGGTTTGAAAAAGACTGAACCTGTTTTGAAGGAGTCAACCCATGGGCACTACCCAAACAAACTGTAGGTAGCTATTGATCGTGGATCATTCCATTACTTCAAGTTGTTCGGCCATCTAGTCTTTAAGATAAACTCCTTGAGCGGCACTGTCATGGCCGCATCTTTTTTTTTTTTTTTTAAACCACTGGGAACCGAAATGCCTGTAGGTCCCCCATTTTACCTTTTTTTTAATGCTTTTTTTCTTACCCGGACCTAGGTTCAAGGTGACGCCATCTTAATGTGGGCAAATGAATGCCCTGTGGGACATGTCATCTGCCCACACTAGATAGCGCTGAGCAATTCCCGCGCACGCCCAGTTGTACACTTGGACATTCACTATTGTTGGAATTTCGGACAGGGAATTCTGGCTATTCATTCATTTGTCAGAAAGACGAGTAGAAAATACTAAAAAGAAACAAAAACTGAATTTCAATTTGGTCTTCATTTGTTTGTTTAGTTAACTAAAAGGATGAAGCTACCGGCTCGTGGCTACCGACTCGCGGCTCGTGGCTCCCTCCTTGTAATATGTAAAAATAGAAGCAGCGCCTTGCAGGCTTCCTAAACATCCTCCCCTTGTCTCCCGTCATTCTATGGGGGTCAATATGACCCCCATATTAGCATAAGGGAGATTAAAATGACTTGCCGCTCATAGGTGGGTGTTGGGGGTTGGAGGCAGTAGGGCCCCAACCCTCCACTCATTGGTTGGGACCGGTGGGAGAGACAATAGGTCCTCCCACCCTCCTTTTGTCAGTTAGGGCCTCCACCAGCTGCTAACGGTTGGGTGCCAGAGGGGGAAACTAGATCCCCCATTTAGTTTAATATCCCTCACTTGCGGGTCATGGGTGAGGGCTAGGGGGGAACACTATGTCCCTCCCCCTATTATTTTAATGGGTGCACCACCTTTTTTACAATAGTGACCAGCCACAGACTTAAAGACCAATTCTGGTCTTTCTGCTTTTTAATAAATGGCTCCCTAATCCTGTTGGGAATTAGGTGGCTATCTACTAAACGGCTTCAAGATGCAGCTACGGCAAGAATCGGTTCGGAATTTTATTCCCCATTTGAAATTCCCAACCAAACAAAATGACCGAATGAATAAAATGTGGACATTCGGTTCGCACAAAATTCTGTGAATTAAACGAAACCCTGTCTATATGACAGATCATTCAGGAATATTGAAATGAGGAATTGTGAAAACATAGAGGAAGGCTGAGTATTGTGAAATTTAATTACCACAGGAAGCTCCTCTTTTGGTCAAAGAAGGTCAAGCATAGGAAATATAAAGCAGTCCCAACGTTGTCTTATGTTTTAAAGAAAACTAGATCGGAAATAAAGAAAAGAAGAACAACTTCTCGTCAGAAATTTTGAGTCTTTAAACCATTAACAAGGGATTATAGTCTATGTGGAATATTTCACTAAATCTGTTTGATGTCATGCAATGCCTTCAGGTTAAAATAAAAAAAATGAAGTTTATGATAACTGCTATTGCTATTTTATATATTAACATTTTTATGTGCATGGTTTGGAAACAAGTACTGTCATCTGATTATGTTTTGCTCAGATGACTGAATCATTCTTGTCTAGCAGAATGTTTCAATGTCAAGCAAATGAATCATTACTGGTTACTATAAATTAGCTTCATGACTGTTGGAAGCTTGAAGTATAGGAATTGGAAAAAAAAATATTAAAGAGACATTAAATAGACTACTTCTCTAGCAGTAGCATTGAATTGGACGAGTTACCAAGAAGCGATGCCTGCCAGAGTCGGAGTTAGTGGCTGTACCAAGTGAGTCTCAACACTGGAAAAAACTTTTTTTTTTTTTTTTAATCTTAAAATATTGAATCTCACTTTTTAACTATTAAAACAAAAGTTTGCAAATCACACAATTTTATTTTGTATTTTAAGTCACTTGACTAACTTCATGGGACGTACAGCAGGCCTACCTGTTAAAAAATAGTGTATTATAATACTGATGCGCCAATGTTTTTTGGGTTTGTTTTTTTACTTCCAGTTACTAGATTAATATTTAACCTTTTTTCTTTGGGTTTTTGTGTAAGTAGATTCTTGTTGGTAGAGTCTTGAATCATGGGCTGAAGAAGAGTACTCAGGCTCTTTTGAATCATGGGCTGAAGAAGAGTACTCAGGCTCTTTTTGACAATGGTTGCTTATTGTATTTCATTACAAGATTTATTATTTTATTTTAACGTTGTTTACAAGTAGAGAAACTGTTATATTTTTATCTGGCATTGGAGACTTCTTGGTTACTATATTGTAGGTCAGGGGTCAGGTACACAATAGAACAGAGTATTTATCACTCCATCCTTTATTACTACATTAAGGGAAGTGGATGAGGACACAGGAAAAAAGGCTGGGCAAAAAGGTCACTAACACAAGAACTACAACAACCACATTTTTTATAAATTAATATCCCCTTCTGAAAGTGGGGAGGCATCACTGAGATGTGGATACTAGTAGTCCTTCGACCTCTGCTCTGTATATGTTAAACTCCAAGGTCCAAATGTTGTTTTATCACAATTTCCACAATGATTGCACAAGAAAATAATTGTTGAATGAGCTTATCCAACACATGGTTGTTTTAACAAATGCAACAAATCATGTAACAATGTCAATGTGTCTTATTTGATTTCTTTCTTTCATTGTCTTGGAGGGTTTATCATGTTTGTAAAATGACTTCATATGCACATTCTTTCAAAGAAGTCTTGTAGATGCATTTATGAAATGTAAATCTGGTTTAAATCAAAAATGAAATAAAAATGTAACTTCACATACTGAAAGTGTAGCCTTTACTAATTGGGTTTAATGTTAAATTGCAAGGATATGAAAGTGTTTCCCTAGAAAGTTCATGGATTTTGTAGAGAGAACCAATGGCATTCTTCCAAAATCAGTTCATTGATTAAAATAATGGAATAATTTAAAAATACTTTTTTTCACTTGTGATTTCATATCTTTTCATTGATACTAGGAAGTTGATGGAATAACTTTCCAATACTGGGCATTGTTTGATGGTCACGCCGGAGCTGGAGCGGCAGTTGTAGCATCCAAGCTACTTCAACACCATATCACGGAGCAATTGCAGGACATTATAGATATCTTGAAAAGCTCAGCTGTTTTACCACCTACCTGCATGGGGGAAGATCCAGAAACTGTTTCAACCAATAGCCGGACTTTGACAAGGGCAGCTTCTCTGCGTGGAGCTGCAGGTGCTCCAGGCTCACCATGTACTCCACAAACACGTTTCTTTACAGAGAAGAAGATTCCACATGAGTGTCTTGTCATAGGAGCTCTTGAAAATGCCTTCAAGGAAATGGTATGTTATAAAATAATATACAATAGAACTGAATTCTAAATTTGGGGTATGTGACACACGGGCATCCGCTTCCTGTACTTTCTGTATTTTACTGGTGATTCATAATATCACTCCAATCTCAAAACTGTCTGTCTGTGATATTCCCTACCATCTGCAGATATTTACCTAGTACCATAATTGAAAGTAACACTCTGGCCCTATAACAGTTTCATCTCAATGACTTTTATATGGTGCATGGAGGTCATGGCATATTCAATTCCTCTAAGTGAAAGAAGGATGGAGGAAAGACGAGACAGGGGGAGGATACATTTAAAGATATAGAGGGAATCAACGCCATAAAGGAGGAGAGTATATTTAAAAGAAGGAAAACTACCACAACAAGAAGACTTCATCTTAAATGAGGGGCAAAATAATATCAGGATGTATTACTTTACTGAGGGAGTTTAAGCATAGGTGGGATAGGCAAAAGATTATCCTAGTTCTTACTAAAATACATTGTTTCTATGTATGGGTGGAGGACCGATCAACACGGAAAATGTTTTAGCAAAGGGGCGCAACTGAATGGCATGTGCAGTCTTACTAAAATTTGTCTTATGGATACGGCACAAATAAGCAAAGCTTATGGCTTGCTATATAAGAATTGGAGCAGTAGGGATTTCATAAACCACAATACTGCACAGTTGAAAACCTCATATGCAAGGTCTTCATGTTTTGTACTGGGGCATGGACCGTCTTAACTCTTCATTGATGACTCCACTGCCCAAATAAAAAATAAAGACCAAGTGACTGTGTAGTAGTTATACAAACATGCATGCATCATCTTATGGTTTTTTTTTTTTTTCATTGTGGGTAGATCTAAAAACAGAGTGAAAAAGTTGCAGTTTTCTTATCTGCAGCCTTTGCAAGCTCCCCCTCCCCACCTCCCTTCTAACCTTGCCCAGACTTTCTGTGGCTGTCCAATCACAGACTTCCCAAGGCAGCTCAATGAGACGTCTTTGAAAGTCAGGTGCTTAGGGCATTTGCTGCCTCTTGAGTTTAGCTATACAGAGCTAACTAAACCAGGAAATAACAGGATAGGTTGTCTGATTGTCATCCAGGGGTTGTAATAAGATTAATTTAAAAAAGAAATCTGCACTTTGTAAAATTTAAAAAAGAGGACTCTTCAGGGGTCTGGTGTGCCCCTTTAAGATCAAAGTTTGTAAAAGCTTATCTGTGCTCTTACTTAAACACCACGTAGAATATATAAAACGTTGCATGTCATTGAGCTTTCTTTATACAGAATATATACATTTTGGAGAAATCACTTAGAACCCAGCTGTAAAAAAAACTTACAAACATTTAGTGTTAAACAAGTTGAGATTTCTCTCTCTCTGTCTGTCTTTCTAATTTACACTGATGAGCCACAACATTAAAACCAACGACAAGTTGGTATGCAGTGGTTAGTACCTATCAAAAATGTTGCAAGGAAGGACAACCGGTGAATCGGCATCGGGGTGTATTTTTTTCTTAATGTTTTATTTTTATTTTTTTGTTAAGCTAGCCATAGCTAGCTGCGCTAGGTGAAAGTTTTTTTTTGGGGGGGGGTTTTCTACATTATAGTGTGCACACTCCTATATCATTCTATTTTTGTCATATATACATATCAGACTGATCCCTCCCATAACGGCAGTCCAGAACTGAAATGCCGGCATGAGAAATACAGCAACCTGATTGATTGTTTTGGACTTCTTTACAAATATATGTGGATAGTAAAGTGTTCAAAGAGTAGTAGTGCTCATTAAAGGACCACTCTAGTGCCAGGAAAGCATACTCGTTTTCCTGGCACTAGAGTGCCCTGAGGGTGCCCCCACCCTCAGGGACCCCCTCCCGCCCGGCTCTGGAAAGGGGAAAGGGGTTAAATCTTACCTTTTTCCAGCGCTGGGCGGAGAGATCTCCTCCTGCTCTCCTCCTCCGATCCTCCTCTTCTCCTCCCCGTCGGCTGAATGCGCACGCGCGGCAAGAGCTGCGCGCGCATTCAGCCGGTCACATAGGAAAGCATTCATAATGCTTTCCTATGGACGCTGGCGTGCTCTCACTGTGAAAATCACAGTGAGAAGCACGCAAGCGCCTCTAGTGGCTGTCAATGAGACAGCCACTAGAGGACATAGGGGGAAGGCTTAACCCATTCATAAACATAGCAGTTTCTCTGAAACTGCTATGTTTATGAAAAAATGGGTTAACCCTAGAAGGACCTGGCACCCAGACCACCTCATTAAGCTGAAGTGGTCCGGGTGCCTAGAGTGGCCCTTTAAATATATATATATATTATTATTTTTTTCATGGAGTCTGACTAATTCAGAATAATAATATAAATATTGGTCATTGTCATCTGAGTCACAGGCTTAATATATTCTTTAAAGAGGAACTATTCTGTTCCTGTTTCTTTATTTGCTCATCCCCCATTTAACACAATTTTGGTGTTTACCGGAGTGAATTAAAGGGACACTATAGGCACTCAGAACATTTCATCTCACTGAAGTGGTCTTGGTGCAGCATACCTTTCCCCATAACCATTCAATGTAAAACATTGTAGCTTTAGAGAAACTGCAATGTTTACATTCCAGTGTTAAAGACTGCCTCTGGTGTTTGGTTCTCAGACAGCCACTAGAGGCGCTCCCTGCAGTTTCACAGAGTCTAACATTAAACAACGCTTGACATCCTCACACTGCATGAGGACGTCTAGCGTCTTGCAAATAACCATAGGAAAGCCTAATGTGTGTGCGGTAATCACCATGCATACACATTAGGTTATTCCTTGCTGATGTCAAAGGAGGCGGAAACAGGGACCCCGGCGCTGAAAAAAGGAAAGTGGTTGTAGGATTTTAACCCTTTCATTTTGACAGGGAGGGGGGTATGGGGGCAGAGGGACAATGTAGATTTAGGAATACAGCTTTGTATTCCTAACACTAAAGTGTTTCTTTAAGTAGCGGAGATGATAGCAATTAATATTATATATATATATATCATAGAATAATAACTTTTTATCATCTCCGCTGCTTAAAGGAACACTTTAGTGTAGGAATACAAAGCTACTTTTTAAATTAACACATCCAGCAGTATTTGTAGCAAAGTATTTTATGAATCTATGCCCTAATCCTATATATGACAGCTGCTTTAAGTGGGCACACCATTTAATTATCAAATAAAAGGGGGCACAGAATTCTAACCTTCAACCTATACATCTATAAAAATATATTTTTTTTGTGGTTTTTTTTTTCTGTGTGTGTATCTTTAAATAAAATGTTGCCCAGCACCCTGTGGAAAAAGTAAAAATCCCATTAGTAACCACATGTAATTGATAATTGGATTAATTTAGAACAGACACACCCAAGCTGCATCTAAACCTGGCTTATTATTATTGCCATTTATTTAGTGCCAACTTATTCCGCAGAACTTTACAGTATTATAAAGGGGGGGAATTTAACAAAAAAATGAGCCTGTTACAAAATGTTACAGGGACAATATGTTGTTGAGAACCCTGCTCAAACAAGCTTAGAATGTCACTGTCAATATATGAAGCAGGTTGTAAGGTTTCAACAAAGAGTGCATTATGCCACAATAAAAAAAAAAAAAATCCAGAAGAGATTAGTTATTTTTGGGGGAGAATATATCTCTCTAGAAAATGTTGCAAATCTATTTCTAATTCTCTCACTTCCTTGAACCAGAATGATCACCATAATCTCCAAATGGAGAAACTTGAAATAGTGGTGAACTTTCCCAGAGGCTGGACTACTACAATTCCTCCAAGGACACAGCAATGACTGATCCAGGAAGCCACAAAAACACTTGGGATTACATTCAATGCTACGGCAGCACTTTAAATAATTTCAAAACCGTGCAGGGTCGCTGAAATACAGGAACAAATTCCTGATCACCAATTTGAAGGACTTCTTTCCAATTATAGGAAATGCATAGTTGCAGATTTTGCTGCTAAAGGTGTCAATCGGGCATTAAAGGAGCACATTGGGTACCAATACAACTTTGATGCTTTTGATAGATGTTGGCCTTATTAACATGCTGTATTTTTAAGTTCGGGGAGCCAGACACTGTAACACAAAGGTCCAGTCACTGATGGCTAAATTTTTCCTTAAAGGGACACTCTAGGCACCCAGACCACTTCTGCTCATTGGAGTGGTCTGGGTGCCAACTCCCACTACTCTTAACCCTGCAAGTGTAATTATTGCAGTTTTTTTATAAACTGCAATAATTACCTTGCAGGGTTAACTCCACCTCTAGTGGCTGTCTATTAGACAGCCACTAGAGGGAACTTCCTGGTTTCTAGCACAGGAAACCTGTGCTAGAGCGTCGCTGGACGTCCTCACGCTGTGTGAGGACTTCCAGCGTCACTCAAAACCCCATAGGAAAGCATTGAAATGATTTTTCAATGCTTTCCTATGGGGAGATGTAATGCGCATGCGCGGTTAGGTCCCCTCGGCCGGTGGGCGAGGTCAGTCTCGCCCACCGGCCGACGCAATGGATAGGAGGAGCGTCGCAGAGGCGGAGACAGCGGCGAGGGACATCGCCGCCGCCTCAGGTAAGTCACTGAAGGGGTTTTTACCCCTTCAGTAACCGGGTATTGGGGGGTGGGAGGGAGAGGGACCCTCCAGTGCCAGGAAAACGGATCGGGGAAAACGCACTGGAGATTCCCTTTAAAGGACCACTCTAGTGCCAGGAAAGCATACTCGTTTTCCTGGCACTAGAGTGCCCTGAGGGTGCCCCCACCCTCAGGGACCCCCTCCCGCCCGGATCTGGAAAGGGGAAAGGGGTTAAATCTTACCTTTTTCCAGCGCTGGGCGGAGAGCTCTCCTCCTCCGATCCGCCTCTTCTCCTCCCCGTCGGCTGAATGCGCACACGCGGCAAGAGCTGCGCGCGCATTCAGCCGGTCACATAGGAAAGCATTCATAATGCTTTCCTATGGACGCTTGCGTGCTCTCACTGTGATTTTCACAGTGAGAATCACGCAAGCGCCTCTAGTGGCTGTCAGTGAGACAGCCACTAGAGGAAAAAGGGGAAGGCTTAACTAATTGATAAACATAGCAGTTTCTCTGAAACTGCTATGTTTATAAAACAATTAGTTAACCCTAGCTGGACCTGGCACCCAGACCACTTCATTAAGCTGAAGTGGTCTGGGTGCCTAGAGTGGTCCTTTAAGCCTATTTATCATTTAAAAATAAATGTTGTGTTTACTCTGCTTCTCTTTGTCTTGTATTTCATTGTGTGGGATGATCTGAAACCATTTACAAGAGGAAATCGGATTGGGGCAAATACTTATTTCACATGATGGTAAAATCCAGAGTTAAGTAATGGCACCAATTATAAGTGTTTAGTAAGTTGAGGATAAACAGTTATTTACTAAAAGGAGAAGTGCTGGTAATTTAATGTGAATTGAAGGTGAATTTAAAATCTAAGGCAAAAATAGCGAATTTACTTTGTTTTCTTATTTGTCTATTTTGGCTTAAATTCTGAAATATATTAACATTTATGGCTATTCTAGTAAATAACACTGAAGGTTCTGTCATCGGCATTAATGGAAAGTTAGGGTAATGCAGTAAAATTGGTTGTCTGGAAGATATTTAGAATATGAAAATAAAGCAATACGTTTGTTTGACTGCTGTACAGCTGCCTTGGGCATGCACTGATAAAGATTAACAGTGAAACTGCTGTGAGTATAAGATGGCATGTATCTACAAATACACGTCTGTTTTGCAGCACACACGTAGCAACGCTATTTTGATTTGTATTCATAGAATCCTAGTTAATGGAACATTTTAGAGTTGTATGCCTATCTCTATAGTGTCTCGACACTATTCTGATAAGAGGGCCCTTCTTGCACAATGTCAGCCAGCAGGCTTTGCTTCATTGCCTTCTCGTCCATTGTAATGCTTCATAGAGAAGCATTGGGACAAGAAGCGCATGCAAGGCCAATCAAATGCTTCAAATGTCATGTAATAGAGTCAAACTCTATTATGAGTGTGAAAGCATTTCTATTGACTTTCACGAAGTCTAGAGGTGTGTTTAGCCCTCCATTCAAAACATTGCCGTATCTAGTAAACAGCAGTGTTTTAAATTTCAGGGATAAGATGCCAGGAGATGAAATGGTTTGGGTGTCTTTAGTGCCCCTTTAAAATAACATTCAATGTCTCTCATATTGAACTGACTCTACTGGGGATTTAATACAGGAGCTCCAGGTTATAACATTTTTGATAAATATTCATCTTCATATTAGCCTAAGTTTTATTAAATCAGTTGTATAGTCGAAGCAGCAACCTAGAGAGCTCATTGACGCACGCTCACCCACATTTGTGTCTGAAGACCGTTATAGGTCATACCTCTCATCCAGCAAACAGACTTGACAGCAAGCGAAAGGTTTTTAATTAAACAATTCCACTGCATACAGGCAGCAAATATTGGATGTAAAAATCATCATTTATTTGGAGCGATTAAAAAATATAAATATCCATTACAGATAAATTCACCAACAAACAGCCCCTGTGAATGGAACAGATCGAATCAGGACAAAGTAAAAGTCCACTTTCACACCTAGAATGGTACAATCTCACACCTCTCCCAACATTTCAAATGGACAAAGAGGGGCACTGTTATGCTAGGGGTGTGAGTGGGGGTGAGGCAAGGGGTGGGGCTATTTAGGAGACTTATTAATAGCAAGTTATGTATCTAAAATGTAATTTAAAACAATGTATCTTATTTACATAAACTGATTTATAATTGCATTTATTGTAGTTATAGATATATTACTGTGAGTATTATTGCTGTGGATATCTGGTATACACTGAGACATACCAAAAATGTGGAGCTCCTAGAAAAAAAGTCAATCCGGATAGAAAAGAGGGACAGAGGGAATTTAGCACAAAATAGGGACTGCCCATCCTAGGGACAAAATAAGGACACTTGGTATGTATGCATTCATAATGTAGGTAAGCAAGGCTTAAAATGTTAAGTCCTATCTTAAAAGTTACTCGCCACTGGAAGTCATAGTATGCACACTAGGGCAAACTTTTCACTCTTCAGTGACTAGTTGCAAGTGCAATATCCATCACAGTCAATGTTGATGTAAGTATCGTGTCAGGTGCAAAACGTGTTAAGCATACTTTCTCTTTGTCCTGATTATTATTATTTATATAGCGCCAACAAATTCCGCAGCAATCACTGTTCGTTGGGGAATTTGACTTTGATAGATATTTGTATTTTTAATCACTTCAAATAAAGTTTGTTTTATTGACGAAATCCAGTATTTAAATATGATATTGAAAAAGCAGATAGATGGTTTAATGTTAAAACTAAGTTTCCGTTCGATTTTATCTCCGAATAAGTAAGATTATCTGTTCAGCGCCATCATCTAGAAATTGGCACTTTGACACAAGAACACTTTACACGTATCTATAGATAATCTGTGGGAAAGCTAGATATTTATAACACACAAATCAATAGGGAAAATTCTCTCTAAGTAGTTCCACCATAAAGAAGTGAAGCCTACACAGAAACTGAAATATACAGCATAATAAAAAATTTTCAATAAAAAAAATTTGAATAAAAAAACTCCGGAGTAGCTGACTTTTAAACTTAACTTTGAAATTCACCTTGAATTCTCGCATTAGTGAATAAGCCTGACAGTCAACATGTAATCTTTTTTAATGCGGTCCAGGACTTTACCTCATGATTCAATATGTTGTATTTTTTAAAATGTCATTCCATATTTTACAGGGAGTATGTATGAGGGCATCCTAGACTTTCAAAACACAAACCACGTAATGACCACATAATGGTCTATAGGGCTGGACTGGGAAATTAATTACAGCAGCCCATTGAGAAGGGTCGGGACCAAAATGGGGGTGGAGGAGGGGGGGGGGTGTTTTGCCATCATCAATGGCAAGCACTCCCTCTCAGAGTTAGTATCTTGGTTCAATGCTTTTCCTGGGCAGCCAATGCTCAGAGCCCACCTGAAGAGCTCACGCATGAGAAAAAGGGCCTGAATTTGTGCTACGCAACGCAAGCAAATTTAATGACATGCTTGCGCTGTGTTTGCTCGTGACCTGTCTCTGGTTGTCTCCACAAGTGGGATACCAGAGGACAAAATTTGCCAGGAAAGTGTATTGCGCGTTAGTTTAAAGGCTCCTTGTGGGATTGTATGTGTAGAGTGAGCTGATTGCGGTGTTTTGTGTAAATAGGTCAGTTTAAGTCGTTTTATGTTTGTGATGCAAAATATGTGGCTGGGGGCTGTAGATAGTGAGAGAGTGTGTGTGTGTGTGTGTGTGTGTATAGGGTGTAATGAGTGTGTCCAAATAGGCTGTAGTGTATGTATCAGTGATGTAGTGTGTGTGTTTAGGGTATGTAGTGTGTGCTTGCATACATGGGGTGTTGTGTGTACGTCAGGAATGTTGTGTGTGTGTAGGTGGTGCAGTGTTTGTCTATAGGGGATCTATTATTTGTGTAGGGGATGTAGCATGGGTGTAGAGGATCCAGAGTGTTTATAAGGAAGTCTAACATTTAACATCTGCCAGCCCTGTCTCTCGTTTGTCCTTTGGTATCAACAGAAACATATTACCCATTCTGCACACAATTTAGCACTCCTCGAATTGGTATTTGATACTGAAATGGATGTTACATATTGCTCCCAAAAATATATGCTCATGTTTGGAAAATGGAATTTCATATTTTTGGACGAAAGAGCCAAGGTGGAATAAATGTTCTGCTGGCAATTTATTCAGGTTTGGCTGACTGTCTAAAAAATTTGCTGTTCAAGTAACAATTGTCAGTCGCTCTCAGATTTGTGTAAAACCATAACAGGGTTGTTCACTAGTATACATTGTAAGGAATTCAAAATGAATTTAGAAATGTGTGCCACATTATTCGAACTGGAAACACAGGTAATTTGGAGAATTATTTTTCCAATCTAGCTATTGCAGCCTAAAATTTTGAAATCAAATTCACATTTGATTCCTGATATTTGTCACATAAACCCTGAATGATTTAATAAAAGTTTTTTTTGTTTTTTTTCATACAGGCAATTAAGTCATATTGGAATTCTATAATTGAAGATATTATAGTAAATTAGCTTAATGTAACAGCCTGAAATCTATTGATCGTACCTGCTGATTCTACATTCATATCTATCCAAATGTGTCATTGTGCTCTTTCCACATTTCTCAAAATTACTCCCATTCTCAAAATGCCCTAGTTGACGGAGCTACTTCATATTATTAATATGGCATCCCACTCTTAATAGTCAGCTGCTAACATGGACACATGTGTCTGTTAAATCAGCTTATAATGCTGATGTTCATCAGGAAGCTTTAGACTAACAGATAAATAATACGTCGTAATATAACCGTGAAAAAGTATTATTTAAAATATGCACTACGTTACAGAATAATTAGTTATCAAATAAACAAGAAGAATTCATTTCAGAATAATTCAGTGAATTCCTTGTTGCACATCCATTTATTTTCCACTAGAGGTCACTGCTGACTAGCTGTGCTGAAAGGTTTTCCTTGGTATGAAACCTAATGTTAGTAGCTGTTTGTAATGTGTGATCTGACATATTCTGCCATTTCTATAATCAACCAAAGCCTTTGCATGTTATGTTGCAGCCTGCTGTTTAAAGTTTATATTATAGAAGTATCAAAACGTATCAAGTACCCCTCAATATCTGTAACGGTAGAATTCAGAATATGCAGGCTTTGTGAATCAGGGCGACTTCTGATTTGACTAGCAGCACCTCCTTCATTAAGTCTTGTCAGAGTTTCAACTGGGAAAAAAAAATTCCTTAAAAAAAAACCAAAAACCTTTTAAAACAGTTTGTTCTGATAATGCCCACGTGATATTGTTCAGGCTCAGTGTAAACATGTAACTTTCAACAGATCTGTTTTGCTTCTGTAAGCCAAAGCTAGTCACTATTGGGGAAATGCAAGTAGGGAACCCCTTTACATAGGTGCCAATAGTCCCAATTTTGTCATAATAGTATTGCAATTTGGGTCACTGTCCCTGTAAAAATAGGTCCAGAGATTTGGGACCTATTGCCATTTTTAAATCTGCCAACAGATTTTAAAATAGGAGGGACTGGGCATAATGACCATGCACAGGGCTTAAAGCGGCACTGTCATGCCGAACTTACCTTTCCTCAATCTCTTCCTCTTCTCCCCCTCTCTCAGGATCTGTTATTCTTTTCTTCCTGTCTTCTTTAGTTTTCTTTAAAATCATAAGACAAAGTAGGGACTCTGTCTTATGGAGGATTCCTCCGCTTGACCAGCTCTGACCAGCGGAGGAGCAAAGTGTGCTTCATTTCCGCTGGTCAGAGCAATTTTCCCATGATCCCTAGCTTTCCTCCCAGTTCCCACAATGCTTCCTGTCAGTATTGCCGAACGTCCTGTCACTTAGACAGAACGCCGGCAAAACTGCCGAATTGCATCCTAACAGAATGAGCACTGTTTCTCCATTGGTGTTAGGATGCAATTCGGTACTTTGTTCGGATCGGAATTTCATTCTGATGAATGAAACCCCGATCCTATTCATTGCTGTGGCGGCATCTTGCAGCCGCTTAGTAGATAACTCCCTAATTCCCACGGTATCAGGGAGCTATCTACTAAAAGGCTGAAAGACCTAAACTGGTCTTTCAGCCAACTTTACTAATACTAAGTAAAATTGAATAGTAAATAATATGCCCCTACTCGCTATACCGCGAGTAGGGGCATGTCTAGTAAGCAGTGAGCAGCCTGTGGCTGCTCACTGTAAAAAAAAAAAAATATTGCCCCCCACCCCTAAACGACGGGTGGGGGCTGTAAAGTAAAATAACGGAGGGAGACCTATTGTTCCCCCCCCCCCCCCCGGCCCCCACCCCTGAGCGGTGGGTGGGGGCCATAAAGATAATGAGGGGGGGGGACTTACTGTCCTCCCCCCCCCCGGCCCCCACCCCTGGGCGGCGGGTGGGGGCCATAATAATAGTAGGGGGGGGGACCTACTGTCCTCCCCCCCGGCCCCCACCCCTGGCCGGCGGGTGGGGGCCATAATGGTAATAAGAGGGGGGGGGCACCTACTTTCCTCCCCCCCCCCACCCCCACCCCTGGGCAGCGGGTGGGGGCCATAATAGTAGTAGGGGGGGGGACCTACTGTCCCCCCCCCCCGGCCCCCACCTCTGGGCGGCAGGTGGGGGCCATAATAGTAGTAGGGGGGGGACCTACTGTCCTCCCCCCCGGCCCCCACCCCTGGCCGGCGGGTGGGGGCCATAATGGTAATATGAGGGGGGGGACCTACTGTCCTCCCCCCTCCCCCCCCCGGCCCCCACCCCTGGGCGGCGGGTGGGGGCCATCATAGTAAAAAAACCTGACGAAAAAGAAAAAACCCGAGCGCACATAAAAATAATCCATCTTCACCCATGGAGGGCTCCGCGCAGACTGAGCTCCGCAGGGCGGGGCAAGGCTTATAAAGCCTTGCCCCGCCCTGCAATTAGCCTAAGAACACTCTGATTGGTGGGTTTAAGCCAATCACAGTGCTCTTTGTCATTTTACAAGCGTGGGAAAGTTCTTTGGAAGTCGAATGGTAAGTTTAATTTTACTTTACAGGTTAGCAATTTTATTCCCCCCTCACTATTTTTTAGGGTGAGGGGGGTAGGTAGGGGCATTTTTTATTTGGGTGGGGGGTGGGTGACTAGGGGCTTGGGCACCCCTAGTCACCTTGATGGGGGGGGGGGAATTTACTTAGTGCCCCCACCCGCCGCCCAGGGGTGGGGGCGGGGGGAGGACAGTAGGTCCCCCCCCATTATCGTTATGGCCCCCACCCGCCGCCCAGGGGTGGGGGCCGGGGGGGAGGACAGTAGGTCCCCCCCCCCTTTTACCATTAGGGCCACACCCGCCGCCCAGGGGTGGGGGCCGGGGGCTGGAGGACAGTAGGTCCCCCCCCCCCCCCTTATTACTATTATGGCCCCCACCCGCCGCCCAGGGGTGGGGGCCGGGGGGGAGGACAGTAGGTGTCCCCCCCCTTTACTACTATTATGGCCCCCACCCGCCGCCCAGGGGTGGGGGCCGGGGGGTGGAGGACAGTAGGTCCCCCCCCCCCCTTATTACTATTATGGCCCCCACCCGCCGCCCAGGGGTGGGGGCCTGAGGGGAGGACAGTAGGTCCCCCCTCATTCCCATTATGGCCCCCACCCGCCGTCCAGGGGTGGGGGCCGGCGGGGGAGGACAGTAGGTCCCCCGTCCCCCCCTTATTACCCTTTTTTTTTTTTTTTTTTACAGTGAGCAGCCACAGGCTGCTCACTGTTTAGTGGACATGCCCCTACTCGCGGTATAGCGAGTAGGGGCATTGGGGAGATTTTAATCTCCCTTGTGCTATTATGGGGGTCATATTGACCCCCATAGAGTGAGGAGGGGACCTGGGGGGCTTATGAAGTGGTGGGGAGCACTGCTCCCTGCCGCTTCTGTCTTTACATATTGCAAGGAGGGAGCTGCACGCCGGTAGCTCCCTCCTTGTAATAAACCGAACAAACAAACGAACACTGATACACAGTGTTAGTTTGTTTGTCTGATTTTTTCTATTCATTCATTCGTCTGTCTGATGAATGAATGAATAGGTGAAATTCCCGTTCGCATGTCCAGATGTTTCACTGGGCATGTGCGGGAATCTCAGGGCTATCTAGTGTGGGTAGATGACGTGTCCCACAGGGACTTCACCTACCCACACAAAGATGGCGGCGCCCTGAATATAGATCGGGGCAGAAAATAAAGAATAAAAAATAGGTAATGTGGGGGGCATAGGGGCATTTGGGGGTGACTAGGGGGTCGATTGGATGTAGTTGAGGCGGGAGGGGGGTTAAAAAAAAACGGAATTCGGCATGACAGTGCCGCTTTAAACTAAGCTGTTACCTGATGTGAAGTAACATAACTTTATTTGAACATTGAAGAACTAAGAAGATTTTTAAAGTGCATTTTACTATACTTTGGAGTTGCACCTTGGTATTTACAACAGCCTTAAATGCAACATGATATCTATCTATCTATCTATCTGTTTGTTTTTATTTTTCTAAGCACAAATATCAGACACATAACCTCAGATTAAAGATAATTTGTAGGTAAAAAGTGACATGCCAATGCCTAATTTTGACCTTTTTATGCTTTTCTGTCAGCATAGCGTAGTAGTAAAGATTGGTGCATTGGTGTTATTCTTGTGGTAGTATGACCTTATTCTCCTTATTACAATAAAAAATTATATATATTTTGTAAAGTTGGGAGGTTACCCCAAAAATGTATTCTTGTTGCAACTTGAGTACCTTTTTTTTATTTTTTAACCAACAATTTGAATTTTAGCCAGGTATAACGGGAAATCCGCTTTAGTCAAGTTTTTTTTTATATATATATTTGCATTGATTTGTTAGTGATATCACTAAATCCCACGTTTCTTCTTTCCAGGATCTGCAAATTGAACGTGAAAAAAGCTGTTATAATATATCTGGAGGCTGCACCGCACTTATTGTGATTTATTTATTGGGCAAACTCTATGTAGCCAATGCTGGTGATAGTAGGTGAGCTAACAATAACACTTATTATTTATAATGTGAATGTTTAATTAAGACTCAAAATATCCACTCAACATCTCCTGCCATTTGCGACTGAATTCTGAGCCATCCATGCGGGAGAGAATGTAGTAGGAGCCATAAAGCCCACAGAATCCAAGCCTCCGTTAACCACAGCCACATGAGGTTGTTCTTTTTCTATTGCTCATAGGCATGGTGTCCATAGTGGCTGCTAAATGCATCAAGCAATGTATGGAACAGACCATTGTTAGGAGCAGGGCTACAGTATGTAACTGGCCCAACATCTGATCTCTCGCTTTCACAGACTGTGGCTTACTGTTGTTATAAAAAATTTCAAGATTCTTTTGTTTTGTTTATTGTATTTGGCTATAAAGCAAAATGGAAATTGCATCAAAAAAGATGAAAAAAAAAAAACTTTTAGTAAAAGGTTATTTACAAAAAAACAAAACAAAAAAACACTAACACAGAGCTAACTACTATTACTGAAAAGAAGCCCAACATAAGAATTACAATTTGTGGAACATTATAGATGCTCCATATTAAATGCATAGCTGCTAGAGACAAGTGACGCTGTACAGAGTCAAAACATATTTTTTTGGGGGGGGGGGGGGAGGTTGTAGCAAGTTCTCGACCAAGACTGCCGCAAATCCGTGGAGCTCAGTCAACTCTGCACATAAAGGCTCGATTTCAAGGTTCCTTGGACCTCAAGGAACTCTTCACTGCATCTGATAACTACCCTATTCATAACATGGAAGATCTGGGATAAAAGGGACCACCCAAGCCCCAACAGCCAACTGCGGGAACATCTCCCCCAGTTACCACAGCAATATTCACCAGTCTCCTGGCGGATCTCCTTCAAAATCTACCCGCAAGTAAAAAAATATCACAAGTCAGGGATAATGTCAGGGGGCTCACTGTGCACCTGGATGCAGTGGCACAAATCACAACTTCATATACCACTAAAGTCCTTGAGCTACAGAAGTAGGTCAGTGATCTAACCTCAGTCCAAGGCCACCAACTGGCGGCATTGGAAAACAAGAGACAGTGGAAACACTTAACTATCAGAGGCCTCTCAGATGGAGTCATGGCTACAGAACTGCTACATTTTCTCTGCAGGCTGTTTATTGCCCTATTGCCCCCAAAACAGTTGAAAGGCATAATGCTAGACCGAATATCCTGCCTCCCTTATCCCCAGCTGGATACGGCTTCAGCATCCAGTGATCTGTTAATCAAATACCAGATTGGTCAAAATAAAGTAGCATTCATAAACGGGACCAGGGTGAAGACCCTGCACTGTTTTGAAGAAGTGGAACTTTTTCCCAGACCTTTCCCACTCAACTTTGCATTGGAGGAACTCTCTCCAACCCCTAAAGTTTACTCTGTCTACTAATGACACTGGGGCTCGCCTTGCTTGCTTCTTATTCAGCACCAGAATACAGAGCACCGGGTATCTGATGCGTCAGAGATGAAAGCTATCCTGACTACGCTAAGCTTGGGCCTCACCTTTCCATTTGCGATCACAGCTAGGGACACTGCTAACGTAGTCCTGTTTGTTCTGGCAGCCACAGGTGCAACCAATGTGGTGGTTACCTGACTTTCATGAATTGTATTATATTTTCCCTTTTTTTCCTTGTTGGACTTGTCCTACACTTTTACTTTATTTCATGTTTCCCAATTGCTTTACCTACCACATTCATGGTAAAGACCATGATTTTGAGGCCTAACTTGGCTAGAACCAGGAATGTCCCGACTATATTAACTGCTGTGTTACCATCCACCCCCCCCCCTAGCTCCAGCCACGTAATTCTCCATTTCAATCTAGTGTGGAGCTCAGGAATGTTACCTTTATTATTGATTCTGTGCTATTGTCCATACTAATGTCTAAACTGCTATATTGATTGATTTGTTCATCTCACATCTATATGCACATTAGCCTTCCAGGCTGACTTAAGATGCCCTAATGAAGCTGCAGATGTTATACCTCCGAAGCAAAGGGCTTTAACTTGGTATGTCCAGCTTTTCATAGTGAAATGCTACACATACAATTTCCAAACAAACACCATGAATTCTTAGAATCACTAAACTGGTCATGGTGCTTGGAGTAACCTGTTAATTCTAAACAATGTGATCTCTTGGTTACTTACGCTTTCTCAAGTGTACCTTTCACCCCACTTTTAAATGCTTTGAGTGTAAAGTGTGGATCTCTTCTGGTCAGTTGGATTGACTGTCTGAAGACAGTGCATGTTCTCATTTTGTCCTCACTTTGGTTAGGTGCATTGAGTAGTTAGAGAAAAGCTCCTTCTGAAGGCACTCTGTATATTGTGTCATGAGGATATATGGTTTCTGTAGTAGAGAAATGGCTGAACATTTCAGAACCTTTGGTTGCCTCAGAGCTATTTTTCACTCAGACTTGATACTTAGTGATGTCAAACTTGTTGCTCTGAAGTGAGGTTTTGTCTCTAAATATTGAGTTGACAATATAATGCAAAATTTAGGTTAGAATAGCCAATTTGGATATTTTCATCAACTTGGTTGTGAATGTTGGTTTGCTTACTGTGGAAATCCCCACGTGTAGCATCACTTAGAGGGTTTTTATATTATTTGAAGTTAAATAGTTGACTAAGAGGAGAACGTTCTGTCCTGTAAAGTATATCTTTAAGTTTACAGCATGTAGTGAGAAAAAACAGTTAAAATAACCTTTATTGGAATGGGGTAAAGATAAACAATGAACTTAACGAAAAATGGGGGTTTAAAAGAGTATATTGGTAAGACACACTGGACTAAAAGACAGGTGTGTCAAGCCAACGTGCGGGTACTAATGCCTAATTTACGACACTAGACAATGCAGTGTTCTTGCACTATGTCGTCTGTGTCGTGATGGCAGTAATATAAACCCAAACTATCAATATATATATATATCCAGTAACGGAGTATGTCCGTGAATTGGGCTCCTACTGTGAGTCGTGGTAAACTCCGGTGACTGGACCGTATTGCCCGTCTGTCTTTAGCCGTGAGTAGTGCTCGGCTATACAGGTAGCTTTCCAGGAGAACAAAACTACTGAGTTCACTGCTGTCGTACTAGTATCGGACAGTATCAAAGTGTGGGTCCCCAAATCTGAGGTACTGGTCGGTAGTTTAACCTGGAGGGGGAGACAGACGTGGCTAGATATTGATAATGTGAGAGGGACACTGAGGGAGCCGTGATCCAGCTGGGAGAACGTTGGATCTGGATGCGGTTCCTTCAAAGCGCTACCCGTATGGAAATGTGATCACTGTTACGGAGATGCTAGCCTCCGTCGGGCAATTAGTAGTGATTCCTCAGTATATGTATACCTCTCGTTTTTAACATTAGTTACTGGTGATCCACCTTTTCAGTGTGGGTGTCCTGGGCTGAGAAAGAGGAGGCAAAAGAGGGGTAGAATGGTGCCTTCGTGGGTACCAGGTACAGTAAAGAGGTAAGAGGTAAACAAGAGTGGAGGATGTATGATACGTGTAAGCACTGGATGTCCCTTTCAGAAATTATAAAAAAGTAAATAGTACCCTACTGGGTGCACCGAGTACTTGTGTGCTCGGATTCATACACACGGTACTTGTGCACTGGGGTGGCTGGTAACCGTCCCGTATGGATATACAGAGTGCCCGGGTAGCTATTCGATAGTGCAGCCGGGATCTAGTAAACCGGGAGGTAAGGATATATAAATGTAACGTCCGCGGAGTGCGAGTAACCTTAGGGAGAACGGGTAAATGTCGGACCCGGAATCAATCACAGGTGTCAGACTCCAACCCGACGCGCGTTTCGCCTTTGTTACGAGGCTCATCAGGGGGAAAGGACTGCCCTGATTCGTCAAGTTTAAAAAGCCCGCTTATGGGTCTCATTGGTTCCCGTGTTGGTGAGGGGGAGGGGCCAGAGTACGGTGGTCATAAGGGCACAAACAGGTGCTCCTAGTGAAAAACGTAATGAATGACTGAATACTTTCTTTAGTGAAAGTGTGACGATTTGCAAAATCCTGAGAGGATTGATAGGTTTGCCCCAAGGGCTGATTAATGGTGGTTGGTACTAACTCCTAGTACCATCCTAACTTACTCTTTTAGGGAATCAGCCAGTTTGCTGAGTGATTAGCCTTAGTGTGAGTATTAGATCCAAGGAGAATGGATGACGAAACTTAGAATGCCCTGAAAGGGCTAGGGTCACTGAAAGTCCGTGTGGTTAGGCTCTTATTGAGTCTGTAGGTGACGGGTGCGGACTTGTATGTGGAGTCGGCCCGGTAGTGAGTGACATCCCGAAGTGATGAGAACTGGGTGATGGCTGCACATGGATCATAGATCAGTGGGTAGATAGATATTAGTAGGGTAAGCCATTTGGCCGTGGTAGAGTAGAGGGGTCCCATGTATACATCATCTTAGTGTATGAATGGTGTATAATTAAATTCCTCATTTAAGCCAAGGGGGGACAGTGTCTTGAAGAAAAAGATCCATTGGGACTCTTTCCTTAGCAACACCTTGTTGAAATCTCCCTTTCTGGGGTTAGGGAGTAATTTCTCAATCCCTTGGAATTTGAGATTGTCTGGTTTCCCCTCGTGAAAATTTTGAATATGTCTAGCCACTGGAGTGGGTGTCACCTTGTTGTTGATGGACATCACATGCTGTAATATTCTCCGTCTAAATTGTTGGAATGTTTTCCCAATGTACTGGATGCCACAGCTGCAGGTTATCAGGTAGATGATTCTCGTAGTGCTGCAGTTAACCAGGGCATTCGTCTCTACTGTGGTGTGAGTTTGTGTAGACGTAGTAAATTTGGAGGGTAGAATATACTGGCAGGCCTTGCAGTGCCCGCATCTGTATGTCCCTTTTGTTTCCGTTAGCCAGGTCGTGGCTGGTGGAGCGGTTGCTAGATGACTCCGAACAAGTCTACCAATCCCTCTCCAAACTCTTTTTTAGACCAGGACCAACCGCGACAACAACGGGGTCGCCTGAGAGACAGGGACCGCTGGGGATACAAAAACCAGAGACGCACCTCGAGGCAATAGCTTCACAGAAAGTCATTAACCTATCTGACTTTAAACTAGAAAAACACCATCTCACCTTACTAAACCGCGGTCTCTCCTTTGTACCCACCCCCAGCTGCAATAAGTTTACCTGGTCTAAGGATCTCAATCTTTTTGGCCGTAAACTAGCCTTGAATATATTTCATGCCAAAAGAGATCTAGCAATGGCCAATGAGATGGGACTTACGTTACAGGATTATGAACTCTCAAAAACACTAGACACTCTCCTGGTTGAAAGCGATCTATCTAGACCACTCACGGACTTCAAACCCTCGAGTTACTTTACACCCAACTTTGCTGATTCACCCCACGTTGACCTGTTTGTTCAGATGTCGCTAAAAGAGCTGGAATCCACACCTAATCGAAGCTCTGTTCCTAGCAATTTAAACTATATGGAACGAGAAGCCATAAAAGACTTCCAGAAACACACAGAGATCATTATTAAACCAGCGGACAAGGGAGGCAACATCGTACTCATGAACCGCCCTGAATACATCGGGATGTGTATGTCTCACCTTAATGACCCACTACACTACAAGGTTCTCCCTGCTGATCCCACTAAGATCTATGTAGACGAGCTGGACAAACTCCTCAACGACGCTCTAAATGAATCCATCATTAATAAAGACGAATTTCGCTTTCTCCTACCACACAAAAATCCCACCATAGCGACTTTTTACTGCGTACCAAAGATACACAAAGGTACTTCCCCTCCCCCCGGCAGGCCCATCGTGTCGGGCAACAATTGCCTCACGGAATCCCCCAGTAAATTCATTGAGAGGATTCTGCACCCTATGGTGGAACAACTGCCATCCTACTTACAGGACACAAAATCCACCTTGCGGAAATTACAAGACATGACGGTCCCACCATACACCCAGCTGGCTAGTCTTGATGTAGTTGCACTATACACCAACATTCCTCATGACAAAGGCTTAAAGGCATGCAGGTTCTTTTTAGAGAACACTGCCTACAATAACCTTCAGATTGACTTTATTCTAGCCTTACTTGAGTTTATCCTAACCCATAATTACTTTGTCTTTAACGGCCAATACTACCTACAGGTCTCCGGAACAGCTATGGGGACGGCCTGTGCACCCACCTATGCCAACTTATTCCTGGGCTGGTGGGAGCAGTGCATCGTCCCCACACCACAATTTGACCCTTTCCGTATATATGTCCTCAGCTGGCACAGGTATATAGATGACCTGTTAATTATGTGGTCAGGATCAGTTATCATGTTCCAGGAATTTGTTAAATCCCTCAACAACAATGACATCAATCTCCAGCTAACTCATGTCATTGATGAACACGAGTTGGTCTTTCTGGACCTCAAAATTCTGTTACAAATGGACGGCACCATACATACTGAACTGTTTAGGAAGGCCACCTCAACAAACAGCCTTCTCCACTGGGACAGTCACCATCCGTTGAAACTTAAGGCCTCCATCCCCTATGGCCAATATTTGCGAGCCAGACGCAACTGCTCGGTAGACGTAACCTTCTACTCAGAATGCCAAATTCTAAGGTCCCGCTTCAGGGAACTCGGCTACCCAAATCGAGTACTGAAAAGAGCCTTTCAGAGGGTATGCCTGTTGGATAGAGAAACTACTCTGTCTTCAACCACATCAAGACAAGAACACAAGGCTCCACGATGTATTGCCACCTACGATCAGGGGTGGGGACCTATGTCTAAAATTCTCAAAACCAACTGGCCTATACTCCTCCATAACCCGGTACTTTCCAAAGTGTTACCAGATTACCCATCACTCACGGCACGCAGACCTTGCAATCTCCAAGACCAACTTGTTCGGAGTCATCTAGCAACCGCTCCACCAGCCACGACCTGGCTAACGGAAACAAAAGGGACATACAGATGCGGGCACTGCAAGGCCTGCCAGTATATTCTACCCTCCAAATTTACTACGTCTACACAAACTCACACCACAGTAGAGACGAATGCCCTGGTTAACTGCAGCACTACGAGAATCATCTACCTGATAACCTGCAGCTGTGGCATCCAGTACATTGGGAAAACATTCCAACAATTTAGACGGAGAATATTACAGCATGTGATGTCCATCAACAACAAGGTGACACCCACTCCAGTGGCTAGACATATTCAAAATTTTCACGAGGGGAAACCAGACAATCTCAAATTCCAAGGGATTGAGAAATTACTCCCTAACCCCAGAAAGGGAGATTTCAACAAGGTGTTGCTAAGGAAAGAGTCCCAATGGATCTTTTTCTTCAAGACACTGTCCCCCCTTGGCTTAAATGAGGAATTTAATTATACACCATTCATACACTAAGATGATGTATACATGGGACCCCTCTACTCTACCACGGCCAAATGGCTTACCCTACTAATATCTATCTACCCACTGATCTATGATCCATGTGCAGCCATCACCCAGTTCTCATCACTTCGGGATGTCACTCACTACCGGGCCGACTCCACATACAAGTCCGCACCCGTCACCTACAGACTCAATAAGAGCCTAACCACACGGACTTTCAGTGACCCTAGCCCTTTCAGGGCATTCTAAGTTTCGTCATCCATTCTCCTTGGATCTAATACTCACACTAAGGCTAATCACTCAGCAAACTGGCTGATTCCCTAAAAGAGTAAGTTAGGATGGTACTAGGAGTTAGTACCAACCACCATTAATCAGCCCTTGGGGCAAACCTATCAATCCTCTCAGGATTTTGCAAATCGTCACACTTTCACTAAAGAAAGTATTCAGTCATTCATTACGTTTTTCACTAGGAGCACCTGTTTGTGCCCTTATGACCACCGTACTCTGGCCCCTCCCCCTCACCAACACGGGAACCAATGAGACCCATAAGCGGGCTTTTTAAACTTGACGAATCAGGGCAGTCCTTTCCCCCTGATGAGCCTCGTAACAAAGGCGAAACGCGCGTCGGGTTGGAGTCTGACACCTATGATTGATTCCGGGTCCGACATTTACCCGTTCTCCCTAAGGTTACTCGCACTCCGCGGACGTTACATTTATATATCCTTACCTCCCGGTTTACTAGATCCCGGCTGCACTATCGAATAGCTACCCGGGCACTCTGTATATCCATACGGGACGGTTACCAGCCACCCCAGTGCACAAGTACCGTGTGTATGAATCCGAGCACACAAGTACTCGGTGCACCCAGTAGGGTACTATTTACTTTTTTATAATTTCTGAAAGGGACATCCAGTGCTTACACGTATCATACATCCTCCACTCTTGTTTACCTCTTACCTCTTTACTGTACCTGGTACCCACGAAGGCACCATTCTACCCCTCTTTTGCCTCCTCTTTCTCAGCCCAGGACACCCACACTGAAAAGGTGGATCACCAGTAACTAATGTTAAAAACGAGAGGTATACATATACTGAGGAATCACTACTAATTGCCCGACGGAGGCTAGCATCTCCGTAACAGTGATCACATTTCCATACGGGTAGCGCTTTGAAGGAACCGCATCCAGATCCAACGTTCTCCCAGCTGGATCACGGCTCCCTCAGTGTCCCTCTCACATTATCAATATCTAGCCACGTCTGTCTCCCCCTCCAGGTTAAACTACCGACCAGTACCTCAGATTTGGGGACCCACACTTTGATACTGTCCGATACTAGTACGACAGCAGTGAACTCAGTAGTTTTGTTCTCCTGGAAAGCTACCTGTATAGCCGAGCACTACTCACGGCTAAAGACAGACGGGCAATACGGTCCAGTCACCGGAGTTTACCACGACTCACAGTAGGAGCCCAATTCACCGACATACTCCGTTACTGGATATATATATATATTGATAGTTTGGGTTTATATTACTGCCATCACGACACAGACGACATAGTGCAAGAACACTGCATTGTCTAGTGTCGTAAATTAGGCATTAGTACCCGCACGTTGGCTTGACACACCTGTCTTTTAGTCCAGTGTGTCTTACCAATATACTCTTTTAAACCCCCATTTTTCGTTAAGTTCATTGTTTATCTTTACCCCATTCCAATAAAGGTTATTTTAACTGTTTTTTCTCACTACATGCTGTAAACTTAAAGATATACTTTACAGGACAGAACGTTCTCCTCTTAGTCTCTTATTCTCCACTAGGGTTACCCCCTGCTCTGTCCTCTGTTATCAGGTTGGCCACCCCTATTTTTCTCCCGAAGTTAAATAGTTGGCTTATTTAACCCCTTGAGGACACATGACATGTGTGACATGTCATGATTCCCTTTTATTCCAGAAGTTTGGTCCTTAAGGGGTTAAAGGACGATTAGAAATCTGCGTGATAATTATTTTATTTGTAAGCTGAACTTTAGAGGATTTATCAATAAACTTTCTATTTTAATTTATATTTTAAATCACATATCAGTGTAATTAGACATCAATGTATGTTATTTTTTTTAATTTTATTTTTTTAAACACTTTATTTTTGCATTGGCAGAAGAGAAAAGTGCATTGGCATATGTCATGGCTTTCGCAGAAGCCTGTTCAATACTTATAACAGTTATGACATTTTGCTTGTTTTACATGCTTCTCAGTGTAGCTTTCAGATATGACAGTGATCAGGGTGTCCTTGTCTTCTTTCTGTCAGATTTGTTGTGGTATAACGCTCCTTACAGTGATCATAAGGATTACAATGTTGAGAAAAAACATTCAAAGAAACAGAGAAAAGTAAATATAAAAATATATATAAATGGCTCATTTATTCAATGAAGTCGCTTTTACTCTCAAGTGAGGTGGTAGGCTCTCCCCTGGGTGTAGGTACATGTGTGGTTGGGCAGCGTTTACGCCACTCGAGTGGACTCCTCGTATTGTGTATGTTGTTATTTAATCTGCATTTCTTTGGAATATTGGCTAAAGACATTCTAGGCTGATTCAATTAGTATTTCAATGCTTATTTATATATTCCACCAGAGGGACCCAAAGAGCTTAGTATATTTCTTTGCTGTATTTTTTGTAAAAAAAAAAAAAAAAACCTTGTATTTAAAAACAAATAAGGTATTCTCTTGTCCAGTAGGTTTACTCAGCACAGTCCAAATTTGTAGCTGAAAATTAATTCCAGAACTCCTAATTCAATAAATACCTTTTGGCAACATTAACACAATATATAGGATAAAACCAAATACATTTGTAAAACAAATATTGTATGTACACAGGAAGCACCTATAACCATATTGGGTACCTTTTTTCTCGTCCTGTGTGTGAGAGCCAGAATCAGTAGAGAGGAGTTAACCAAGTGGGTCCATCATAATCTGCACATTATTTCTTAACTTTGTGTGTGGTGATACATATAAGAAGGTCCACAGGCCGGTGGGGACCAAAATTTTTGGTTATTATGTATCGCAATTCTCCCCACAAAGAGGGAAACCCAAAAGAAGTATGGTAACTCAGAAGGAAGATGAACACATGACTAGATAGTTACCTTATGAGTGTGTTGTTTTTTTTGGGTTTTTTTTTATGAATCATACCCTATTGAGCAGTATTCTTTAAGGTCTCCCCCCTCTCGATTGCTCTAAAAATAGTTTTAAAATAAGTCTTATTCCAGGGCCCTGCTTGCAACGCCCCCCTCGTGATGTTGTAATGCTTGGTCCAATTAAAGGCTTCTTATTGAGAATCTTTTGATTGGACTGTTTAGCCAGCTCAGAATGCATGTGGAAGGGATAGAGAGGTGGGATCGCTGCAGGGAGAGAGGGGACACATCAGATTCCCCTTGCTGGCTCTGGAGAATCACCTTACATCTGCCGCCAGCATGGTGCGTGCGGTGAAGACCGACATTGAGTATACACCAAATTTACATTAGCCATCTTGGAACTTTGTGACAATGTCACGTATTCCGGGGGTGCAACTAGCCCCAAGCACAACTCTGGTTGTGCAGTGTTTAAAGCTAAAACACTGCATAGCTAAATTTCTCCCACTGCAAAAAGTAGAATTGGTCATAAACGTTGTAGTAACCCTATAATGTTTTAATAGAACAACAAAAGTAATTGCAACTGGCTGTGGATAGACTTGCTCCAGTCTAAATAAATAATATATAGCAGAGTCTGATCAGACTAAACTATAGTGTAGATGAGTAAGCATTAGACCGAACGGACATTCCTGTTAACATTCTCTGATGTTTGCGTCATTAAATATTCTTGAATGGCTTGAATGCTACAGTTTAGTACAGTAGTCTGCAGCTATAGGAAAGTATGAGTTATGTATTTAAAGAACATTTTGGTGAGACTCTTAGTTGCTACATGAAATATGCTAAGGGGCTAAAAGAAATGTAAGGTGTGTGTATATACTGTTTAAGATGGTAATCCATAAGAGAGATCTAGAGAAATTGATTTCCAGTTTTTTGCTCAGCTGTGTCTACATGCTGTGCGAGATAAATGTCATCTGCATATTTTAGCAATATAAAAAGGATTGCTCCTATAAAGTATAAGCATGCCGTACTAGGGAAACATAATCCACATATATATTTAGAGAAATGAGATTTGTGATAGACATAGATTTACAGCTACAGCATGCAAACACCATATTCCTGAAAAGGATTCCTACTTGTCATGTTAAAAATAGTGTGAGGTCTATGTATGTGTATATATGAGTGTGTGTGTGTGTGTGTGTGTGTGTGTGTGTGTGTGTATATGTATATATATATATATATATTTATTTGTGGTCGGGACAAAAGCATTGCTAATGCAAAGTCAGTTGTGGTGTGCCAAAATCGACATTTGGGTAGGCCTGTAAATGTTCCTGAAATGGAATGCTTTGCCTAATTCCTACTTGTCACGTGTTAATTACAGCAAGTGTGAGGTGTACAGCTGTAATCAAAAGGATTCAATAGCCATTGCAAATCAGGTGTATTGTCAAAATGTAGAGACTTTCAGCTGTTTGCAATGAACAAATCAAACAAAAGCAATTGTAATTGCTCAACACAACAAATACTTCAAGTGGTTTACCCAAATTCAACTGAAAATGTAACTTATATTGACTTCTCCAGTCTCAAAATTATTCAACCCCCTGAATAGAATCCCTCACAACAGCACAAATATGCAAAACAGGTGTTGTCTCAAGCACACCTGACACAACTAATCAAGGGCTTCATAAGTTGCACCAGGTGTGCTTGAGCTGAAACACTTGAAATACTTGAACTGACTAGGGGCTAGTTGAGTGTCACGTTTGACTGCATGTTAGATATATGGTCTACAAAGTTAAGAGAAGAGATCATCGCCCCCCACAAACAAGGAACCAGGTTGAATAATTTTGAAGCATTCGTTGTGTTGCGCTGTTTTGCTTTTATTTGATTTCTTCATTGTAAACAGCTAAAACTGTACATTTTGTCAATAAACCTGATTTTCAATAGGGGTTGAATAATTGTGATTGCAACTGTATGTGTGTGTGTATGTGTTTGTATACTGTGTATGTATGTATATGTGTGTGTGTGTGTATATATATATATATATATATATATATATAATCAAAAAATAATCGGAGCACTCAAAAAGGACTTCTTTTTCTGTGTTTTAATGTGGCAAACGATTACATCAAATCTTCAAATCGACGTTTCGACCCCTTAGGGTCTTTTTCAAGATCAAACAATGTGTGAAATGACAGAGTTTAAATACAAAATATTAATTGACAACTCACCAATCTCGTGTGTGCGGCTACTCGAACCCGGAAGTGTTCCACCACCTCACGTGACTCATGGGACGTACGTCTGTGCGTGCGTCATAGTTGCTAAGAGATGGAGTGTAAACTCCGTGAAAGTTACAGCGTGGTTGCTAAACAATGGAGTGTAAACTCCGTGTGTGGATGGTGTGTATACCGGAAAACCCGTGCATAGAGACATATAGCTCAAAAGAGTTACGAGATCCCTGAAAGAGATCATAAAGTGATGATTAAAAACAAATGAATATGAAAACATATTCAAACGGAGGATTTCTGGTATGTTAAAAGATGTCACAAAGGGACAAATGCCGAAAAAAGTAAATAATCTAACTGTGAAAAAAGTGACTTATGTGTATAAGTGAAAACATGACAAAAACCAAAAATATAAGAAATCTATTCGGCAAAGGCCTCAAGAACATACCACTGAAGCAGGTCGTAATAAATGTCGAGCATAAATATATCTAGAATATTTTGAAAAAATGTACATTATGCGATATTATCTAATAGGAACAATGGTCATAAGTAACGCTGATCACAAGATTAAATATCAATATCTGGAAAGTAGGGCTAATGGTTAGCTACTGAGATTCATTCACAGAAACATGGTGAATGAAATGTATTCGTTTAGTCCCTTTGGTGTAACAGTGTCTAGGCGGTGTATCCAGTAAGTTTCACGTTGGAGTAATAGTTTAGATCTATCTCCTCCTCTGGGACTGGGTGGTACGTGATCAATGGCCATAAATTTGAGTGTAGGGAGTCTATGGTTCAGTTGGAGAAAATGTTTGGCGACGGGTTTATCGGATTTTTGGTCCCTAAAGGCAGTGGTGATAGTAGATCTATGGCCTCGGATCCTTTCTCGGAGGGTCAGGTCCGTTTTTCCAACGTAGGACAGACCACACGGACAAGTGATTAAATATATTACATGATCAGTCATGCATGTGATATAGTGGGTAATGGGAATTTGAATGCCACTATGTGGGTGGACAAATGAACTGCCTATGTTAATGTGACTGCAGGTGACGCATCCACTGCAACGGTAACAGCCTTTCTTGGTAGGTCCTGTAGATTTCTGGTAACATCGGATGGGATCACTTTTGACTAATAGGTCTCTCAAGTTCTTATTTCTTTTTAGACTGATATTGGGTTTTTGAGAGAAAATTGATGGTAAATTCTTGTCAGAGCCTAAGATGCCCCAATATTTGTGCATAGCTCTTTGAATTTGTGGGGTACCAGTGTGAAGAGTAAGTGGTAAATACATCTTGGTTGCAGTTGGCATATTTCTGGCAGTCTCCATGGGTTCCCTTGTCATGTGTCTGTTGGCATTATCCAATGCTCTTTCAAGGACTACGCGGCTATAGCCTCTGGCCAGGAATCTCGCGGTCATCTCTTGTAATTGGTTTGCTTGATTCGTGGGATCACTGTTGTATCTCAACACCCGCATGTACTGGGATACTGGAAGTGACTCTTTCAGCTTTAGTGGATGGTAGCTGTTGAAATGGAGTAGAGTATTCCTCGCGGTCTCCTTGCGATAGAGAGTATAGCCCAATTTGCCAGTCTCACTGTCTTTGTATACAGAGACATCCAAAAATTGAATAATCTGGGTATTCACTGTGAGTGTCAGTTTCACCGGAAGTTCTGAGGAATTAATTTCATTAATCATTTGTTCCAGGTTATCAGTAGTTCCCGTCCAAATCAAAAAAATGTCGTCTACAAATCGATGATATACAAGTATCTGTTGATGGAATTTCTCCAGAATATGTTGGGTTTCAAAGAGGAACATGTAGGCATTGGCATATGACGGTGCCATTGCTGCTCCCATTGAAGTACCCATCAATTGTAAGTAGAAATGGTCTTCGAACTTAAAATAATTACAAGTGAGAGCTATATGTAAAAGCTCCATGAGAAATTCGATAGGAGGACCATTATATTTGGAAGAGTTGGAGAGAATCTGTCGTAGTGCTTGAACACCTTCGCTGTGAGGTATTATTGTATATAGATTTTTAACATCTAATGTGACCAATAGGTGTTGTGCTTCCACTGAGGTTACCTTTTTGATGTTCAGGAAATCACTGGTGTCTCGTAGGCAGGTTGGAAGATCCGTGACTGAGGTTTTGATGTAGTGATCGATGTATTTACCGATAGGTTCTAGTAGGCTATCTCGAGCCGAAACTATCGGTCTCCCTGGTGGATTAAGTGGGTCTTTGTGAATTTTTGGTAGGGTGTATAGAACAGGATGTTTGGGATGTTCAACGTATAGAAATTTGGCCAAATTTGAATTAATGAAACCCATCTGTACTCCAGTGTTGATGGTGATTTGAATTCTATTTTGGAATTTCTTCACAGGGTTAAAGGTTAATTTCTGGTAAGTGGTTGTGTCGGAGAGTTGGTTGTATATCTCATCTCTGTATTTGGCATAGGACATCACTACAATGGCTCCCCCTTTGTCCGCGGGGCGGATAATAATATTAGGGTCTGATGTTAGGTCTTGAAGGGCCTTCTTTTCAGAGCTGGTTAGGTTCTGTCGATTATCAGTGGGGTTCTTAAGTGCTTGTTCAGATTCGTTCTTCACTGATTGCATGAATGTCTTGATGGATGTGTTAGAGGTTTTTACATCGCCTTTGTACTTCACTTTAAATGGTTGTTGGGTGGTTGTAGTGGTTTCTGATATCGTAGAACTATCTTTCCATCTCTCATAGTTTGTCAAAGTACGTTGGATTTTGTAAAATTCGATATCAACTTGTAACGGAGCTGGTTTGGAGACAGGTACAAAAGTCAGTCCTTTTGAAAGGACTGCTAAATGGTGTTCCGTTAAATTCTTTGATGATAAATTAAATACAAGCTTCATCTCTTCCTCAACGGTGGTTTTCCCTTTAGTCCTGTGCTTCGAGTGTCCCTTCTGTCCCCTCCTGGTGATTGGGTTCTTTTTCCTCCACGGAACGGAATGTTTGATGTTCCTGGGGATTCGTGCGGTCGAGTACCAGTCTCTAAAAAAGGACGTTTGTCCTGTGTGGTACTTTCATCTTGATTATCAGCATCTGATGCCGATTCTCCAGAGCTGATATCGATGGTTTGAAAGGTGTTTTTTTTAATGCGATATCGGTATCTGGGGAAAGGTTCTCTATTCGGTGTTTGGTTGCCACTTAGCCATCCATATACTCGATGGCTCGTGTAATCAGAGTTGACCTTATCTAATTTCTGTCTCTTGAAGCGGATGAGTTCATTTTTATACTTATTTATATCATCCTGTAGTTTGAGCATATGTTCCGTTGCGGCAGAAAAGTGTAATAGCTCAACATTAGTGTTTTCAACATCTTGAATGGTTTGTTTGACACCTATGAGTTCCTTCCCTACCTCCTCCACAACTATCACCATCCAATCAAGCGAGCATTTGTTGGCAATGTTCATCCATTTGCGACAAAACTCAGGGTTTTGTCTCCCAATAGTTGGGGAGTTTCTCACCCTGAATCCTCGAGGGATCCGCTTTGCTCTATGGTAATCAGATATGAAAATGCCGTGTAAATCAAGGTCGACTTCCCTCCTTCTCAGTTTGATAAGGTCATTGTATAAATCCTTGATGGTAGTGGAGTGTGAAAGATCTTTGGCTGATTTAGACCATAAAATGGCCTGAGCCTGATCTTCAGATATTGAAAGGGTTTCTGCGGAATCAGCGAATACCCCCGCTTTAGCTCTTAGCAACTATGACGCACGCACGGACGTACGTCCCATGAGTCACGTGAGGTGGTGGAACACTTCCGGGTTCGAGTAGCCGCACACACGAGATTGGTGAGTTGTCAATTAATATTTTGTATTTAAACTCTGTCATTTCACACATTGTTTGATCTTGAAAAAGACCCTAAGGGGTCGAAACGTCGATTTGAAGATTTGATGTAATCGTTTGCCACATTAAAACACAGAAAAAGAAGTCCTTTTTGAGTGCTCCGATTATTTTTTGATTATATATTTTGGACGCCGGTAGCACCAAAGGCAAGAATCAGTCACAGCCATTTAAGGGTGAGTGCCCAATCTATACCATTTCTATATATATATATATATATATATATATATATATATATATATATATATATATATATATATATATATATATACAGTATCTCACAAAAGTAAATGTAAATATTTTACATCTTTTCATGTGACAACACTGAAGAAATCACTCTGCTACAATGTAAAGTAGTAAGTGTACAGCCTGTATAACAGTGTAAATTTGCTGTCCCCTCAAAATAACTCAACACACAACCCTTGATTTCTAAATCGTTGTCAACAAAAGGGAGTACACCCCTAAGTGGAAATGTCCAAATTGGGCCCAAACTGTCAATATTTTGTGTGGCCACCATTATTTTGCAGCACTGCCTTAACCCTCATGGGCATGGAGTTCACCAGAGCTTCACAGGTTGCCAATGGAGTCCTCTTGCACTCCTCCATGACGACATCACAGAGCTGGTGGATGTTAAAGACCTTGCACTCCCCCACCATCCGTTTGAGGATGCCCCACAGATGCTCAATAGGGTTTAGGTCTGGAGACATGCTTGGCCAGTCCATCACCTTTACCTTCAACTTCTTTAGCAAGGGAGTGGTCGTCTTGGAGGTGTGTTTGGGGTCATTGTCATGTGCAGCCCAGTCTCTGCTCTGCTTCAGTATGTCACAGTACATGTTGGCATTCATGGTTCCGTCAATGAACTGTAGCTTCTCGGTGCCGGCAGCACTCATGCAGGCCCAGACCATGACACACCCACCACCATACTTGACTGTAGGCAAGACACACTTGTCGTTATATTCCTCACCTGGTTGCCGCCACACACACTTGACAACATCTGAACCAAATAAGTATCTTGGTCTCATCGGACCACAGGGCATTGTTCCAGTAATCCATGTCCTTAGTCTGCTTGTCTTCAGCAAACTGTTTGCAGGCTTTTTGTGCATCATCTTTAGAAGAGGCTTTCTTCTGGGACGGCAGCCATGCAGACCAATTTGATGCAGTGTGCGGCGTATGGTCTGAGCACTGACAGACAATGCTGTCAGAACTCATACGTCTATTTCCCAAAGACAACCTCTGTATATGACGCTGAGCACGTGCACTCAACTTCTTTGGTCGACCATGGTGAGGCCTGTTCTGAGTGGAACCTGTACTGTGAAACCGCTGTATGGTCTTGCCCACCTTGCTGCAGCTCAGTTTCAGGGTCTTGGCAATCTTCTTATAGCCTAGGCCATCGTTATGTAGAGCAACAATTCTTTTTTTCAGATCCTCAGAGAGTTCTTTGCCATGAGGTGCCATGTTGAATTTCCAGTGACCAGTATGAGAGAGTGTGAGAGCGATAACATGAATTTAACATATCTGCTCCCCATTCACACCTGAGACCTTGTAACACTAACGAGTCACATGACACCGAGGAGGGGAAATGGCTAATTTGGACATTTCCACTTAGGGGTGTACTCACTTTTGTTGCCGACGGTTTAGACATTAATGGCTGTGTGTTGAGTTATTTTGAGGGGACAGCAAATTTACACTGTTCTACAGGCTGTACACCTACTACATTGTGGCAGAGTGTCATTTCTTCAGTGTTGTCACATGAAAAGATATAATAAAATATTTACAAAAATGTGAGGGCTGTACTCACTTTTGTGAGATACTGTATGTATGTATGTATGTACATATATCCACCAAGATGAGAGCATTTGATAAAGACCCAGGAAAGGAGTCAGAAAGTTGATGTTATTCATTTGAAATATATATTGATGAAACTCCAGACATTGCTGTCGCCTTGGTCCTTTGCTATACACAGCTCTGGGAATCACCTGGGTGGTCTATATTATTTTTATGTTTTTTTATCGTTTAATATAAAACTGTACTTTACAATAGATCAAAAGAAATGTATTCTGCGATTTTGCCAAAATCTGTCTGCCTACGGTGTTGGATAAATGTCATCCACGTGTTTTAGCATGAAGAATTGCTCTACGGAAGTGTGAGTTAGCAGCTCTGGACAAACATAATCTGCATTTATATTCAGAGAAATTAGATCTATAATAGAAATACACATAGCTGGAGAGTCCAAATACTGCGTTCTTCAGAAGCACCTCGGGTGCATTGACTCTGCAGCAGGATGTATCGTGTTAAAACATGGCATATTGCATATGTCAATAATATATATGTTCTTTGAAAATATTAAGTTGAACGAAAGGTATACTTTTAAGTTATTTCATAGATTATATTCTTGCTGCACTTATCTCTTCACTGCTATTTTCTAATGCTAATATTACATTATGAAAGAAAATATATTCCGTATTATATATTTTTGTGTAACTTTTGGAGGGTTTTTTTTTTCTCTATCTTTTATTCTTTTTTGGTTCTCGTTTCATATATGCATCTCATCAGCATCGGCCACTCCACTCCTATATTCCCTCAGCAAGTGTGACAGAATTTTTGCTGGAGAATAACACAGCAACTACAGACTGTGAGCTGTAGTTCCTGTGACAGAAGCTGGAGAACCTCTGTTTTCACATGTTACACACCGGTTGGCAAAGACCTCTATTAATTGACTGACAGGCGAGGGCCCTATTTGTATATTGATTTGCATTATCTATACATTTAGCAATTCTTTAAAGGGAAACTCCAGTGCCAGGAAAACAATTTGTTTTCCTGGCACTGCGGGTCCCCTCTCCCTCCCACCTCCCATCCCAGGTTACTGAAGGGGTGAAAACCCCTTCAGTTACTTACCTGAGACCCCGCCGATGTCCCTCGGCGGTGGTTTCTTCTCGCCGCCGCTCCTCCCTCTGATTGCGTCGGCCGGGGAGACCTAATGCGCATGCGCGGCAATGCTGTGCATGCGCATTTGTGCTCCCCATAGGAAAGCATTGAAAATGCATTGAAAATGCTTTCCCATGGGGAAATAAGCGACGCTGAAGGTCCTCACACAGCGTGAGAATGTGCTGCGACGCTCTACTAAACAGCCACTAGAGGTGGAGTTAACCCTGCAAGGTAATTATTGCAGTTTATAAAAAACTGCAATAATTACACTTGCAGGATTAAGAGTAGTGGGAGTTGGCACCCAGACCACTCAAATGGGCAGAAGTGGTCTGGGTGGCTGGAGTGTCCCTTTAAGCCCATTGTATAGATGATTTTGTATATTTTATAGTAGAGAAAGTTGTGTGTAACATAACATGTATGCTTTAAATTGCTGTATGCATTTGTCAGTCCAAACACAGAAAATAGATATTTCAATTAGTAGCAGAGTAAGCAGTAACATAGTTACATAGTTACATAGCTGAAAAGAGACTTGCGTCCATCAAGTTCAGCCTTCCTCACATATGTTTTTGCTGTTGATCCAAAAAGAAGGCAAAAAACCTAGTTTGAAGCGCTTCCAATTTTGCAACAAACTAGGAAAAAATTCCTTCTTGACCCCAAAATAGCAGTCAGATGTCTCCGTGGGTCAAGCAGCTATTACCCCACTAATTAGAAATTATATCCTTCCCTGTATGTTATGTTTTTGCAAGTATTTATCCAATTGCTGTTTAAACATCTGTATAGACTCTGACAAAACCACCTCTTGAGGCAGAGAATTCCATATCCTTATTGCTCTTACTGTAAAAAAAAAATGATTTGCCTTAGATGAAATCTCATTTCTTTCAGACTAAATGTGTGACCTCGTGTCCTATGTATAGCCCTGTGTATGAATAGATTTCCAGATAAAGGTTTGTACTGGCCCCGAATATATTTGTATAATGTTATCATATCCCCTCTCAGGCGCCGTTTTTCCAAACTAAACAGATCTAATTTTTTTAACCTTTCTTCATAACTAAAATGCTCCATTCCTTTTATCAATTATACAGCTCGTCTCTGCACTTTTTCTAGTGCCATGATATCTTTCTTTAGAACAGGTGCCCAAAATTGCACAGCATATTCAAGGTGTGGTCTTACCAGCGATTTATAAAGAGGCAAAATTATTATATTTGCGAATTCATTTACTAAAATTGTATTTTTCACTTTTTGTTGCTCTAAATTGAGTTTTATACTGTGAATACAGACCTGAGGATTTATTCACTAAACATGTAAGCCTAAATTGTCAAATTAGGTAATAATGCTGAATGAGTGACTGCTGACGTATGCATCAAAGGTTACATTTATGTGCTAGAATTTTCTTTTTATCCCAGAATTTCAAAATTGGCACAGACAAATCATTGCATCTGCTTATTGTCCATTCCTGTGGAATATTTTGACATTCCATAAATAAACCAATATTAAAAATCCACATCTTTATGTTTCCCAAACTAATTGTAACATGACACACCGGACGCCTTGTTAGATTTCAAGTGCGCATAGCATTCATGCCAGTAGCCTATAACACATCATTAAATAAAATGTCTACAGTTGTTATTTCTGTCAATTAGCATTTACCCTTGTACTTTCCTGGAAGTTTATACACGTTGTGCCACAATATCATGAGTACAAGTAATATGCATATCCCGTATCTGCTTATAATGTTCTGATTTATAAGTTAATATTTGACCTCTAGAGAAATGAGCACTAAAGTTGAAAATTCCCTTGTCTTATCTGTTGCATATTTAATTTATCAAGCAAAGCCTACATTGCTCCATCTCTTTCAAATGGAAGTGTAATTTGTCAAAACGGAGTCTGTCAATGACATGAACCGATTCAGATTATTATACAGATTTAATCTGTGCATCGTACTAGCAATCCTGGCAGTAAACATACACCGCGTTATTTTTAAAATGTGATATTCTAGTATTCAAATGGAATTTCCAATTTCAGGCTAAAGTAGCAAACTGTAATCATAGGTAAAGTTGAAACATTCTAAAAGTCATCTATTTTACTCAATATTGGCAATTCAATATGAATCCTTGACTATTAGGTTTATTTACTAAAAGATACATTATTTATTGGTTGCAACCACTTCCTCCAAAATGGCTGACACCATGCATATATTCGAGTAAATGTTCTTTTATAATCCCTGAAAGTATTGTATGCGGTATCCATGCATCCCAAAATTTCGAATGGACAAAGAGGGACACTTTAATGTGAATGGTCAACAGTAAATTTACTCTTTGCCCTACACTAGCTTGTTTTTTGTACTTGTCAAAATCCAGTGGCTGGTGTGCAGAATACCAGGATGCAAACGAACACATAAGGCTCCAGCAGAGTCATGTCACTTTGTGAAATGCGTTTCCAACTTCCCACACCCATCTGAGATCTGTAAAGAGCCTGGGTTCACACTTTACAGTTGGTGAATTTGGGTGATGGAATCAGCAGTGCAAGCTGGAGGCAGGTTGAGGGAAGAGGTTTACCTATCATAACCTATGAAGATCTGTAGGATCAGTGTTGGCCAGATTAGCTGAACTGACTGCATAACTGATTTTTTGCATTTTTAAATTTACTTTGAATTCACCTTGAATTCTCACTTTAGTGAACAAACCTGCAAGTTCGTGTAGAGTAAAAATGAAAATTACTCAATTTAGGCAAAAATAGCCGATTTGGAAAACTGGTCTAACTTCGTTGTACTGACAGCTTGGCTATTTTAGCCTAAGTATTACAATTCAGTTTACAATTCATTGCAATTGTGATGAAAAAGCCCAAAGATTGGAAAAAAAAAATGCAACCGCTCTCGTGGTGAAGTTAGATCCCAAACCTTGGTGTGTGTTCCAAAAGTTCTAAATCTAAACTGCAATGCATGGAAAATATATTCGCTAAGTCATTCTTGTGCACTGTGTCATAATTACTATGTGCACAACTCTTAAAGGACCACTATAGGCACCCAGTTTCAGAGAAAGTGCAATAATTACCTTCCAGGGTTAACTTCCGGACAGCCACTAGAGGAACCTCCGGAATTAAAACCGACCTTTGTTGCGTTGTCTGACGCTGGATGTCCTCACGCCATGTATGAGGACCTCCAGCATCAGATTTTCCTCATAGGAAAGCACTGAATAATGCTTTCCTAAGGGGGAATCCTAATGCTAGCGTGGCACGTCAGCCGGCAGGGGAGGAGTGAGGGCGGAGCTTGACCCAGCGCCGAGGGACATCGGCGCTGGATTCAGGTGAGTGAACCCTTCAGCCGCGAGGTAAGGATGCACTGTAGGATTCTACAGTGCCAAGAAAACAGGCTTGATTTGCTGGCACTATCGAATCCCTTTAAGACCCTACATGATCTTTTGTTGCCTAGTTATCACTCTTACATATAAATTAAAATATTTTTTTTATTGCATTAGTAGTAATATGCCCACCCTATGCTATATTTCAATACTATTATCCCGCCAAATAATTCAATTCCATATGTTCTTAAAATACAGAATTATTATTGTTACCCAGCACAATGTATTTGAACTATGTATTTACTTAAGTCAACCAGATGACTACTAGAGGGATCACTAAGTCTGATTTGATAGAGTTCTATGTAGGTAATTTCTCTCAAGAGGTTTCATACAATGTTTTCTATGGGATAACCAGTAGAGGGGGTGCAAAGTTATTTCTCATTTTGTATTTAGTAGGTTTGGATAATGCTCATATTACAGATTGTAAGACAATAATTTTACTCTATGTATAAATAAGACATGTATGTAGATGTGAACTGCACCTCCAGAGGTGGTGGATAGTGTATCTAGGAAGAAATTCACTTCATTAAATTTAAACATGCCAGGGTCCAGTTACAGGCTTACTGGGAGTCAGGAGGTTTCCAGGTGATCCACCACTACACTATAGTGGGGTGCATATATTTTAAAGAAGCAGGCTCATATATAATGCCACTTGCACATGCTACTTTGATTCTGGCAAAATGATACAAGATGGTGAATATCAAAATTAAAAGGCATAAAGGTTATTGGACCATTGCAATACCATTGCTACCTTCATTGGACTCTCTGGCTTCTGTGAGCGTGTATCCCCAAGGTTGACTCCATGTGTAACAACCTTGCATGTAGCACTGACCTAATTTCTCACTTTTACTCTCTGACACTTGACCATTCACTGTTTGTGATTCTGAGCTGCCTATTATGCCACATATCTATTTAAAGGGACACTATGGTCACCTGAACAACTTTAGCTTAATGAAGCAGTTTTGGTGTATAGAACATGTCCCTGCAGCCTCACTGCTCAATTTTCTACCATTTAGGAGTTAAATCCATTTGTTTAGGAACCCTAGTCACACCTCCCTGCATGTGACTTGCACAGCCTTCCATAAACACTTCCTGTAAAGAGAGCCCTATTTAGGCTTTCTTTATTGCAAGTTCTGTTTAATTAAGATTTTCTTATCCCCTGCCATGTTAATAGCTTGCTAGACCCTGCAAGAGCCTCCTGTATGTGATTAAAGTTCAATTTAGAGATTGAGATACAATTATTTAAGGTAAATTACATCTGTTTGAAAGTGAAACCAGTTTTTTTTTCATGCAGGCTCTGTCAATCATAGCCAGGGGAGGTGTGGCTAGGGCTGCATAAACAGAAACAAAGTGATTTAACTCCTAAATGACAGTGAATTGAGCAGTGAAATTGCAGGGGAATGATCTATATACTAAAACTGCTTTGTTTAGCTAAAGGAGTTTAAGCATGCGTGGGATAGGCATAAGGCTATCTTAACTATAAGATAAGGCCAGGGACTAATGAAAGTATTTAGAAAATTGGGCAGACTAGATTGGCCGAATGGTTCTTATCTGCCGTCACATTCTATGTTTCTAAAGTAATTTAGGTGACTATAGTGTTTCTTTAAATCCTGAGCTTCCTGTCATATTCTTTATTTTAGACAATATGATTTCCTGCTCCCTTCAGCTGCCTGAGATTCAGACATTTTTTAATAAAAATGTCACTTATCTATTTACAGTTGCAATCAACATTATTCAACCCCCCATTTAAAAATCAGCTTTATCGTTAAAATGTACAGAGTTTCAGCTGTTTGCAACTACCAAATCAAACAAAAGCAATTGAAATAGCTCAACACAATGAATGCTTCAAGTGGTTTTCCCAAATTCACTTAAAAATGCAACTTATAATGACTTCTCCAGTCTTAAAATTATTCAACTACCCTGAATAGAATCCCTCACAACAGCACAAATATGCAAAACAGGTGTTGTCTCAAGCACACCTGATGCAACTAATAAAGGGCTTTATGAGTTGCACCACGTGGGCTTGAGCTGAAACACTTGAAATACCTGAACTGACTAGGGGTTTGTTAAGTGTCACGTTTGACTGCATGTTAGAAATATAATGGTCCACAAAGTTAAGAGAAGAGATCATCAACCTTCACAAACAAGGAACATGATACAAAAAGATAGAGAAGGCACTGAATGTTTCCAACTATGTTGGAAGCATAGTTCTCAAGTTCACAGTTAAAGGAACAGTGGTTACACTACCTAGACGGGGCTGAAAAAAAAAAGCTATCAATGGCTCCATCCGGATTTCTGAGAAGGCCTATTGTGTTTTATATCCCACCTACTATAGACTGTAAGTTCGTTTTGATTAGGGTCCTCTTCAACCTATCGTTCCGGTAAGTTTTTTGTAATTGTCTTATTTATTGTTAAATCTCCCCCTTTTATAATATTGTAAAGTGCTATGGAATCTGTTGGCACTATATAAATGCCAATAATAATAATAATAAGGCAGGTTGTAAAAAAAACCTCAAGTGTGAAAAGACATACAGCAAGACTTGGTGGCAATAGGCACTGAGGTTTCAGTGAGCACAGTATGGCACATACTAAACACAGTTTCCATGCCAGAACTCTATTTCATATAAATAAGCCACAGAAGTTTTGGGATTCTGTTCCGTGAAGTGATGAAACAAAACTGGAATTTTTCAGCCCAATGTATTGGCAGTATGTCAGGAGAAAGAAGAATGAAGCCTGATGACACTGAAAATAACACTCTGCATACAGTTAAGCATGGTTGTGACTTGGTATTGCTCTGGGGCTGCTTTGCATCCTGTGGCATTGGAAACCTGTGGTGTGGGGAAGGCAAGATGGATTCATTGAAGTATCAGGAAATCCCAGGAGAAAACGTCATGCCGTCTTTGAAGAAGTTAAGGCTTGGGCGTCATTGGGCCTTCCAACAAGAGAACGAATTTGTGAAAACTACTTAAAGCATTCATTGTGTTGAGCTATTTCAATTGCTTTTGTTTGATTTGTTAATTGCAAACAGTTAAAAGTCTGTGAATGTTGAGAATAAACCTGACTTTTCAATGAGGGTTGAATAGTTGTGATTACACTTCTATCCATCTAGTTCTTCCTATATTTGTATCTATATACCTGTGTATATCTCTCTATGAATCCATGTACCTGCCTTTCTATCCATGTATCAATTTGCCAATCTACAGATTTATATTCTGCATAAATATACTAAGCCCTGCTTTTGTGTTGCAAATATACTAGGCCCTGCTTCTGTGTTTTAAATGTATGCAAAACAAGCAATGCTAAAGAATATGCTTAAATGTACTTGTTCGGCATGGATATGTTTCTCATACATTAGATATGTTTTTCCTGTTCTTATCTATGGAATCTAATTTGCATAGCCAAACGAGGATTGTTTTCATATTAAAATAAAACTGAAATACCTCTATTCAGTTAGCCATCTGTTTGCTTTAGCCTTAATATAAACAAAAATGTTATTGCCAAGTGTTTGTGTACTAGATGAAGAGTACCTCTCGTCTATATTGTGCTTGTACTTGTTTTTTTATCTCATTTTATTTAGTACAATGTATTTTGTTTTTGGATGTTGGCCAAACCTTCTCTTTTAGACCTTATAGGCCTCGATTTAATAAGCTTTCTAAATGAGTGAATACTTTTAGAATAACTTTCCAAATAATTTATATACAGTAGTCACCATTAGTCTATGGGAATTTTTGTAGATATACCATTTAGAAAGCTTTCTAACAGTAACGAATCATTTGAAAATCTTAATAAATTGAAGACAGAATATGTGTTTTTTATTTTTTTTAAATAAGTAAAACATGAGTTCTCAAAGTATATTTCATTTTAATAATTCAGAATATTATATGAATAACCCATAACAGTTATACCATCTTGGAGTCACTCTGTGCCCTGAGAATGACCTATAGTTGTAGCAATTTGTAAAAAAAAAAATCACTGCAGCTTTAAGACGGCCTCCTAGAGCTGTCCATCAAGTAGCCAGAATAATCGGTTCTTTGCTTTCTGTATCAGCTTTGCCCAAATTGTCAATGCAGCGTCAGCATATGTACAATTGGGAAGCCTCTCTCCCTTCTCCGCAGAGAGGAAGAAGAGCTGCTAATCATAGCACACAGCCTGAGGGTAAACCAGTTGTGGCAGTGGTATGGATTCTAGTAGTTCATAAAACAGTTCCACTCATTCTATTTGATGAGTGGAACTGCTGCTAAAGTATAAACTGCTGCTGGTCAGACTTTTATGTGATCAGACTAAAATTAGTCTCCTGATTGGTGGGTCCTCTTCCTGGTAAAGGAGGGTTCTGTCTGATGCTGCAATCAGCTTATCTGAGCTGTATATGTTGCAGGATCATGGAAAATAATTTTTTTTTCTTTTTTTTTAATGCATAATCGACACTGCTAATCCAGGGCTTGCACACCAATCATATGCATTTCAATTGCCATATTGTTCCAGTAGTACTTTTCATAGAGCATATTTAAAAATATTGGTTCTCTATTAGAGCTCCTCCCTTTGCCAAGAGTGGCAAATTAAGAAGTGAACCCTCCCAGCTTTCAACCAAGCCTTACCAAATAGATTCTAAAAGTTCAGGTTTCAGCAAGTTCAGGTTTCAGCAAGCTACATTAGAGGTTTGTTGTGTACCATAAATAATCAGGAATATCACAACTAACAGGGCATGCACTGTAGTTTCTGCGATGAAAGACAAGGAGATCTGCCTGTAGGAGGGTTCTCCTGCTCTCCGCTGTCATTCATTTCTCACTATAGTGTGCTACCCCATACTCATAAACCACGATACCAATAGTTGCGTTTATCTTAATCTTAATGCTTCTTCGCATTCCTTCAAGCACAATGATATATTTATTTTTATGCTCAATGATACAATAGTGACAAGTGATAATAGAGTAACCCTGATAGATGCACTTTAACCCCTTAAGGACACATGACATGTGTGACATGTCATGATTCCCTTTTATTCCAGAAGTTTGGTCCTTAAGGGGTTAAAAATGGCAAAGCCCCTTTAATTGGCAGTAAATGCGAGAATTTCAACACAGTTATTGAGCAGAAGCGTAGAAGTTGTGGATCCATATAATGTTATGCGTTATGCAACATGTTTTATTTGTTTTCTGAACTAGTGGGAATTTCCAGACCATAAAAAGCTACTCAGTAGGGCAGATTGCAGCAAGTGCATAATTATAACCAGTGTGAATGCATTCAGCTTTGTAAATATTCACAATGCATGGGCTGCAATAAAGCACTCAAGCATGCAGGCACACAAGAATGTTCATGAATGGTTACAAATGAGATGAACAAAGCAAGCTGTGCATAATAAGAGAAGTATGGATTTTAAAGAGAAAAACATAAAATGCACAGTATACATTGGGAGGCACGTGAACTTGTATTCAGTCATCCAAATTATATCAAAGTAAATATTCCTGTCCATCTCTTAAAGGGAAATATACAAAGCACCATTGATCGCAATAATCTTACCGATATCATATATGAAACTTTGATTATATGATTTATAAAATGTAGGTCACATACACAGAGGCGTAGCGTGGGGGGTGCAGGGGGGGGGCGGCCGCACCGGGCGCAACATCTGGGGCGGGCGCCAGGGGCATATTAGCCACGAGGCAAACAAGGCATTTGCCTTGGGTGGCATTTTCCAGGGGGCGGCAAAAAAAGCCGCCCCCAAATGCCCAAGGCAAATGTCTTGTTAGCCTTGCGGCTAACAGACATGCCGGCGGGCTGCTAGGCTGGGCGGGAGGCATTGGTGGGTGGCCGGCGAGGGAGCACTTCCTCTGAGCTGTCTGCTCAGCTCCTTCGCGCGCCGCAGAGTGAGGCTGGGAGCCGGAATATGACGTCATATTCCGGCTCCCAGCCTCACTCTGCGACGCGTGAGGGAGCTGAGCAGACAGCTCAGGGGAAGTGCTCCCTCGCCAGCCTGCCGCCCGCCAATGCCGCCCGCCCAGCAGCCACTGGACCACTATGATATTTCTTTGCTCCAATTTACTCCAATAGCGGTTACTATTGTTTCCTTTTCTTATAAAGCATAAATATCCATTATACCAGTTACATATGTGCATTTATTTCTGTTGGACCAGATGCTAGATTCTTTATCCAGATTTTTTTTCCTTTTCTTTCTTAACTAGCTTTTTTAATCCAATAGTTTTTCCTTAGATGCTTATAGCTTTTTTTAGGCTATTATTTATGTATATGAGTTTTTGCATATTTTGCTCTAATTTTTATATTGAGTCTATTAAAAGTTATGTTTTAGCAATTCATGGTTTGATTTTGTCTATGAAGGGTTAGGTTTGAGAGGTATTTATTACTGTTCACCTTTATTCCCTTCCCTTCATATTTCCGCTCATTTCTCAAATATTACTATTAATTAGGGCACACTCTCCCTGATTACACCAGTTTGTATTATTTCCTTTAAATTCAGCTTTTAACCATTTGGGACAGGTAGACCATGTAATAGACTTTGAATGTATGCTTTGCATCTCTACACATGGTTTGCAAATTATATGGTCCCCAGACACATGTACCTTCTATTATCTGTGGAGGCCTGTGAACATTTAATATATATTTTTCTATCACTACTTAGATGGAAGAGAGGTGTTGACATGGATAGCAGAGATTGTTGACAATTTTGACTTGTTTTCTTTTTTTATTGCCGGTCTGCCCCGTAGTTGCTATAGATAGTGCTAATTGAAAGACCAGTGGGGCGAATACTGCTCAGCATTCATTAGTGATAATAATTTAAAGGATCACTATAGGGCCTTAGCCCCTTCAGAATGGGTTAAAACTCACCTTCATTCCAGCTCACCACGGGTCCGCCGGCACTGACCCTGCCCCCTTAGTGACATCATCAAAATTGCAGATTTTTAGCCAATCCAATGCTCATTGGATTGGCTAAAATCGGCAAGGGGGCGGGGCAAAAATCTGTTTCGGCCAATCAGCACCTCCTCATAGAATCAATGCATCTCTATGAGGAAAATTGAGATGCTTACTGTGCAGCCCTGAGCCAGGAAGCCCCTCCAGTGGCCATCTGAGGAGTGGCCACTTGGAGATGTCCCTAGGGGCTATGTAAACACGGCCTTTTCTCTGAAAAGGTAGTGTTTGCATGAAAATGCCTGAAGGGAGCCATTATACTCACCAGAACAGCTACATTAAGCTGTAGTTGTTCTGGTGACTATAGTGTCCCTTAAATGACAAACTAAATCTTCTCATGATCATTTTTATTTCTTTGTCTGAATCTAAGACATCCTCAACTGAAAATATATTTGTGTGTGTGCACATATGTAAGCAACATGTGAAAGATCTACCTCCTGCTGATTCCTTATTGGACAGATAACATCCATGTGTGTGTCTGTTAGGATTGCTGTTCTTTATAATAGACATGTTAGAATAGAATGTGCAGGAGTTTTTCAGGTGTTCGTTGATATAATAATGTGATTTGGCACAGGCATAGCACCATGACAAAGGAAAGATCGTCTCTAGGGACGCTCTATAAGGGCATTCTTTTCTTCATTTTATCTATATGAAAATTACTTTAGACATGCTTTTGTTTGTTTCATAATCAGTTCATTTTGGAATAATTGGGTATGCTCTTCGTAAATTACTGCCAGGTTTATATACAGCAAATTACAAGCTGAAGAACTGCATAGATAAGCACCAGATATCTACAAATGGAATATATCAACATATCGTCACTTATGTTAAATAAATGATGAGGAAGAAGTCTGGTTATATCCCCAAGGATTTACTCTGTTTTGCAGTATGTTTAAACTTTTTGAACTAAATTCCCTTGTGCTACTCTACTCAAAGGGAAAATCTATGTTAAAAAATGCAATTATTTTGAGCAAGGCCGTAAAAAAAACAAAAATGCATTTTATTTTTTCGAAATTAAACCTTCTTTTTTTCCCAGGAAGTGTGTAGGGGGGGCTGTGTAAGTACAAACTGGGGCAGGTATGCCTAGTGCTTTCAAAATCAAGTGGATTAAGTTGTAAACACCAGAGAATGTAGGGATATGAACCATACATCAAATAATTTTACCACTTACATTGTCAAGACAGTAAAACAAGACATGAAAAGGAATCTAAATGCACTTAAATTAAAGAAATGGGGTGGTCCCTAAACTCTGAGCCTTTCAGACTTTGGTAGCACGAGCTCCCATCTAACTCATGGATTTCGTGGCATTTTCACCAGCTCACAGGCCATAAAAACTCGTCAGGCGGTGCACCGTGGAATTGACTGTTAACTCACCCAAACCAATCACTGCCGGGAGCCTGGAACACTGCACTGCGGCCTATTCGAGTTGGAGCTGGGATGAACGGCCGCTCTTGTCACTCCTATACTCGCCAAGTGATCCTGTTGTACTCTTACCCCACTGTTTGGACCGGTGGTGGTTATCTCGGTCTTAACTGGCCTGCCACAAATAACCTCAGCCGCACACAACTATCAGTCCCAGCTGATACCGGATGACACCAATGAACGTAAAATGGCGGATGCACCCACTCGAGCATGTAAGCATTAGGTCTATCTCCAGCAGCTCACCACACCTCCATTGATTTATGCCTAGAACGGCTGGAGAAAACATTTCAGCACTCTTGGTCCCAGCTACAAAGGCGCAACAACAAGGCTACCAGTCTAACGCTTCAGGAAGGTACAGAGAGGGTCGAGAAGCGGATGGTGGGAAAGCAAAGCTGCAAACCTTTGCAGGCAGCTTTTTGGCCACCTCCCCGTCTGGCATGACCTCATCAAAGCGCCCACGGACGGGCAGGAGAATCTATAGAAAGTGGCAAACAAAACCCAGCACCTCCATCTACCCCCAAAAGGGAAAGTACAGCTGCTGTGTACAAGGTGCGGTGCGGTCAGTCTTTGTGCGGCCTGTACATGGGGGAGTGTTCACCTCTGGGACTGTTTGCAAATACACCTGGGAACTTTCCTACCAATGCCTTAAGTGTACCATCTTTGTGGGTCGGTTGATCCTGGCCTCGTGCTTACCGCCTGTTTTATGATCGCCTATGTGAAGGGCAGACGCGATATTGTCACTTTACCTTTGTAGTCTCGTTGATCAATGTTTTTGTTGAATTAAACTGCTTATGAATTCTGTGGTGCAACAGCAAAACATTAGACCTCACCCCAGTGGTTTAAATCCTTATTTTATTGTTTCAGTAGCATATTATCCTGTAATCTTACTAGTCATGTTGCTTATTTTACACCCAGCTTATACCATGCTCTCTCTTTTTATTCTATTGAGTCATGCATGCATGTCAAGCTACTCTTGCATACTCTCACTCCTTGTCATATCAGATATTGACATACCCAGGACATACTTGAAAATGAGAGAGAAATCTCAATGTATCCATCCTGGTAAAATATTTTATAAATAAATAATGCACACTTAGCCTGTTTCTGTAATTAACTAAAAAAAAAAAAAAAAAAAGTGCAGTACATCGGAATTATGTTTGCATTGTTGCTGTCGTGGCGTTAATTGCTGGATTGTAAATTCTTGCACAACAAAATAAAAAGAATTCCGAAAAACTAAAAACAGTCTGATCAGAAATATCCAAACAGGAACCCACCACATTCCCCACAGTTCATTGGTTTATAAATTAATATTTTTCTCAAACATTCTTCCTTCTCAATAGTACATGTGTTATATGATGATGATTATTATTTTTATCAGCAATGTTTATATTGCATCAACATATTTATCTGAATTTTTCAGTGAGATTGTAGAACCGCAAGTTTTTAATCACAATTTAAACAGAAACAAAAAAGAACTGTGTAGGAGACCTTGAAAAGGGTGAGTGATATTGACTATAGTGCCATAAGTTATTTTAGGACAGATGGGAAAGTACTTACCCAAGAAGATGGTAAACTTTCATAAAGGGATACATAAAGGGATACATTTAAGTAACTTCTTAATAGACTTTAGACTTGTTAGCAGGCCTGGACTGGCCATCGGGCATACCAGGCAAATGCCCAGTGGGCCGCGATGGCCATGGGCCAAAGCCGGCAGGGGAGATCACCGGACCTCCCCTGTTGGCCCATGCAGAGCCTTGCGCTATCCGAGCGCTGGCCCTGCTGTGTGCCGGTGGGGAGATCAAAGATCTCCCTCACCGGCCCACAGGCACTGATATGCGGCCGCCGGCAGGGGAGGGAGGAAGGCAGGAGAGGAGCTCCGCCGGGTTCCTCTCGCGAGGTTGGAGTGTTGCCGTGGTTACCATGGCAACACTGCGCATTGAACCAACATGCTCACTTTGAGAGGGGGCGTGCTTGTCATTAGTGATGACAAAGCACACTCGCTCTGGCCCGCCCCGCCCCCTTCTCAGGGGCCCTTGTGTTTGAAAAATGCCCGGGCCGAATTTTTTCCCCAGACGTGCCCTTCTTGTTAGTACTACGTGCTGGAGTATTCAAATAAGAAATTGTGTATTACAGGCATTGGAGTAGAGTTATTCAGTATTGCTGCAGCACCAGTGAAGGTCCTGTTATGCTCCTGGTGGGATAAACCACTAATGTTGTTCCAGAAAAGTGACCCCATTGGCCTCATGTGAAGTGCCTTTTGTTTTTCAGATAACTGACTGCACCACATCTGCTTCATACTGGATGTAGAGAGAGAATTTAGCTTTAAACTAATTGTTCCAATAAAAAAGTAATACCTTTACCCCTTACACTATAACACAACTTTTCTACGCATGTTAAAAAATCTATGAAGCATTTTATGTAGGAAACAGTTGTATAAACATATGGTGTAGGGCAGACAGCAGATGCTGAGTAGGAGGATAGATTTAAATTGTAATCTAATGAGGGATAGCAAAACATATAGGCATTTTTCAGAAATGCTGAATAATTTAGTTTGTTTTTGTTTTTTTAACAAGCTTCACTTGGGCTTATGACTCAGACTGATATTATTATTTGCACTGTTTACCTTTCCATTGTATAGCAACAATTACCGTACATATCACGTGTAAATTATGCTATACTGAATCCTATATTAACGGTTTGCCTAGACCAGATCAGCAGGATTTAATTTCTTTTTTTTAAAGTAAAAGGAAATATTTACTCTGCATTACTCCATTGTTCCTAATGAGCAATGTGACAACAGATTTCACTATATATGAACTGTGATTGTGTTTTGTGCATTAGTGTTTAATGTGTATTTTTTTCGTTCAGGAGTCACTAAGTGAATGTTCTCATGCTTGAGTTAGAGGCTTATATTCATGTTCTGTCTATGTGCAGTATAGGAAGGTTCCTTTTTTTAATGTAGATGGGCCAAGTACATACAGATTAGTACGTGCGTTGGTGAGGTTCCTAGCGCTTGTTAGATCCGGGTATGGTAGCTGGTTCTTCCCAAACCAGAGTCTCTTCTTTCTGGCAGTAACTTGGTATATTTGATGTATTTTATTTGATTGTATCACTTGCATTTTACTATTACTCCTGATGAAGTCTAACTTTTAGACGAAACGCATAGAGCTACTTGCAATTCTGTGACCTGCTCCTTCCATTGACCACCTTGGAGAGAGGGACACAGAGCTTTGATGAGCACTTTTATTTCCTACTGTTTGTAAGTTTTTCAATTAAAAGCGTATTTTTTATATCATTAAGATTTTACACTATGTCCAGTTCTTCTTTTTTCCTGCATGTACCCTTGAGGAATTTCATTGCAAGATCCAAAGATAATCTGATGGTCTTGAATTACTCCTTTATTCTGCGAGTGCAATATTTTTAGCAGGGACATCTCTACTTAATGGTGTTTCCCTATGAGTGTTCTCTGCTTTTGTTTTTTCTAGGCGTATCTTGCTTTGTATACTGATTTGTGAGGATTTGAGGAATCCTTTTGTTACAGCCTAGATTCAAAGGGAAGTAATTAACCTTTCTCCTACATTATACTGCTGCACCTGGGTGGTCTTTTTGTCTATTTCTACAGTAACTTGGTATAGGTCAGGAAAGGGTACAGAGAAGCAGTGCCTTCTGAGTGTCCTCAATCTCGTATGGTGGTGAGTCAGTATGGAAAATATGAAGACATAAAACAGAATATATAGTGTAGGATTAGGTATACAGGCTTCCATGAACATTGTAAAAGATTGACTGCAGTACAAAGCACAGTGATATTACATACAATATCAGGATAATTGCACAGGTTTTTTTTTTATATATAAATGACATGGTGGATCAGTATGTGTCAAACGATTATCCAAACGGTATAGTTAAAACTACCGTAAGTTAGTGTCTAGAGACAGCATAAATGTCAACTTGTGTTAGAGTGCCCACCAGGAGACTTATTCTTAATGTGTTAGTCAGGTTAGGTGACTGTAAGAAAACTAAACATGCTTCAGTATTTGTCAGTAAAAGGCTGTCATAAATCAAGCTAAAAACCAAGCTATACTAACTGACAGTGTGATGCTTGGCTGAGTGGCTGCAAGTTTTGTGTCAATAATTATTGAGTATTAATACCACCGGGTACACCTCAACAGAGAGGAATTAAAAACAGAGAGAATGCAAGAAAACAAAATAAGATACAAGAGAGAGTAAAAGTTAAATTAAATGTCTCTGCCCTGAGAGCCGGAGTGGGTAGATATAAGCAAGAGAGCTGTTGCACAAATCTATCCTATGTCACAGGTGGGCCATGTCAGACCGTCGTTATATGCTTCCGTGTTGTGCTCTGCTCTCAGCCGGGTTTCATGCTTGCATATCCAGGTTGGTGTGCTGCTGCCAGGTGCTGTCTTTCTGAAGGCCTGTGCTTTTAGGGGAACCTCGTCAGCTTCCACAGGGGTCTCCCTGCTGTGTGCGTTAGATTTGTTTGCCCTTGCGAGCTTTGGGGTACGAAAAGCGAGTCGTGGGGCTGGGCGAGTGGTAAGGAGTACCTTAATATGGGTACCCTACCCAGAGTGAGGTTGGCGCTGCTGCGTGGTCATTTGGGGTGCAGGCTGTATGGGCACAGTGGCTGGAGATCATCGGCTCTGAAGTGCCACAGATACTCACCAAATACATAAAATGAGAATAAAAACGAAAAATAGTGCTGTCTGTTTTGTTGTTGTAAAAACAAAATAAAAGGAGGTATACTCACAAAAAGAGAGCAAAAAATTAGTTTTTTGCTCAAGCATATGTAGTGTAGGTGGTTTCCTCCCCACCAAGTAGGTAGAAAGTGTGGCTCCTTCGGATAAAATCTTAAGGGATAAAATCAGGAAGATCCAGGTAAGGTAAAAAACTAGTTTTACTTAAAACCAACATAATAAAACAATGAAATAAAAGCACGAACACGTTCCACCCAAAACACTTTGAAAAAGGCCCCTTTGGGTGAAACGCTAGTGCTTTTGTCATTGGTTTTATCTTTGTTTTAAATAAAACTCGTTTTTTACTAGGCATGTGCATGGGAAAAAAATTCGGTTCGGTTCGGCATGGCATTCCGAAATTCGGGATTTTCACAATTTGGAACTTCGGCACTTAAGAAATTCGGCAACTTCGACACTTCGGACTTCAGCATTTCGGAATTTCGGGACTTCGGCACCTCGGGACTTCTCTTGCAGCCACTTGGTAGATAACTCCCTAATTCCCACAGTATCAGGGAGTTATCTACCAAAAGGCTGAAAGACCTAAATTGGTCTTTCAGCCAAATTTACTAATACTAAGTAAAAATTACTTGGTATTAGTAAATTTTGCCCCTACTCGCTATACTGCGAGTAGGGGGCATGTCTAGTAAACAGTGAGCAGCCTGTGACTGCTCACTGTTTTAAAAAAAAAGTGCCCACCCGGCCCCCACCCCTGAGCGGCGGGTGGGGGCCCTAAATACTAATAAGGCGGGGGGACCTAATGTCCTCCCCCCTGGCCCCCACCCCTGAGCGGCGGGTGGGGGCCCTAAAAACTAATAAGAGGGGGGACCTAGTGTCCTCCCCCCTGGCCCCCACCCCTGAGCGGTGAGTGGGGGCCCTAAACAACAATAAGGGGGGGGACCTAGTGTCCTCCCCCTGGCCCCCACCCCTCAGCGGCGGGTGGGGGCCCTAAATACTAATAAGTGGGGGAAACCTAAGGTCCTCCCCCCTGGCCCCCACCCCTGAGCAGCGGTTGGGGCCCTTAAAAAAAAATTCTCCCCCCAGGTGACTAGGGGTCCCCAAACCCCTAGTCACCCCCTCCCCCCAATAAAACTTATCCCCCTACCTACCCCCCTCACACTAAAAACTAATGAGGGGGGGACCTTTAACTAAGTACCTGTAAAAAAATAAATAAAACTTACCATTCGATGTTTTCTTTCTTCTAAAATCTTCTTTTTTCAGCCCCAAAAAAGGCCAAATAAAAAACAATAATAACCGACGCAATTATATAAAAAAAAGAGCGGCAAAAAAAAAATCCATCTTCACCAATGGAGGGCTCCGCGCAGACTGAGCTCTGCAGGGCCGGGGAAGGCTTATAAAGCCTTGCCCCGCCCTGCAATTAGGCTCAGAGCACTCTGGTGGGTTTAAGCCATCCAATCAGAGTGCTCTGACAGGTAAATCTCTACATTTACCTGTTACAGCACTTTGATTAGTTGGTTTGAAATCCACCAATCAGAGTGCTCTGTGTCATTTTACACAGCGTGGGAAAGTTCTTTAGAATTTTCCCACGCTGTGTAATTTGACTCATAACTCTCTGATTGGTTACTTAATCCACCAATCAGAGAGTTATGAGTCAAATTACACAGCGTGGGAAAATTCCAAAGAACTTTCCCACGCTGTGTAAAATGACACAGAGCACTCTGGTTGGTGGATTTCAAACCGCTGAGGGGTGGGGGCCAGGGGGAGGACACTAGGTCCCCACACCCCTTACTTTACTGTAGGGCCCCCACCCACCGCTCAGGGGTGGGGGCCAGGGGGAGGACATTAGATCCCCCCTTATTCCAATTTAGGGCCCCCACCCGCCGTTCAGGGGTGGGGGCCAGAGGGGAGGATATTAGGTCCCCCCCTTATTCTTGTTTAGGGCCCCCACCCACCGCTCAGGGGTGGGGGCCAGGGGGGAGGACATTAGGTCCCCCCCTTATTCTAGTTTAGGGCCCCCACTCACCCTTATTATAATTTAGGGCCCCCACCCACCGATCAGGGGTGGGGGCCAAGGGGGAGGACATTAGGTCCCCCCCCTTATTCTTATTTAGTGCCCCCTCCCACCACTCAGGGGTGGGGGCCTGGGGGGAGGACAATAGGTCCCCCCCATTATTTTACATTAGGGCCCCCACCACCGCTCAGGGGTGGGGGCCGGGGGGCCCTTTTTTTCTGGTTACAGTGAGCAGCCACAGGCTGCAGCCACAGGCCACAGTGAGCAGCCACAGGCCACAGGCTGCTCACTGTTTAATAGACATGCCCCTACTCGCGCTATAGCGAGTAGGGGCATAATTTACTAATACTAAGTAATCTTTACTTAGTATTAGTAAATTTGGCTGAAAGACTAATTTAGGTCTTTCAGCCTTTTCGTAGATAGCTCCCTAATACCGTGGGAATTAGGGAGTTATCTACTTATTCATTCATGTCATTAAACTGACTGGCCAAGTAACTTACATTTTATATGAATGTATGTTACTTGATTGTTGTAAGTGTTGCAAATGCTATGTTTGTATACTTTTTATTTAATATTGTATACAATGTAACATTCTTCTTCTTTCACTGGGTAAGTAAGTACTTAGGCAATACTGTGCTTCGGAACTTTGACATTTCGGAACTTCGGCACTTAGGACATGTGGAAGTACCCGAATGTCCGAATTGTCCGAAATTCGTCCGAATTCCTATTCGGACCGAAACGAATTGCACATGTCTATTTTTTACCTTACCTGGACCTTCCTGATTTTATCCCTGAAGATTTTATCCAGAGGAGACACACTTTCTTCCTCCTTGGTGGGGAGGAAACCACCTATGCTACACAGGATTGACCAAAAACCTAATTTTGTGCTCTCCTTTTATTTTGATTTTACAACAACAAAACAGAGAGCACTATTTTTCTGTTTTTATTCTCATTTTATGTGTTTGGTGAATATCGGTGACACTGCAATTTGGAGGGAAATACCTGTGAACGCTCGAAACTCTGACGCTTGACCCTGATCACCATCTATAAGGAGCCAAGCTCAGTGACATATCTATAGGCGGGATCATGTCACCCAGGTGCATATATCTGGACTGGAGCTGAACATAAGCTCCAGAAAATTGTAAGTGGCATATTTCTTATTTTACCTCACCACCTATAGAATATACTACACTATATTTGTTTTTCGACTTTATATTTTGCATATCGATTCGACCCCAAACGAGTTTGAGGACACCCAGAAGGCGCCGCTTCCCTGTACCTTTTTCTTGACATACAGATTAGTGATCCTCAATTCCATTCTCAATGACACCACACAGAACTCAAGATCCCTGTCAAGATCATGATTTGCTTTACTGGTATAATAAAAGTGAAAAAGTAGGCTTTATTGCACCTTTCAAAAAGCCACAAAGCATACCGAAGAATGTTCTGTTTCTAGACACAGCTGACCAGGTTCTAGTGTAGGACTCCTTTTTAAGCTTTGAAGTTGAGGTGGAATTGACTTCTACCAACTCCCAACTTGTTCCTGACCTCACTGTCTATCCCCAGTCTCTCATTTCCCGGATCACTTTCTCCTGGAAGCGGAACTTAGATCGTTCAGAACCTCGGAAGCACCAACTTTGCTGAATTGCAGAAACTTAGTTAGGTGATGGCATGGACATCTGCGGTCCTCAAATAATGATATTCTAAAGATGATGGAGTTGTTAGCCGAGTTACGCTAACATAAGCCCCATTTAAGAAGCTAGCCTTTCCACTTCTCATTTTATTTTACCGAAATGGGAAGCATGCAGCAAACATTCTATTTATTTTTTAAAACAAAAAAATAAGTACTTAAATCGAACATCTGTTGCATCTTATAATAATTTGTGTAAATATCTGGGGGTATGGGGGGGGGGGGGGGGATTCCTTTCTTTTTTTTATAACTATTTTACAAGTTTATTCATCAAAGTGAGAATTCAAAGTAAATTCACAATGAATATTAGGTGAAGACAGCCAAACTAGAAGAATAGCTGGACATTTTCGTTTTCTGCTATTTTGCCATCACTTTGAATTCTCACTTTAGTCTATGATGTTTAGTGTATAAAACTATTTTTAAAGAGGTATGTAAAAAGAACAAATTATTTATGTATAATCAGGAAAGTCCTCTAGACACTTGTCACGGAAAATTCATTGGAGTGTGTAGGATGAAAGCCAGTCAGACCATATGTGGAAAACATAAGATTAGGGTGGAAGCATAGGTTTCAGGAAGCCTTTGAGCTCTGATTATTTGATGGGGGTTTGTTGAGCTGGCCTGGAGGTATTGTTTAATCTGATGTAATAATATTTATGCACTGACATTTAAAGACCCCTATCCTTTCAGTAAATGAATGGTGTGTGTTTATTTTGACAAAGCGCTCATCGGTGGAAAATGTGTTCTTTAAAGAATACTTGAAATTGTATTATTTTATTTGTGGCTACGCATAGTACCCAGCCTTACATGTTTTGTGATGGTGTTTAGAAATCTGTCTGTCTATATATCTATCTATCTATCTATCGATCTATCTCCAATACATTGTTCAACACAGAAGCCATAAGACTTGCTTTTCCCACAGAAATCTCAAATTTGCAGTGATGTTGCTACTACAGGGGATTCTGGGTGGGCATATGCACACTAGTTTAAAAAAAATAAAATAAACTTTTTGCCTCATTGTTCCATTTTACACTTTGGTGTACACTTTGGTGATTCCTTGGTGTTTTATGTCTGCTCTATACAACAGCTTTTAAACACAACTCAGGAAGAGATGCAAAGCCAGTGAACCACTCATGGACAACTGTTTCATTGTTAAAGGATCACTATACTGTCAGGAAAACAAACTCTTTTTCCTGACACTATACAACCCTTAGGGTTCCCCTACCCTCAGGGCCCCCCTCCCATGGCGCTAAAACCCCTTCAGTTACTTACTTTAATTCAGCGCCGGGCTCCCTCGGCGCTGGTGACCTCTCCTCCCCCACCAACTTCAGCTCCCGAGTGGAGCGGAATGCGCATGTGCGGCAAGAGCCACGCGCGCATTCAAACAGTCCATAGGAAAGCATTTCTCAATGCTTTCCTATGGACGTTCTGCACGCTGGATGCGATTTTCGCATCCAGCGTCGCAGAAGCGCCTCTAGCGGCTGTCGGGAAGACAGCCACTAGAGTCTGGATTAACCCTGCAATGTAAACATAGCAGTTTCTTTGAAACTGCTATTTTTACATCTGAAGGATTAAAACCTGGGGGAACTGTCACCCAGACCACTTCATTGAGCTGAAGTGGTCTGGGTGACTATAGTGTCCCTTTAATGCAGCTCATCAGCATGAGGTTGGATGCTGGCTTGCTATTGAGGCTTTGAATTACTTGCATAGCACAAACCAAGAAAGTTATGATGGTGAGGCAAAAAGGTGATTCTTTGGTGAACTAATTTGCATATACCCACCCAGAATCCATTGCGGTAGTATCATCACTGCAAATCTAAGATTTCTCTGGAAAAAGAAAGTCTTATGGCTTGACTGGTGTGAAGATCTGTGTTTAACAATGCATTGACTAACCACTGACTTAAGGTGGAAGGGGTTTTCAATCACTTTTTTCCCCACCATAGCGTTCTTTTATATATTTATTTATATAACTATATACACATTATGTTGCTGTTGTCCAGGTTTAATGTAAATGTAAACACTATTGAGATTATACAAATTTCAGTTTTAGTAGATATTTATTTGCTTCACTTGAAAGATAATCCTTTAAAAGCTTAACCTTCCACTGGTGTTGGTGAAAACAAAATCAGCAATTTATATGGAACCTTGTCCATTGTGAGAGGGAACAAAGAGGGCATTGTTAGTAAGGCTGGATGTTGACAAATTCATAATGTGCGTATACTCATGATCTGATTCTGATAGCATTATCACAGGGTGCTGAAAGTCAACAGCCAAGACTTCCCTGTAACATTCTTATCCATCTGATTATTTATTACACAAAGGAAATTTCTCAGTAACTCTGCATCCTTTATCCTAAACTCGTACATTAGCATCTCTTCTTATTGTTAGATGGTTTGAAAATGTCCTCGATGCATGTGCAGAATTTACTTATCAAATGGAATAAACACGTGCATATGTGATGGCACAAGCCAAGGTCTGTTATATGGTTATGAGTGGTGTTTTGCATAGCCTTTAAAATTTAAGAGGTGTATTTGTTTTGTTTTTTTAGTTTTCTTTCTTTCTTTATATTATTATTTTTTACTCAAGGATAGCTTGGTTTCAACACTGAATTTGGAGCCCTTACCAAACTAGGTATCAGTAGTCTATATTACTTTAACAAATGTTACACTTTAAATAGCAAGCATATTCCATTGAGAGAGTAACATTGTTGGCTAATTCTGTTTGTTTGTAAGAGGAATTCTATATATTGGAATATAGCACAGAATGGATTATCATGTCTGGGTCTGTATGCATCCATCTGGGGGCTAATGGTTTAGCCTTCAAGCACTGTTTAATATGGGGGGAGTCGGCTTACATCTTACACATTTTGTGCCATTGCTCAAAATGGGAAAAAAACAAGAGGCTACATTGTCATGAAATCTTATTATTTACTAAAATGAATTCAAAGTGAATTTCAAATTTGAGGCCTGAGTAACAGAACTAAAAGCACAGCTGACTTGGATAACTTTTCCAGTCTGGTTACTTTGACCTTAAATTTGAAATTCACTCTTAGTTCTCACTTTAGTAAATAAGTAAGTTCCAAATTGTAGCATATTAAAACGTAAATTTCAAAATTAACAGTGAAATAGCCAAGGTGTGACTTTAGCTAAGCTGGAAAACGGCCCCAGCGGTGACAGATTGTTTCTGATGGCGGCGTAATGACCAATGCGCTTGGCAGATGCGGACGCTATTGAAGCCCACAATGTTTTACTTCACCTCCAGCAACCGTAGGCCCTGTGTATTACTCCCTGGAATGTGTCAGAGCTCTGATTCTTTGACAGCGCTAACTGGAAGCTGAATCCAACAAGTGTACAGACCTCGTTCACAGCCTAGTGGATCACCGGATCAATCCGCTTTCCCCTCCTCAAAAACAGAGTCATGTAGACCACCAGAGAATTGATCCGATTTCCCTTTCCTGGCCTACCTTAAAGGGACACTATAGTCACCTGAACAACTTCAGCTTAATGAGGTTGTTTAGGTGAGTGCTACAGCTACCCGGAGCCTTTTTCTTGTAAGCACTGTATTTTCTGAGAAAATGCAGTGTTTACATTGGAAGCTTGGAACACCTCTTGTTGCAGTCAATCAGACGGCCACCAGAGGGACTTCCGAGTTCAGAGGCCCTAAAAAGGCCTCTCGTCCGATGCATTCTGGGTGAATGCATCAGACGGGCTATCAGCACACAAAGCACTGTGAACGCGCTTTGTGTGCTGACAGCCTGTCAGCACTGCTGTGGGCGTGGCTTCAGCTGACAGCTGAAGCCCGAACCCACAGGGATGCTGTCTGGCCACAATAGTGGTTGAAGGGGGGGGGGGGACCTACTCTCCTCCCCCCCCCCCGGCCCCCACCCCTGAGCGGTGAGTGGGGGCCCTAAAAATAAGGGTGGCACATACTGCCCCCCCCGCGCCCCCACCCCTGTGCGGCGGGTGGGGGCCCTAAAATTATCAATAAGGGGGGACCTATTGCCCCCCCCCGGCCCCCACCCCTGTGCGGCGGGTGGGGGCCTTAAAATAAAAAATAAGGGGGGGACATACTGCCCCCCCCGGCCCCCACCCCTGTGCGGCGGGTGGGGGCCCTAAAATTCACAATAAGGGGGGGGGCTACTGCCCCCCCCCGGCCCCCACCCCTGAGCGGTGGGTGGGGGCCCTAAAATTCACAATAGGGGGGGGACCTACTGTCCCCCCCCGGCCCCCACCCCTGAGCGGTGGGTGGAGGCCCTAAAATTATCAATAGGGGGGGACCTATTGTCCCCCCCCGGCCCTAAATACAAAGGGGGTGGGGACCCTAGTTAACCCTCTCTCCCCCCCCCCCCCCCCAAAAAAAACTTATCTCCCTACCTACCCCCCTCACCCTAAAAATAATGAGGGGGGACCCTTTAACTAAAAACCTGTAAAGAAAAAAAAAATAAGATAAAAACAACTTACCATTCGATGTTTTCTTTCTTCTACAATCTTCTTTCTTCAGCCCCAAAAAAGACCAAATAAAAATCCATAATAACCGACGCAATAAAAAAAAAAAAAAAAAAACCCGAGCGCAAAAAAAATAATCCATCTTCACCCATGGAGGGCTTGAAATCCATCCAATCACAGTGCTCTGTGTCATTTTACAAGCGTGGGAAAATTCCAAAGAACTTTCCCACGCTTGTAAAATGACACAGAGCACTGTGATTGGATGGCTTGAAATCCATCCAATCACAGTGCTCTGTGTCATTTTACAAGCGTGGGAAAATTCCAAAGAACTTTCCCACGCTTGTAAAATGACAAAGAGCACTCTGATTGGCTTAAACCCACCAATCAGAGTGTTCTTAGCCTAATTGCAGGGCGGGGCAAGGCTTTATAAGCCTTCCCCCGCCCTGCGGAGCTCAGTCTGCGCGGAGCCCTCCATGGGTGAAGATGGATTATTTTTTTTTGCGCTCGGTTTTTTTTTTGTTTTTTTTTAATTGCGTCGGTTATTATGGATTTTTATTTGCCCTTTTTTGGGGCTGAAGAAAGAAGATTTTAGAAGAAAGAAAACATCGAATGGTAAGTTGATTTTATCTCATTTTTTCTTTTTTACAGGTTTTTAGTTAATGGTCCCCCCTCATTATTTTTAGGGTGAGGGGGGTAGGTAGGGAGATATTTTTTTTTTTGGGGGGGGAGGGTTAACTAGGGTCCCCCCCCCTTTGTATTTAGGGCCCCCACCCACCGCTCAGGGGTGGGGGCCGGGGGGGACAATAGGTCCCCCCCCTTATTGATAATTTTAGGGCCCCCACCCGCCGCTCAGGGGTGGGGGCCGGGGGGGGGGACAGTAGGTCCCCCCCCCTTATTGATAATTTTAGGGCCCCCACCCGCCGCTCAGGGGTGGGGGCCGGGGGGGGGGGACAGTAGGTCCCCCCCCTTATTGATAATTTTAGGGCCCCCACCCGCCGCACAGGGGTGGGGGCCGGGGGGGGACAGTAGGTCCCCCCCCCTTACAGCCCCTAACCCCCTACAAATGCACACACGCTACCACCCCTATCCCCTCCACAAACACACACTTCAGCTTCTATAACCCCACATGCACATACTACAGCCGCTATAATCCCACAGGCATAGACACTAGAGCCCCGAGGCCCCCACACTACATCCCTACCTACCCAAATAGCCCCCCTATAATCCAACACTGCATGCCCCTACCCCTCAAACAACCTTGCTATCACTTCACAGACAGACATTCTACCAATTTCGGCCTTAGGGGTGTGCGAGTTGTGCGGCCACACAGGGCACCATGGCAGCAGAAGGGCCATGCATCTGACAAAGCTCACACAATGGCGGAATTAAAGTGTGTGCAACTGCTACCTGGGTGGAGGATTTCATTTATTTATTTTTTTCACCCGGGACTATCCCAAAAACACATGGCAATGTGGGCAGGCTTACCGAGCAGCAGCGGGGGTGGAGCTAAGCGCGCCCAGAAACCAGTGCTGCACAGAAAGGGGGAAGCAGGAAGGTATATCTGCTTCCCCAACAACTCCAGGAGCTGCAACTACCTCCTCTCCTCCCTTACAGCTCATTATGGAGAGAGGTAACATTCCATTTGTGTAACTGTCTCCTCTGTGTGTGACTGTCTCCTCTGTGTGTGACTGTCTCCTCTGTGTGCGACTGTAACTGTGTGTGAATGTAACTGTGTGTGTCTGTGTCTGTGTGTGTGACTGTCGGCCTGTGTGTGTGAGAAACTGTGTGACTGTAATTGTGTTTGTGATTTGTCGGCCTGTGTGTGTGACTGTAACTGTGTGTGTGTCAGGGTTTCTTTGCTGTTTTAAACAGCAAACCTTTCTGTTTCAGTGATTGAGTTTGCAGCTGCAATTACTATGAGCTGCTTCTGCTTGTTGCCACGGTTACTCACCTGTGAGTAATAATCAACCCCGCTGCTAATCAGTTCTGCCTATTTAAGCAGCTAAGCCCAGAACCTCCTTGCCCTTGCGTGGTTTCCTGTTTCCCAGAAGTCTCCTTGTTCCTGTGTTTCCTGTTTGATCCTGGTTCCTGACTCCGGCCTTGTTCCTGACTCCGCTGCTCTCCGTGCTCCTGATCCTGGCTTGTCTGACTACCCGCTCTGGTGACTGACCCCTGCTTGATTCCTGGACTTTGCTTTTGTTTATTATTTGTTATTTATTAATAAAGGTGTGTTTGCATCTACTTCTGTCTCTGTCTGGTTCCTGGTCCCTGACAGTGTGTGTGACTGTGTGTGACTCTCTGCCTGTGTGTGACTGTGTGTGTGTGACTGCGACTGTCTGTGTGTATGAATTTATTGCATGAACAAGGAGCACAACCACAAAAGTATATAGAAAAAGGTGTTTATTACATGGGTCAAAATAATAGGCTCTCATAAACCGTATCAATGCATAAAAAAGACAATAAATGTCCCATAAAGAATACAATGCAATATCTATAAGTTCTTAAGTTTGCATACAAGCAAACTACATAATGCATAAAAAGTTATATATAAGTATACAAGACAGCTATATGAGATGCCAAATTCAATAACCCACAAAATAATGATAAATCACACAAAAATAAAGACAACATACCAGACCTAGTGAGAAGAAGGACAAGAGTCAACCAATACACCCCCCCAGCGTTTCGGCAGAATGCCTTTATCAAGGGAGCCTGTACTGAAAGAGTGAACACCACCCGTATATACCCCTAGACAAAAAATAATAAAACAGGAAACACCTGGAGAAATGGGTGGCCACCCATCAAGATTGAGATCCTCCCAACCATAAACAGCTGTAACTTATGGTTACCAAGGAAATCAATTAACAAAACATAAACAGAAAAATAAATGGGAAGGTAATAGATCCCTCTCAGAATTAGAACAAAGTCCACAAAGTTGGATATCACATAAAGTATCTGTATATGAATTGACATAAGTCTGTATAATAACCACAAGGACTCATCTAGCATCAGAGGCATAAAAGAAAACTTATAATATATAATAAACCCCTAAAGAAATATAGGAAGCTTACCCAATCATGGGAGAGACCAAAGTCACCCTCCATTGTGGCAAGAACATGATCGGACATGAATTTCAAAAATGAACAATAGCCTAAGTCCACGCTATGAAAGGGAATCGAAAGTGAGGCTTGGACCTCACAGTGCATCGCAACATCCGAGAATAGGGGAGGCGCACATCCAATGGAAACGCAAGGTGCAAGGTGCGTTTCTGACGGTCTGGCGGTTTTTCCACTGCTGGAAAGCATCATGCTTTCCAGGTGCCATTTTCGCGCAAGCGCGCCTTGCGTTTCTGACTTCCTTGGTTGGAACGCATGATGCGTTCCATTGGATGTGCGCCTCCCCTATTCTCGGGTGTTGTGACGCACTGTGAGGTCCAAGCCTCACTTTCGATTCAGTTTCCTAGCGTTGACTTAGGCTATTGTTCATTTTTGAAATTCATTTACGATCATGTTCTTGCCACAATGGAGGGTGACTTTGGTCTCTCCCATGATTGGGTAAGCTTCCTATATTTCTTTAGGGGTTTATTATATATTATAAGTTTTCTTTTATGCCTCTGCTGCTAGATGAGGCCTTGTGGTTATTATACAGACTTATGTCAATTCATATACAAACACTTTATGTGATATCCAACTTTGTGGACTTTGTTCTAATTCTGAGAGGGATCTATTAACTTCCCATTTATTTTTCTGTTTATGTTTTGTTAATTGATTTCCTTGGTAACCATAAGTTACAGCTGTTTATGGTTGGGAGGATCTCAATCTTGATGGGTGTCCACCCATTTCTTCAGGTGTTTCCTGTTTTATTATTTTTTTGTCTAGGGGGATATAAGGGTGGTGTTCACTCCTTCAGTACAGGCTCCCTTGATAAAGGCATTCTGCCGAAACATTGGGGGTGTATTGGTTGACTCTTGTCCTTCTTCTCATTAGGTCTGGTATGTTGTCTTTATTTTTGTGTTATGTATCATTATTTTGGGGTTATTGAATTTGGCATCTCATATAGCTGTCTTGTATACTTATATATAACTTTTTATGCATTATGTAGTTTGCTTGTATGCAAACTTAAGAACTTATAGATATTGCATTGTATTCTTTATTTGACATTTATTGTCTTTTTTATGCATTGATACTGTTTATCAGAGCCTATTATTTTGACCCATGTAATAAACACCTTTTTCTATATACTTTTGTGGTTGTGCTCCTTGTTCAAGCAATAAATGTAACTCTTTTGGCCTGTTTGGAATACGGCCTTATACGAGTGAGCACCCGAGTTTAGTTGTTATTTTCTGTTCTTATTAGCATATTAAGTGTGCCTACCTGTTCTAATTGTGATTATGTGTGTATGAATTTAACTGTGTGTGACTGCCTACCTGTGTGTATGACTGTCCCCATACAAACACTAAACCCATATACACGCACACACACTATACATAAATGATGGGGGGGACAGGTGCTGTCAAGATTTTTCACACAGGCCTTTTTATGGCCTAAGGCTAGCCCTGCATAGTACAGCCACTATTTCCCAACAAACATACTATAACCCCTAACACACACTGAGATTACTGTCCCTACCCACCACACTCGACACTGCAAACATCCCTATCCCCACAAATTCAATTGCAGTAGCAGTGTGCCCTGCTTTACACAAGCAGCATCCTTATAAGCATGCAACACCACAAGCAGCCTCCACACAGATATGACACAACACAAACAGCGTCCCCTTTCACGTGTCTTCACAGACATGAAATCCAGAAAAGAGCATCTCTGCAAACACAAAATATCCCCACACACAAAACACCACAGGCAGCTTACCTCCACATACAGAACATCACAAACAGTATCACATACACACACACACACACAGACTCAACAAACAACTTTCCTACAAGAATGGAATACCAAAAGCAGGCTCCTCCATGCAACACCATAAGCAGCGTCCCCCATTTATTTTTGCGCGTCGGGGACACTTGCAACAACACAAGCTGCATTTTAAATTGATGTGTCCCTTGACACAGTTATTATTATCATTATTATGGAATACAATTCTAGGCAAAGGAACTGCAGTCTGCTGGCGGTGTGGAACTGGTATGGGGAAGGCACAACGGGTATTTGCTCCTGGGTGCCTTTGAACCTTGCTATGTCCACATAAATTTTGCAATTCAGATGTCAAATATCTATAATTCAGGACTTTGTGAATAAACCCGTTTGTGTTTGCACAGGTCTATATAGGTTATTAAAAATCAGTCTACATGGATTTTTCTACTAATTTTTTGTTTACAAAGTTGCTGGAGCATTTAACATTATACTCTCTATTATTCTAAGTAACATAATTTTATTCCAGCATAGAAAAACAGGTTGTTTCAGTTAGGTATGGATTGCCTTTTAAATATATTATGTTTTACCATCTGCCATTTTGTCCAACTAAATTCTATTACTTAAGATGTATGAAAAATCATGCAAATTCTAAAAATAAATGTTCTTGTTCCATTGCCATCTCTAAAATAGCTCATCATATACATTAAATAATAGCCGGCTACAATGTATCACCTCTAATTATCTGCATAGAAGCCCGTGAGAAGTATGATAAAATATTCTATCCAATACCCGGAAATAAATTGCCACAGAAATGGATGGATGGATCTGGTGAAGAGCAATGTATGGGATGTAAACAATTAAATGATCCTGTAGGGGGTATAGTGTGCATGTGTATAGGAGATGCAGAGGTTATGGTGCTTTGAGTGTTCGTTAAGCAATTGGGTGTTTGATTAAGGTAAATAGCTCCGAAAGCAACAAAATCGTTTTTCCAATTGTATTCTTTGTAACAGAATTGGCCTTAAGGCATCTCTGTAAAATTCTGCATGGGATTTTAAAATATATAGTTTGTGAGAAAATCTATATATTATTTTGTTATTGCCCAGAATCATACCTTCAAAGTTTAAAAAAAAAAAAAGAAAAAACTTTTAAATATTTTTTTTTATTTTTACTTGGTATACCGAAAATATAACATTTTACCAGCTCCTTAAATATGAAGCATATTATATTTGAATCAGAGGCACAAGACACAGATGTTTTTCTTTCTGAGTAACTAATATAATCGCAAGTCAATAAGGGCAACTGAGTGACATTCTTGCATTTATGCAACACTGTCAACCTCATAAACACTATGTTGTCAAATACTGTGAAACAATGTACAGTTCTCGAGAGCTTGCTGGAGATTTACTGAAGTGTGGATATTTTAAAATTACATTTTAAGGATCTTGTACTTTGCAAGATGGACGGAGCATAAATCAATAATTTCGTATGTCACTCACACATAAATGACTTATTGAACTTTGCCATCTTACACAAAGGAGATGATGACAAGCCAAAAATAATATCCTCTCTTTAATGTTTCAAGGGACCAATTGAATACTCTGACTGTCATGTGCAAGAACTTAAGGAAATCATTTGCACTTTGAAGTAGTCTGATGTTGAATCCAAATGATTAGAAATGGGACATAATTTCTGTTGGTGTAAAAAAAAAAAAAAAAAAAATCTGAGATAGCAAATATCATTTCACAACTGTGATAGTGAATTCAAATGCACACAGAAAACAAGAAAACATCGCTTGTTCCGGAGGGTAGTATGTTAAAGCAGGGCTTGACAAATTTGCTTGGAATCTAGGAGCCAGCAAATAAAGTTAGGAGCCAGGCATTTCAATGTAAAATATGCTATTCTTAAAGGGACGCTATAGTCACCAGAACCACTACACCAGAACCACTACAACCAGAGGACATAGTCTAAAATTAGAGGGACAAAGGTTTAAAAATAATATCAGGAAGTATTACTTTACTGAGAGGGTAGTGGATGCATGGAATAGCCTTCCAGCTGAAGTGGTAGAGGTTAACACAGTAAAGGAGTTTAAGCATGCGTGGGATAGGCATAAGGCTATCCTAACTATAAGATAATGCCAGGGACTAATGAAAGTATTTAGAAAACTGGGCAGACTAGATGGGCCAAATGGTTCTTATCTGCCGTCACATTCTATGTTTCTATGTTTCTATGTTGTTCTTGTGTCTATAACCTGTCCCTGCACACTTTTCAATGTAAACCCTGCCTTTTCTGAAAAAAGGCAGTATTTACATTGTTGCTTAGTAACATTTCTAGTGACAGTCACTCAGACAGCCTCTAGAGTGCACCCTGGGTCAGTGCTGTACAGTGCGCAGCACCTACGTTTAGCGTCTCCATCCTCTACGTGGTGGTGCTGAACGTTCCCTATAGAAATGCATTGTCATACATGATTGGAGGGGTACCGGTCACCTAAACACACACTCACTGACAGACAGAGACACACTGACAGACACACACTCACTCACTTAGACACACTCACACATAAATGTGACCACCCACCCTCCCTACCTTTTTGAAGAGCTTGAGTGGTTCGGCTTTCCCTGTGGTCCAGTGGGGCTTCAGTCATCTCCCTGCCTTGCTCCATAGAACCCTGTTTAGTGATGCCGGGGCCAGAATGATGTCATATTCCGGCTCCCGGCATCACTGGTGGACGCGCGAGGGAGCAGAGCAGGGAGGTTACAGCTCCCTCGCGTTCCTGCCCATTTGGCTTTGGCAAAAATGTATATACACAGCTCAGCCACTGATGGCACTGAGCACTGATAGCACACCCATGGAGGCATATAGTAAGGATATCATTACCTGTTTATAGTTTATCTGGCTGTCTATAGCCAGGTTGTAAATTGAAAGAAGCTCAATCAGTGCTGTCAGGGCTGAGACTTTGTGCATAGCCCTGATAAGGAAGTATTTCTGGCATCGGGGGGCCTCGCATGGGCTTATGGTTCTTCATTCTGCAAAACATTTATTGGTGCATGGGGTCTCCCTTTAAATCAACGTATTTCAGAGTACTCTGTATGGCCTTTGCGTTTTGAAATAGTGGTTTGTAAGGGCTTCCTTTCATTAACGCAGGCATAACATTAACTGGGCTTGGGCTGATGTTAATAGTTGTTTCCAAGGACTGTATCATGTATAAACCAACAATACAGTTAATAAAGTATATTCAATTATTGATTGCTATTTTAGGGCTATAATCATTAGAAATGGAGAAATCATTCCAGTGTCTTCAGAATTTACTCCAGAAACGGAACGCCAGCGCCTCCAGTATCTAGTAAGTAATGAATGATGTTCTCTATATTAATTTCACCTGTGTTTGCCTTTCCTATATCAGCTGTTAAATGTTTCATTATTATTTTTCTGGTATCAATGATTGTTCTATAATCAACTACGGTTATGGGAGTCTCCTTGGGTGGTCCCTTGATGTACTGCTGGTCAGTAGTGATGTCGCGAACACAATTGTCGGTTCGCGAACGGGAACTTCCGCAAACGTTCGCGAACCGGTTGAACCGCCATAGACTTCAATGAGCATGCGAATTTTAAAACCCACAGGGACTCTTTCTGGCCACAATAGTGATGGAAAAGTTGTTTCAAGGGGACTAACACCTGGACTGTGGCATGCCGGAGGGGGATCCATGGCAGAACTCCCATGGAAAATTACATAGTTGATGCAGAGACTGGTTTTAATCCATAAAGGGCATAAATCACCTAACATGCCTAAATTGTTTAGAATAACGTGCTTTAAAACATCAGGTATGATGTTGTATCGATCAGGTAGTGTAAAGGTTACGCCCGCTTCACAGTGACAGACCAAACTCCCCGTTTAACGCACCGCAAACAACCGCAAACAGTCCATTTGCACAACCGCAAACTCCCTATTTGCACATGTTTTAGTGCAAACTAGTCTAATTACTAATATAGTTGAAACATGCTACTTTTATTCATGCCAGACAACCATGCAGGCCAGACTAACAAACATGCCAGGGCCAATCATAGTTAACCACCTCAGATAGTAACATGGCTCCCTCTATATACAGAGTAAACATGGCTCCCTCTATATACAGTGTAACATGGCTCCCTCTATATACAGTGTAACATGGCTCCCCTCTATATACAGAGTAACATGGCTCCTCTCTATATACAGAGTAACATGGCTCCCTCTATATACAGTGTAAACATGGCTCCTCTCTATGTACAGAGTAACATGGCTCCCTCTATATACAGTGTAAACATGGCTCCTCTCTATATACAGTGTAAACATGGCTCCTCTCTAAATACAGAGTAACATGGCTTCCCTCTATATACCGTGTAAACATGGCTCCCTCTATATACAGAATAACATGGCTCCCTCTATATACAGAGTAACATGGCTCCCTCTATATACAGTGTAAACATGGCTCCCTCTATATACAGTGTAAACATGGCTCCTCTCTATATACAGAGTAACATGGCTTCCCTCTATATACCGTGTAAACATGGCTCTCTCTATATACAGAATAACATGGCTCCCTCTATATACAGAATAACATGGCTCCCTCTATATACATAGTAACATGGCTCCCTCTATATACAGTGTAACATGGCTCCCCTCTATATACAGAGTAACATGGCTCCCCTCTATATACAGTGTAAACATGGCTCCCTCTATATACAGTGTAAACATGGCTCCTCTCTATATACCGTGTAAACATGTCTTCCCTCTATATACAGAATAACATGGCTCCCTCTATATACAGAATAACATGGCTCCCTCTATATACAGAGTAACATGGCTTCCCTCTATATACCGTGTAAACATGGCTCCCTCTGTATACAGAGTAACATGGCTCCCTCTATATACCGTGTAACATGGCTCCCCTCTATATTCAGGGTAACATGGCTCCTCTCTATGTACAGAGTAACATGGCTCCCTCTATATACAGTGTAAACATGGCTCCTCTCTATATACAGTGTAAACATGGCTCCTCTCTAAATACAGAGTAACATGGCTTCCCTCTATATACCGTGTAAACATGGCTCCCTCTATATACAGAATAACATGGCTCCCTCTATATACAGAGTAACATGGCTCCCTCTATATACAGAGTAACATGGCTCCCTCTATATACAGAGTAACATGGCTCCCTCTATATACCGTGTAAACATGGCTCCCTCTATATACAGAATAACATGGCTCTCTCTATTTACAGAGTAACATGGCTCCCCTCTATATACAGAATAACATGGCTCCCTCTATTTACAGAGTAACATGGCTCCCCTCTATATACAGTGTAAACATGGCTCCCTCTATATACAGAATAACATGGCTCCCCTCTATATACAGTGTAAACATGGCTCCTTTCTATATACAGCGTAACATGGCTCCCTCTATATACAGTGTAAACATGGCTCCCTCTATATACAGTGTAAACATGGCTCCCTCTATATACAGAGTAACATGGCTCCCCTCTATATACAGTGTAAACATGGCTCCCTCGATAAACAGAGTAACATGGCTCCTGACCTGCGGGTGGAGGCCCTATAAAAGAATAATGGGGGGGGGACCTACTGTCCCCCCCGGCCCCCACCCCTGAGCGGCGGGTGGGGGCCCTAAATGAAAATCCCCCCCCCTCCCCCATCAAAGGTGACTAGGGATCCCCAAGCCCCTAGTCACACACCCAAATAAAAAAGCCCCTACCTACCCCCCTCACCCTAAAAAAATAGTGAGGGGGGAGTAAAATTACTACCTTGTAAAGTAAAATTCAACTTAATATTCAACGTCTTCTTTCTTCTAAAATCTTCATTTTTCAGCCCCAAAAAAGGCCAAATAAAAAGCCATCATACCCGTCGAACTTAAAAATAAAATAAAAAACCCGAGCGCAAAAAAAAATTAATCCATCTTCACCCATGGAGGGCTCCGCGCAGACTAGGGTATTAACATATACCCTATTGTTACAATTGTTACTTGAAAAGCATGAGGAATGCCGTTGGGGTACCACATGCTCATTTGTTATACCTCCATGCACTACAAAAATAAAGAATTAAAAATAAATAAATAAATAAATAAAATAATAAAAAAAAAAAAAAAAAAAATGTATGCAGCTTCCAAATGAATCTAAAATGGATGCTGTCCAGGAGGTGGGAGGGTCTGCTTGGGAGGGTGTGCTACTGATTGGCTGGAATGTGTCTGCTGACTGTGAGGTACAGGGTCAAAGTTTACTCAATAATGACGAATAAGGGGCGCATCGAACCGCGCATGTGTTCGCCCGCCGCGGCGAACGCGAACACGCTATGTTCGCCAGGAACTATTCGCTGGCAAACCGTTCGGTACATCACTACTGGTCAGTACACTTAAACCTTTTGAGGGGGTACAGTGGAACAGACAGGCACTTGGTTAACCCAGAAGAAAATGGCGCAAACTGACACTGTGGTAAGATGCAAATCAAGATCTTCAAATGTATTCAAACTTCACACCATTTTATACAATTATTGTTAAAAACATGCTACTTTTATTCATGCCAGACAACCATGCAGGCCAGACTAACAAACATGCCAGGGCCAATCATAGTTAACCACCTCAGATAGTAACATGGCTCCCTCTATATACAGAGTAAACATGGCTCCCTCTATATACAGTGTAACATGGCTCCCTCTATATACAGTGTAACATGGCTCCCCTCTATATACAGAGTAACATGGCTCCTCTCTATATACAGAGTAACATGGCTCCCTCTATATACAGTGTAAACATGGCTCCTCTCTATGTACAGAGTAACATGGCTCCCTCTATATACAGTGTAAACATGGCTCCTCTCTATATACAGTGTAAACATGGCTCCTCTCTAAATACAGAGTAACATGGCTTCCCTCTATATACCGTGTAAACATGGCTCCCTCTATATACAGAGTAACATGGCTCCCTCTATATACAGTGTAAACATGGCTCCCTCTATATACAGTGTAAACATGGCTCCTCTCTATATACAGAGTAACATGGCTTCCCTCTATATACCGTGTAAACATGGCTCTCTCTATATACAGAATAACATGGCTCCCTCTATATACAGAATAACATGGCTCCCTCTATATACATAGTAACATGGCTCCCTCTATATACAGTGTAACATGGCTCCCCTCTATATACAGAGTAACATGGCTCCCCTCTATATACAGTGTAAACATGGCTCCCTCTATATACAGTGTAAACATGGCTCCTCTCTATATACCGTGTAAACATGTCTTCCCTCTATATACAGAATAACATGGCTCCCTCTATATACAGAATAACATGGCTCCCTCTATATACAGAGTAACATGGCTTCCCTCTATATACCGTGTAAACATGGCTCCCTCTGTATACAGAGTAACATGGCTCCCTCTATATACCGTGTAACATGGCTCCCCTCTATATTCAGAGTAACATGGCTCCTCTCTATGTACAGAGTAACATGGCTCCCTCTATATACAGTGTAAACATGGCTCCTCTCTATATACAGTGTAAACATGGCTCCTCTCTAAATACAGAGTAACATGGCTTCCCTCTATATACCGTGTAAACATGGCTCCCTCTATATACAGAATAACATGGCTCCCTCTATATACAGAGTAACATGGCTCCCTCTATATACAGAGTAACATGGCTCCCTCTATATACCGTGTAAACATGGCTCCCTCTATATACAGAATAACATGGCTCTCTCTATTTACAGAGTAACATGGCTCCCCTCTATATACAGAGTAACATGGCTCCCCTCTATATACAGAATAACATGGCTCCCTCTATTTACAGAGTAACATGGCTCCCCTCTATATACAGTGTAAACATGGCTCCCTCTATATACAGAATAACATGGCTCCCCTCTATATACAGTGTAAACATGGCTCCTTTCTATATACAGCGTAACATGGCTCCCTCTATATACAGTGTAAACATGGCTCCCTCTATATACAGTGTAAACATGGCTCCCTCTATATACAGAGTAACATGGCTCCCCTCTATATACAGTGTAAACATGGCTCCCTCGATAAACAGAGTAACATGGCTCCTGACCTGCGGGTGGAGGCCCTATAAAAGAATAATGGGGGGGGGACCTACTGTCCCCCCCGGCCCCCACCCCTGAGCGGCGGGTGGGGGCCCTAAATGAAAATCCCCCCCCCTCCCCCATCAAAGGTGACTAGGGATCCCCAAGCCCCTAGTCACACACCCAAATAAAAAAGCCCCTACCTACCCCCCTCACCCTAAAAAAATAGTGAGGGGGGAGTAAAATTACTACCTTGTAAAGTAAAATTCAACTTAATATTCAACGTCTTCTTTCTTCTAAAATCTTCATTTTTCAGCCCCAAAAAAGGCCAAATAAAAAGCCATCATACCCGTCGAACTTAAAAATAAAATAAAAAACCCGAGCGCAAAAAAAAATTAATCCATCTTCACCCATGGAGGGCTCCGCGCAGACTAGGGTATTAACATATACCCTATTGTTACAATTGTTACTTGAAAAGCATGAGGAATGCCGTTGGGGTACCACATGCTCATTTGTTATACCTCCATGCACTACAAAAATAAAGAATTAAAAATAAATAAATAAATAAATAAAATAATAAAAAAAAAAAAAAAAAAATGTATGCAGCTTCCAAATGAATCTAAAATGGATGCTGTCCAGGAGGTGGGAGGGTCTGCTTGGGAGGGTGTGCTACTGATTGGCTGGAATGTGTCTGCTGACTGTGAGGTACAGGGTCAAAGTTTACTCAATAATGACGAATAAGGGGCGCATCGAACCGCGCATGTGTTCGCCCGCCGCGGCGAACGCGAACACGCTATGTTCGCCAGGAACTATTCGCTGGAAAACCGTTCGGTACATCACTACTGGTCAGTACACTTAAACCTTTTGAGGGGGTACAGTGGAACAGACAGGCACTTGGTTAACCCAGAAGAAAATGGCGCAAACTGACACTGTGGTAAGATGCAAATCAAGATCTTCAAATGTATTCAAACTTCACACCATTTTATACAATTATTGTTAAAAGTAAGTCATTCTTTTTTTTAAGTCATTCCTATTTATTTTCCACTTTTTCAACATAAGGAAAATACCTATGTCAATTAGCAGATGGCAAGCATTCAAATATCTTATCTTAGAATAAGGCATGGTTGTGTCTGGGTGTGTAGCATGTCATTTGACTTTATTGGCATCATAAGTGACAAAAATTTCTTATAAAACACATACAGAACTTTTCCACAGCAAACATCTAAGCTTAATACAAAATAGATGCTAAATCTAAAATTTAGGGTAAGTAGCTTATTAACTATATTCTTTAACTACAACTTACTGACCAGAAAAGTGACCGTTACCCTCTTGATTAGATTATGCTTCTAAATTTTTTATTTTTCTTTTATTTTCTACTCACTTATGCGTTATCTACTAGATTCCTTTATTCTTCTAAATCTTTTTGGTATTTTCTCCACTTTATTATTTTACTTGTTAGAAAGTAAGAATAAAGAAATTGAGGATTCCTCAATTAAAGGGACACGATAGTCAATACTCAATTATAAGTGGTCTCAATGTATAACAATGCAGTTTTCAAGAAATGCAGGGTTAAATCCACCTGTCATTGTGACAGCCACTAGAGGTGCTTCGCACTTCCACTGCACTGTCATGTGACGTGGAAGTCTTATAGAAAAGCATTGATACAATGCACATATGAGGAGCCTTGGATTAAACATCATACACGGGAGGAGAGGTGTACAGTAATGCCTTCACGTAGGGACAGGAACACCACAGTGTTAGGAATACAGAATTGTGTTCCTAATGCTATAGTGTTCCTTTAAAGTGTATGTGAAAAAAGCAAATCATCTGATTTTAATGAAGACAAGAACAAATTTTTTGACCCACTGATATTTATATGTACCGTTAAGCCCTTGTGCTTTCTGTCTCTCCTTAAAATGAAGTCATGTGCATAGCCTCCCTACAGATTTTATATGCTTATTTACTAAAGCGAGCATTGTCGGGAATTGAAAGTGAATTAATAGTGAATTACAATTTTTAGACCAAAATGGAAGCATACCAGACTTTTTTTTCAATTAGTCTATTTGACCTCAAATTTGCAATTCTCTTTGAATTCCTAAAAATGTCTCCCTTTTGTAAATAACAGAGTCAGTGATGAAGATGGCTTGTTTCCTCAAACCTTAAAGGGACACTATAGTCACCTGAACAACTTTAGCTTAATGAAGCAGTTTTGGTGTATAGAACATGCCCTGCAGCATGGAGGGCGTCATGACGTGTGGGCGTGAGTGCGTGCGTTCGCCGTGATGACGGAGTAGGAGGGGAGCCCGCCATGCCTCGCCGAGGTAGCCGCGCCTGAAACTCTCCCACGCTGTGCAAGAGATCGATCATACAACCTGTTTATTTTCCCCTCAAGGAGTGTCCCCATGCTGGCCTTTGGTGTCGGAACGGAAGCAGAACCGAACAACAGTGCCAACGATAACCGCCGAAAACTGTGTGTCAACAGCCGCAGCTCAAGACTCGGAGTGCTGTCTCTCTAAAACATACTTCGCTTTGTGTCCACTTGGTTGACGTTTTGAAGCCCTGCTGGAAGTGTACTATGTATCCCTATTGTACATACGCTGGGAATAATACGGTGAAGTAGAACTTTATATACTTGAAACCTTTAAATTTTTTCTGCACTCCGTAGCAGCGAGTACAAACGCATACCTTAATTGCCTGATATTGAGTGTAAACCCAAAAGTGCTGACATTTATACCCTGAACTCTCTATACTCTGAGCTTAATCCAGCTCAATAAGTAAAAAAGGCAAAAGGAAAAATACGGGAAAAAACAAAAATAAAAAAAAAAAAAAATCAAGAGAGACACGATATCGCTATAAGCACACAGGTTTTGTATTTGTTTTTTATTTTTTTTCTCTTTCTGGCTATGGTTGAGGCACCAATTACCGTGCAATAAGGGGCAAAGGCTGAAAGAACCTTGATCACAGTATAGATATCAGGCAAATTCGACAATACATTTAAAAAAAAAGAAAGGACGAGAGGAGGGGAGCAGTGCTGGAAAAGGGGGGGAAAAAAAAAGTTCACAGAAGGTTGTAGGTAGCAGGGAGAAAGAGAAAGTAAGAGAAAGTAAAAGACAAGCAAAAGAAAAACTAAAAGAAAACGGAAAAGACTTAAGGAAGATCTAAGCAAGTCGGACTAAAGACTGAATAAAGATTGATTGGTGGGCTTGTTCTCTCCATAAGCTGTGAATTGCTATAACATGGCTACGAAAAAAACACATGAAACCAAACTCTCTTCTAGGAAAGACAAAAAAGACCTCTCCCAAGATAAATCTCAGGATAAATCACTCACAACATATTTTTCCCCCCAGCAACATAAGAACTCCAAACATAGATTAAATGAGATGGATGTGACCTTGGAAACTTTGGATCCAGGACCAATAAGTAATCCTGATAAAGAGTTAATAACCATTTCCTTGCTCCAAACTAGTTTTAAGACCAACCTGGATGAGTTCAAAGCAGAATTGGCTTCAACTGCCGCAGAAATCAAACTGGATATTAAAACTGAAATAAAAGTTCTCGCTGCAAAAATGGAAACTTTTGAAGACCATCTCAAACAACTAGACTCCCAAGTAAAAAATTTAACAGAAGATCACGATAAAACTCAGCGGGACATTCTAAATCTTCAAAACAAATTATCTGATTTAGAAGATCGCTCTAGACGGAAAAATCTACGCTTTAGAGATATTCCAGAAAAAGGCAGTCAAGAGGATGTTAAGCAATCCGTGACGGAGTACTTAATCATATTGGGTGTCCCCTTTAAATCTCCAGATTTGATAATCGAAAGATGCCATAGGACATTCAAACCACAAGCTATTCAAAATGATTCTCCTCGAGACATTATAGCATGTTTTTTTTCATTTGACTTCAAAGAAACCATCCTGAAACTTGCAAGAACCAACCCAGTCTCTGAAGGTCCTTTTCAGAAAGTCAAAGTATTTCAGGACTTATCCTTCGAAACTAGAACAAAACGAAAAACATTCAGCTTTGCCACTCGATCTCTGAGAAGCCACAATATAAAATACAAGTGGCTTTTCCCTCTAAAACTCAGCCTTTCCTTTGAAGGCAAGAGAGAAATATTTGAGACCAATGCATCTCTAATAGATTGGCTCAAAAACAATAAATTATTGCTGTAGATTTATAATCGTATAATATAGGGGGAAAAACGCCCTTAAGGGTGGTCAGAAAGTGGAATAAGAGAAATGTGATGAGAGAGAGAGAGGGAGGGGAGGGTATTTGAAAATTATATTAATTAAGGCAATTTTTTTTCTTTTTTTTTTTTTTTTTTTTTTTTTTTTTTTTTTTTTTTTTTTTTTTTTAACAATTTAACATAGGAAAAAGCAACATTCACTTGTTTTCATTGGGTCTCTATAAATATGCTAATTATCTTACTCTTTGATAATGTAGACACTGCCTGGGCGTCCCCCACTAGATGGATATCCATGTGTAAATAACTCCAATATTATTCTACATGTACTAAAGAAAATCTTATTTGATTTAATTAATATGTCAAAAAAGGGGGTAACAAAAAGCAAAAAAAAAAAAGACAGGTAATGCTGTTCTCAATGCCCTAGGCGGTGGTATATAATATACTATATATTTGTGAATGTATACAAGTGTAACATACTATATAGCAATTGCAAGAACAAATTAGATATATATTATAGGCATTAAGATTAAGGTATTGATAGATAAAAGAATGCTCTGTTTTTTTTTTTTTCTCTTTTTTTTTTTTTTTTTTTTTTTTTTTTTTCTTTACAATTTGTCCTTATTCTATATTCGTGGGTAAAACCACCCGGAAGGGGGAAGGAAGAGAAAAGGGGAAGAAAAAGGGAAAGAAAAGGGGGAAATAACATAGGATATCACTTTTTGCGCTCACATATTGCATAATGTATTAAAAATATAAATTAGTCACCATAGGTATCCTATAGGTGTTGTATTATAAGAAGGATACCCATGTCTAAGTAAATTCACTATCACTTTATAGGTCTTATGTAAAACTGCTGCTAATCAATTAACACTTTAAAAGCTAACATTAGGGAGTGGTCCCAAGTGAGATAATTCACCACAAACTCACCAATTTTTCCACAAGCTTAAGTCACTAGCAATTAACGTTTACACACAAAATATTCTTATTGTGTGCACTATGTATAAATAATGATAGACTAATTAAGATATTTATAAATTAAATAAAAATTTGGGGATTTTTTTTTTTTTTTTTTTTTTTTTTTCCTCTCTTTCCCTCTCATTGTCTCTCTCCCCCTGCTATATAATGGGAGAGAAGCAGCACAACAAAGGGAGGGCAATTCAGGGGCGGGTTTCTAACTCAGGCATGGTTCAGGGTTCCCCTCTTGTGTAGCTATGCTACTCGATTTTCATTGTACCTATATGGCTTTCAATGACTACAATAGCATTAGGTTTTTACCTAAATGGTTGAATGTAGATGGGGGGCTTATTCAGTGCCCTCCATCAGACGGTATACATGTTGGGTGTTGTATTCCTTTTTTTTATTTAAATGATAGCGTGACAAGCTATCTTTGGTTTTGTTTTTTTCAGGAAGTCAAAAAATATTGTCTATATGTATTTCTATGTTGAATTTTTTATCCCTGAATGTCCAGGGGCTTAATACAAATAAGAAAAGGCACAGACTGTATGATTCATTGATGAAACTAAACATACAGGTAGCGTTTCTACAAGAAACGCACTGGCTTAAAGACACTAAACAAACTTGGGGTGGAGAAAATTTTGCAACGGTGATTCAGGCCTCACTAACAGAAAAAAAAAAAAGAGGTGTGGCAATTATATTCAGAAAAGATATTAACTTGGATATTCTCCATATTGAATTGGATTTAGAAGCGAGGTTTATTATTTTATTATGTAAGATTGAAGATAGAGTTTATACTCTGGTTAATGTTTATTTACCTAATGTCGATCCAATGACCAAATTTTCCCTGATAATGGATAAAGTCGATAAAATCTGCAGGGGACATTTGATCATTGCCGGGGACTTTAACTGTGTTAGTGATCCAGCTATGGATAGAACTTTTTTATCTCCCTTATCAAACAACAAAGGAGCTATCAAACAAGCAAAAAAATTGAATAATATTTGTAAACAATATAATCTATACGATATGTGGAGACTATTACACCCTTCTGAAAAAGATTTTTCCCATCTATCCGGGGTGTATGGTACTTACTCCCGGATAGATTTTTGCTTAACAAATGCCAACACCATTCCGATCTTTAACCATATTAATCTAAGGGAAAACACTTGGTCAGATCACAGTTTCGTCCTATTTGATCTTGGGGATTCTCCCCCTCTACATCGTAATACTTGGAGACTAAATGATAACATTTTAAAAGACCCTAGTAATAGGGAGGACCTTACCAAATTATTGAAATATTTTTGGGCAGAAAACGACCCGGGAGATACCTCTCCGTTAATAAATTGGTGCACTCATAAATCGGTAATGAGGGGCTATCTAATTAAAATAGACCACTTTCTTAAGAAAAAGAACGGCACAATACTGCCTGACTTATATATCGAATTCTACTCATGTTCTAAAAAGAATAAATTAAAATCTTCTCCGGAGTTGAGAACCCAATTAAAAGTTTTACAAACTCAAATTAACTTAAAAGAAGAGGAAAAAATTAAGCAAAATATATATAAACTAAAATTAAATCATTATGTCTCGGGCAATAGAGCGAGTAAAGGCTTAACTAGGAGATTACGCAATCAACAAGCAAAAAACAGGGTAGAAAAGCTGGTGGTTGACCATATTGTATACTCCACTCCATCTGAGATTGGACAAAAGTTTAACCAGTTTTACCAAGACCTTTACAATCTAAGGCTATCCCCAGAAACTAAAGACATCAAGGAATATTTATTAAATTCCCAATTGCCGAGAATTTCTTCCCAGGATTTGACCAATTTAAATAGAAAGATTTCAACCGAAGAAGTACAATTTCAAATTGAGAGATTAGCTACAAATAAAACCCCTGGTCCTGATGGTTTTTCAAACTTATATTACAAATATATGAAATCCTATCTTTTAAAACCCCTTATGGAAATGTTTAATCAACTCGCAGAAAATGAGGCCATACCTAAGGAATTATTACAATCCAATATCGTCCCAATTTTAAAATCTGGAAAAGATAGTAGGGACCCAAGAAACTACAGACCGATCGCATTAATTAATGTAGATATGAAAATATATTCCGCCATTATTGCTGAGAGATTGAAAACGGTCATTACAAAACTGATCCACCCAGATCAAATAGGGTTCATCCCCGGAAGATGGGCATCAAATAATACTCGAAAGCTTATAGATATTATCGGTTCAGCAAAAGACCATAAGGAGCCCCTCCTGGCCCTGTCCCTGGACGCAGAAAAAGCGTTTGACAGGGTCGGGTGGGACTACCTTAGAGAACTCCTTAAGGCATACGGCTTTAAAGGTTGGATATATACTGCAATTATGGTACTGTACTCTTCCCCCTCGGCCAGAACTGTAGGTCCCAATATTACTTCGTCCTGGTTCGATCTTAAAAACGGAACAAGACAGGGGTGCCCCCTGTCACCGATTTTATATATTCTTTCTCTCGAACCTTTCGCGGTTAACATTAGAAACAACCATTTAATTAAGGGGGTCCCCACTAAAACTCAGGAGATAAAGATTGCACTATACGCTGACGATGCCTTGGTTATTCTCATATCTCCGGAGGAATCATTAGCCGCACTCATGAAAGAAATAGATACATTTTCTAATATTTCTAATTTCAAGTTAAATGTATCTAAATCCACAGCTTTAACCATCAATTTATCTTCGACACAGGTTGAAAGACTATCCCAAAAATACCAATTTATTTGGACTGACACAGAAATTAATTATCTGGGTCTTAGTTTTCCAGCAAATGCCTCTCATATAATGGAGAGGAATGTAATGCACTTAATGAAAGATATGAATCAAAATTTAAAAAAATGGAAAAACCTCGAGACCTTATGGACAGGTAGAATCAATATTATTAATTCCTATATTTTACCGAAATGGCTGTATCTGTTTTCAATGGTCCCTCTCAAAATCCCTAAAGGTTGGCTTTTAATGATCCAATCGGCTATTAACAAATTCATTTGGAATAATAAAAAGCCTAGAATAAGTCAAAAAAATATTTCAAGAAAACTGTCCCAGGGAGGGCTAAACTTCCCAAATATCATAAATCTTTATCATGCGAACATTATACGACATATTTACATTTTACAAGAACCACAATTTTTTACTGAACCCTGGTATAAAATGGAATCCGAAGCTATACACGCTTCTAGCCTTTATTCCTATATCTGGTCAGATACTGGTAAGCTCTCGAGAGTGCTACCGTACTCCCCAATATCGCTGGCCCACACTTTGGAAATATGGACAGAAATTAAGAAAATCTTGGGTTTAACCAATCGAATCCTTAGAACCTGCAAATTAAATATATTAGAAGCTAATGTAGAAGATTTATCATTGAGACACTGGCCTAATAAGGACACTTTAACCATAGCGGATATTATGCAGGGTGATAATATTTTACCCTTTCAACAGTTAGTAGATAATTTGCATATTCCATCTAAAGAAATATTTACTTACTTTCGTATCAAACACTACATTCAGAAACATGTTGTTCAATCTACATTCCCATGCGTTAAAGAGCTGCAAACTCTATTCTCTTTCCAAACTGTACCCAAGATTATCTCGGTTGCCAACTCGCTACTTAAAGGCTTAGATCCCTTCCCGCATAGACTGGTTAAAACATGGGAAAAGGAACTTAATCTAGTGATCTCCCCAAACGACTGGTTTTCCTCCTTAATTTGGGTAAACAAATTTGTTCATGGATTGAACCTGACTGAGTGCCACTTTAAGCTTTTATATAGGTGGTATTATACTCCAACAAGGTTGGCTAAAATGTACACTTCTCAAGACTCAACTTGCTGGAGATGTGGCACCTATTCAGGCACATACATTCATATTTGGTGGTATTGCCCAGCACTTAAGCCATTATGGGCCTGGACCTTCAATATCTTTTCGGAAATATCAATGAATGAGGCTTCGTTTAATGTTTCAAACAAAAATCCAGCCTCGGCCCTCCTTCATCTGAATTGGCCTTTCAAATCAAGTAAATATAGATGTTTAGCTACTCACTGCTTTATTGCAGCCAAAGTTACCATTGCAAGACAATGGAAATCTTCCGAGCCTTTTCAGAAGGCCTCTCTAATTAAACAAGTTAAACTTCAATTAACAATGGAAAATGATATTCTTAATACCTGGTCACTGGCCTCAAAAAAAAGAGACTGGTATTTACTTTGGTTAAACACCTGTTCCCTACTATATGGCAATTTATAAATTTTTCATGTGACGGGGGAGGGGACGGGGGTCTGACCACTCAGTAGATATACCTCTATGGACAATAGCTTTCTTAGTTTGTGGTTATCTTCTAGGGATATACTCCCTATCATATTTCCACAGACTCTGCGTATATAATATAATAACGACTTCCTCAGTTAATTTTTTTTTTTTTTTTTTTTTTTTTTTCTTATTGGCATGTTTTCTTTTTGTGTTTGCGTGGGGGATGGCCTGTTGCACCTTAATTAACGTATTCTCTCTATACAGTAGGAACTATTTATATCATTTGGTGTAATATGCAATATGTATGTTTGTAATGTATGTATTTTTCGAATTGTATTGTAATATAAAATATGAAAAAACATTTTGAATAAAGAAGTATTGAAAGAAAAAGAACATGCCCTGCAGCCTCACTGCTCAATCCTCTGCCATTTAGGAGTTAAATCCCTTTGTTTATGAACCCTGGTCACACCTCCCTGCATGTGACTTGCACCGCCTTCCATAAACACTTCCTGTAAAGAGAGCCCTATTTAGGCTTTCTTTATTGCAAGTTCTGTTTAATTAAGATTTGCTTATCCCCTGCTATGTTAATAGCTTGCTAGACCCTGCAAGAGCCTCCTGTATGTGATTAAAGTTCAATTTAGAGATTGAGATACAATTATTTAAGGTAAATGACATCTGTTTGAAAGTGAAACCAGTTTTTTTTTTTTTTCATGCAGGCTCTGTCAATCATAGCCAGGGGAGGTGTGGCTAGGGCTGCATAAACAGAAACAAAGTGATTTAACTCCTAAATGACAGTGAGTTGAGCAGTGAAATTGCAGGGGAATGATCTATACACTAAAACTGCTTTATTTAGCTAAAGTAATTTAGGTGACTATAGTGTTCCTTTAACTGAACTGTTATCATCATCTTCTTATCTAACTTACATTCAGATGTTCTTAGCTTGAGATTATAAATGTTAAACAATTTTTATTCTCTTATTTTGGGGGTTAATGGTAAATTAAAATAAATGTAAATTGTTGCAGAGTAATCTATAACTTTTTGTGAAGGTTTCGCAAAAATACATTTTCAATACAAAACATGATTTTACTATTTCACGATGTAAAGTCATGATTTTATGAAAGACACGGAGGCGAGTATTGTGCATATCTTTATTTACTTAACATACAGCAGCAAAAAGAAACCAATGAGAAAAAAGGATGCTAACATGTGACCTCCCAAACTCCACCCCCTCATGAGCAGGCATCCATATAATCCTGGATCACGCCCTTCAACTTCCTCTTTCTTTGGTGGATCAACAGTCCCAACAGTAACAGATCAGCAACCGACCAGTAGTAACCAGGAATCAGAACTGCAGCAAACCAATATCTCCAACAATGAGAAGAGTGGCAGTCCGATCCGTAAGGAAAAATGCGGTGAGGTGAGCAAGAACCAACAACTCAAGCCTAGGGAACATCAAGCTGGAAAACATAAAAGACAGGGTGTAGCCCCGGTTAGACATCACCGAGTCAACATATAGTATAACATCAAGTAGACAGTGATTACAACCTGTAAAATCAAGGGAGCATGACAGTGCAATACAAAAACCCAACCATACTGTATCAATAGAAATGACAATGGTAAACTATATGGTACAAACCTGACAGAGGATATAGCCACCTAAGAACAGGAAGAAAAGTTACTGCAATGAAGCATAAAAGCCAACTAGGCATGAGGGAAGGAGAATGCAGCCACAGCAAACAAGGTGGGACAAGACTCGCATCTGTTTCTTTCATAAAATCATGACTTTTCGTTATGAAATAGCAAAATCATGTAATTTAATTTCAAGACATGGAGGCTTATATTGTGCAAGTTCAAAGCTGCGCCACCACAGGTGAGAATACGTGGGATATAGGATTGTAGTAAAACTTGTGAAAGGTGGACTCCCGTGACCAATTAGCTGATCGAATCAAATTCTTGAATTGACCCCCAAGGATACTACCTTTGATGCGGACGCCCCACGAACAGAATGGGCACCGAAACAGGATACATCGACCCCTGCGAAGGACAATATCCATTTGACCCATCGGGCCAAAGTGGGGTTCGAGACAGGATGAAAGGGGTGTCGCAAGGCGAGGAAAAATCCTGGGAGGCCAGTAGGAGGCGGTTTTGTGTTCGTACTCCTGAAGGCAGGAAACTGGGCACAAGTGCGGTCGATCGGGAAACGCCGGGCAATCCACCGACGGACAGGAGGACTTAGTTCGTTGAGAAATATCGAACACCACGCCATCCAGGGTGAAAGCGCAGGTGTCTGAGTCCAAAGCCCTGATGTCGGAAACCCAAGGCAAAACAGAATAACTAGTTTAGCCGACAACTGCCGAAGCGAGGGATCCGCATTTGAAGGAGGGCGCCTCGGAGGAGGCGGCAAATCAGGGGATGTTTGCCTTCTGGTAAGCCGTCGAAGCCCAAGTGAGCGGAGGAAATAGCAGACCTGTACACGTTGAGCGTGCGATACACCCAACCTGAATTGAACAGATGAAAGAAACCGATATATCTCTGTCACAGGGGCCAAAAAGGGATTCACTTCCCTAGACACGCACCAGCCAGCCCAGACGCACCAGGCTGAGCGGTAAGTGGCCCTAGTACCGGGGGCCCATGAATCCGCCAGAAGACGTCTAGTTGAGTCCGAAAGTCCCGGGATATCCCAAGGTCCCCGGAAATCAGCCACGCCAAGAGGGTGAGTACAACTGTCGGTGTTCAGAAGGAGCCTTTGGTTGGGCGAGAGCAGTCTGGGGACATTGATGGCCAACTCCAAGACCTGAGGGAACCAGGGCGAACAATCGTCGCTCGCTGACAACGAACTTGGAGAAGCGTTCTGGGTAGCATGGAGAATGGAGGCAAACCACCACCTCTCTCCCTGCCAAAGAAATTACAGGAAGTCCCTTGAGTCTGTGTCCATGGGAACCGTGAGGTAGGCATCTTTGAGGTCCAGCTTCACCATCCAATCTCAGGAGAGGAGTAAATCGCTGAGAAAGTGAATACCTTCCATTTTGAAGTGCCTGTAGCACACCAGGGCATTCAAGCAACGGAGGTTGATCACAAGCCACATCTGTCTGCCCTTTTTCTGAACCAAAAATATGTTGCTCATGTATGCATGATGGGTCAGACAATCTGGTTCTATCGCCCCTTTGAGGCGTAATTCCTCCAGTTCTACATTGACCATGAGCAGGTTGGACATCGAGAATACAATAGGATGGTGAGGACACAACTGCACAGGAGTCATTACAAATTCTATGCAGTACCCTCAGACTGTCTGGAGGACCTAGGAGTCCGAGGTGACAGCAGACCAAATTTGAGAAAAATGGGTGAGTCTTACCCCCCACAGGTAACTGGGAAAATGGGTAAAATAGGTGACTCACCAAATGGTCGTCTAGATGAGGAGGATCCTCAGTAGCCTCTGGAATGCCAGGTACGACCCCTTTGCGGGAAAAAGAAGGACAGAGTCCTTGCATCCTGGTAAGCGCCCCTCTAGGAAGCAAAGGGGGACCTCGACTCTGTCTGAGTGAGCCTGAGAAGAAAGCACAGCTGGTGGGGTGGGCCCTGTAGCCACCAGCCCTGGTTGAGACCTTTTTGGTAAAAACGCTGTGCATAGAGTGTTGCGTCTTGTCAAGGGCAGTGAAGGCACCTACATATCTGCCTAGGTCTTTGATAAACGAGGCTCCAAAGAGCAGCCCATCCTTACTCATCTCGGTAAGAGCCAGATTAGCGAGTTTAGGCTTGATTTTAAATAATATGGCCTTACATGAGAAGGAGGTATTAATGTTGCCAGCATGACAAATGGCTCACTGGATCCAATCACGCATGTGATGCGGGTCCTCGGGGCAGCCATCACAAAGTGCCGCTTCAGTCATCTCAAATAATTTGGTCAGAGGGCCAAAAATATCCAGGTGCTTGTTTTGGCAAGCTATCAAATCTGATTTAAGGCCCTTGCAGGGGTTCCACCCCAGTTTGGTCATGAACTGGACCATTTTAGGATCCACCTCGGGTGTCTCATAGACACGGCCCGGCACCAACGGGTGAGGACATTCAGCTCTGAGTTTACTCTGTGTAGCCTTGGAGAGGGGGCGCCTCACCCTCAACTGCAAATATAAAGACACATGGTCAACCGGAATCCACTCTGCTGACCTGGGGTGATGCAGTTCATCCAGGTCAAATAGCGGATCTCCCAAGGGATACAGAATAGTGTCTGAATGTGACCCAGGTTTAGAGTCACCTTTAGGAGTCTGAGATACGGCAGGGCTAGGGTATGGGACTTGGCCATATACACGGCAGTGGGGGAGCTATTGTCAGACTCCGAGGCACAATCCACCAAAGCCTCCTCCTGAGACCCGAATTCTGATTCGGAATCGTTATCAGCGCTCTGTCACTTTTCTATTTACCCACAGCGGCATTGTCACAATTGGCAGTTTTTGCAAACTTGACACAAATGAAATTGCTTTTCATTGATCTCCTTTGCTTGCTTGTCTTATACTTGAAAGTAAGAATCCAATTTTAGATTGATATGCCTATATCTATATTTTTACATTTTGCAATTTATCATTTCCAACGTCAGCAAACATCTGACTTCTGGAGCCTCACATTTTTTTTTCCTTGAGTGGAAATAATATCTTGGTCAAGTAACAAATTAAAGTGATTCTCACTTATAAATAACCTAGCTGATGTTGATTTGCAAGACGGTAAAAAATTTTCAATTGTTTTGAAACCCTGCCTCCAACAAATGCTTTAGAATTCCTGTAGTGTAGCCTTCCAGGAATTCCTGCCGTTGGTGATCACTTGGCTTGATAATACGCCTTCAGTACTTTTCTGTCTTTCTCAGAAGCACAAAAAAAAAAAATATCTGTGCAGTAAGTCCAGGTTATATGAGAAATGATTCGACAAACGAGAGAAGGTGGCTAGGTTTGTTGATTTTAGTTTTTTAGAGGAAGCAATGTTTTATCCGTTTATCCAGGGCCGGACTGGGAATTAAAAGCAGCCCTGGAAAAAAATTATTTACCAGCCCCATAATGCGTCGCGCCAGCATAGTGTGCAAATACAGCGTTAGAAAAGATCATTTAAGATTAAAAATGATTACTCCAACGTGAAAAAAAGCACATATAGGCTTAAAAAAAAAACAAGAGTGCAGATTTATTTTAAGCAGACGTGCCTTTGCATATAACCAATGTTTCAGTCCAACTACCTTGACATATTAAGAAAAGCTTGGTAATGGGACTGAAATGGTGAATATATGTAGGGCACAACTGTAAAAAATGACGATATCTTGTTTATTTTGAAGTCCTGTGGGTGCGCTCTTCACTTTAAATATTGTTTTGTGCTGGAGTATGCACCTAGCAACAAGACTGGGCCAATATCTGCTCATCACATATCAATTGCATTTCTCTGTGTATTACGTATATATATTTTATATATATATATATTTATATATATATATACACATTAATATATGTGTAAATATAATAGGCATATATATATATATAACTAATACACACATTAATATACATGATATATATATACACACACACGCACACCAGTGGCGGATCCAGAGCCTGATTTCGGGAGGGGCACTTATAGATTTAAAGAAATAATCCATGCACAATAACCACTACTGCTCTGTGTAGTGGTTATGGTGCCAGGAGTGCTGGGACCCGCTCCCAGAGTAAGTAGTCAAACTGTTTAAGAACAGTTTGACAACTTACCTGGGGTCTGCTGGGATATGGGCCTGTAGTAGGGTATAGGAGCAGTGGTGCAATGTGTGAGGAGTGCAGTTTGTGTGAAAGGTTCAGTGTGTAGGGTGTGTGGGGCAATGTGTGTTTGGGTGGGGCAATGTGTGTATGGGGGGTCTGGGTGTGTGTATGGGGCTAGAGGTCGCAGTGGTGAGAGTGAACTCTAGCCCGTAGCTCCAGCGCTAGAGTTCACTCACGCGAGAGCTGGAGCGTTGCCACTGTAACCGCGGCAACGCTCTGTACTCGCACAAGAAGGACCCAGAGGAGCTGTAGGCTGAGCTCCCGGGTCCTCTCTTCCTCCCTCCCCTGCCGGCTGCCTGCATGGTGCCTCCAGAACAGGGAGGGAGATCTCTGATCTCCCCTCCGGTCGGTGAAGGCACATGGTGCTTGGACAGTGCCAGCCTTGCATTGGCCAGCAGGGGAGAGCATCTGGGGGGGAAAGGGCAATTGCCCGTTGCCCCCCCCCTGGATCCACCAGTCATATTATATATATATATATATTTCTTTCTCCCCTCTCTGCTCCTCTGTGTCCATGTGTCAGGGTACCTGAGGCCTCTACCTCTAAGGGAGGTAGAGACTTGGTGGTGTATCCGTCCAGGCGAGCTGTCTCCTCCGTTCCTCGCGGTTCATCCAGTCACTTAAACACCGGCCGCGAGGAATCCACGTCCTTTTCTAGCAGGACGCTCAATACGTGACGTCATGACGCTAGCACGAGCAATCTGTCACTCAAGTGTCCGATATCCAATCGGTACTTTTCAGAGGCGTGATTTCCATCCAGAACCAGGGTATTTAAGCTTACTCCTTACTTCAGCTCATTGCCCTGTCGTGGTTCTAGCTTGTCTAGTCACTCAGTGCTCTGGTATTCTAGTTTGCTCTTTTGGTTTTGACTCGGCTCGTTGTACTACCCTGTTTCTCTGTTATCCCTTGACCCGGCTTGTCTCTCGCTTATCTGTCTTCTCGTTCCCTCGACCTCGGCTTGCCTCTGACTATTCTTTACTCTCGGTACGTTAGTCCGGCCATTCTAAGGCCCGGTATACGTACCTTTCCACTCTTTGTACTCTGCGTGTTGGATCCCTGTCCCGATCCTGACATTACGACAGGGCCAATGGATCCTGCAGGTACAAACAGTCAGCTTGGTTCTTCGGATCCCAGGTTTGACGCCATGGAACATAGGATGGATCAGATGGCTTTGGCACTACAGGCACTTTTGTCTCGTGCTAGTAATCCACCTGAGGAGACACGTACTCCTTCTATCTCTCCTGCAGTCTCAGGTCTAGAGGTAGCCACTGTAGGTGCTTCTTCCCGTATTACCCCACCAGTACGTTATGGCGGGTCACCGGAGAAGTGTCGTGGCTTTCTAAACCAGATTAGCATCCATTTCGAACTACAACCCCGCTCTTATCCTACAGATAGAGCAAAGGTTGGATTTATTATTACTCTGCTCATTGAAAAAGCTTTGAGATGGGCCAATCCTTTATGGGAGAATGATAATCCACTCGTCTATAATTATAATGCCTTTGTAGCTGCGTTTAGAAGAACTTTTGACCCTCCTGGCAGAAAGGTCAATGCAGCTAGATTAATGTTGCGCCTTAAACAGGACAATCGAACACTTGTGGATTATGCACTAGAGTTCAGATCCTTGGCGGCAGAAGTTAAGTGGAACGAACAGGCTTATATAGATGTGTTTTTGAATGGGTTATCAGATGTAATTCTTGACGAGGTCGCTACTAGAGAACTCCCTGAAAATTTGGAGGATTTAATTTCTTTTATATCTCGTATTGATGAACGCTTAAGAGAGAGGCAGAACACTCGAGATAGGACCCGTAGACCCTCCTTTAAACTAGCGCCTACCTTTCAAATCTCTGAGTTCGAAGACTTACGTATTCCTGAACCTATGCAGATAGGCAGTACTCATCTCACTGAAAGGGAGAGACAGTACAGGAGAAGGGAGGGTTTATGTATGTATTGTGGAGTCAGGGGTCATTTACGCCTAAATTGTCCCAATCGTTCGGGAAACGCTCGCACCTAAGTTCCTCTAGAGGACAGGCCTTGGGTGTTTCTACTTTGTCCTCTATTCACAACTACAAGGAGCTCAGGCTTGTGTTACCCGTTTCTTTAAAGTGGGAGAAGGGAGTAGTTAAGACTATGGCACTAATTGATTCTGGAGCTGCTGAGAGCTTTATAGATCAGGGTTTTGCTGCCAAGCATACTATTCCATCCCAGTTAAAAGAGACACCTCTGGCTGTTGAGGCCATCGATGGTAGACCGTTACTTGAGCCTGTTATTTTTCATGAGACCATACCGATTAACTTGACTGTTGGCATCCTGCATAAAGAGGATATATCCTTGATGCTCATTTCTTCCCCGTCTATTCCCATAGTTCTGGGGTACTCCTGGCTGAGGAGACACAACCCTATTATTAATTGGGAATCAGGGGAGATAGTTTCATGGGGAGAGAATTGTCAAGAAAAATGCTTGCGGAAGGTCTTACCTCTTGGATTAACTAATACATCGAATACCTCTGACAATCCTACAGAGACACAAATTCCGCCTCAGTATCTAGATTTAAAGGCAGTATTTGACAAAAAGAAAGCCGATACCTTACCCCCACACAGGTCCTTCGATTGCAAAATTAACCTACTCCCTGGTACCATGCCTCCCAGAGGCCATGTATACCCATTATCTATAAAGGAGAACTCAGTCCTAGAGGAATATATTCACGAGAATTTAGACAAGGGATTCATCAGGAGGTCCTCCTCCCCTGCCGGGGCTGGATTTTTTTTTGTTAAAAAGAAAGATGGTTCTTTGAGACCTTGTATTGATTATCGAGGCCTGAATAAGATAACCATTAAAAATGCCTACCCGATTCCCTTGATCACCGAACTCTTCGATCGTTTGAAGGGCTCTACAATTTTCACCAAGTTAGACCTCAGAGGGGCATATAACTTGGTGAGAATCCAGCAGGGACATGAGTGGATGACGGCATTCAATACTCGATATGGCCACTATGAATATACCGTCATGCCTTTTGGGTTATGCAATGCACCAGCAGTATTCCAAGATCTGATTAATGAGGTTCTTAGGGAATTTCAGCAAGAGTGCGTCATTGTATACCTAGATGATATACTCATTCATTCTAGTGACATTGAGATTCATCACAAACAAGTCAGGAGGGTTTTGCACAAGCTTCTCCAGCATGGCTTGTACTGCAAGTTGGAGAAATGTAGCTTTGATCAAACCCAGGTAACCTTTCTCGGCTATGTGATCTCTGGGGAGGGATTTAAGATGGATCCGGATAAGCTCCAATCCATTCTAGAGTGGCCTTTACCCACAGGTCTTAAAGCCATACAGAGATTTATTGGTTTTTCCAATTATTATAGGCGCTTTATTAAGGGCTATTCTTCCATTATTGCACCTATCACTAACATGACCAAGCAGGGGGCTGACACTAAGAATTGGACTACTGAAGCTCTCCTTGCGTTCAAGACTCTCAAGGAGCTTTTCGCTTCCGCTCCAATTTTAGTTCACCCTGACACTTCTCTGCCATTTTTGCTCGAGGTAGACGCATCAGAGACTGGTTTAGGTGCTGTTCTATCTCAAAGGTTGGGTGTTGATAAACCATTACATCCATGTGGATTTTTCTCTAAAAAATTGACCGGTACTGAAAGCAGGTATGACATTGGTGACAGAGAATTACTAGCGGTTATCAAGGCTTTGAAAGAATGGAGACATTTATTGGAGGGTACATTACATCCTGTTACCATCCTGACAGACCACAAAAACTTGTCTTATATCGGAGAGGCCAAGCGTCTGTCCTCCAGGCAGGCTCGTTGGTCGTTGTTTCTTACCCATTTCAATTACGTTCTGACTTACAGACCTGGGTCAAAGAACTCTAAAGCCGATGCGCTATCTCGCCAATATGAACCCTCTGCTTCAGTTGAACCACTTTTGTCTTCCATTGTACCCAAATGCAATATTATTGCTAATACCAGTCTCAAAATTCATTCCCCGCTACTTGACCAGATCTTGAAGTCACAACATCTAGCTCCCGGAAACACTCCTGAGGGAAGAAACTTTGTTCCTCCTGAACTTCAACTGGAGCTCTTACAATGTTTTCATGAAAGTAAAATAGCTGGTCATCCTGGTATTCGCAAGACGTACTCTCTGATATCCAAAGATTTCTGGTGGCCTTCACTTCGTAAGGATATTGAGGAGTTCGTCGCAGCTTGTGAGAATTGTGCCAAGACTAAACTATCTCATGCATCCCCATGTGGCCTGTTACACCCCTTGGACATTCCTGAGAAACCTTGGTCCTGTTTGTCCATTGACTTTATCGTTGATTTGCCTGCTTCCAAAAGACAGACTGTTATTCTCACGGTGGTGGATAGATTTACCAAGATGGCCCATTTCGTGCCATTACCTAAACTTCCGACTTCCCCTGAATTGGCGGAGATTTTTGCGAGAGAAGTTTTTCGCCTACATGGGATCCCTTCAGAGATTGTTTCTGATAGAGGTTCTCAATTTGTCTCACGGTTCTGGAGATCCTTTTGTTCTCAAATGGGCATCAAATTGAACTTTTCCTCTGCCTATCACCCTCAGTCTAACGGAGCTGCTGAACGTACTAATCAAAAGATCGAACAGTATCTGCGTTGCTTTGTTTCCGAACACCAGGACGATTGGGTCGGTCTGATTCCTTGGGCGGAGTTCGCACACAATAACCTTGTTTGCGATTCAACTCGCTCTAGCCCTTTCTTCATGAACTATGGCTTTCATCCTTCGATTTTTCCTTCGGTTTCCTCTTCTCAGGGGATACCGTCGGTTGATGATCATGTCGCCAACCTGAAGAAATTATGGGATCAAACTCGACAAATTCTATTACATAGTTCCTCGCTGTTCAAGAAACACGCTGACAAACATAGAAGAGCGGCTCCTGTTTTTGTTCCTGGGGATAGGGTATGGTTGAGTACTAAGAATATTCGCCTAAAAGTTCCGTCCATGAAATTTGCTCCTCGTTACATAGGTCCTTACAGGGTTCTCACTCGTATCAATCCGGTTGCGTATCGCCTTGCTCTGCCACCTGCCTTACGCATTCCTAACTCTTTTCATGTCTCCTTGTTGAAACCCCTCATTTGCAACAAATTCTCCTCTAAGGTCTCCTCGCCTCGTCCTGTTCAGGTGGAGGGTCGGGAGGAGTACGAGGTCAGCTCCATCATTGACTCCAGAATTTCAAGAGGAAAATTGCAATATCTGGTCAACTGGAGGGGATATGGTCCTGAGGAGAGGAGTTGGGTACCTCAGGAGGACGTCCATGCTTCTCGCCTTCGCAGAGCATTTCACCTTCGCTTCCCATCTCGCCCCGGTTCATTCCGCCCGGTGGGCGTATCTGAGAGGGGGGGTACTGTCAGGGTACCTGAGGCCTCTACCTCTAAGGGAGGTAGAGACTTGGTGGTGTATCCGTCCAGGCGAGCTGTCTCCTCCGTTCCTCGCGGTTCATCCAGTCACTTAAACACCGGCCGCGAGGAATCCACGTCCTTTTCTAGCAGGACGCTCAATACGTGACGTCATGACGCTAGCACGAGCAATCTGTCACTCAAGTGTCCGATATCCAATCGGTACTTTTCAGAGGCGTGATTTCCATCCAGAACCAGGGTATTTAAGCTTACTCCTTACTTCAGCTCATTGCCCTGTCGTGGTTCTAGCTTGTCTAGTCACTCAGTGCTCTGGTATTCTAGTTTGCTCTTTTGGTTTTGACTCGGCTCGTTGTACTACCCTGTTTCTCTGTTATCCCTTGACCCGGCTTGTCTCTCGCTTATCTGTCTTCTCGTTCCCTCGACCTCGGCTTGCCTCTGACTATTCTTTACTCTCGGTACGTTAGTCCGGCCATTCTAAGGCCCGGTATACGTACCTTTCCACTCTTTGTACTCTGCGTGTTGGATCCCTGTCCCGATCCTGACACCATGTCACCCCTCTCCTTCCCAGTCACTCTCTTCCCCCTCTGCCTCTTTCTCCCCCTCCCCTTGTGTATCTCTCTCTTCCCCTCTGTCTCTTTTTCCCTCTTTTCCCTGTCTCTCTCTCCCTCTCTACCATCTCTCTATCCCCCTCTTTCTCCCCTTGTGTCTCACTCTCCCTCCCCCTCTGTCTCTCTCTATTCTCCCACTGTCTCTTTCTTCCCTATCTCTGTTTTATTTCCCCCTCCCCTTGTGTCTCTATATTACTCCCCCTTGTGTCTCTATAATACCCCTCCCCTCCTTTGTGTCTCTATAATACCCCCCTTTGTGTCTCTATAATACCCCCTCCCCCCCTTTGTGTCTCTATAATACCCCTTCCCCCCTTTGTGCCTCTATAATACCCCCTCCCCCCTTTGTGTCTCTATAATTCCCCCTCCCCCCTTTGTGTCTCTATAATTCCCCCTCCCCCCTTTGTGTCTCTATAATTCCCCCTCCCCCCTTTGTGTCTCTATAATTCCCCCTCCCCCTTTGTGTCTCTATAATTCCCCCTCCCCCCTTTGTGTCTCTATAATTCCCCCTCCCCCCTTTGTGTCTCTATAATTCCCCCTCCCCCCTTTGTGTCTCTATAATTCCCCCTCCCCCCTTTGTGTCTCTATAATTCCCCCTCCCCCTTTGTGTCTCTATAATTCCCCCTCCCCCCTTTGTGTCTCTATAATTCCCCCTCCCCCTTTGTGTCTCTATAATTCCCCCTCCCCCTTTGTGTCTCTATAATTCCCCCTCCCCCCCTTTGTGTCTCTATAATTCCCCCTCCCCCCCTTTGTGTCTCTATAATTCCCCCTCCATGTCTCTATAATTCCCCCTCCCCCCCGTGGCTCTATAATTCCCCCTCCATGTCTCTATAATTCCCCCCCCCCCCCCTTTGTGGCTCTATAATTCCCCTCCATTTACCTGAGAGGAGTGAGTCAGAGGGGGCCGGCCGCTTTCCACGCTGGTGCCGCCGGGCCGGGTGGCAGCCTCGCCGGTCCGGCGGCACTTCTAATGCTGGGGACTGAGCGAGGAGGAGGGAGGAGGAGGGAGGAGCATGTCTCTGTACCATGCTCCCTCGCGGTTCCTGTGCTGTGAATTGTGGGAACCGCGAGGGAGCATGGTACAGAGACATGCTCCTCCCTCCTCCTCGCTCAGTCCCCAGCATTAGAAGTGCCGCCGGACCGGCGAGGCTGCCACCCGGCCCGGCGGCACTAGCGTGGAAAGCGGCCGGCCCCCTCTGAGTGTGCCACCGGACCGGCCACCCGGTGGCACATACCTCTGCAGCCCCCAGGTGCCGCGGCCCACCGGGAAATTTCCCGGTATCCCGGTGGGCCAGTCCGGCCCTGCGTTTATCACAACCGAGACAATATGACTTTCTCCTTCATAAAACAAATTGTCTTTTAAAGCAGTGCTGTTATGGCTTTATTTTATTTTTTGTTGTTGTTTGTTTACATTTTTTGCTTCCTTATTCCACTTGTATCTTAAAGGGTTAATCCAAGAAACTGCTGTAGTGATTATGTTTATAGTGACTATCTAGCAGTATCGTGTACCCATTCCCTTGGCAACAGTTTTCCCAAACACATGGGTCCTCACCAGGTTTTCTGGTTGTCCAGTAACGAGCTTTCTCTTTTTTTGCAGAAGAAAGAAGCAACGGCACTGGCCATTCATTGGCTGACATTCTTGCAACGAAAGCATTTGATTTATCTAAAGATATTTTTTGCTAATATTGACACCTGCCCACCCTTACCATGCAGCCATGTGTCAACCAACCCATACCTAGTCATGCGTCACTCATCTTTTTTTCTTTGTGAGAAATATTACAAAATCATCTACTTGATATCTCCTACCAAACATTTTACTCTTTAGTCTATTTATCTCCTGAATGTCTTTATGTGGAAGACTTGGTAGTATTTTTCACCTGTAGGAGTAATCGTGTGATCTGGTACAAATATAAAAAAAAAAGTGTCTAATTATCTAACAGTTTGCAAGTTTTTTAAAGTCTTTCTAAACATGTAGTTGCAGATTTCAATGTGTTTTTTAAAGTGCAACAGCGTTTTTTTTATCTGAAATATTTATTGTTGTTTACTCATTTTGGAATATCCTCTGGCAATTATGCAATCCCAAATTCACGGGAAAGATGTAGAGGAAAATATGGGTTATGTAGAACATAAATATCAGGATATGGGTAGCCCATGCATGTCCATTAATGGAAATTATTGTATTTAAATATGGAAAAGTGTGCATATGCGTAAAATATACATAAATAGTATGTATTTTAAGTTGTATGTATTATTCAGACCAGATTGTAGGCAACCTTACTTTTGGTGTAACTCACACATGATTACAGCAAGATAAACTCGATAGTACTCATCTCTACTACCTCTGATATATGAATTGTAAAATATTTAAATGATGTTCAACTACTTTTTATTTGTCTCTAACTATAGGCATCAAAACGACATGTGTTTAATAACACAGTTTGGGTGTATAGATCACACTGCTGGTCTTACTGCCCAATTCTCAATTGCCATTTAGGAGTCAAATCACTTTTTTCTGTTTATACAGCCATAGCCACACCTCCCCTAGCTGTGACTGCACACAAAATTGTATTATTTTTAAGCAAGTGTTAACTTGCTTTGGAAGTTCTTATCTTCTGCTCTGTAAATTGAACTTTAATCACACACAGGGGGGGCTCCTGCAGGGTCTAAAATGATATTAACAGAGCAGGAAGTAAGACAATCTAAATTAAACAGAATGTGTAATAAAGAAACATTAAAAACATTAATTTAAACATTAGATATCTCTGTACAGGAAGGGTTTAGGAAGGCTGTGTAAGCCATGTGCAGAGAGGTGTGCCTAGGGTTGGATAAACAAAGTGATTTAGCTCCTAACTGGAAGACCATTGAGCAGTAAGACTGCAGGGACATGATCTATACACCAACATACATGGTCAGGTGAATATAGTGTTTCTTCAAGCCTTTAATGTTCTTTGTGTTCCCCTGAACAGCTCCTAGATGGGAACGGCCATTAGCTACATATATTTCATATTTGTACACAGTGCACATACAATGGTTTCAATATTCTATGCAAAAACATTTTTTATTTTATATTCCCTATTTGTAAGATGACACAGTTGGGTGAGAGTTACAGTTTATTTGATATGCTTTCACTGTAGAGTGAAGGAAAGTCTAATAAAAGTTATAAAACCACTCCTAGTTATATAGAAATATATATAAAACAATGAAAAAACAGTGCACTCGGATTTCTTTTGCAAACAAATTTGTGTATTAGGCAAATCTAAATCAAAGTTTCTATCCTACAAAGTAATTTTTCATTATTTTTGTTTTTTTTTTATTGATTTATCTATTTATGCACTGAAAAGCACCATAGTTTGTGTGTCTTTTTTCTTTGGGCAGAGTGCCAAACTGTATGTAATGTGTGTGTGTGTGTGTGTGTGTGTGTGTGTGTGTATATATTTATATATATATATATTATAAACAATGGAAATGTTATATGCAGGGAACACTTCTGTACAAAGAAAATCAATAACCCGATTCTATTCCTTGTGCTTGCTGATTCTGTAGGCTTTTCTTCAGCCCCACCTGCTCGGGAATGAGTTTACACATTTAGAATTTCCTAGAAGAGTGCAACGTAAGGAACTTGGAAAGATGATGCTCTACAGGGATTTTAACATGACTGGATGGTAAGATCTGACCTTTTATTCCTAATATATTTTTTCCAGGCTTAAGTAGAAAAAAAAAATAGTTTTCAGGATTCCTCAAAGTGAAAATTGTTCAATGCAGAAACCAACTACAAAATTTCCCTCTTGAGGCTAAATGTGACAAGTGCCCCAAATAGCTCAAACAATTCTTTTGAGTGGGTTAAATTGAATTTGTAGTGTTCTAAAACTACTGGTGTATGAGATAGAATAAAAAATAATTTACTGTTCTGGACCGGAATAATAGCATCACAGATATCTATCAAACATACTGCAATTAGCAGACTAAGTCAGGTTATTAATGATTGCATTATTTACTTAATTGTATTGAATGGAAAAAAACTAATTGCTAAATTTAGGTAAAAATAGACAATTTCTGAACAATGATTCCCTTCATGCTTTTTGCAGTAAAAAACTGTCTTTTCAGAAAAAATGCAGTGTTTACATTACAGCCTAGGAATACCTCCACTGGCCACTCTTCAGATGGCTGCTAGAGGTGCTTCCTGGGGCAGTGCTGCACACTGTGACTGAAATTCAGTGTCTCCACTCTCTGTATTGAGACACTGGAACTTTCCTCATAGATATGCATTAATTCAATGCATCTCTTTGAGAAGATGCTGATTGGCCAGGGCTGTGTTTAGCTTGTGCTGGCTCTGCCCCTGATCTGCCTCCTTGTCAGTCTCAGCCAGTCATATGGGGAAGCACTGTGAATGGCTTTGATCAACACTTCTGATGATGTCATCCAAGGAGGCAGATCAGGGCAGAGCCAACAACAGCAGACAGAAATAAAAGTAAAATTGTACTATATTTAGGGGTGGCCAGGGTGCTAGATTGTGGTTTTATTAACACCACAGGTTCATGAGTACATGACTGTGTTCCTAACTCTATAGTGTTCCTTTAAATAAGCCCTTGTATTTTGTTTAAAATATACTTTGTTATTGCATCATTACATATCGCTTTTGGTGTTGTACCAGTGAAATTAAGATATTGTGTCAAACATCCTTTCAAATGCAATGTTCATAGTCCATATCCAACTCAATGAATGTTCGGCTTGGATCAGGTGTGCCATGAGAACAATAAAGTAGAATTGTTGAAATTATTTAAGAAATTAAAGAATTTAAGGTGCCCTCCCACTTTTTAATTGAATCGTTTCCAGCTGTTGGCCATGAGGCATTGAATTGGACAGTGACCTGTCCCCCAATTTAATTTACAGCCCCCACCTATGGAGGTACATGGGAAATCAGTGCCACTTCCTCCCTTTATGTTGTTAGGGACTGGGCAGCAATAACTGTCCAATATCTAGTCTTTTATTATACTGTCTGCTTACTATTTAGTAGATATGAGTCCCAGCCAGGGCATTGTGTGCAGATTTTTTTTAGGACCTTCACATGTTGCTTTGGAGGTAACCTTTCCTGTTCAATATATATTGATCCTCCTTGTTACATATGGACAATGAATATTTATTAGTTATATACTACAAATACGGCATAGCCAAATCTCTAAGGAGCACTCCAAGCACCATAACCCTTACAGTGCTATGGCACTCCTGGTTATGGCTTTATTGTTTATTGTTCTTGGAGTGTCCCATTAAAAAAAAAAATGTAATGTTGAATCCAATCTAAATGGTGCATTTACCATTTGGTAATTTTTACCAGAAACTGTTAAACGCAAAAAATAAATTATCTCTGGTCAGATGTCCTAGGATTCTAAATATGATTGTGAAATATTTTGCGATAATATAATTTGAAAATGCATACATTTTATTCTCGGCTACTTTGTAAAGCCTAGTGTGTCAAGACTACTTTCTTGTACGCATGTTTGGTTTGATTGCTTTTAATTAAATGTATTAGTATGCAGGAATATAGTTTTCTTTCACAGACTCTTTGTTGAGATTCTGGATTTCTGCCAAGAGGCTAAGCACCAGGGACTCATTTTATTCCCCTTTTCGAACTGAGAAGGTCTTTCTCTCTCAGAGGATCTGATTAAAAGAAACTTCACTTTAAAGCCATTTCAGAGTCTCCAAGTGACCTTTCCTTTGATTGTGAACGTTCCATGCTCCTGCTGCTATAGAAAAAAAAAAAAAAAAACGCTTAATAATCTTTGAAAAGATGACAAAACAAAAAATGATTAGCCCTGCTTAATTTGTGTCATACAAGTTCAGGCTAATGAATAAAGTGGATCTGGTGGAAGCAATCGTAATCTTTTATTGTGCTTTTCTATGTCTTTTCATCAAAAACAGGAGGGGACAAAACAGATAGAAAATACCAATGAATGCTTCATGCAACTGATGCCAGTTCCAAACCAGCCTTTTAATATCAATTAATTTATTAAATTAGACTCTGAATTCTCACAGAGTGAGCTAATAGAATGACCCAACAAGACCCCTAACTACATTCTAATGGAACAGCTTTGTACAGGAGACGTTAATTTATTTGTAGAAGCACTTATTTGTTTCCAGTATATATCTCTATTAAACTGGTACTGGATAACTTTTTAAGGGAATAGTAAAGAAGATTTCTATGAGTCATGCTGATAGAGCACTTACCTGTTTTTTTTTTTTGTTCTAATGCTGCTACAATACCTACCTCCTGTCCCCTCTCCTTCTTCAGTGAAGTGAAAACGTACCTACTGGTGCTCATGAGAACTAACTAATGGATTAGTGTTGACCTAAGGATTGAATTGGTTGGGAACCCAATATGAGGATATCGTCTTTATGTCGTCTTGAACTCTGGAAATTATGTAAAATGATGTTCCCATTATAAAACTTTGGCTTGGTTTTCCTTTTCTTGAGAATACACATTTCTGGAACAGATGAACAAATACATGAAATATAGGAATTTTTTGTACAGATTGCTCCATTGTTTCTGAAGTGTATGTGCTGGCTATGTGTCCCGCCTTAAATTTAAAAAAAAAAAATAATATAAATAAATGATAATGCTTTTAAGCAAGAAGAACTTAACTTGGTGGGTTAGGCACCAAGCATTTCAATTTAAAAAAAAAATAATCTAAAGTTATCAAACTAAAATAATGAATATATCTTCCATGGCTGCAAACAATACTAATTTGGTCAAACAATCTAATAAGCTTTGTTTAGAGAGACAGGTTCATTTATTGGCTGGTACGGTTAATGTTACATTTCTCGATAATTAGCTGGTGTCATCTACACAAATCTCAGTTCAATATGAGGCCAACAGTAAAGTGCACAATTTAGTAACTGAAAGATACTTTTATGAATAGCATATTAAAGGTTGCCTGTCATGACACATATGACTTAATCTTCATTTATAGATAATCTAATTTCATATGTACATTGTGATGGCAGAACTGCTAGTGTAAGTCTAGATTTCTATAAAATCTGAAATTTAAAAAAAAAAAAAAAAAGACTTTCCCCGCTCTTGTCATTGAATCCAGCCTAGGAAGAAAAATAATAAGGCAGTGCTCTGCATGTTTTTTTATCATGGAAACCTTCCTCTGTGCATCTCTCCTACTTGTTTTCAGCCTAGGGGAAACCAATGCCTGCAAAAAGAAGGATTTAGGGACAGGTTCTGTGTGAGAGCAGCAGCAGCACAGAGAGAAAGAGCCCAATTAATTAATTGCCATAACTTTCGACAGGCAATTCGAGAATGGAGAGAGAACAAATTTATTTTATTTACATACCAAAAAGCCAACAAAAAGTGTAGGGATCTTTAAATCTGGTATAGGAAGAAAGCTGTGCTTCCCAAACATGGATATGCAGGTGAGATGCGTCTTGCAGCAAGTGTAATATCCACCAAAAACATAATTGATGCTCTTAGCATGAGTAATGGAAATACAATAAATTGTGAGCTTTTAATAGTATTAAGGGAAGTACCACTTAATTGTATAACATGAGTCAAGCCAGATGGTTAAAAAAAACTACTATTCTTTATCTGCCATGGCAGGTTCACTTTAAAGATGGGCAGCCAATAAGAGACTAGGTCCTTACTCTACTTCACTTGCACAATGAACACCGAAAAGATTCATTTAAAAAATGCATCAATACTCCTTTGAAAGTATTTAACCAGGAAAGGTACATTCAGATTACTCTGGTTTTCAAGTAAGTCCTGGGGATGTTACCTTAGCCCAACATCCAGGGGTTGTTACTATTACCCAATTTTAATGGTACAAATGATTCAATATTGTTAGAAAAACATTTAAAATATTTTATCTGCAGAAGTTACCATTAAAGTATATTGAATTGTTTTGCAGAGATATCACCTGGAACATTTTTTTTCTAACAGTATTGAATCTTTTGGAGACTTCTTAAATCAAGGCCATGGTATTCAATAAACTAAATGTCACTAAATGCAATGTGTTCTATTTTATAGTTCACCTTAAGACTCCTTGCGCCATAACCATTATAAAAAGCTGTAGTGGTCATGGTGCAACGTTAACCATTGTATAATGCACTTATGAAACCAAGGTTGATAAGCTTAGCTGCATATAATTCTGCATTTGCCTTGTTTTAATGTTTTGTTCAGATGTATAGAAAAGGTCCTCAGGGCCCTGTTACAGCATTATGATCTACCTGCCTTACTCTTTAAATGGTTTTCAAGGCTTTTGAAGAAGAAAGAATTTTTAAATTTGAATTAATATGTCTTGCTCAAGGACAATGCGAACAAAGGAATCACCTCCACAGAAAGATATTCAATATCTGAATGTCAGCTGGAGGTTGTATTTTTAACTCACAAGCTTAACCCCTTAAGGACACATGACGTGTGACATGTCATGATTCCCTTTTATTCCCGAAGTTTGGTCCTTAAGGGGTTAAACTGGCTGCTTCTCAGAGTCATCACTGTATCACTTGGTCCCGTACTATGTCTTGTCTTGAGTTTGGATATGCTGCGTGCTTTACTAAAACATAGATGTATTTTCCGAGTGCTATTAATATTGAAAATAAGTACATTTTATAGCACACATTTCAGTTTTGAAAATATATTCGCTATTTTCCCAGACTTGATGCAGCAACTTATATAGGTAGCTGGTATAAGTTTATAATATTGCTAATGGATATCAGGCACCTGCTATTGGAGGTTGGGGATCTTATCTGATCCGCTAGAGCCTTGGTGTTGGCAACGGTACTGTTGCATCGTTAAGCTGTAAATATGTATCATTGTTATTCTGGTTCCTCAGTCACCCACTGTAATATTCATATTTAATACATTTACAAATCTGTACAGCTGTTAGCTGAAGGCTCTTTTAATACAGCAATAGTATTGGATACTGTTCCTTTTTGCTTGCTTGTCCAATATAAGCTGCTTGCGCCATGTGATGCATGTTTTGTGCAAAGCATGAGATGAGCCCATAGTGCAAAATGTTTTGTGCAAAATTGATCAGCCCATAGTGCCGGGAGAAGAAATTATTTATTTATTTATTTATAATGTATTTATGTTGAATAAGCAGCTTAATGGATGAATTGGACAATAGGTCTGCCCAATGATGTGGGCTGGATCTCATGTGCTGTCAGGAGATGGAAAATAAGATGATTGATGGATAAAAGGTGATTGACTAAATTATCATTTTATTCACAGTGACCAATAAAGGGAATAAAAGGAAGAGCAGTGTTAGTGCTATATATTTCCAAGCAGAATTTTATCTTTCATTTTGACCAGCAGTGATTTTACCATTGCTTTGCCTGTGTTGGAATGGTGTAGTCCCTGTGTCATTGATCCTAGTGTGAGATTGTTGAGGTGGTTAGATTACCACTGTTCCTTTTTTATTTCTTGCAAGAGACAGACAGAGAGACAATTAATATGCAGTTGCAATGTGCTTCAGTGCCACTGCTTGTGCTTTGCAAGTGTCGATAGTTTGTGGCAGTTCACTGCACAAGTGAATGTAGCATTGAGTGTGGCACTTATTTCTTTCTTAACTCTTCACAGAAAGAAAATAATTTTAGCACCATTTTGTCCAAACCATTTCCCTAAAACATTCACATGGACGTAAAATGCTTGCACTTAACTGCTACATGGACAATTTTCTATCAGAATCAAAATTTGGACAAACCAAATGTATTTGCCGTGCATAAGTCTAGCAGGTTATGTTACGGCTTGGAAATGTATGACTCCACTTGAACTGACTCACATGTATAGATTGATGATGTGACTTTTGTTGGTAGCTGCAGGATAAATTCTAAATTGTCCAAAACATAACTGTTCAGATCTCACCAAATGCACATTAGAAGCATCATCCTTAATTTTGAAGTATGTTGCCTGTTTATGCGTGTTAGTAATACTATTCTTATATGCAAACAAGATACACCTCCTTTTTGGGAGGGGTGTGTATACAAAAAGTGCTAAAGTGAATAGAAAGAACTGCAGCTCCACTTGTGTGGAATACCCTCTCATCCACACCCAAAATTCAAAATCTGTAAAGTGGTATGTCACTGCTTACCTTAGTTGGAGTCCGAAGTGTAGAGATGTTTGCTCACTCTTGCATATAAACATAGCCCACAGTAACCAGATAAAAAGCCACCTGGGCTGTGAATCTGTGCACAGGGGCTTAGGCAGGAACAATAACCAGAGATGAGAAAACAGACCAGGGCAAATCCAGAAGAGTAGTCAGACACGGCTCCAAAGTTAGGTCAGGGCAGGCAGCGAAAAGGCAATAACTAAGATCCAGAAGCAGGGGTCACAAGCAAAGTCAGTCTTAAGCAACAGGAACAGGAAACATGATACAACGAACTGACCCTGCCCTCAGGGAGAGGCAGTGTTATATAGGTGAATTACGAGTAATCTGCCAAAAGTGAAGACCCTCACAAGGGAACAGCACAATCCAACTACCGACCAATAACCTGTTTCCCCACAACATGGAACCTCCTGTCAGGCATTATAGTCTCCAAGATCCAAGGACATATGAGTCAATATATGAGCAATACTCAGAAGGGGATTGGAAACAACACCAGAGGATCAAAACACCAACTACTGGTAGACCAAGCAGTCACAAGGGATTCTAAGACCAGACAGACCAATCTGTGTACGGCCTGGATTGACTACAAAAAAGCCTATGACAGAATGCCACACACATGGATACTGGAATGCCTGGCTCTCTAGAAGGTCTGCAAGACAATTAAAGCCTTCATCAAGAACTCGATGGGCAAGTGGAAAACAACTCTAGAAGCCAATTCCAGGACAATAACTCAAGTGAACATTAAATGTGGCATATACAAGGTGATGCGCTATTCCCAATGCTGTTCTGCATAGGCCTCAACCCCCTTAGCCAGATCAACAAGAAGAGTGGATACGGATACAGGTTCATCAGCCACCTACTCTACATGGACGACATCAAGCTGTATGTCAAGAATGAGCGAGACATTGACTCACTGATCCACCTAACTAGGATATACAGCTCAATGGCAAGAACAAGATCCAAGCCATCAACACATATGCCCTACCGGTCATCACGTACCCAGCTGGAATAATAACCTGGCCAAGAGAAGAACTGGCCACCATGGATATCAAGACCAGGAAATTACTCACTATGAATGGAGGATTCCACCCGAAATCCAGCACCCAGAGACTATACACCTGTTGGAAGGAAGGAGGTCGGGGATTGATGAGTGTCAAGGCCACAGTCCTGGCTGAAACACAGAGCATCCACGAGCATCACGAAGATGGCTCCCAAAGATAAACTGCTAAGGGAATGCCTGAGACTTCCACAGATCGAGGATGCAGAAAAAAAGGAGGTTCCTTGGCAAGACAAACGTTTCCATGGAGTGTACCACCGACAGATAGTGGATGTGGCTCACCTGACAAAATCCTACCAGTGGTTGGAAAAGGCAGGACTAAAAGACACACGGAGACACTAATCCTAGCAGAACAGGAGCAATCACCCAGCACCAGATCAATAGAAGCGGGAGTCTACCACACCAGGCAAGACCCAAGGTGCAGACTGTGCAAAGAGGTCTCTGAGACAGTCCAGCACCTAGTAGCCGGATGCAAGATGTTAGCAGGAACAGCATACACGGAGAGACTAAACCAAGTTGCTGGGATTGTGTGCTGAAACATCTGCACAGAATATGGATTGGACCTGTCTAAGTCCAGATGGGAGATACCACAAAGGATCGTTGAGAATGACAGGGCTAAGATCCAGTGGAACTTCAAGATCCAGACAGACAAGCAAGTGCTGGCCAACCAACCAGACAAGGAACGGAAGACTGCAGTTGTGGATGTGGCAATACCCAGGGACTATAACATCAGGAAGAAGGAACATGAGATGGTGGACAAATACCAAGGACTGAAAGAAGAACTTGAAAGGATGTGGAAAGTGAAAGAAGTAGTAGTCCCAGTTTTGATTGGAGCACTCGGGCTGTGATTCCCAAGTTGGGGGTGTGGCCTCAACAGATTCCAGGTGGGACATCTGAGATTGCTGTCCAGAAGAGTGCAGTCCTAGGAACAGCTAAGATACTGCGCAGAACCCTCAAACTCCCAGGCCTCAGGTAGAGGGCCCGAGAATGAGGAATAAACATACCACTCAGGAGGGGTGAGAAAATCAATTTGTATTTATATATAAAGAAGAGGTGGTTTTATCAGAGTCCATACAGATGTTTAAACAGCAATTGGATAAATAATTGCAAAAACATAATATACAGGGTTATCATTTTAAGTGTGGATATATATATATATATATACTTATTAACTTGGCATTTATGCTTTTAGGGCAGCATCACACCTCTCATCCACTTTAAAATTCACTTGTTTAGAGCCTTACAGTCCTGGCTCTGAGGTATGTTAGCCAATTTAGTGGGGATGGCACAGCCCCTATGAAAATTCAGAAGGCTCCAAATGACTTTTAAAATATTAATGCAATTTATTGTACAATTAAATATAAAATATATAATGTAAACTTAAGGATAACAATATAAAATTTACTATTAAAAGTCCAAAATATAGCCAAGACACCTTCACTCTTGTAGAGCTTCTTCAGTCAGATGTAGCTATTCTTATATGCCTTTACAAACTAGTAGTAGCTATGTTAATCATCTGTGAAGGTACATATGTTTCTTTAATAAGCTCTTTATTTTGGAAACATAGCGCCTCAGAAAGGATATGATAGCATTATATAAATATATTTGGGCCAATACAAACAATTGTCTTAAAATCTATTCATTACTAGAACTATACACAGGACACAAGGTCATGCATTTAGACTGGAAGAATTGAGATTTACCGTATTTATCGGCGTATAACACGCACAGGCGTATAACACGCACCTCATTTTTAGAAAGAAATTCCAGGAAATTTCCCCCCTCATCCCATAGTATTCCCCCCCCTCATCCCATAGTATTCCCCCCCCTCATCCCATAGTATTCCCCCCTCATCCCATAGTGTCCCCCCTTTCCATAGTATTCTCCCCCCTTTCCATAGTATTCTCCCCCCTCCCATAGTATTCCCCCCTCCTCCCATAGTATTCCCCCCCTCCTCCCATAGTATTCTCCCCCCTCCCCTCCCATAGTATTCTCCCCCCCTCCCCTCCCATAGTATTCTCCCCCCCTCCCCTCCCATAGTATATAGTATTCTCCCCCCTCCCCTCCCATAGTATTCTCCCCCCCCTCCCCTCGTATTCTCCCCCCCCTCCCCTCCCATAGTATTCTCCCCCCCTCCCCTCCCATAGTATTCTCCCCCCCTCCCCTCCCATAGTATTCTCCCCTCTCCCCTCCCATAGTATTCTCCCCCCTCCCCTCCCATAGTGTACTTTCCTCCCCCTCCCCTCCCATAGTGTACTTTCCTCCTCCTCCCCTCCCATAGTGTACTTCCCCTCCTCCCCTCCCATAGTGTACTTTCCTCCCCCTCCCCTCCCATAGTGTACTTTCCTCCCCCTCCCCTCCCATAGTGTACTTTCCTCCCCCTCCCCTCCCCTCCCATAGTGTACTTTCCTCCCCCTCCCCTCCCCTCCCATAGTGTACTTTCCTCCCCTCCCATAATTACTTACCTGTCCTGAAGCGTGGGCCGGCTTCACACCGTGCACCGCGGAACAGGAACTTTAATTTAAGGTTCCGGTTTCCGGCGGGACTGAAAGGAAGTGTGCACACTATTGTGCACACTTCCTTTCAGTCCCGCCGGAAACCGGAACCTTAAATTAAAGTTCCTGTACCGCGGTGCGCGCTGTGAAGCCGGCCCACGCTTCAGGACAGGTAAGTAATTATGGGATATCGGCGTATAACACGCACCCACGATTTTTCCCCTATTTTCAGGGGAAAAAAGTGCGTGTTATACGCCGATAAATACGGTTTGAAGCAAAGGAAAGTTTTTTTTTTTACATTAAGAACAATAAGGATATTGGATTTTCTGCTTGAATAGGTGGTTTTATCAGAGTCTATACATATGTTTAAACAGCAATTGGATAAATACTTGCAAAAACATAATATACAGGGATATCATTTTAAGTGAGGTAATAGCTTCTTGAACCAAGCAGAAATCTGACTGCCATTCTGGGGTCAAGAAGGATTTTTTTTCCTAGTTTGTTGCAAAATTGGAAGTGCTTCAGACTGGGTATTTATTCTTTCTTTTGGATCATCAGCAAAAACATGTAAGAGAGGCTGTATTTGATGGACGAGCATACATTTCCAGCTATGTAACCGTATGTTTATTTAAAGGGAAACTCCAGTGATCGTTTTCCTGGCACTGGAGGGTCCTTCTCCCTCCCACCCACCAATCCCCAGTTACTGAAGGGGTGAAAACCCCTTCAGTCACTTACCTGAGGCAGCGGCGATGTCCCTCGCCGCTGTCTCCTCCTCCGCGCCGCTCCTCCTACTGGCTCTGTCGGCCGGCGGGCAAGACTGATACCGCCCACCGGCCGAGGAGACCTAATGCGCATGCGCGGCAATTCCGCGCATGCGCATTAGGTCTCCCCATAGGAAAGCATTGAAAACGAATTTCAATGCATTCCTATGGGGATTTGAGCGACGCTGGAGGTCCTCACACAGCGTGAGGACGTCCAGCGACGCTCTAGCACAGGTTTCCTGTGCTATGGACCAGGAAGAGACCTCTAGTGGCTGTCTAGTAGACAGCCACTAGAGGTGGAGTTAACCTTGCAAGGTAATTATTGCAGTTTATTAAAAACTGCAATAATTACACTTACAGGGTTAGGAGTAGTGGGAGTTGGCACCCAGACCACTCCAATGAGCAGAAGTGGTCTGGGTGCCTACAGTGTCCCTTAGAATAAGATTTGTATCTAACTCACCTGTAGTAGCTTCATTATGAAAATGGGGAGCAGGACATGTATATCCTCTTTCAATATTTACTTTCTTTGATATCATTTTTAGAATTGTTTTGTTGAACTATTGTGATGTATTCACTCGTTTTGATGTTTTGCACAATTACAAATATATCTTGTTTTTCTTTTTATAGGGCGTACAAAACCATAGAGGAAGAAGACTTAAAGTTTCCTCTTATATATGGAGAAGGTAAAAAGGTAAGCTTTTGTTTTCTTAGTACACGCACTTACTAAGTGGTTGAATTTTTGCCTTTCTTGGTACAAGAAAAGAATCTTCTCACGTGAGCATTATGTTATTGATTTTTTCCAGAGTGAGTCTCATATAATTTCACTTTAAAAATGTCAGTAATAAAATCTGTACTTTAAAATAGCCAGCAAATTTGGTGATAATATTGTCATTCAAGAGTAGTACTATGTATTGCAGTACTTTCATTTGACATTTCTAATTCCATATCCTTAGAGTCTTGCATTTCAGAGTTTAGGTATCCTCTAAATTTCACATACACTAGAGATGCTGTGGACAGCAACTCCCAAAGATCACAGCCAGATGGTGCAGGTTCCCCTAAGGTCCTTTTCATTGATATTTGAAATCATGTATTTTTTTGGAATGGCTCTGTATTTTTGTAACACCCCGATGATACTTACATTTTAGATTTTGGCATTTTATGTAAGCTACAATTACAGCACAATTTAGATGCATACATTTGTATTCTGTATACACTTGATTCATATTCAGTTACCTATTGCCCCAGTGCAATGTAAATGTTCATTTTGTTTATTCGTAAAGCCTACTTTTGTCCTAGAAAAGGAAGACACTGTTATTCATCTACTATATTCTCAAGCACTGGAATAGAATCACACGTTAAATACTAGCTCCCAGTCGTATTACATATCTGTAGGACTGCAATCCCTATCGAATACCCCCTCCTTTTCAGACCAAAATTTTCTTTGTAATAAAACTCTAAACATTTTTTTCTCCTTCAAAATGTCTTTAGAACTGTGTTTATGACAAAAATGAAAATATATCTTGCGTAACTTAACCTAGACTTTAGAAAGAATGTCCACAGAGTGAAATAAATCCTAAGTTTGCATAACATAATTTCTTTCAAATTGTATAAAAGGAAGAACATTTTTGTTGTTGTATTATTATAACATAAAATTACGACATCTCCTCTTTCAAGAAAAAAGAACTACACCAAGTATGAAATATAGTGTTAAATCCGTCTGATTTAGTGAAAAGAGTAAACCTGAAATAGTGCATTCTTTGCAGCAATTAAAATATGAAAACTGGCTTAGTCACCATGATAGCTGGCGAGATGCAATTATATTTCCATTATGTGTGTTATGTTGTAAAGTGTTTTTTCTAACATGGGATCCTTGACTTTAGGTTACCATTACACAAATAATGCAAACAAAAGAACTTACAACTGCATTTTCTCTCTATTGTTTGGGAGCTTTACCCGAACAAACTAATTCTATTTGAGCCTGCCATCATGTGAAAGAAACAATAATTGAATCAATTTAGGAATACATCTTTATGAGAATGGATAACTAGATACTTTTATTTCGAATTCATTGCAACAAAATATTGATCCGTGAGTACCAGAGAAATGTAGATACAAATACCTCTGGTCATTGAAATTACATTTAAATGTTCTACTTGACATTGAAAAATTCAACTGTTAAAGGGACAGTGTAGATACAGTAACAGCATCATCTCATTGTAGTTGTTATAGTATGTGGAGTACCCTGGCACCGTCCTTCCATTCGGCATTAAACTATTTTAATGTTTTAATGCAAAATGAGAGACCCCAGCAGGTCATCCCTTCTGTTCCTCTTGGGCTAATAATGAAGCAGTAACTGAGCAGCAATGGGTGGCTTTGTTTTGCAGAGGGCCTCAGTTGGCCGCTTTAATTTGGTATGGGTAGAAGAAAGTGTGTAATCTCTACTTTCTCTGTTTCTCCACGGGAGTCCAGTTTTGGGTTGCCAAATACTCTTAATCAGTGTCAAACTGCTCAATATTATTTTGAGTTGAGTGAGTGGAGGGACAGTGCCTATGGAATCAAGGCACTATAACCACTTTAGTGAGATGAAATGGTAATAGTGCCTACAGTTTGGGGTACAGTGTTAGCAGGCATGTGTTTGTCACTGGTGAGGTGGCCCTATAGTGGGTGTTTACGGATGGTCAATGAGGGTTATATGAGTGTATGGGTGGCAGGTCAGGCGGTCATTGATCCATGCCGGTATGTGGGTTCATGCTCGTTTCCAGGGTCCAGTCGCATCGTGTGAGGGATCTATCAGGTGAGTGGTACGGGTTTGTTGGGGCGGTGGTGGCTCTGTGGCCTTGAGTTTGGGGTGACCCGGTGAGTGCAGATGCGGGTGGGTGAGAGGCCCCTAACCTAAGGAGGCTGTGGGGTGGGATGGGGGGGGGGGGGGGGGAAGGGTAGAGGACTGACGCCAAATGGTCTGTGTGATCTGGTGTATGCCCTTAGGGGAGTGGGTATTCCTAGGTTGTCACTCTCTTGGTTATGTGTGGGATTAATGCCTAACAGTTCCTGTCAGGCGGCTGTCTTATCTGTTTTTAATTGGTCAATATAACATTTTCTATCCCTGGAATCAGTGATTGAAATCCTTATCTGCTGAAAAATTTGAAGTGCAAAACATAATTTCACTCAGAAACTGTGTTCATTTATTCTTCATGCTTTGCTATCCCTGGTCATTCATTAAACCATTTGTGACAGAAGCTCCCATGCCAGGGCATGTTGTACAGAATTTGAAGGTGACAGGCTATGACCTGGTCCTAAAAGCCCCTTAAAGGGGCTTATGATGATGGCAATTGAAAACCAAACTATTCATTGTTAATGTATAACTCTACAGTGCTCTCTGTTGACTGAGTGAAAGCATGTACATTTGCATAATGCTGTTATGCAAATGAAGGTGGCAACCAATTAAGTAGTTAAATGTATATATTACTGCTTTTTAGGTTGTTTCAAAATGATCCTTGCATTATATTGTTTATGTATTAGTTATGATTGCACATTTTTCAGTGTTCTATATATTTGTATTTTAAATAGTTGTCACCACATACTTAAGGACTAGTGCTCAAAGGCTAGTCAAATGTCATGATAGTTCCTTTTGGAACTGTGCGTCCTGTGTCTAATTTGTTCAGGGATCTCAGAAACAGAATCTTCAGACCTGTTTGCCGGCTGCATGGTCCCTGTAACGTGGGACAATGTCAAAAGAGATAGGTCTGACAGCCACAAGTGCCTTTATAAAGGCAGGAGCAAATCATATTACAGGCAGAAGTAGGGATACCTGCATGGAAGGAGATCTGCAGAGAGGAGAGAACTGCAGCCTGGTCAGTTGGAAGAACTCCGGAGAGACCCCAGTCAAACTTTGGTATCTGGGTCTGAAGTGTTCCAAAGTCCCCTGTGGCAGCAAGGAATCGGACTTGGCGGAGGTACTCTGAGTACGGGAGCTCCGTCACATCTGGTGGCAGTGGTGGGATGCTCTCCTTCCTAGACCAACATCCTGGAAAAAACCTAATTGAATTGAACAATCATACAGGCTACTGAAGAGAAGTACCCTGAAGAAGTGGTCAGTAATAAGCCGAAGAAAAGTCTTATCATCAAACTCATGGAGAGCAATAGGTCCAGCATCTTATCTGCTGGAATCACCGATGTGACAGAATTCCAAAAGGCCATGGCATGGGAGCTTCTGTCACACCATCTGTCAAGGAAAGTTCCTTTGGCGTGCATATAAGTGCACTTGTAATGTAGTACCATTGAACTCTTGCTGGCATATAAATTAAAACCGATTTATAGAAAGGTGCAGAGCCGGTGTGTTGTGAATGTGCAGTACAAATAGCATTATATACTTTTAAATATTAATAGCTTCCAACTGATTCCTCTCTTGCAACTGTCATTAGTCTAATGCTATCCTTACCTTTTATGTCACTTTACCCCACTCCCTCTAGCATGTAAGCTCATTAAGCAGGGCCCTCAACCCCTCTGTTCCTGTGTGTCCAACTTGTCTGGTTACAACTACATGTTTGTTCATCCACCCATTGTAAAGCGCTGTGGAATTTGTTTGCGCTATATAAATAATAACATAATATATTTTCCAACATATGTTTCGAATATCTTGATTTAAAAAGTATTTATAACATGAATTTAATGCAATTGGTGGGTGATTAATACCATTAAAAAATATACACCACTACTTACCTTCTTGCAGATAAATCAAATCTTACAAAATAAAGCAGACAAAACTGACTGTGATAGGGATGGGGGTGAGTGCGGCTAGGTGAAGAGCTGTGACAGACCATATTAATCGCTGCTTCCAGCCTGACTCTTTGTGAGCAGGTCAGAGCTCCGTTTGGAAATCCCTACAGGTGCGCTTTGACTCCTCGCAGAGTGCCAGGGACTGCGATTAATTAAGGTAGACCACAGACCACCAAGGAGTAATTTTCAGGAGCACAGAGTTGTGCTCTCCCTGCCAGCTCGAGGAGTGCCTGCTCAGAGCTAAAGCTCCAGGCTCCTAACTTAGACAGAGCCCTGGGCAGCCGCTTAAATCTTTAAGTTTGGGTTCCAATATTGTTGAATGGGTAAGGCAGTGGCTGAGTGACAGGCAACAGAGGGTTGTAGTCAATGGAGTATATTCGAAGCTTGGGCTTGTCACCAGTGGGGTACCGCAGGGATCTGTACTTGGACCCATTCTCTTTAATATTTTTATTAGTGATATTGCAGAAGGTCTTGATGGTAAGGTATGTCTTTTTGCTGATGATACTAAGATATGTAACAGGGTTGATGTTCCAGGAGGGATAAGCCAAATGGCAAATGATTTAGGTAAACTAGAAAAATGGTCAGAGCTATGGCAGCTGACATTTAATGTGGATAAGTGCAAGATAATGCATCTTGGACGTAAAAACCCAAAAGCAGAGTACAGAATATTTGATAGAATCCTAACCTCAACATCTGAGGAAAGGGATTTAGGGCTCATTATTTCAGATGACTTAAAGGTAGGCAGACAATGTAATAGAGCAGCAGGAAATTCTAGCAGAATGCTTGGTTGTATAGGGAGAGGTATTAGCAGTAGAAAGAGGGAAGTGCTCATGCCATTGTACAGAACACTGGTGAGACCTCACTTGGAGTATTGAACGCAGTACTGGAGACCATATCTCCAAAAGTATATTGATACTTTGGAGAGAGTTCGGAGAAGGGCTACTAAACTGGTTCATGGATTACAGGATAAAGCTTACAAGGAAAGGTTAAAGGATCTTAACATGTATAGCTTGGACGCAAGATGAGATACGGGGGATATGATAGAAACATTTAAATACATAAAGGAAATCAACACAGTAAAGGAAACTATATTTAAAAGAAGAAAAAACACCACAACAAGAGGACATAGTCTTAAATTAGAGGGGCAAAGGTTTAAAAATATCAGGAAGTATTATTTTACTGAGAGGGTAATGGATGCATGGAATAGCCTTACAGCTGAAGTGGTGAAGGTTAACATAGTGAAGGAGTTTAAACATATGAGGCATAGCTATAAGATAAGGTGTCACGGCCTCCGGCTCGTGGCTGCATGTGGTCGCACCTGATTGGTGCGACCACGCTGACAGGTTGGAGGAATTACCTGTTCAGCAACGAGCTGGAAGCCGACCCGCTGGGGCATCCATCTCCTCCACACGCGGGATCCAAAATGGTACCTATCACTAGGTCGCGGCCATTTGTAACTCCACCTCCAAAGGTCACGCGAATGTCACGACGTCGACGCACACGCACGTTCTGAGGTCAGAGGCCAAGCTCTGACCAATCACAGCCCAAGGAGGGATTTTTAGCCCCTTAAGGACCAAACTTCTGGAATAAAAGGGAATCATGACATGTCACACATGTCATGTGTCCTTAAGGGGCTAAACTTTGGAATTTCCCTAGCTCATTGCCCTGTCATGGTTTCCATTCCTGGTTCCCAAGAGTGCGTTTTCTTGTCCTTGTTATTGATATTCCCGGTATTCTGACTTGGACTATTCCTGACTATTCTGATCTCTGGTTTACCTGACTTGGCTTTCTTATCGATCTTGTGTACTTCTGGCTTCCTTGACCTCGGGTTTTCCTTGACCATTCTCTGTCTTTCATCGTATTAATCTGGCCATTCTGAGGACTGGTTTACGTTCTGTCTATTTTTCTATTCTATGTAAATGTTGCATAGCTTTGCGTGTTAGGTCACATTAGTAGTCGGGACATAAGGTCAGGGACTAATGAAAGTATTTAGAAAATTGGGCAGACTAGATGGGCCGAATGGTTCTCATCTGCCGTCACATTCTATGTTTCTATGACTTAGACAATAAACTCCTCTGCTAAACCCACATACACTACAGTGGTTCCCAACCCAGTCCTTGTGGAACCCCTACCAGTCCTACCAGATTGTAGGTGGTCTGTGTTTGCTTGAGATTTGTGGGAGTTGTAGTCTAAAGAATAATGCTTGTAAATATCTATTTTTATTGTCAGCAATATATTAATAATGTTGTTTTTTTGCTTACTTAGGCACGTGTGATGGCCACAATTGGCGTGACCAGAGGTCTTGGCGACCATGACTTGAAAGTCCACGATTCCAATATATTCATTAAACCTTTCCTTTCCTCTGTTCCTGAAGTAAGTGACCTAGCAAACACAGCAAAAATTGAGAAATGCTAATAATAAATATGTTTCTGAGAGAAGGTTGCACTCAAACAGAGTGAATACATATTAGAGTGCAGTGGAGACACACCACATATACTGCTCAACAAACAAACATTAGAAATTAGATCTTATTTATATTAAGAGTAGTGATGACTAATTGTATTTCAGGGATCATTGGTGAGAAAATACATGTTACAGGAAAACAAATGTTATTCTTAATGCTAAAGTGCCCTTGTTACCGTTTAGGTGACCACCCCCCCCCCCCCCCCCCCCCCCCCGAACGAATTTCAATGCTTTCCTATTGGGAAATGAGCGACTCTGGAGGTCCTCACACAGCGTGAGGACGTCCAGCGATGCTCGGGCAAGGAAAATCCTTGCTAGAAATCAGGAAGTGACCTCTAGTGGCATTCTAGTAGACAGCCACTAGAGGTGGAGTTAACCTGCAATGTAATTATTGCAGTTTATAAAAAACTGCAATAATTACAGTTGCAGGGTTAGGAGTAGTGGAAGTTGGCACCCAGACCACTCCAATGGGCAGAAGTGGTCTGGGTGCCTGGAGTGTCCCTTTAAACTAATAACACAAAGAATGAAATGTTGCCATGTTTTTATTGAACACACCATGTAAACATGCACAGTGCAGGTGGAAAAAGTATGTGAACCCCTAGACTAATGACATCTCCAAGAGCTAATTAGAGTGAGATGTCAGCCAACTGGAGTCCAATCAATGAGATGAGATTGGAGGTGTTGGTTACAGCTGCCCTGTCCTATAAAAAAACACCAGTTCTGGGTTTGCTTTTCACAAGAAGCGTTGCCTGATGTGAATGATGCCTCGCACAAAAGAGCTCTCAGAAGACCTACAATTAAGAATTGTTGACTTGCATAAAGCTGGAAAGGGTTATAAAAGTATCTCCAAAAGCCTTGCTGTTCATCAGTCCATGGTAAGACAAATTGTCTATGAATGGAGAAAGTTCAGGACTGCTGCTACTCTCCCTAGGAGTGGCCGTTCTGTAAAGATGACTGCAAGAGCACAGCGCAGACTGCTCAATAAGGTGAAGAAGAATCCTAGAGTGTCAGCTGAAGACTTACAAAAGTCACTGGCAAATGCTAACATCCCTGTTAGCGAATCTACAATACGTAAAACACTAAACAAGAATGGATTTCATGGGTGGATACTACAGAGGAAGCCACTGCTGTCCAAACAAAACATTGCTGCACGTTTACAATTTGCACAAGAGCACCTGGATGTTCCACAGCAGTACTGGCAAAATGTTCTGTGGACAGATGAAACCAAACTTGAGTTGTTTGGAAGAAACACACAACACTATGTGTGGCGAAAAAGAGGCACAGCACACCAACATCAAAACCTCATCCCAACTGTGAAGTATGGTGATGGGGGCATCATGGTTTGGGGCTGCTTTGCTGCGTCAGGGCCTGGACGGATTGCTATCATCGAAGGAAAAATGAATTCCCAAGTTTATCAAGACATTTTGCAAGAGAACTTAAGGCCATCTGTCTACCAGCTGAAGCTCAACAGAAGATGGGTGTTGCAACAGGACAATGACCCAAAGCATAGAAGTAAATCAACAACAGAATGGCTTAAACAGAAGAAAATACGCCTTCTGAAGTGGCTCAGTCAGAGTCCTGACCTCAACCCGATTGAGATGCTGTAGCATGACCTCAAGAAAGTGATTCACACCAGACATCCCAAGAATATTGCTGAACTGAAACAGTTCTGTAAAGAGGAATGGTCAAGAATTACTCCAACTGCAACTACAGGAAACGTTTGGTTGAAGTTATTGCTGCCAAAGGAGGTTCAACCAGTTATTAAATCCAAGGGTTCACATACTTTTTCCACCTGCACTGTGAATGTTTACATGATGTGTTCAATAAAAACATGGCAACATTTCATTCTTTGTGTGTTATTAGTTTAAGCAGACTGTGATTGTCTGTTGTTGTGACTTAGATGATGATCACATCACGTTTTATGACCAATTTGTGCAGAAATCTATATCATTCCAAAGGGTTCACATACTTTTTCTTGCAACTGTATTATAGAGCCGTGGTAAGTAAATAAATATTTGAATAACAGATAATACATTTAGAACACTACTTTGACAACCCATATTAGAGACTGGAGGTGTGATAATACAGGTAACCGCTGTAACCTCTGAGTTACAGTATAATACTATGATGGACATATGTGTGTAGTTTTTTTTTTGTTTTGTTTTGCTTTTTTTGTAAAAACGTAAATACTGTATTGCTACATTTGTATGTTACTTTTTATACACAGATTTGTCAATATATCTAATATATCACATTGTAGCCAGTATTCCCTTTAAGTATATTTTGCAGTGTTATATTGCTTTCAATATCTACTCGTTTGTATTTTGGCCTTCTTGCCACATTTAAAAATTATAAGCATATTTCAAAAGGCTTGTTTGTTTCCATTCATAATTATATCTCAATTTAATTGCGTTTCTTGATCAATATTATTTTTTAAGCAACTGCTTTGTTAAATTGCTTTATTCAGTAGAAAAAAAAATAAACAGATCTTTATTTTTTGTGCATTTTTTTTTTTTATCTGTCATTCTGATCCTTAATCGACTCTCTGACAGACATCCGTTGCAACATTAGGGGCAATTCTTTTTGTGAGCTCGAACGAGACCACCATTTGTGCGTTTCCGTGAAAAAGCTGTTTAGATGGTAATGGTTATCAGCCGAAACCCGACAGCATTTGATTCAAAGATGAAATCCTTGTATGCCAGCAATTCTGACATCTGCAATTTCAGCTTTATCGAAACGAACCCTCTTGCACCTATCTAGTCTCACTGAAAAAATGTTGTAGCTTAATATTTTTTAGGATTCTACATCAGCAATTCTTTTCGTGCAAATAAAATCATGGCTTTCCATAAACTGTAGCATCGTGATATTATTCAGTTTATGTTCTACTTTTTCTAGATCAGCCTATGAATATTTGGAAAGTAATTCATTCATTTTTAATTACAAAAAAATAATATAGCGCTTGAGAGTATTTTTTTACTTTAGCTTATAAAGAAAGTATTCCAGAAAACAAGGTATTGATTTTGGCTGGAATTCAAGCATGTAGAGCTTAGTAAAGTACAGAGAGAATTTGGAAATGCATATGTCATTGGTCACAGAAGAAGACATTGAAAGCCTGTTAATCCTCTATTAATAAATTAAACTTATAATGAAATTGTCCTTGCATTCCGTTTAACACATATTGCTAAGGTATTGGGGATTTTCCTCATTAGATGGTATTAGTATTTAATCAGGGAATTATACTAGGTGATGCCGTGTTTATACTTTTTCTCTCTAGATTATGAGCTATGTAATTTCATAAGGATTTTGTGCTTTAAAGGGGCTCTTCAAGTTCCAAAACCACTTAATCATAAAAAAACAACAACTAGTTTTTGTGCACAGACACTGTTTTTAGTGGACGTTTAAGAAAAATAACAAAGTTTACTCCATAAAGAGTATTGCATGCCATCATGCTATGCAGGATACTTTCAAAAGTCTTAATGAAGCCCCTCTAGTAGCTTTCAGCCTGTCAGCCCTTAGAGGGGCATCTTCATTAAGACTTTTGAAAGTGTCATGCACATCATGATGGAATGCAATGCTCTTTATGGAGGAGGGCAGTCTAATTACTAGTACTCTAAACTTAAATATAAAATCATTACTTTAATAAATAATTTACTGTCTGTTTTATCGAGTTAGTGATATATTTATAGTGTTTCCATTTCTTTTTGTTGGTGTGAAGCTGGCTGGTATACAGGCAGTGGATGTACAATGCAGAGGTTGCTATATCGGGGTGCTTGTACCTTAAATAGTGTTTGGGTATTGTTCCCTAAACCAGGATTTGGGGATATATGTCCAAGAAAATTGTACATTTTAGGCCAAATCCTATATCTGTTCACCACAATGGGTAATATCCATAAACCTTAAAATATTATCACCAACGTGAAATGACCCGACACAGGACTGGACGTAGTCAGACGATCCAAATGTCTGCTCAGATTTGTTACTAGTAAACAAGCTAAACGTTCAAGACAGTTAGTTCAGGTGCGATAATGATAGGTGAGACAAAAGATCTTGAAGGAGGGCATTCTAGGAACATTCGAGAACTCTTTACAAAATCGCTTGCAAAGTGACACAAAGCTGGTTTTAATGAGACATATTATGGTCATTTCTCCTACATGTGTTATTCTACCAGCAACTGTTGGTTAATGTATATTTTAAATCTCTCTGACTCCCCATGTCCTTTTTTTATTAATATATTTATTATCCTAAACTCCAAGGTCAATCCCAGCAGTTTTGTATGTGCTCCAATTCTAAATAAATAAGCAGTAAAACCTAGCATGACCCATGCTGAGCTCTTTCATGCGCTGATTAAATATCCAGCAGAACTCAAATTTTGTTAAAGGGGAATTCTTTGTATGAGTAAAGAGTTAGCCTTTTACTGACCTAATTTCCAAGTATTCCTTAACCAAATGTAACTGGACACCAGGGAAATGTTTTTAATCTATGAATATCTAACTAGCATCCTGTCCCTCTCTGATCAGTTTTGGGTTTACTTATCAAAATTTGCAGCCTGTCCTCATAAAGAATGGATTCATGCCTCTGTAAGCTTCATGATGTATATTTATTTTAAATCACTAACTCTCATATCTTAAGATGACGAAAGGGGGGGGGAAGTACAATGACTCCAAATGGTTTAATAAAAAGGGAAAACATTGTAAATCTAAAAAAAACTATTTCTTTGGAATTGATTTTTCAAAAATCTGTTAAAAAAAAATAAAATAAAAAACACTCTCCCTAATCCCCATCCCCTCCAGCACAGAACTACATAGTGCATATCTAATTGCAGAAATATGTCAGAAATAGGATCACTAATACTTCTTATAGGTTGGAGACGTTAATGCAAATACAGAGCAAACATTATAATAATAATAATAATAATTAATTCCACAATCACTTAGAAACAATGTAAAAATAGGAGTAGAGAAGAAAAGTATAAAAAAGAGGAGAAACTGGAAATTGACTCAACTGAGATTTTTAATGGAAGTGGATATTACTAGTGAATTCCAAATGGATTTTAAACATCCCAAATAGAAGTAATATAGTGTTTAATCTTTGATGTTATATAATATTAAGCTGCCTCAGCTTTTAACTATGTGCCAACAGTTGGTTTGGGAACTTAAATTTCCATGTAGATGAAGTTTCTTTAAAGGTTCCCCTATATCTATTGGTAGCATGTCTAATGATAAAACATAGGCGAGTGTAGAGTGGTTTACCTTGGGTAAAATTGGGTGGATTACATACAACTAGCCTGAAACATTGGGCAGCTTTACTTGATATGAGCTATAGTTCCATGCAAGGTACAGCCTACCTAGCATTTGAGGGGGTTTTCACATTAATTGTAAAATATAGAATTAGGTAATGTTCATACATTTTCCTTTTACCCTTCAGAAACATGTTTTGGTGCTATGTTAAGATGACCCATAATAAATGTGTTGATAATATTTAGTGGTATAAATAGGCAGCTCTAACAGGCAAGTCTCACTGCTCTCGAGACCTGCAATGGGAATATTTCCAGGCACATCTTGAGAGAAGTGAGTTTTGCATATTAGACCACTCTGATTGGTTGGCTTACAAACTAACCAATCAGAGCACTCTACTGAGATTTCAAAAAGCATGAGAAAGCCTTTATAAAGACTTTCACCACCTTCAAACCCTATTCTGCGCAGAGCCGTTGTAGGGCTCACATGGATTTATTTAATTTTTTGCGTTGCGTTATTTAAAAAAAAAAAACCCAGACCGTTTTTGTGAATCAGATGTTTATATTTAACTTAGTAGCGGCAGTTATTGGGGATTGTTATTTTGCCTTTTGTGGGACTGAATGTATTCTTTTTATTGGCCCTCTCACTATTTATTATGGTGAGGGAAGGTAGGTAAGGACATTTTATTTTATTGGGGATTGGTTAAGGGCTTGGGGATAATAGCATGTTCATCCATCCCTTGTGTATATATATATATATATATATATATATATATATATATATATATATATATATATATAATTAGAGCACCCACCATCTATGGATTTTTACGTTTTATAATTAAAGCCACCACCCACCACCCATGGTCCCCCATCCCAGGCTAGCAGGGGTGTTTAATAAGTAGCCCCCACCTGTAGTCTGGGGGACATTAGAATGTGTCCACCCCACTCATTTTTGTTTTTGTTATATCACAAGCGGGTGGGGGCAGGGGATGGACAATGGTCTGTCCTCCCTCATTATTCTTTTAAAGTCCTCAGCCCATGGTTGCGGTCACAAGGGGACCTGCCCCCTTCCATGCCCCCAGTATTTTTATAGGTGTTTCTAGTGACTTGACAACAATGGCTGCTCAGTCCCTAGTGTTTAAAGGGATTCTCCAATGCCAGGAAAACAAACCCATTTCCCTGACACTAGAGAATCCTGCAGTACCCCCTGGCCTCCATCACATGTGGCCTGAATCCAGATGTCCCTCGGCGCTGGAACAGGCTCCGCCGACACTCTTCCCCCTCCGACGTCAGCTGGCGGGGGAGACCTAATGTGCATGCGTTCCAATGGCCGTGCGTGCATTAGACCTCCCCATAGGAAAGCATTATTCAGGTCTGTGAGGACGTCCAGCGTCAGATAACGGACCAAAAGTCTGTTACGATTACGGAAGCGCCCCCAGTGGCTGTCTGTGAGACAGCCACAAAGGGCAGACTTAGAGCTGCAATGTAAACATTGCAGTTCTCTGGACCTGCAATATTTTACATTGCAGCACCAAGTGCAAAAGGGTCACAGCACCCAGACCACTTCAATTAGCTGAAGTGGTCTGGGTGCCTACAGTATCCCTTTAATATATATGCCCCTACCGTCATGGCTGGTGCAGGTGTAAGGGAGGTTAGAAACCACCCTCATATTTACATGGGGATCATATTGACCCCAATAGGTTTAATGCTTATTATTTGTTTTACATTTTATTGTGGCAGCACGTTATGTGTCATCCCATTCTGTACGGAGTAATTTAAAGTTTAGCGAATAACCCTGTAAATCTTTATGGAATATTCCATTTTAATCTAATTTTAGCAAAGTTTTTTTTGTTGTTATTTCCTCTGTATTACTGCAGAGAGCATAGAGAGCAAAACTGTGAATAAGTATCATAAAAATTAATTGGATCTGTTTACCAAATGAGATGACTATATGGAGTAAGACACGCTTCTTTTTTCTCTATAATGGCTGAATCCACCAACTCCTCCAGGCTGACAGAACTTTGGCCTTTCAAGGCAAACAAGGACGTGAGTCACATCATGTCCATTCAGGGTCATATATCTGCAGTGGTTAAAGTACCCTGCAGTCATTCTACATCTTTGTGCTGAGCCTTAAACAACTGAAGCACATTAGATCATTAGATTGTACTTGAAGATTTACAAGGTTAAAGCCCCAACACAAGCTCGACAATAATTTTCCTTCCTATCTCAGTTAAAGCGATACTGTAGTGCCAGGAATACAAAGCTGTATTCCTGGCACTACCGATCCCTCTGCCTCCCCGCTCCCTGGTAAATAAAGGGTTAAAAAAGCATTTTATTTACTTACCTGATCCCAATGCCGATGTCCCTCGGCGCTGGGTCGAAGCTCCGCACCCTCCTCCGTCCCGCGACAAGCAGGGTCTAATGTGCATGCTTTGCAAAAACACTTGTTTTTGCCCAAAATCAGGTCAAGGACAAAAGACTAAACTATTTTACCTACACAGCGCTGTGTGAGAGAGACCCTGCTCTTTCTGGGGTCAGATCTAACAACACCAGTTTTGATTAAGGATTTCAGTTTTTTTATATTTTGCTCTACATTATGGCATCTTTTCACAACATGTGTTACAACTGTGTTAGCAAATAAATCCCCTTTTCAGCAGGCTGGAGAGTCTTTTGTTGATAATACTATTATAAGAAGATATCATAGAAATCATGATATATATATATATATATATATATATATATATATATATATATATATATATATATATACAAGTAATAAGTAAAATTACTTTATTATTGTTTTAAATATCAGATATGCAAAGTGCAACATTCTATTGTTCTATGGGCTATTTATGAACACCATAGCTAATTTTTGTTAAGTTCCAAAAAACAGAAAATGTGCATGATTGATGTCATCTCGTATTTTGCAACAATTGTGAAGCCCTTCGGGCTGAAAGTAAAGCAACATGACAGAAATATAATTTTGTATGGTCCATCACTTTTATACCACTCTTCCTTTAGAAAACATGACAAAACATACTGCCCTTTTTAATAGCTCTCAAGGACAAAATCTAATGCCCATTGTGAAGGGAGATTAGTCATGAAATCTAAATGGGATTTCCACGCAGTATAAATTTTTGTTTCTGAACTCATTTATTTTTTTTTGCCATTTCAAATATCAAATTATTCTTGTAAGCCTTAAAAATGTGGACTGTATCCAGTTCGTCAGTACAATAAAGGCAGAGAATTATTTTATTTGGATTGTTGTGAAAGGACACAATGTGGATTAATTTTGATGTACTGTTGGTAAAATGAAGAGTTCTTTACTTCTGTGTTTCATAATTCTTTAGTATTCTTGTTTAACCCCTTAAGGACCAAACTTCTGGAATAAAAGGGAATCATGACATGTCACACATGTCATGTGTCCTTAGGGGGTTAAATGGTATATCTTGTCTTAAAGGAACACTCGAAGAACTATAACCACAATAATGGGTTGTAGTGCCCTGGCGCAGTCCCATTATAATCTGTTAAACTGTTTTAGCACAGTTTAACACTTTCCCAGGTCCCACCATTCACCCATGCTGCTTCTGCTCTTTGTGAGATTGAGAAGCCAAAAGCCAACGTAGGCGCCCTGATACTCTCAACCAATGAATGAGTTCCTATTTTGAACAAACGGACATCTGGCTTCTTTAGCTTGAGAAGACTTGAAGCAGTGTGGGCGCCCAGCAGAATTCTGGTAAATGTCAAACCGTGATATGGCATTGATTTTATATTTTTTTCTATAAGATTTTTAAATGATTTTATAGTTTTGGATGAATTTTTAATATGATTTGATATTTTGAAAAATATTTGGATATGTAGATTTTTTTATATATTGATATATATTTTATATGTGATATTTTATATATATATATATTTTTTTTATTTTTATTTTTTGGATTATACAACATATCATCAGATAATATTTTGAATGTGTTTACACGCTTGTACGTGATAAAACGAAAACTAGAAACAAAACACACAAAATCAAATCCATGTAAATGTAGCAAATATATATCAGTCCTTTCAAATGTCATGTGTAACAGAAATCCGTGCCAAAAAAAATATTCTCTGAGTTTTCTGTACCCATTGGTGAATACATATTTCAATACCGGTTTACAGAGGTCGAGAATGTAGAATTTGTTCAGTAACACATCATGTTAATAGTACACTTATTGAATGTTAACAGGTTGGCTATATAGAAGTATTCAGAGTGCATTGTAATAACCTAGTTGTGAATTAAGAACTTTATCATCATAGCAAGTAGACATCTCATTTATGACCTGGTGGAACTCTCCAAGACATGAAACTGAAAACCTATAACAAGATATAACATGGTAGGAATAACACGGGTAGGTGCCAATTGGGATTTTAAACCATTCCCACCATTAGTAGACTTATGAGAGGATTACGTGTTAAGGGTGTGAGCTGTCTATTAAAACAACCCACAGTGTGAAAATGAAATATAAAATAAGGTAAGAAAAGGGGAGTGTCCATTTAAGACTGCAATATTGGACTGGAGGGGAGATGACGTAGACGCCTCGTGGGTGACCTTGCCGGGTTCCAAGTGAGCGCTGAAGCCGGAACGCTAAGCAAACACGGCGGGGAGAAGCTCTAGGCAAGTGTATTGATGGTTGGAGACGTTTGCTGAAAACTATTCCCGGGACTTGCAATCTGCAGACGGGCTCGAGTGGGGAAGAGGAAAGTGGAACGGCAAGACGGCGAGGAACAACAGTGAAGGGTGCGAGGACACGCTTAAGGAAACAAGCGCCGAAGCCTTGGAGTTTTAATTAATGAAAAGGAGCAAGGACCGAAAACAAACCAAAAAATAAAGGTGACCAGAAGACTGAATTGGCGTGGTAAGGTGAAAACTGATTTATAGTACCTGCCTTAATGTATTTTTGTCCTAAACCTGTCACAATATAAGGGAAGACTTCCCTGTTTTTAAAGCGGTGTTTAACCCTTGCGTGGCAATACTGTTTACTGTACGCTGGGGACTGTGAATTATATAGATAAAGCGTACAGTGCCACATTAATCTGCTGTGGGGATAAAGTCTAAAAAGAAAAAAAAAGGCGAAAAGAAAAGATACCTGTTTGTGCTGCTTAAGATTTAAAAAAATCACTGTATTCTCAAATAAAAACATTTCAAGACTTATGCTCGCAAGCAAGATTGAATAGGAAACATAAAATAAAATATGCCTGGGGCTTCCCGATTCGTTTGAACCTAAACTACGAAAATCAAAAAATGTAATTTCATAAACCGCAGACGCTTTAACAATGGCTTCAAGAAAAGAGCTTAAACTAAGAGAAAAGACATAATAAGAGAAGAAAACCAGTTTAAACAAGAAGAAGAGACCGAGAGGGAGACGGGAAAAAAATTGTGAAATTGGGTGCTGTAATGACCCATTTAAATAATTTATGACTTGAGTAGGTTTTTTTTTTTTTTTTGGTATAGTCGAAATATTGATGAAAAGGTTAGCAGCTGAAAGGAGAGGAAGGAAGAAGGGAAGAGAAAAAAAAAGGGAGGAAATCAAATGTAATCAATATTCATAATATTCTCTCTTGACTCTTGATAAAGGCGCATTATAACGCCGAAAACATGCGTCGAGGAGGACGCCATTATAGGCGATTTTTATTTTATTAAGATTTCCTAGAGGCCCTGCCATCATGCACTTTGCCAGGATAGTAAGCTTAGCTTCTTTATTTCTTTATTTTAGAGCTGCCTCGAAGAAGTTAAAGAGATTTGAGGGTGTTAGGATCTGTGTGGGACTGATTCTGATATTTATATGGTTGGGATTTACCTTTACCTCTAAGCACTTGTACCACCCTGGGTATTTGAGTAAGGTTTATGGATTAGGACCTTTAGAAAGGTATCTCAATAGGTAGTCTGTGGGGTATGCTTTAACCCTGGTTTAGGTGCCTTCAGACACAGTATTTACCTAGGTTAGCTATCTGGACTAATCCCATATATATACCTCTCATATATATTTATTTTGATCCAGCCCTTCTGGGTGACTGCTGTTTTTTTTTTTTGTTTTTTTTTTTATCTTTTTCTTTGCAACTTTAATCAGGGTTGTGGTTTGTAGTGGGGAAGGGGGTAGGTAATTATTGCTATGAAATCCTACCCTTCTGTTTTCCCTTTTAAATCCCATATTCACCCTCTTTTAAGTGAAGTTTTCTCTCATTATTAAGGTGGGGGTGGCAAATTAACACTCTATACACCTACCCTCCTGTTCCTTATAATCAGACTCTACTAATATACCAGTTTACTTCCATTACCTTACATTATCTCTATCACTGTATCTACCCATACCTTTAATTCGCCTTTTTGAATATCTCTAATATTTCCAATATCTCTAATTTTCAAAATATATCTAGTTTTAAACTAAATGCTAAGCTTAATTCTTCTGATCCCCATAGACTGCTGCTCTTTAATTGGCTACATTTTAGCCTTCCAATTGGAATAACATTTTAGTACTAAACAACTGTCTTTCTTTATACTATCTTTCTGCTTGGGTTGATCAAGAAGTAGTATATGTTCTCACGTTTGCTGTGATTGATATACACAAGCCAGATAGGCAGACCCCCTAGGTTTCTCCTTTTTAATATTACACTTTTCACAGGTCACTTTTGTGTTTTTCACTTTTCCTTTTTTTTTTTTCTCACTATTATGTAATGTGCCCTTTAAATACTAATAAAGTTTATATTTAATGTTTTTGTTTCTTACCAAATATAGTGGGTTATACATGTTATATGTGGGTAATCTAACCTGTTTTTGAGAATTGTTGCCCATAGTCGTTTGACTTGGGACCCCCTTTTTTTTCAAAGAAAGATTTGTTATTCTTTTTTCAGTTCATAATATTACATTGTATAATCTGAAATTATGATATGAGTTTAGGTAAAATATGGAAATCAATAAGAAAGGAATTCTGTCAAGTTTAGCACCGAAAGCTGAGGGGTTTCAAGGAACCAGCGCTTTTATATTATCATGTAAATATTAACACTAAACGAATAATACATAGTCACATAATTTACATATACACAACTTGTGAAAAATCGTTTTAACAGGAAAAGTAAGGAAGAAAAAAAGGGGTGAAAAAGTGGAAAGAAAAAGAAAATAGTATAAATCACTTAAAATTATTAGATAGACTCAGGTAGACTCATGAAAGATTTAACACAATAATTATATACACAAGTTTACTTAGTGTTAAGCAGATGATTGCACATACAAATTGAATGAGTGATCCCGAGTATGGATTCTAGTTATTCAGTTATTTAGGCTTTTTTTTTCTCTTCAATTTGTCCAATTGTTCAAAGAAAGAAGTAGACTAAGGGGCTAATATAGAGTGCCCTAGGGGATTAGGTTACTGTTCATTTTAGGAGGCCAGTAGGCTTAGATAGGTGATTTAGTCGACACTGTGGGGAGGTTATCTTTAACAAGTGTGTTGGGGAGAGAAATTCTCCAGTTGATTAGAATATGCCTAGTGTAAGGTATAGGATGTTTGCGTATGGCGGTTATACTGTCATTTATGGGCAGTTGAGAAAATGTTTTATGTTTATGTTTTGTAAAGCGATAAATTCCCCAGTCCTTCCAGTTGAGAATTTAAGTCGTAGTAGATTAAATAGCAGATTAAGTAGTAGATTATGGTTATTAGATTGGCCACAATTAACGCTCAGAGGATCAATTCACATTTTGAAAGATACACGATATTAGAATTTATGAAAAGGTAACATATTTATATTGGGGCCCCAAGAAACGCTATGGACTATGTAGGACAAACGTAAATTTAACTTGAAACTCTTTCCTACAGTTATAAGTGCAGCTCTTACTAATAAAAAAAAGAGGGGTGGCTTTTGTATTTTCAAAAGATATCACTTTAAATATTATTCATCACGTTTTGGATATTGAAGGCAGATTTATTATTTTAGTGTGCAAAATGAATAACCAAAAATATACGTTGGTTAATATTTATGCTGCAAATACGTCTCCAATTTAATTTATTTAAAAAGTTCTGTATAAAATTGACCGTCTTATATCAGGACAGGTCGTAATTATTAGGGATTTTACCTGTATTTTAGACCCTGATTTAGACAAAAGATGGGAAAAAAATAGAAATCTATTGAATAATGCTAAAAGATTTTCGGAAATAATTAAGCTTTGTTAGACTGTTGGCAGATTTTCCACCCACAAGATTTTTCTTGTTTTTCTAAGTCATTTAACTCATATTCTAGAATTGATCTGATATTAGGGGATAGACCAGTGGCAAAGAGGATCAAAAAGATATTTATTACAACAACCTCTTGGTCTGACCATAATCCGATTAATAATCACATTATAAGATATAAACCGGAATGGGCATTGAATGACTGAGTGCTTAAAAATGAGAACAATATGAATCAAATTAAAGAGTTAACGGATTTGTTTTTTAATGAAAAAAGAGAGAAAGAAGAAACAGCCCCGGTGACTTGGTGCGCATATAAATCCGTCATACGTGGCCACCTCATAAACCTAACCGCTAGAAAAAAAATAATGAAAGAAAAATTCATAAATTTAGCAGTTATTGTAACTGAGCTCCCTGTACTCCTGGCTGGGTACCTCTGCCAAGGACCGCTTCCTAGCTGGAACAGGGGACAAACCACAGCACTTCTGCTCACAGTCGCCGTGGCTTGACAGGGGCCCTGGAACTGCTCCCTCCTGGAGCCAAATGGTATACTTGCTCTATCCACCCACTGGACGACACTCAATCCTGGGAGCTCTAGTCCTTACAAGGACTTTCCCCGTTGAATCCTCCACACTGGAACAGTGATTAGTGATTGGCCCTTTCCCCTCCCAGTAACCAGATGACATAGTTCTGGGAGTACAAGCTGGAATGTTTTAATCTGGCCAAATGGCCTGCTTTTATACAATTTCAGACACAGTTAAGCACACCACTGACCCTACCACACAAACAGGATAATCCCTCTCCTGGACCTAAGAATGGATAAGTTACAAGTTACAAACTCCTCACCTGTGCCTGAGAGATAATTAGGTCAGGAACTGAACTAACTAAATTATCTCAAGGCACAGAAAAACATACAATATTACAAAACCCAAAAAATACCTTTAAAACCTTAAGGACACATGACGTGTGACATGTCATGATTCCCTTTTATTCCAGAAGTTTGGTCCTTAAGGAGTTAAAACACAGAAAACTCCCACAAAAGTTACAAACCCCCGATAGCCCCGATCTGGGTGACCAACATATCCAAAAATCTCCCAGATCGGTTCAGGGGTTTGGAATTGCCCTGGAAGTCATAATTTTGACTGACCGTGCACATGGTCCTATGCCCAAAACAGTTCCATGAAATCAGTGCTAACGGTCAGTCAAGTTCGGTAGTTTACGAACAAACAAACTACCAAACGGAATTCATAGTTCTACCTTGGAGCTTGGTCACCTTTTTTGTGGGAACATATACACTGAACAGTGCCCTTCTAAGTCATATGGAACCGAATGCAGGCGATGATTGAAGTCCAGCGGTGTTCAGGAGTTTCTGTGTCCGATTTTAGTTCCATGAACTCGACGACCAAACACTGCTGCCTGCGTTCATGTGAACTAGATGGCCGCCACCTCGTGGTTGTTCATATAAATTGTGGCCACCCAGACGAACAATTACAACACTGTGGTAGAACTAGTAACAAGGTGTCAATTGGGCTTAACAAGCTCCGAGGTGGTCACTGGTTCGTGCAGTTATTCGGTTCCTGAACAGCATAATCCTGAATGATATGAACAGAGTAGTTTGCAGTTTAGTTTGTATGGCCCGTAATCCTGGGGCAGGAGGCGGGCTAGCAGGCTCCTCTAGGAGCTCGTGGCAAACTACCAGACCACAGGGCATTTGTCACAGTTGTATACAATTTTTGATGATTTATGTTATCAAACTAAACAAGCACCTTCAATACAGCTCTCTAATAGAATATCTGAGACTGAAAAATGTATTAATGACCAACTAATTATAAAGTCTAATAAAGCTCTAATCTTTTTAAAACTGAAATGGTACTATCTGGGTAACAAAGCAGATAAACTTATGTCCAAACGTTTAAAAAAAAAAAGAAAACGCTAAGAGAATTGTTAGCAAGAGCATTGATAACGGTGAAACGTTATTGAGACCAGATAAAATAGGAACAGCCTTTTGCACATTTCATCAAAGTTTATATAACATAGTAGATAGGCCTTCTAAAATAGATATTAACATATATATTTCATTACCAAAACTTACACAAAATCAACTATTATACTTAACCCCTTAAGGACCAAGCTTCTGGAATAAAAGGGAATCATGACATGTCACACATGTCATGTGTCCTTAAGGGGTTAAACAAACCATTTATAGAATCAGAATTGATAAACGTTATTGATAAATTAAAAAGGAATAAAACACCTGGGCCGCATAGATTTAATAACTTTTTTTACAAGCTAATAAAAAATAATATTGAAAATCTTGGAAAATCTTCCAATATTCCTAAACAACTATCAAAGGCAAATATCGTTCCGATACCGAAACAAGACAAAACCCCAGAACTAATTAGAAATGACCAACCTATATCTCTGCTGAATATAGACACTTAACTGTATTCGCATATGTTGGAAGAGAGATTGAAAACCGTAAATGACGGTCTGATAAATCGAAATCAAGTGGGATTTATCCCGGACAGATCATCAATTCATAATACTAAAAGATTGATAAACATCCTAAACGCAGTACAGACGGCAGGGTCTTCCTTGCTGACCATTTCGTTAGATGCAGAAAAAGCATTTGATCGTGTCAGCTGGGAGTTCCTGAATTCTACTGTCTGCGTTTGGATTGGATTCTATGAACAAATAAGGGCACTTTATACAACACAGACTGCCATAGTTTTTGGCCAATGTTTTACTTCCAGTTGGTTTTCTTTAACAAATGGAACTAGACAGAGGTGTCCCCTTTGCTTTATATTTTGTCAATAGAACCCTTAGCTGTGGCCATAAGACAAAAGGATGGTATTTTAGGTTTTAATCCAAACAAAAGCAATATTAAGATAAATATGTAAGCCGATGATGATGTAGTGTTAACTCTGCAAGAGCCGGTACAATCATTATCACAGCTTATAAAACCTATAGAAGAATTTGCAAAGGCATCAGGATATAAACTAAATATGGATAAGTCAATAATTCTACCAAGCAATATCTCTAACAAAGTTAAAAAGGAAATTTAAGAAAAAAATTGATTTTACTAGGCATGTGCATGGGTAAAGATTCGGTTCGGTTCGGCACTTCCGAAATTCAGCAATTCGGGACTTCGGCAATTTGGGACTTCGGTTCGGCATTTTCAAAATTTTGGACTTTGGCAATTCGGCACTTTGGTTCAGAACTTCCGAAATTCAGGACTTCGGGACTTCAGCACTTTGGGAATTCGGGACTTTGGCAATTCCCTAACCCTACCCATACCCCTAACACTACCCCTAACCCTACTAGGGTTAGAGGAAGGTTGGGGTAAGGGTTTGGGGTACGGGTAGGGTTAGAGGAAGGTTGGGGTAGGGTTAGAGTTAGATTCCTGTCATCATGCCCTTAATTTTCCCTCCCTCTCCTGTTTTGCCACTTCTCAGAAATCCAAAGCACTTCAGAAATTCAGAAATGCGTCCATTTGGTTCAGTTCGGTTCGGCACTTCCGAAATTTGACACTTCAGCAATTCCGGACTTCGGAAATTCAATTTGGCACTTTGGAATTTCGGCAATTCGGAAGCATCCGAATGTCTGAATTGGCGAAATTCATTTGAATTTAAATTCAGACCAAAACAAATTGCACATGTCTGGATTTTACATGGCCAGAACATTCATTTAAATATTTGGGTATCAATATATGCTCTGACCCAACCAAGATAGCCAAATGTAATTTCCTCTCTTTAATTTTTATAATATTTATTTAATATTCCTCTCTTCAATTTCTATAACAAACAAATTATTAAAAGAGAGGAAAACATTATTAAATCATACATACTACCAAAAGAGTGTCTAGCTCAATTTTGTGAAAAAGTAAAAAGAAATGTTGTCAACCCACATTGCAATAATTGTGACACACATCTCCTGACAAATAAAGCTGTATAACAAAAGAAATATTATTTATATGATCCATCACATTTAGGCCATTCTTCCTTCAGAAAACATGCCATACACACACTGCACTTTTTAATAGTTCTCAAGGACAAAATCTAATGTCCATTGGGAGATTAGTCATGAAATATAAATGGGATTTTCCAGCAGTATAAATTAATTTACTCCTAAACTCAATTATTTGTTTCCGTTTTCAATATCAAATAATCATTGTAACTCTTAAAATGCAGACTGTATCCAGTTATTAGTAAGTACAGGTAACGGTACAGAATTTGTAAGAGATCTTTTATTTAGATTGTTGTGAAAGGACAGATGCACAATGCCTTTTTATCTGTATTGTTGGTATTATATATATCTTCACAAGTCAAAAGCGATTTACTTTATTTTTTTAGTAATTGTTTCATACCTTGTTTAAATGGTATTTCTTATCTTAAAGTATTACTCAAGCACCATAACCACTACAGCTAGTTGTAGTGCTCTGCTAAAGCAGATAATGCTGGGATGACACCAGGAAATTTTATGAATGTTAAATTGTGTATTTATCTGAAATTTGTGAAATCTATTTGTGAATATAATTTGATATATCAAAAATACAGATGCCTGTTGTCATTATGTCATTGTTTATACATAAGAATGAGTTTACGGCAAATGTTTTAGGGGTTCATTTTCTATAGAATTAGATTGCTGAGAAACATTTTATTTTTTTTATTTTTTTTGAACGTGCTTTCCAAGCAAAGACCTCGAAAGAAAATGCAACTACTGGAGAAATCATTGGATATATTATAAACATTCCCTTTTTATAGAGAATGAAGAATGCGGAGAACCATATTAAATCATCCCAGCCGTACAGCCATGCCAAATACAGTGCATGTTTAGATGAGTTTGCGGACCACAGATGTATTGCTGAATTGAAAGGATTAACCAGCATGTCTGCCCAGGCATACCATTTTCAAATTGTAATACTGAATATAATTTTCTCTTGGCTGCCTCTGCTAAAGCCTTAATGCTTCTTTTAAATTACGGCGTTCCTCTAGTTAATTAAAGTGGTCTGCAAGCACTGTCAGATCATTGGAAGGTTTAGTTGGGAATTTAAGAAGTATGCAGTGACACTTGGAATGCCGGCCGAAAGGAAACTAAATAGATGTTCAACAAAAGATTCATTTACAAACTTGGAATGATCTACAGAGTAGAACAGAGTCTGTCTCTGGCTTGTGTAAACTCCAACAGGCAATGCTTTAAAGCAGTTTATGAAAGCATACCATCACTCTGGATACATGCTCTGTTTCCAAAGCTATCGGCTATATCACAGTCTTTACTGTAGTTATCTTTTAAATTCTCCCCAGCATGGAAAATTCTGATTCAATGTGTTTAAAGAGAACCAGTTGTGAAAGCACAATTTTTTCATTCACAGTAGAATTAAAGGGGAACTATCGTGAAAAAAAAAAAATACTTTTGATATTTTGTGACCATTATTACATGCTGCTTTGCAAATGTGTAATGATTGCTCCTTAGTTTAAGATTTTGTAAAGTTTGTATTTCGTTTTCAACGTTTTCTTTCTCACTTCACTGGAATACGATTTCAGGGAGCATTGGTCATTCAATCTCCTTGAAGCAGTAAATATCAGGCTGCTTCCTGTCCTCCAAATTATTTAAAAATCTGACTGCTATCTGTAAATTCTGAGACTAGTTAGAGCAACTCAGATAGTTCCCCTTTAAGGTGCATACTTTTCATTAAAAATACAATACAAATTCTAATTTAAGGTCTATCTACAAACTGAAAATGGCAACAAGGCATGTATAGATGGCCCTGCTGAAGAATCATGGGGGTTGCAAATGAAAAATAAATCCTTAAAAAATGAAAAAATATTGGGTTTAAACACGTAAGTTTACAGGTTAGGTAATTTACTAGGCTGCTAAATTACCACAGAATTTCCAAATTCAAAAATACATTTTAAAAAAATGACATATAGAGGCATGGCATTTACGCCAGAAAAGGGCCTCTTTTTAGAGGCCTCGAAACCGCAAACACATATACTAAATACGAAATGGCGCTGTGGTTTTCACAGCTTTCTATAAAGTTTTGATGCTATAGAAGCAAGTAGCACCAATTAGTAAAACACAGTTTTGGCATAACTTTGCAGGTATGCCAATATTTACACCATTTGTCTCTAATTAATGAAGTTGCAAGTGTGGTTATGGGATCTTTCCCCGTTTCCTCTGTTTGCCATAAAAATAATGTTCTTTCTCACCTTTTGTCCAGTACCCAGGCTTCCTCTGCACTGCTCACCTCTCCACCTTCTGCAATGTCATGGAAAAGGCATGGCCTCCTCCGTGATGGTCCAATACAGAGCTCCTCATACGAACACTGGGGACCTTATGTGCATGCTCAGTAAGTGCCATGTGCACATTCAAGGATTCCCATAGGAAAGCATTGTATTTAATACGTTCCTATGGCCATGTGGCAGAGTTTTACTCTGTAAGTGTAGTTAGTGTAAGCACCTCTAGTGGTTGACGGTGTGACAGACACTAGAGGAAGATTTTAACCCGGTTATGCAAAACAGTCTAGTTAAAAGGAGAGGGCCAGTGCACCCAGACCACTTTTTTGAGGTGATGTGGTGTTGGTGATTATAACACTGTCTGTATTAATGAACACACTGGGACAAAGCCCCTCATATTTTGGTATAAACTTGCTTTGGTGTATTGTGAAAGGACTCCTGGGATGAAGTTGAGCATTTGCCAAAATGTCAGAGATTGTGATCCAGTGTCTTCATGCATGACTGTGTGTATTTCTATACATGTCAAAGGAGTACTGAATGAATAATTTTTATTATTGAATATGTTCTGAATTGCAATGATTTATTGTTGTTATATCTATATGCTGCCAAAGCCATCTGTGGTCCCAGCAGTGTTGCGTTTAAGACCTTTAGTTTGTTACTTCTTTCATTATCCAAATTCACAACATTGGCAGCTTTCTGATGGTATGTAGCAATCTAAATGTTTCAATAAGTTGTCAGTGGTAGCTAGACCTCTTGGCTTTTAAGCCCTGCCTGCCATGTTAATGTTTCTTCTATGTTCTATTTTCAGGTGAGAGTTTACAATCTAGCACAGTATGAGCACAGTGCTGACGATGTGTTGGTTTTGGCCACGGATGGTCTGTGGGATGTACTGTCAAATGAAGAAGTCTCAGAAGCTGTTACAAATTTTTTAGCAAATTGTGACCCCGATGACCCTCACAGGTTTGTACTCATCTTTTTCGAACTATTAGCTGTATACAATATGGGAATTTGAAATTTGATATGCAATGTTATAGTGCCGTAGGTAGGATCAGTTGAATTCTTGGTTGGGTTAGTAGTAGCAGAAACTGTAAGGCCCCCTTACATCACTTTACAGATCCCCAGTTAGACCTCATCTTTATATATTGTGTACAATTCTGAAGAACATATTCCCAGAGGATATAAATGAGCTAGAAACTGTTCAAAGTACGGCTAATAAAATAATACATTCTTTATAAGAAAAATAAAACTTACAAAGAAATGCTTGATGACCTGAATATATATATATATATATATATATATATATATATATAGCCCAGAGGACAGACGGTAAAGAGCTACATGAGAACAAGGGGTCATGAGTTTAAGATCAGAGGATTTACAGAAAGGGTAGTTGGTCCATGAAATAGAATTCCAGTGGAAGTGGTGAAGAAAAACACTGTAAGTGAATTTAAAGGAACAGTTTGAGCAACATAACAACTTCGATATGGTGCCAGTAGGTCCCTGGCACTTGAAACCTTTCACCACTTCTTTTAAAATAATTTTCGAAGGGGTTGTGGGCGAGACCGAGTTAAACAGAGATGCAGAGCTGATTTTGAGGTTAAATCATTCGTGGATGTTTAACCCTTATTGGTAAGGAAGGGACATAGGCCTCCTGGTAATCATATAACATCTTCATTTTCATTAAGTTGTTATGGTGCCCAGAGAATTCCCTTAAGACTTGCTGTAAATGCAGGAGGTTATCATATGAGCAAATGGAGAACTAAGAATTCAGTAACATTATAATGTCATAGTTTGAATCACTCTGATATGGAAAGATATGGGTTCTTTCTGTGAAGGCACATTTGAGCTTAAACTTGTTTAAGGACACATGTGTCCTTAAGGGGTTAAGGACACATTACATGTTATGTTTATTCCAGAACTTTGGTCCTTAAGGGGTTAAAGGACCACTATAGGCACCCAGCTCAATGAAGTGGTCTGGGTGCCAGGTCCATCTAGGGTTAACCCTTCAGCTGTAAACATAGCAGTTTCAGAGAAACTGCTATGTTTACAATAGGGTTAATGCAGCCTCTAGTGGCTGTCTCATTGACAGCCGCTAGAGGCGCTTCCGCGCTTCTCACTGTGAAAATCACAGTGAGAAGACACTGATGTTCATAGGAAAGCATTGAGAAATACTTTCCTATGGACTGATTGAATGCGCGCACGGCTCTTGCCGCGCATGCGCATTCGGCGGATGACGTCGGAAGAGGGAGAAGATTCCCCCAGTGCCGAGGGAGACCGGCGCTGGAGAAAGGTAAGAGTTTAACCCCTTCCTCTCGGCGAGAGTGGGACCCTGAGGTTGGTGGGGACTATAGTGGTCCTTTAAGTGTGTGAGTGAGGGCATGGTATTAAGTCATTAGTAAGTAGTACTGCATTTAGTTTGCACTGGAATACCCTAGTTATCTACTAATTTGTTTGGTCTTCTCAAGCATAATGGTGACTAGAGGTTTGTGTTATTTAGAGATTTATAAGTGTTTTCATAGAAGTAATTCAGGATCATCCCTAGAGCATATAAATGTGCATGAACGCTCTAGTGGTCTTAAATAATAAATGTTACTGTCGTTTAATCTTCTGAGTGCTGATATAATCAATACAGGTTGACGACTCCAAAATGTAGCGAGAGCAACATTGATCTGCTACACAGCTTTCTACGGTTTAATTTTTTTTCTCTATTGTCTGCACACTTTTTTTTTTTTTAATCTTATTTTCTCTTGTCTCATAGATACACACTGGCAGCTCAGGATCTTGTGATGCGGGCAAGAGGAGTACTGAAAGACAGAGGCTGGAGAATTTCCAACGACAGGCTGGGTTCAGGAGATGATATCTCCGTTTACGTCATACCTTTAGCACATGGCAATAGACTAGTATGAGCTCAGCTATTTCATGTCGTAAATAGTTGAGGACATGGTCAGTTTTCTATTGGTGATGTACTGTTAGAATATTGTAAATGGAAACATGGAGGAATTTGGGCATTGAGTATTCTTTAATATAAACCATTCCATAACTTGTACATTTGAATCTCATACAGTGTATATTTAAATGCTGCTATCATTCTGTGATTCATTGTGTTGTTCACTGTTGTTACCCAGCCCATTTATTGATTTTGTGTTTTGTTTAAATGTGAATTATTTTCACTGTTTTACGAACATAATTAAAACCGCTGCTTGCAATACATCCAAAATGTATTGAAAGATGGCATGGTTTGAACGGGGACTAAAGATATTTAAACCATTGTATCCGTTCACAAACTTAGGTCTTGTGAATATTATATGTTTCTTAATTTTCTTGTCACTGAGAACATTCATCTTGAATGCAATTGCCTAATCTCTTGACATTAATTAACTCCATATTTGCCAATACTTTTGTAAAAGCTGATTTTCCATAACATACTCACATGCTGTGGAAAAGTGAGCAATAGGGTGGTAAACCCATGACAAAGTATAGAAAGTTAAGTTGTGTTTTACACAGCATTCAGAAAGATAAACTCCAAATAATTACTTAAAATATCTCTAAGAATTTCTGAAGTTAAATGCAATAAGTCAGAGACCTCAAATGGGGAAATATCTGCTTTAAATTTCAGAATGTGCCTCCGATAATTTGTTTTATAATTTTTTTTTCTTCTGATAAAATAGCACTACATATATGGACCCAAGACAAATCACTGGTTATTATTGATTCTTAAAGGGACACTATAGTACCTAAAACAACTTTTGCTTAATTAAGCCGTTTTGGTGTATAGATCATGCCCCTACAATCGCAATGCTCAATTATTTGCCATTTAGGAGTAAAATGACTTTTGTTTCTGTTGATGCAGCCTTAGTCACACCTCCCATGATTAAGACAAGCAAAGCCAACATGAAAAAAAGGTTTATTTTTTATTCAGAACTTGTTTTAGAAGTTTATATATCCTGCTCTATAAATTGAACTTTAATCACAAACAGGATTGTGGATCTCACTTTACAGGAAGTATTTAGGAAGGCTGTGTATTGTGCTGCATAAACTAAGTGACTCAACTCTAAAATGGCAGAAAGTTGAGCAGTGAGACAGCAGGGTCATGATATATACACCAAAACTGCTTAATTAAGCTAAAGTTGTTTTGTTGCCTATAGTGTCCCTTTAAGTACTTTAACATTTATGCTGTCAATTTCTCTAAGCCAACACACTACAATCCAGATCTTCTGTTTGCATTTTTAAAGGGTTATTATGCTACTTGTCTTGAGAACTTGTCTGATGCATTCAAATCCTTCTCTGTCGAGAGCTTATTGCCCTTTTATGTTTTATGTTCAGAATTATAAAGAATCAATTCTGCAGCAATTTAAAAAGCAGCCATTACACACATTGACCTTGATATGGAAGTTTGTGATGGCTTTAGGACTTGAAAGGACAGATAATCAGATCATATTTTTCTTTTTTTCTTTTTTTTAATGTTTTTTTTTACTTGAATATCTGTTCTATTACTTTAAAATGTGAAAGTTAAAGATGCTACATAGAAACTTATACTAGGGACACTAAACTAATGTTACGTTAATTTATGGGCTTTTCATGTATGATGGGATTCACACAAAGAACAATTCCAGCTGCCTATAAAACATGTATTTATATGTATTGTCTCCCTGCCAGAGGTCCCAGCCCTAGAGCTATCTGAAAAGACCACGCAATCTACCGTACTTTGCATACGTTAGTAACCTGCAGCTTTCCTACTTAAGCATGTGAATGTGTGGCTATGCTAATAAAAAAGAACTCCTACTATCAATTCTGTATAAGACAGCTTGAAGTGAGTGGCTGTCATGGCAGCCTGCATGTTTCACTATGATACGTGTCGCACTCGGTACACGCTCACATAACGTGTGTCTTAAAGTGACATACCATTTTATCCTGATTCTGGGATAACTGTGCTCTTAATAATATCTGCTATTAATTATTCACTTTATTTGGGGCAGTGTACTAATGATGCAACAACGTAGCAATCTTTAGGATAGTGTTGATACAACTAAAGGGAATTAAAATGTATCAAGGTGTTTGGTGGGTTAATTGCATTGTGCCTATATTACTGACGCCTCTTGTTGGTATAGTACCACTGGAGGGCACCTGGTATAAAGGTGTGTGCATGCAGGTAATTGAAACATGCTATTTCATATACATCATTACTGTTTATATAATATATAATATTATAGATTATATGTTTTATACATTATCGTGGCCAGCATAACGTTTTTCAGCAGTTTGAGCTACAGTGACTCTTTTGTGTGATCAGACCAGAAGGGCTAGCCTTTGCCCTCCATGCATCAGTGAGTCTTTGGCGCCCATGACCCTGAAGCCAGTTTACCGGTTGTCCTTCCTTGCACCACTTTTGATAGATACTAACCACTGAATACCAGGAACCCACCGTTTTGGAGATGCTCTGACCCAGTCATCTACCCTTCACTATTTGGCCCTTTTCAAAGTCACTCAGATTTTTTCACTTGCACATTTTTTCCTGCTTCCAACACATGAAATTCAAAAACCGACTGTTCCCATGCTGATTGATATATCCCACCCTTAACAGATGCTATTGGAACGATATAATGTTATTCATGTCACCTGTCAGTGGTTTTAACGTTGTAGCTGATCAGTGTATAAATATATATATATATATATATATAAATATTTGTGTGTGTGTGTGTGTGTGTGTGTGCATTTGCTCATACTGTGCAGTTTGTATGTACCACACGAATGAGAGCAAGATGTAAAGCTTTGTTGGCATTTTTAAGAAAAAGGAATACTCCAAACATTATAACCGCAGTGCCCCGGCCTTATCCCAGTGTAATTTGTCAAACAGTTTTTATAATGATTTAATAACCTCTCTGGGTCCCCTGGCATTGGCATTTAATTCATTATTCTTCTGCAAAAGAAGCCAGTTGGCTCTATTTAGCTAATCACGACATGGCTGATGCTCTCGGCCAATGAACACGGCCATGCTAATCCGTTTCTCCTGCAGAAGAATTCAGGGAGTAGAGGATGTGGCTGCAGGCACCAAGATAGATCATTTATAAAACTGTTCTAAAACTGTCAGATTATACTGGGACAGCACCAGAGCATGCCTGGCACCATAACCACTGCATGGACTGTGGCAGTTATGGTGCTTAGAGGATTCCCTTAAAGCTAATTTTGGGGGGGGGCAATCTAAATATATGGAATGAATTTTGATCAGTAAAAGCGGTACAGTAATTCTTAAATGCTGTATAGTTTTATACTCTCCGTAAGGTACCCCCTATTTGTCTTCCCAAATTGCTGCCAACTTTATGTATATTATATGTATATCTGATTATACGGAGCCTTACAAATGCTATATATGAAATCTCTGAGATGCTGTTGGATACATTATTTAATATTTACTTGATGTGCATCTATACTGTAATATTGGTTCAACTGGCAAAATAGAACGAATATAATGTTATAAATGTAGTTTATTTTTGGCATTAAAGGAAAACCCTGTTGAAAAGCTTAATTGAAATGAGGCTGTTCTGGTGCCAGGAGGTCCCTAGTGCTGGAAAAAAGACTATGGGTTTAAACCCTTTGAGAACAGTTTAACCCCTTAAGGGGAGCCAGCACCAGGGACCTCCTGGCATTAGAACAACTATTTTTTATTAAGTTGTTATGGTACCTACACTGTTCCTTTAATGAGGAAAACCACCTTGTCAAAACGAAGCAGTGTATATTTGTGCTTTATATAATTCACTGTGTATTTACTTCAAAATTGCATATTTGAAACATTTATTTATGTAATATATACATGAAAAATGTAAATGCAAGCTGTCACAATACCAAAATAATAACTTCATTTCATACAAATATGTAACAAAATAGTTTTTACTTCAGTTAGGCAGGCTTGCCACAACAATGGAAGTAATTCACGGAGGTGACATCCCATGATTACTGGTCATTGAAAATGTGGTTTTCTCTAGCTTGCCCAAGATTAGTGGGAGTTATACAGATTTTTGCAGGCACTTTGACCATTTCCGTGTCATTAATTCAGGTCTTCTCTCTAAATAGATATGCTAGGAGAGTGGCTGGGGAGACAGAGACAGCATGATTTTCTATCACCAGCTCCTCTGAAGAGACAAGGGTTACTCCAAGCACTTTGACCATTTCCGTGTTTTGAAATGGTCATGGTGCCTGGAGCCTGTTTGTGAAGCATTTCAATTAAAAATTCTGCACATACAGAGGTAATTGGTTTTGCTGGTGGTGGTGTAAGTTCACCTCTGGAAGCATTATTATTATTAGCTGCATCTTGTTCCATGCTGCTAATGTCAATTCTGTGCATAAAAAAATATCCAATGGCGGAATGGTCCTCCACTCGGTGGTGCTCTAAGTCCTCCCCCAGCCCTGCTTTAGTGACATTCTTTACCCTTGTGGTTAGGAGTAGTGAGTACACTGCAGTATCAGGCATCATGAAGAAATTTGCCTTGGCACTGAGTTGACTCTAAGTTGAGTTTTCATTTAGTTATTTATCATTTATTTATTTATTTGAAAGGGGCAGGGGAGCAAGCCACCAAGAGTTACAAAAACTGTTTTTTTCTGTTTTTTGGGTTGGAACAACCTTTTAAGGACAGCAACCGCGACAATCCCAACATTCCCAACATTCTATATAAGCTTCGGATGTGTAAGTTTCAAAGCGAAATCCTGCACATACACGTTCCTGGCACCATGACCACTTCAAATCACTGAAGTGGCCATGGTGATTGGAGTAACTCTAATAGAGAAAATAATGCAATCTTGAGGTTATGGAGTCATTCATCAACCACTCAACTATCAGTCACACGGTTTGTTATGATGTTTCCCGTACGCCTCAATGGCATTATTTTTCCATAATACACAGTTATGTATTTTACATATTTAAGATAAATCTTTATTGATCTGTTATAGGTTGATATCCAATAATTACTTTATAATATCTTGAGTGAAAGTAAAAAAACTATTGGTTGCTAAATACAAATAAGTAATGCCTATACTTACAGTAAAAAATAGCCGCTGATGTTCTCAACAGAAACTATGCAATGCTATTAAATGCTATTTTAAAGGTAAAATTCTCATTTTATGACATGAATACCTTTTAATAAAGCATTTACCTCTTCAAGGTTTCCTTATTTATCCTTAAAATATGAAATGCATTTACGCAACGTGAATGAACCCTAATAAAATCAGTCATGTTTACTCTGGTATTCGCAGGCCATTAACAAACGTGTCTGTAGACCATTCATCCCGGCAAATGTTATTTGATTTTAAGCAACAAAAATGTAATTTTGTTGTTTGTGGGGTTTTTTTTGGGTTTTTTTAGCAAATGCAAAAAGCCATAGTGGTTTTATCTTCATGGTTTTTGTATCTCAAAATATGTATTAATTGATATAGAAAACATACAAGGCTGAGAACTTTATTTTTTTCTTCTCCGGGTGTTTTGTTCTTGCGTGTCCCATTAATCACCTTGGTCACGTTGCTTGACTCGGTTTGCGTTTAGGCTTAGAATGCTTTTATGCCTGACACTTTCTGTCTTGCCCACAAACGATGTGAACAAATTTGAATGTAAAAAGCAGACAGACAAAAGAGGCTTTTACCGAAATCAAACATAGTTTAAAATTAAAACACTAAATATAAAGGGAAATTTAAACTAATAAAGGTCAAAATACAAAAAAACTCACATTGATTTTTTTTTGATTTTTTTTATAAATTATTTTAGCACTGCTAGTAATTTAATAAATAAATAGAGTTGTTTGTAAATTTCATAATGGCGTAAATATGAACAAAAATTTGAACTATTTTAAAATGTTTTCAGATGTCACATTAAAATGGCACGCTATTTCTTAAAAGCAACATGTTCTGTGTACATTTTTCCTTTGAGTTTCAACTGTAGCATAGTATGGACTGATTTTTTTTCGCTAATAAGACATTTTCTATGTATGAATCATTAAATCGTTATTGAGACTTTATTAATTCTATAGAACAGAGTTACTTGCGCACTACCCCAAATCCCTATGCACATTTAAATAACTGGAGGTAATTTAGCATCACTCCAACGGCCATTTAAGTGTAAGCTCACCTGCCATGTCAAGGCAAATTGTTGTATGTATTGGGGCTGATGTGTACTATAGTCAATGCTGCAGCCCAGGGGTAGTGGGAGTTTGAACACAGGGCTTAATTTTGTAAAATTGTATTAATTATATGTTCATTTTTACAATTTATGTTTTCAGTTGTCACTGGTTAGTGTATGCCATGTATTGTTAATTCATATGTATAACAATAAGAACAATTATAACCTATATTTGCCTTCCTCCTTGTCGTCCAAATAATTTATAAGTGACGTATAACCAGTTAGTCCTTTAGAGGTAGGCTGTTTACTGGCTCCTTAAGTAGGAGAGAGGCTGAATTCACCTGATAGAACCATTGTTTGAGGGGGAAAAACTGTCCCTGACTGTTGGCTATAACAGGAAAAAAAGACAGGGGATTCTAGAAAGGAAGTGGTTTGTATAGTAATGGGTAATTCATAATTAAATAATTATGCTTGTACTGCCAGGGTGATGCATCACCATACGTGATCTTTCAATGTTGAACCTGGAAATATATTTTATATCTTGACTAAAATATAGGAAAAAAAATTTAAAAGACCATTTAAAAAAAACAACTTTTTTTTTTAAGTACTATGGCTAAAAATGTGACAAGGGCCAGGGCTATTTCAGTACATTTTAATTGACATCAGGAATGTCTGATCTATTTCTTTAACAGAGAAAATTCATTTTATTTTCACAGACTATTTTTAAACACGTTTGACTTTGATTAATGCCAGTATTGATACTTTGAGGTCCGTTACATGCTCAGAAACCTAAAAAGGTGTACTGTGATAGAATTGGGGTATGCTTGGGAGTTTTTGAAAAGGGGACTATACCCGTGGGTGTGTCCTGAGGCAGTTTGGGGATTTAATATAAATATAACTGAATTCACTATATCTCCCATATGCACAGCATGTACAAGCAAGTCTTCAAATCCATTCAATCAATTTCATGTTATAGAACAAAACAAATCAAGGGTTTAGGATATTTAAATGTGAATTCTCTTGGAGCAGAGTGAAAAAATAATAGTGATATTTTGGGGGGGTTATGGATAAAAAAAGAAGTCAGTGGAAACGTTGAAAAGTGAGACAGTCAACAGGAATGCCCTTCTGGTTGCTATAGTGACAGTTCCACTTTTAGTAAATTGCATTGCTCTGTTTTTGAACCCCCCAATATGCCTCCATCCCTTTCTTAGCACTGATGGAGTTAAAGATCCTTAGCCTTTTGTAATATAATTCCTGATCACGTTTGGGCAGACTTAATGGATGTTTTAGATTAAGGTCTACTTTACTTCTGAAACATCATCCTGTCTACATGTTTAGGCCAGCTGTATAAAGATTTCCAAGAAAATCTTGGAATTGGACTTTGAAACACATTAGTGATGTATGCTCAGGATTTCACAGCTGGCTATACTGGCTGGAATTAGGGTGAGGCTGTTCGTTAAGATTTCTATGTTTCTTTCTGACATATATTGCACTGTTGTTTATCTCTCATCAACACCATAACACCTTTAATTGTGATTTCCTGGTATTCACTGTATCTTCCTAGATCTTTATATACATTTACAGGTTTCATGCTTTCCTACTGCCTGTAAGAGTTAGTTCATTCTTACTCAGACACCTACTGACTAATAGCTTTTGAAGAAGTTTAATTATGCAAAAACACGGAACGCATACATATTGAGTGCTTTGTAATATATTCTAAAAACGTATAATTTTCCAAGCACTTTGAAACAAAAATTGCTATCATTCCAAAATGTTTCCTACGTGACTAATATCACTTTGTTTTCTGCAGTTTTGCATGTACTTAATCAACATACAAAAAGAGAGAGGATACATAATGCAATTGAAAAATAATACCATTGGCAGATTCTCCATGCATCATAACCCGTGAGGCTGGAGGTCGAGTGGCTATTGGTGGCATTATTTTTCCCAAACGCTTACTTCAGTTATGTACCATTGATATTACCTAAATAAAAAATATAGGGGGAAAAAAATATATAACCAAGTTATTTTCCACAGTAGCTGGAGGACCAGATATCACCTGCTTTCTGTAGTTTGAGATTCCGTTGACTGCAACATACATACATACACCTACCTTCACTAGAACTCCCTTACTTTGTATCATAGAGACATACATGTCCCTCGATGAGTGAAATTATTTTTCCTAACAGGGCAGCTACGGCACTTCACGCAACCATCATAAATTCTGTCCTTTTCCCAAAAGCGATATATTAGCTGGAGGATTGGGAGAGAGAGATAGGAGAGTGTGTGAGTAAGGGGAGAGGGATAAAAGCAGCAGTTGCACCCTAGAAGTCTGGTTCCTTCAAACTTTAGGAGCCTGGAACTTGTATGTCCCGGTGCTGCACTGAGATTTTAGCCCTGGTGGTCACAATATTGTATCACAATGTGCAGTAGAGTTTGCTCATGACATCATACTGTGAAATGGAGGATTAAAAAACAAAAATAGCTTACCTATGAAAATAATAGGCATATCATGTATTTAGCGGATTACTATATGAATATATTGATCATTTATTGGGAAACTACACAAGGACCTTTGTTATGACCAAATTATGGATGTGACTCTCCTAGACAAACATTACTAAAGCCGCTTAATTATTGTGTACTGGCCATATAAAATATCGTCAGGGTACTTTAAAATCCATTTTATTTATATATATATTTATGCCGAAAGGGGAACAGTCACTTCTATGGAATTTACACCAGTGAATAAAATATTGAAAATAATCTTGAGCTTCTGCTGAACTTTGTTGTAATGAGATGCTCCATTGTCTTTTAAATTGATATAAAAGATTTAACAAACGACATCACAATCCAGTTGTGTCCAGGCACAGCCAGGTCACACATTGCAAATGAAGAAGGAGTTATGTAAACATTGTTTCATGGTCTCCTCTTCCCTGTATGACTTCTTATTTCTTACATTCAAGTGCAAAGGACAGATCTTGTACCAAAGATTGTCAAGGAACCAAGATGGACGCACCCATCTAAATGATAAAGAGGTCTATGTTTTGACATTCCGTTTTATTTTTTACCCCCACAAATACATATTTGTTAAAAATAGAGGATAAGTAAACATTATACTAAAAATCATTAGATTTGACAATTGCCCTTTAATTGCTTTACTGTCGACTGTAGCTTTATTTATCATGGAATATTTGTCTGCACTGTTGTGTTTAAAAACCAGAAGAAACCAAGAAAGCTGAATAACTATATGAATTACAATGTGTAGCACAAATCTATAGCTGCCTCTCAATTTCTAATGCATAGAAGAAATATTATTGTAAATGCTTACACTTATATGTTTTGAACAATGAGCACTAGTGGGTACTGGATTGCATTCCTCTAGTATGTAAATCCTTAACATAATCGTATTGTTTAATTGCTTTGTCCATAGATTTTTATGTTCTTTTTTTCTGACTCTGGCCTAAAATGTTAAACCGTGATTGTTCTTTAAATGAAGTATGTTTATATGTCGCATTATCTTGAAAATGAAAAAGGTGTGTTGGATTCAGACAATTGAACTAATATTTCAACCTCCTCTTTGTGACTATAAATGTTAGTCTTTTGTAGCCTGGAAAAGTTTAGTATACAAATATATTTTATGTGTTTTGAAATGTATTTAAAAGAGCAATGAAGAAGTATATAATGAAAAATATAAAAGTTTTAAGAAATAAATTGTAAAGGTTATAATCCAAATATTCTCTCTGTCTGTTTTTTTTTTTTTTTTTTGTGTGTGATTTACAAGCTATGACTCATATTTCTTTCTTGGAATTAAAATACTGATTTAGAATTCCTGGATAAATGTCTGGGGAAACTCGCGACAGTAGTCTCAGAACTGTAATAAGAGCTACACTAACATATCATATAAGTCTTATTTAATAAAAACAAACTATATACACATACATATGTGTACAAGGAAACAAAATAATCCTGCACTCCACAATCCAAACGTAAATGCCCGGTGCTTGTCCAGCAAAATACAAAAAACGAAGAAAAGATAGCACTCCCAGGACTTGTAAGTAAATATAAAACTTAACTTTTAATCAATCGGCAAGAGGTCGACGTTTCAGTCTGTTAACCACAGACTTTCATCAGGACTAAAGCACCACACCATAAAATGACATATATATACAATAAATACACATTGATAATCAACTTACCCGCCACCAAACCAATTACGTCTCCCTGTCAGCTCCGGCTGGGTTTGCCGCGGGTTCCGCCGACGTCAATGCGTGCGTCGCAATGACGTCATTGCACGGCGCCGGCGTCATTACACCACGTGACCACATGCCCGTCAGCATCATGGGGAGTGTTGTCATGGAAATGGACTCCATGGCAACCTAATAAAAACAATAATAAATGGTTGAAGCGGAAAGTAGGCGAACATTTGAATTACATTACTTATTACAAATGCATGAGTGTAACCACTATCCCCAATCAATCGGGGGATTATAAGGCTCACAATAATTACAGTCCATGGCAGGACAAAATCAAGATGAATTTTTAAGGGGGCAGAACATTAAAGGGATAAATTTCCTAGGGAATCCAAAGAAAATTAGAAATTAAGCGAATGGGCCCATAATGTTAAATAACATGGAGTCTTACTTTCCGTAAGGTGTTTACCCAATATATAAACACCGGGATTTCCGGGCTTGCAATAGAATAGCCTAGCATATTGACCCCGCAATTATAGCGACTATAAGAACAATGGTGCTCAATCATGTTCAAAGACATTGAACCAAGGAGTAAATATCTATATGGAGACTGAATCATGGGCCCATCTGTATACTGATCAAACCTCCAAAGTATACCCACTAAGTGGCTTCCAGGAATAATTAGTGAATGACTAACTAAGAAACAACAATCCGGAAAAAATATATACAGATAAGTGATATCAATGAAAAACGCATATCAAGGACCCACTTCGTGGATTGGTCCCCATGTCAATATATTCACTATATTAGTCAAAATAACCTACAGACACCTAAAGAATGGAGGAATATGAAGAATATGAAAGGGTGGAGACAATGACCATCCTCTAAACTGGACAACCAGGGAGGTGGCTTAACCCCAAGGGCGGGCCCCCAATTCCTCTGCCAGTATATATCAGGTCATCCAAAGTAATAAATTATAAGAACACAGACAACGAATATTTTTCATTCAGTCCAAGGGGATGGACCGTTTGTAGTGTCCTAATCCAGAACAATTCTCTTTGGAGGAGCATCTTTTTTCGATCACCCCCTCTCCTAGGTGCTGGGACATGATCTATAGCCATCAGCTTCATGGATGGCAAGTTATGGCCAAGTTCGAGAAAGTGCTTTGCTACCGGTAACTCCGACTTCTGGTCCCTGTATGCTGTTCTGATGCTTGACCTATGGTTCCTGATCCGTTCCCTCAAGGGCAAGTCCGTTTTCCCGATGTATGTTAAGCCACACGGACACATAAGTTTGTATATCACAAAATCGCTGGTGCATGTTAGTCGATGTTGAATGCGGAAGCTGGTTCCCGTATGAGGATGTGTGAACGTTTTTCCGGGGATCATATGCCCACAAGTCACACATCCTAAACAGCGATAGCATCCCAGATTCTGTGGAGTACTGCTCTTCGTGTAGCAGTGAACTGGATCGGTGTTCACTAGCAGATCCCTCAGATTTTTGTTCCTCTTGTAGCAGAACATAGGAGGATTCTGGAATATAGGAGGCAATGTCACATCATTGCTAAGTGTTCTCCAATTTGCCTCGATAATTTGTTTAAATTTAGATGATGATGTTGTGAACGTGGTGGGGAAGACCAATCTGTCAGATTTTTCCTTAAGTGCAGGAGTGTCAAATGTAGCCCGCCCTCGGTCAAGTGCCTTCTGTAAAATCTGGCATGTATACCCTCGTTGTCGAAATTTTTCCCACATTAGCCCTAGCTGTTCTTGGGCTCTTATTGGATCTGAGTTATTTCTCAGGACACGCAAGAACTGTGAGTAGGGTAGAGAGTTCTTTAATGAGCCAGGGTGGAAGCTATTGGCCTGAAGGATTGTATTTCGGTCCGTCGGCTTAGAGTATAAAGTATAGGCCAGTCTCGACCCTTCCCGTAGTACTCTAATGTCCAGGAAGTCAACTGATGTCAAGTCCATCTCTGCTGTTAATTTGATATTGCTGGTGCTTATATTGATGGATTGGACCATTTCTTTGGCCTCGGCTATGGAGCCAGTAACCAACATAAAGATATCGTCAATATACCTTGCATACTTCAGAATACGGCCATGATAGGGTTGCAGAATGTGTCTGGTTTCAAATTCAAACATGTAGCCGTTAGCATACATGGGTGCCATAGCCGCACCCATGGATGTACCAGCAATTTGTCTGTACCACTCCGTCTCGAACCTGAAGTAATTCTGGGACAGGACTATTTCCAAAAGCTCCAACGTGTATTCTATGGGAGGTCCTATGTAGTGTGTAGATTGCGATAATATCGACCTCATAGCATCTATCCCCTCTTGATGGGGTATCACGGTGTACAAGCTTGACACATCACACGTCAATAGAACGACCGGTTCAGAGGGTAATGTTGTCTCAGATAATAATCTTATGAAGCTTGGGGTGTCCTTTATGCAGGTGGGAAGATGTTCAATGGGTTCTTTAAACAAGAAATCCAGCCATTTTGCCAGCGGTTCCAGAACTCCCCCAATTGCCGACACTATGGGGCGGCCTGGAGGTTTATCCAAATTTTTATGGACTTTGGGCAATGAGTAAATCACAGGCGTCCTTGGTGAAGTTGTTTGAAGATAGTGGTAGAGTTCCATCGAAATATAGTTGGAACGGAGCCCTCTTGATAGGCATTCTTCAATTTGGTTGATGACCAGATCTGTAGGATCCTTTGTTAGTTTGGCATATGTGTTGTGGTCCGACAGTTGTAATAAAATTTCTGAGCGGTAATCACAATAATTTTGGATGACAATGCCTCCCCCTTTGTCGGCCGGACGGATGATGATCCCCTTGTCGGCTGACAAGGATTTGATGATCGCTCGTTCACTCTTGGTACAATTGGAATGATGAGGAAGCTTTTGTTTTAAATGATCCGATGACTCCTTCTGCACTGAGCGTAAGAAGGACTTAATAGATGTTTGGTTGGGCATAGGGTCGAATGTGCTCTTGGTTCTGAATCTGTTAGTCGAATTCGTTGTATCCATGGTTTTGGACTTAAAAAAATCTTTCAATCTTAGCGACCGACCAAATTTATAAAGTTCAACTTCCCAATCTAGGGGTTTAGCTCCAGACGTGGGAACAAATGATAAGCCTTTGCTAAGCATCCTTGTTTCTTCTGGTGTCAGAGCTCTGGAAGATAGATTGAAAATTGGGGCTATCTCTGTTGACGGGGTGGCCGCCCTCTTGCCCCAGAAGGTACGCCCGCTCTGGCCACGTCTTGTGATGTACCTCCGCCTGATGTTCCGTGTCTGCTCTGGTACCGTGTCCGTATAGATGTTTCCTCTGCTGATGCCCTTTCTAAAAAAAGTTGTGCAGTGCTGGATGAACTATCAGTTCTCCGTACTAGAGAAGAATCCTGCGGTAATTCAGACTCGGAGGTGGATTCACCTGAAGTTCTATCTATTGTGAACTGTCTAGGTTTACGGATGGGTCTGCGTTTCTTAATAAAATTCGGTGTATCTGACTTTCCGCTGAGCCATCTATATACACGATGTTCTTTATAGTCAGCTGTAACCCTCTCCTGTTTTTCTCTTTTGAACCTCACCAAATCAGTTTTGTAATTCTTGATGTTGTCCTCTAGTTTTAACAAGGTAGTTGCCGATTCAGGTGCTGATAGTAGTACCGCCTGTCGTGTTTCTAATTCAGAGATTCTTCTCCTAATTTGGATTAAATCTTCCCTGACGTCCTCAATAATAATGAGCATAAGATCTAGTGAACATTTATTAAGGACGGAAATCCAGCGTTTGCAAACCTGTGGCTTCAGTCTGCCAATGGTAGGAATGTTTTTGACCCGAAATCCTCGTGGAATCTGTAACTTGCGATGGTAATCTGACAGGAACAGCCCATGTAAGTCCAAATCAGTCTCACGTTTTCTAAGTCTTAATAGCTCAAAATATATATCCCTTAAGGACGTAGTATTGGGTAAATCAGATGTAGACGTTGCCCACCGTATCCTGTCTGCATCCTCCTCACTGTACTGCCATGTTTCCGCCTGTTCAACTAAACCGCCAGCCAATGTAAAAAAATCTTCCATAGATGAAAAGATGTGGGATAATAGATTGAATCCAATATGTACAATTATATACAAGTACTCACAAGGGTACAAAATTGTAGTTTTCCAACAGAAGTAGTTGAATGTAGATTCAGGAGTGGTTCAAACTCCAGAGTCGGGGTGCATAGAAAGCTGGCTCCTGCCACTGAGCCATACATACAAGGAAACAAAATAATCCTGCACTCCACAATCCAAACGTAAATGCCCGGTGCTTGTCCAGCAAAATACAAAAAACGAAGAAAAGATAGCACTCCCAGGACTTGTAAGTAAATATAAAACTTAACTTTTAATCAATCGGCAAGAGGTCGACGTTTCAGTCTGTTAACCACAGACTTTCATCAGGACTAAAGCACCACACCATAAAATGACATATATATACAATAAATACACATTGATAATCAACTTACCCGCCACCAAACCAATTACGTCTCCCTGTCAGCTCCGGCTGGGTTTGCCGCGGGTTCCGCCGACGTCAATGCGTGCGTCGCAATGACGTCATTGCACGGCGCCGGCGTCATTACACCACGTGACCACATGCCCGTCAGCATCATGGGGAGTGTTGTCATGGAAATGGACTCCATGGCAACCTAATAAAAACAATAATAAATGGTTGAAGCGGAAAGTAGGCGAACATTTGAATTACATTACTTATTACAAATGCATGAGTGTAACCACTATCCCCAATCAATCGGGGGATTGTAAGGCTCACAATAATTACAGTCCATGGCAGGACGCCGTGCAATGCAATGACGTCATTGCGACGCACGCATTGACGTCGGCGGAACCCGCGGCAAACCCAGCCGGAGCTGACAGGGAGACGTAATTGGTTTGGTGGCGGGTAAGTTGATTATCAATGTGTATTTATTGTATATATATGTCATTTTATGGTGTGGTGCTTTAGTCCTGATGAAAGTCTGTGGTTAACAGACTGAAACGTCGACCTCTTGCCGATTGATTAAAAGTTAAGTTTTATATTTACTTACAAGTCCTGGGAGTGCTATCTTTTCTTCGTTTTTTGTATTTTGCTGGACAAGCACCGGGCATTTACGTTTGGATTGTGGAGTGCAGGATTATTTTGTTTCCTTGTATGTATGGCTCAGTGGCAGGAGCCAGCTTTCTATGCACCCCGACTCTGGAGTTTGAACCACTCCTGAATCTACATTCAACTACTTCTGTTGGAAAACTACAATTTTGTACCCTTGTGAGTACTTGTATATAATTGTACATATTGGATTCAATCTATTATCCCACATCTTTTCATCTATGGAAGATTTTTTTACATTGGCTGGCGGTTTAGTTGAACAGGCGGAAACATGGCAGTACAGTGAGGAGGATGCAGACAGGATACGGTGGGCAACGTCTACATCTGATTTACCCAATACTACGTCCTTAAGGGATATATATTTTGAGCTATTAAGACTTAGAAAACGTGAGACTGATTTGGACTTACATGGGCTGTTCCTGTCAGATTACCATCGCAAGTTACAGATTCCACGAGGATTTCGGGTCAAAAACATTCCTACCATTGGCAGACTGAAGCCACAGGTTTGCAAACGCTGGATTTCCGTCCTTAATAAATGTTCACTAGATCTTATGCTCATTATTATTGAGGACGTCAGGGAAGATTTAATCCAAATTAGGAGAAGAATCTCTGAATTAGAAACACGACAGGCGGTACTACTATCAGCACCTGAATCGGCAACTACCTTGTTAAAACTAGAGGACAACATCAAGAATTACAAAACTGATTTGGTGAGGTTCAAAAGAGAAAAACAGGAGAGGGTTACAGCTGACTATAAAGAACATCGTGTATATAGATGGCTCAGCGGAAAGTCAGATACACCGAATTTTATTAAGAAACGCAGACCCATCCGTAAACCTAGACAGTTCACAATAGATAGAACTTCAGGTGAATCCACCTCCGAGTCTGAATTACCGCAGGATTCTTCTCTAGTACGGAGAACTGATAGTTCATCCAGCACTGCACAACTTTTTTTAGAAAGGGCATCAGCAGAGGAAACATCTATACGGACACGGTACCAGAGCAGACACGGAACATCAGGCGGAGGTACATCACAAGACGTGGCCAGAGCGGGCGTACCTTCTGGGGCAAGAGGGCGGCCACCCCGTCAACAGAGATAGCCCCAATTTTCAATCTATCTTCCAGAGCTCTGACACCAGAAGAAACAAGGATGCTTAGCAAAGGCTTATCATTTGTTCCCACGTCTGGAGCTAAACCCCTAGATTGGGAAGTTGAACTTTATAAATTTGGTCGGTCGCTAAGATTGAAAGATTTTTTTAAGTCCAAAACCATGGATACAACGAATTCGACTAACAGATTCAGAACCAAGAGCACATTCGACCCTATGCCCAACCAAACATCTATTAAGTCCTTCTTACGCTCAGTGCAGAAGGAGTCATCGGATCATTTAAAACAAAAGCTTCCTCATCATTCCAATTGTACCAAGAGTGAACGAGCGATCATCAAATCCTTGTCAGCCGACAAGGGGATCATCATCCGTCCGGCCGACAAAGGGGGAGGCATTGTCATCCAAAATTATTGTGATTACCGCTCAGAAATTTTATTACAACTGTCGGACCACAACACATATGCCAAACTAACAAAGGATCCTACAGATCTGGTCATCAACCAAATTGAAGAATGCCTATCAAGAGGGCTCCGTTCCAACTATATTTCGATGGAACTCTACCACTATCTTCAAACAACTTCACCAAGGACGCCTGTGATTTACTCATTGCCCAAAGTCCATAAAAATTTGGATAAACCTCCAGGCCGCCCCATAGTGTCGGCAATTGGGGGAGTTCTGGAACCGCTGGCAAAATGGCTGGATTTCTTGTTTAAAGAACCCATTGAACATCTTCCCACCTGCATAAAGGACACCCCAAGCTTCATAAGATTATTATCTGAGACAACATTACCCTCTGAACCGGTCGTTCTATTGACGTGTGATGTGTCAAGCTTGTACACCGTGATACCCCATCAAGAGGGGATAGATGCTATGAGGTCGATATTATCGCAATCTACACACTACATAGGACCTCCCATAGAATACACGTTGGAGCTTTTGGAAATAGTCCTGTCCCAGAATTACTTCAGGTTCGAGACGGAGTGGTACAGACAAATTGCTGGTACATCCATGGGTGCGGCTATGGCACCCATGTATGCTAACGGCTACATGTTTGAATTTGAAACCAGACACATTCTGCAACCCTATCATGGCCGTATTCTGAAGTATGCAAGGTATATTGACGATATCTTTATGTTGGTTACTGGCTCCATAGCCGAGGCCAAAGAAATGGTCCAATCCATCAATATAAGCACCAGCAATATCAAATTAACAGCAGAGATGGACTTGACATCAGTTGACTTCCTGGACATTAGAGTACTACGGGAAGGGTCGAGACTGGCCTATACTTTATACTCTAAGCCGACGGACCGAAATACAATCCTTCAGGCCAATAGCTTCCACCCTGGCTCATTAAAGAACTCTCTACCCTACTCACAGTTCTTGCGTGTCCTGAGAAATAACTCAGATCCAATAAGAGCCCAAGAACAGCTAGGGCTAATGTGGGAAAAATTTCGACAACGAGGGTATACATGCCAGATTTTACAGAAGGCACTTGACCGAGGGCGGGCTACATTTGACACTCCTGCACTTAAGGAAAAATCTGACAGATTGGTCTTCCCCACCACGTTCACAACATCATCATCTAAATTTAAACAAATTATCGAGGCAAATTGGAGAACACTTAGCAATGATGTGACATTGCCTCCTATATTCCAGAATCCTCCTATGTTCTGCTACAAGAGGAACAAAAATCTGAGGGATCTGCTAGTGAACACCGATCCAGTTCACTGCTACACGAAGAGCAGTACTCCACAGAATCTGGGATGCTATCGCTGTTTAGGATGTGTGACTTGTGGGCATATGATCCCCGGAAAAACGTTCACACATCCTCATACGGGAACCAGCTTCCGCATTCAACATCGACTAACATGCACCAGCGATTTTGTGATATACAAACTTATGTGTCCGTGTGGCTTAACATACATCGGGAAAACGGACTTGCCCTTGAGGGAACGGATCAGGAACCATAGGTCAAGCATCAGAACAGCATACAGGGACCAGAAGTCGGAGTTACCGGTAGCAAAGCACTTTCTCGAACTTGGCCATAACTTGCCATCCATGAAGCTGATGGCTATAGATCATGTCCCAGCACCTAGGAGAGGGGGTGATCGAAAAAAGATGCTCCTCCAAAGAGAATTGTTCTGGATTAGGACACTACAAACGGTCCATCCCCTTGGACTGAATGAAAAATATTCGTTGTCTGTGTTCTTATAATTTATTACTTTGGATGACCTGATATATACTGGCAGAGGAATTGGGGGCCCGCCCTTGGGGTTAAGCCACCTCCCTGGTTGTCCAGTTTAGAGGATGGTCATTGTCTCCACCCTTTCATATTCTTCATATTCCTCCATTCTTTAGGTGTCTGTAGGTTATTTTGACTAATATAGTGAATATATTGACATGGGGACCAATCCACGAAGTGGGTCCTTGATATGCGTTTTTCATTGATATCACTTATCTGTATATATTTTTTCCGGATTGTTGTTTCTTAGTTAGTCATTCACTAATTATTCCTGGAAGCCACTTAGTGGGTATACTTTGGAGGTTTGATCAGTATACAGATGGGCCCATGATTCAGTCTCCATATAGATATTTACTCCTTGGTTCAATGTCTTTGAACATGATTGAGCACCATTGTTCTTATAGTCGCTATAATTGCGGGGTCAATATGCTAGGCTATTCTATTGCAAGCCCGGAAATCCCGGTGTTTATATATTGGGTAAACACCTTACGGAAAGTAAGACTCCATGTTATTTAACATTATGGGCCCATTCGCTTAATTTCTAATTTTCTTTGGATTCCCTAGGAAATTTATCCCTTTAATGTTCTGCCCCCTTAAAAATTCATCTTGATTTTGTCCTGCCATGGACTGTAATTATTGTGAGCCTTATAATCCCCCGATTGATTGGGGATAGTGGTTACACTCATGCATTTGTAATAAGTAATGTAATTCAAATGTTCGCCTACTTTCCGCTTCAACCATTTATTATTGTTTTTATTAGGTTGCCATGGAGTCCATTTCCATGACAACACTCCCCATGATGCTGACGGGCATGTGGTCACGTGGTGTAATGACGCCGGCGCCGTGCAATGACGTCATTGCGACGCACGCATTGACGTCGGCGGAACCCGCGGCAAACCCAGCCGGAGCTGACAGGGAGACGTAATTGGTTTGGTGGCGGGTAAGTTGATTATCAATGTGTATTTATTGTATATATATGTCATTTTATGGTGTGGTGCTTTAGTCCTGATGAAAGTCTGTGGTTAACAGACTGAAACGTCGACCTCTTGCCGATTGATTAAAAGTTAAGTTTTATATTTACTTACAAGTCCTGGGAGTGCTATCTTTTCTTCGTTTTTTGTATTTTGCTGGACAAGCACCGGGCATTTACGTTTGGATTGTGGAGTGCAGGATTATTTTGTTTCCTTGTATGTATGGCTCAGTGGCAGGAGCCAGCTTTCTATGCACCCCGACTCTGGAGTTTGAACCACTCCTGAATCTACATTCAACTACTTCTGTTGGAAAACTACAATTTTGTACCCTTGTGAGTACTTGTATATAATTGTACATATTGGATTCAATCTATTATCCCACATCTTTTCATCTATGGAAGATTTTTTTACATTGGCTGGCGGTTTAGTTGAACAGGCGGAAACATGGCAGTACAGTGAGGAGGATGCAGACAGGATACGGTGGGCAACGTCTACATCTGATTTACCCAATACTACGTCCTTAAGGGATATATATTTTGAGCTATTAAGACTTAGAAAACGTGAGACTGATTTGGACTTACATGGGCTGTTCCTGTCAGATTACCATCGCAAGTTACAGATTCCACGAGGATTTCGGGTCAAAAACATTCCTACCATTGGCAGACTGAAGCCACAGGTTTGCAAACGCTGGATTTCCGTCCTTAATAAATGTTCACTAGATCTTATGCTCATTATTATTGAGGACGTCAGGGAAGATTTAATCCAAATTAGGAGAAGAATCTCTGAATTAGAAACACGACAGGCGGTACTACTATCAGCACCTGAATCGGCAACTACCTTGTTAAAACTAGAGGACAACATCAAGAATTACAAAACTGATTTGGTGAGGTTCAAAAGAGAAAAACAGGAGAGGGTTACAGCTGACTATAAAGAACATCGTGTATATAGATGGCTCAGCGGAAAGTCAGATACACCGAATTTTATTAAGAAACGCAGACCCATCCGTAAACCTAGACAGTTCACAATAGATAGAACTTCAGGTGAATCCACCTCCGAGTCTGAATTACCGCAGGATTCTTCTCTAGTACGGAGAACTGATAGTTCATCCAGCACTGCACAACTTTTTTTAGAAAGGGCATCAGCAGAGGAAACATCTATACGGACACGGTACCAGAGCAGACACGGAACATCAGGCGGAGGTACATCACAAGACGTGGCCAGAGCGGGCGTACCTTCTGGGGCAAGAGGGCGGCCACCCCGTCAACAGAGATAGCCCCAATTTTCAATCTATCTTCCAGAGCTCTGACACCAGAAGAAACAAGGATGCTTAGCAAAGGCTTATCATTTGTTCCCACGTCTGGAGCTAAACCCCTAGATTGGGAAGTTGAACTTTATAAATTTGGTCGGTCGCTAAGATTGAAAGATTTTTTTAAGTCCAAAACCATGGATACAACGAATTCGACTAACAGATTCAGAACCAAGAGCACATTCGACCCTATGCCCAACCAAACATCTATTAAGTCCTTCTTACGCTCAGTGCAGAAGGAGTCATCGGATCATTTAAAACAAAAGCTTCCTCATCATTCCAATTGTACCAAGAGTGAACGAGCGATCATCAAATCCTTGTCAGCCGACAAGGGGATCATCATCCGTCCGGCCGACAAAGGGGGAGGCATTGTCATCCAAAATTATTGTGATTACCGCTCAGAAATTTTATTACAACTGTCGGACCACAACACATATGCCAAACTAACAAAGGATCCTACAGATCTGGTCATCAACCAAATTGAAGAATGCCTATCAAGAGGGCTCCGTTCCAACTATATTTCGATGGAACTCTACCACTATCTTCAAACAACTTCACCAAGGACGCCTGTGATTTACTCATTGCCCAAAGTCCATAAAAATTTGGATAAACCTCCAGGCCGCCCCATAGTGTCGGCAATTGGGGGAGTTCTGGAACCGCTGGCAAAATGGCTGGATTTCTTGTTTAAAGAACCCATTGAACATCTTCCCACCTGCATAAAGGACACCCCAAGCTTCATAAGATTATTATCTGAGACAACATTACCCTCTGAACCGGTCGTTCTATTGACGTGTGATGTGTCAAGCTTGTACACCGTGATACCCCATCAAGAGGGGATAGATGCTATGAGGTCGATATTATCGCAATCTACACACTACATAGGACCTCCCATAGAATACACGTTGGAGCTTTTGGAAATAGTCCTGTCCCAGAATTACTTCAGGTTCGAGACGGAGTGGTACAGACAAATTGCTGGTACATCCATGGGTGCGGCTATGGCACCCATGTATGCTAACGGCTACATGTTTGAATTTGAAACCAGACACATTCTGCAACCCTATCATGGCCGTATTCTGAAGTATGCAAGGTATATTGACGATATCTTTATGTTGGTTACTGGCTCCATAGCCGAGGCCAAAGAAATGGTCCAATCCATCAATATAAGCACCAGCAATATCAAATTAACAGCAGAGATGGACTTGACATCAGTTGACTTCCTGGACATTAGAGTACTACGGGAAGGGTCGAGACTGGCCTATACTTTATACTCTAAGCCGACGGACCGAAATACAATCCTTCAGGCCAATAGCTTCCACCCTGGCTCATTAAAGAACTCTCTACCCTACTCACAGTTCTTGCGTGTCCTGAGAAATAACTCAGATCCAATAAGAGCCCAAGAACAGCTAGGGCTAATGTGGGAAAAATTTCGACAACGAGGGTATACATGCCAGATTTTACAGAAGGCACTTGACCGAGGGCGGGCTACATTTGACACTCCTGCACTTAAGGAAAAATCTGACAGATTGGTCTTCCCCACCACGTTCACAACATCATCATCTAAATTTAAACAAATTATCGAGGCAAATTGGAGAACACTTAGCAATGATGTGACATTGCCTCCTATATTCCAGAATCCTCCTATGTTCTGCTACAAGAGGAACAAAAATCTGAGGGATCTGCTAGTGAACACCGATCCAGTTCACTGCTACACGAAGAGCAGTACTCCACAGAATCTGGGATGCTATCGCTGTTTAGGATGTGTGACTTGTGGGCATATGATCCCCGGAAAAACGTTCACACATCCTCATACGGGAACCAGCTTCCGCATTCAACATCGACTAACATGCACCAGCGATTTTGTGATATACAAACTTATGTGTCCGTGTGGCTTAACATACATCGGGAAAACGGACTTGCCCTTGAGGGAACGGATCAGGAACCATAGGTCAAGCATCAGAACAGCATACAGGGACCAGAAGTCGGAGTTACCGGTAGCAAAGCACTTTCTCGAACTTGGCCATAACTTGCCATCCATGAAGCTGATGGCTATAGATCATGTCCCAGCACCTAGGAGAGGGGGTGATCGAAAAAAGATGCTCCTCCAAAGAGAATTGTTCTGGATTAGGACACTACAAACGGTCCATCCCCTTGGACTGAATGAAAAATATTCGTTGTCTGTGTTCTTATAATTTATTACTTTGGATGACCTGATATATACTGGCAGAGGAATTGGGGGCCCGCCCTTGGGGTTAAGCCACCTCCCTGGTTGTCCAGTTTAGAGGATGGTCATTGTCTCCACCCTTTCATATTCTTCATATTCCTCCATTCTTTAGGTGTCTGTAGGTTATTTTGACTAATATAGTGAATATATTGACATGGGGACCAATCCACGAAGTGGGTCCTTGATATGCGTTTTTCATTGATATCACTTATCTGTATATATTTTTTCCGGATTGTTGTTTCTTAGTTAGTCATTCACTAATTATTCCTGGAAGCCACTTAGTGGGTATACTTTGGAGGTTTGATCAGTATACAGATGGGCCCATGATTCAGTCTCCATATAGATATTTACTCCTTGGTTCAATGTCTTTGAACATGATTGAGCACCATTGTTCTTATAGTCGCTATAATTGCGGGGTCAATATGCTAGGCTATTCTATTGCAAGCCCGGAAATCCCGGTGTTTATATATTGGGTAAACACCTTACGGAAAGTAAGACTCCATGTTATTTAACATTATGGGCCCATTCGCTTAATTTCTAATTTTCTTTGGATTCCCTAGGAAATTTATCCCTTTAATGTTCTGCCCCCTTAAAAATTCATCTTGATTTTGTCCTGCCATGGACTGTAATTATTGTGAGCCTTATAATCCCCCGATTGATTGGGGATAGTGGTTACACTCATGCATTTGTAATAAGTAATGTAATTCAAATGTTCGCCTACTTTCCGCTTCAACCATTTATTATTGTTTTTATTAGGTTGCCATGGAGTCCATTTCCATGACAACACTCCCCATGATGCTGACGGGCATGTGGTCACGTGGTGTAATGACGCCGGCGCCGTGCAATGACGTCATTGCGACGCACGCATTGACGTCGGCGGAACCCGCGGCAAACCCAGCCGGAGCTGACAGGGAGACGTAATTGGTTTGGTGGCGGGTAAGTTGATTATCAATGTGTATTTATTGTATATATATGTCATTTTATGGTGTGGTGCTTTAGTCCTGATGAAAGTCTGTGGTTAACAGACTGAAACGTCGACCTCTTGCCGATTGATTAAAAGTTAAGTTTTATATTTACTTACAAGTCCTGGGAGTGCTATCTTTTCTTCGTTTTTTACATATGTGTACATGTATATTTAAATATGTTTTAGGTACACACTGATCCCACTTTTAATTTAACACTGATATAACACTTTCTATACAATTATCTATACATGAATCTCACACTAGTACTTACTATAAACTGTGGGATATCACGCAATAATATAAAAAAAGAATGAAACTGAATAGCCAATTTTTCAACGTAATCAATTTATTTATGGTCTATAAAATTGCTTTTGAAATATTTTTGAAGACCACCAGTAGCTCAAGATTTAGTTAGATTCCTATCGGAACAGAGCTGATCAATTTCTAAATGTGATCCATGGGTGTTTCTGTAGAACGAGTTTGAGTATAAAAAAAATTTTTAATCTCTACAGCAACTCTGTCACTTAAATTTGATTTTTTCTTTATGAACTACTCATCTTGACTATGTTAGAATTTCACTCAACTTCCAATAGGATAAATAGATATAAAACATAATAGGGACTCTTTTGTCTTATGGTACAGCCTTAGGTTAACAAAAGGTGGATTTTCCGACAGGTTTTGTAAATGTTCACCTGCTGTCACTAGGAAGTTACAGTCAGATGAATTGCCTGGACCAGAAATATAATGATAAACATGACAGCACCCGCTTAAAGTAAGGTTACCTTTGTTTAGCTTTTCTCCCAGGCTGCCACAGGCTTGTCACCAAAAGTCTCAGAGACACTTTAATTGAACATTTGACCAAAAAGGTCAAAATGAGGGTGATATTTACAAAACTCTGCCATTTGTATTTACCTAAATAAACCTTGAAATATTTCACTCCAAGAGACCTGGTTATCGCCAACACGAAGGATAATTATTACTATTGTAGAATCTATACAAGAAGAGGTGAGAATTCTATGTGACAGACTTTTTGAAAGTGATAATTCATGAAGTCATACATTGCATAAGCCCCGTTGTGGCAGGCTTATGCAATGTATGATCATATAATGTAACTAAATCCCCATTATTTTTTTTGCCTAGATTAGGTGTTTTTAAAAAAAACTTTTAAAAACTAATAAAATCTGTCAACATTGAAGTTGCTGTTTAGTAGATAGGAGAGTGCGCTGGATCTTGTGTATTGTTTATTGTATAATATTGCCCCCAGCAGCACCCCATTTAAGCATGTTCAGGTGAGTGAAACCATCCCCCTGTTTCATATATATATTTGGGAGTCTAGCCAACTCCTTGGTTTTGCACCCCTCCCTGTTACAGGTGCCTCATCTCAGGTCCCTATTTAGCCTTGTACTGCAGAGCCTCAGATGGAATTTTTTCCCAAGTAAGTTGGTTAATCTCATAAGAGCAGACATTAGACTGTGAGAGTAGGACCTGCCAAAGATGGGGTACATTGACGTTGTGGCAGGCTTATGCAATGTATGATCATATAATGTAACTAAATCCCCATTATTTTTTTTGCCTAGATTAGGTGTTTTTAAAAAAAAACTTTTAAAAACTAATACAATCTGTCAACATTGAAGTTGCTGTTTAGTAGATAGGAGAGTGTGCTGGATCTTGTGTATTATAAAATAAAATTACAATTAAACCAGACTTGCAAAAGTTACAATTCACATAAAGATATGTATACACAAGTATTCAAACATATACACCAGTGGCGTACCTACCATGGTCGAAGAGGTCGCAACTGCGACCAGGCTCGTCACTCCAGGACACCCGAACGCAGCTGCGACCCATGTGACCATGGGCAACCACAACTCCAGTGCCAGTGCCCTGGCTCTCCGGTCGCTTGGTGACCAACGGGAGGGGAGAACTGTGCTATGATGCTCCCGTTCTGCCAGTGTCTCTCTGTGTGTGTGTGTAGCGCGGCCAAGCACCAAGGCTGACAGGAAGCGTTCACTAAGAGAAGGATTGAGGGCTGCATGGGGGGAGTAAGGGGGCTTAGTGAATAGTTGGAAGGGGGTTGGGAGAGTGAGGGCTGGATGTGGGGAGTGAGGGGGCTTAATGAGGGTTGGAAGGGGTGAGAGAGTGAGGGCTGGATGGGATGCTGAGAGAGGAATTGAGGGCTGAATGGGGGAGAGAGAGTGAGGGTTGGATGGAAGTGAGGGGGCTTAATGAGGAGTAGATTGGGGTAAAGGGGGTTAATGAGAGCTGCATGGAGGGTGCGGGGGGTTAATGATGGCTGGATGAGGGCAAAAGGGGGTGTGAGGGCTGGATGGAGGGTGAAGGAGGTTAATGAGGGCTAGATGAGGGAGGGGTTAATGAGGGCTGGATGGGGTGAAGGAAGTTAATGAGGGCTGGATGGGGTGAAGGAAGTTAATGAGGGCTGGGTGGGGTTGAGGGGGTTAATGAAGGCTGGGTGGGAGGTGAGCGATAAAGTGAGGGCTCGATGTGTAGTGATGGGGTTAATGAGAGCTGGATGGGGAGTGAGAGGGGTTAACGGGGGGTGAGGGCTGGATGGGGAGTGAGAGGAAATGAGACAAATGGAGGCGCTGGGGGAGGAATTGGGAAATGACACACATGGAGTAGCTAAGGGGGAGAGAATGAGACTCATGGAGGTGCTGGTGGGAGGGACAAATACACATGAAGGGGCTAGAGGGAGGGAAGGAGACCCATGGGGGGTGGGACACAGGGAGGAACTGGGGGGAAATGAGACACATGGAGGGGCGTGGAAGGGAAATGAGAAACATGAAGGAGCTTAGGGAGGGAATGAAACACATGTGGGGGGGGGGGGGACCTGAGGCAATGTTTGCACCGGGCCCTGTGGTTTCTTGTTACGCCTCTGATATACACAAATCTCCAAAATATCTCATATATAAACCACATCTGCAATTTGAAACCTTTATACAGATTGACAAATATATGGATGTATAAAAACCATACAAAACCAATAATAAATAAACTTATAAATGTGAATGATCCAATTCTTCATTCAAGCCATAGGGTCACAGAGTTTAAAAATCAATTTAGATTCAGCGGCTATAAAAGCTGCCTTTAGCCAATTTGTCCCCACTCACTTTCCATCTCAACTTTCTGCTTTTATTTACTGTAAAATGTGTAATTTAATTCATTCCTTTACTTGCTTACATTCTAAATAGAAGCAATGTGTCAAATTCAATATGGATTTAAATAGAAAAATGTTCAGTTGTTTCTTCTAATGTTCAACTCTTTAGAAGGCTAATGCCTCCAACACAGTTTCGACCTCCTCGTCTTTCGACATCTGCAAAGACATTACCACCCTGGTGATTGGATACAGTACCGGAAAATTCCATTTTTTTCCTGTAGTAACTGCTGCATATTTTAGCCAGTTGCAGTTTGTTCCGATCGGTGTCCTTTATTTTTAATTGTGCTCAGTTTGGGGTTTTATTTGAATTTAAGTTTGCAAGGCAGCCCTTTCAGCCACTCCCTCCTAACATGCAGAGTTATCTTTTACTCCAGTATTAGAGCAATAATAGCTGTATTATTCTGACATTTTACATAGAAACGTTTCTGACAGATGTATAGCTGACACCTGAACTACAACCCCCCGAAACCCATACAAAAATAAAGTAGTGGCATCACTACATTGGGATCTGGGGGCCATTGCCCTCATGTGCCTTCCTTAAAAAGCCTTAATCTAACTTTTATTACATTACACAATATATTATATAAATAATATAATAATAAATATATGGTTTCATCATAAACTCACATAAATTGTAGCCGCTAGTTTCTTCGGCATACCCACTGAGTCCTTACTGAAATGAATGATGTGCCACCAGAGATTATTTATTAACACCCCCTGTCCCAGAGTTTTAAAGCAATCCATGTGTGAGTATCAAGGAGCTTAAGAGCAATAACTTTTGTGTTTGTATGTCGTGTGTCTCTGTAAATGTAGCACGGGCTCCCTTAACTATTTAAACAGATCTTTGGTGTTTGTAATTAATGGATGGCCGACTGTCCTTTCCCCGCTCATAATGTGGTTTCTGATACATCCCTGGCATAAAGCACAGGTGTTCAATACTGCCATCTAAAATGGTGGCGGACTAGTGGCGGACTAAGGGGGGGGCGGTCCGCCCAGGGTGCCACCTGGTAGGGGGGTGCATTGACCCTGCTCTTGGGGCTGGAGGCGGCTGTGTGAGCTGCGTCCCATGGCAGCTGGGGTGTCACACAGCTCACACGGAGACCAGCAAGCTTAACTGGCTGCACGGTAGGAAGAAGGGGGCGGGGCTACGTACATTTAGGGGGCGGAGTCTATCCGTGAGCGGGGGCGGGGCTTAACACAGCCCTTACCCGCTGCTGTTACTGCTGCACATGGAGGTGCAGCAAGAAGAAATCCCTGTTCCTCCACCTAGCAGGCTCCAGCCAGGAAAGGACTTCAATGAATCCACTCCTCCAGCCCACACTGTAAGTAAGTATAAGAGTGTGTGTGTGTAACTGCCTGTAACTGTGTGTGTGTGTGTGTGTGTGTGTGTGTGTGTGTGTGTGTGTGTGTGTGTAACTGTCTGCCTGTAACTGTGTGTGTAACTGCCTGTAACTGTGTGTGTGTGTGTAACTGTCTGCCTGTAACTGTGTGTGTGTGTGTGTAACTGCCTGTAACTGTGTGTGTGTGTAACTCTCTGCCTGTAACTGTGTGTTTGTGTGTGTGACTGTCTGTCTTGTGTGTGTGTCTGTAACTGTGTGTGTGTCTGTAACTGTCTGCCTGTAACTGTGTGTACATGTTTGTAACCGTTTGCCTTAACTGTGTGTGTGTGCGTAACTGTCTACCTGTAACTGTGTGTGTGTGTGTATGTGTGTGACTGTCTGTCTGTAACTGTGTGTGTGTGACTGTCTGTCTTGTGTGTGTGTCTGTAACTGTGTGTGTGTGTGTGTATAACGGTCTGCCTGTAAATATGTGTGTGTGTGTGTGTGTGTGTGTGTGTAACTGTCTGCCTGTAACTGTGTGTATGTGTGTGTAACTGTCTGCCTGTAACTGTGTGTGTGTGTGTGTAACGGTCTGCCTGTAACTGTTTGTGTGTGCGTAACTGTCTACCTGTAACTGTGTGTGCGTAACTATCTACCTGTAACTGTGTGTGTGACTGCATGCCTGTAACTGTGTGTGTGTGACTGCTTGTGACTGTGTGTGACAGTCTGCCTGTGACTGTGTGAGGCTGCATGTAACTGTGTGTTACTGTCTGCCTGTGACTGTGTGTGTGTGAAACTGTCTGCATGTAACTTTGTGCGTGACTGCCTGTTACTGACTGTGTGTGTGTTACTGCCTGTAACGGTGTATGTGTGTGTGTGTGTGTGGCTGTAACTATGTGTATGACTGACTGCCTGTGACCGTGTGTGTGACTGTATATGTGACTGTCTGCCTGTAACAGTGTGCGTGACTGTGTGTAACTGCTTGTAACTGACTGTGTGTGTAACTCTCTACCTGTAACTGTGTGTATGACTGCCTATGACTATATGTGTGACTGTCTGCATGTGACTGTGTGCGTGTGACTGTCTGCATGTGACTGTGTGCATGTGACTGTCTGCTTGTAACTGTGTGTGACTGTCTGCCTGTAACTGTGTGTGAGGGGGGTGCAGGTATTTTGTAGAAGGGGGCAGGGGTTTTAAAAAGTTTACAAATTTGTTCATTACATTTTTTAAAATTTTTAAAAAAATATAACACATTTTAAAAATTTAGTAGGTGTTTGTTTTTTTTGTTTGGAGGGGGGTGACAAACCCAGAACCCGCCCCGGGTGTCACATGGGATCATCGTTGTTTATTTGGTTCCTAGTCTGGGAAGAACTTAATGAGGAAGATCCAAAGCCTGTGTATTTACTGCAAGTAAAGGAATATGAAAATAGATCCCTCCGCCAAAACAATATATAAAAATACTGAACAGCCTCTTCCGGCTATACAAACTATACAAAATGGAGCTTGAACAATCTAATTTTTATGGCAAAAGTTCTAAAAGGCATAAAGGTTTTGTTGGTGCTTGTAATGTTTTTAAACATCTGTCGTGAATACTATTTGCACAGCATTTTTTTATTTAAGTAGAGCAATCACTATAACAGGGGTAGGTAACCTACGGCACTCCAGGTATTGTGAAATGCATCTCCAACAATTCTCTTACAGCTACAATGCTGACAAAGCATCAGGGAACACGTAAACCACAACATCTGGAGTGCCGAAGGTTTCCTACCCCTGTGCTCTATGTGACGTAAAACCCCAATGGATATTGCATACTTACTCTTGACAGCATGTTGAAAAAGTATCTACACCTAAAGAAAGGACTGCTACTCGTGACTATTTCCTACCTTTGATTTTTACATATGGAAGAAGTGGTGGTTAAACTATCTCTACACGATCTGTAAAGCTGGGAGACAAACCCTTTCTAATTTCTGCAAAGAGGTGCTCATACTTGTTAGGGATGTCCACTTCTCTTCGAGTATACAATTAATTCTGGGCTCACTCTTCCCCTCTTAAAGTGAATAGTTTCCTCTGTTCATTCATGCTCCCTAAAAGATTGCCTTAAGTGGCCTTCATATAATTATTTCTACTTACCTATCTACCTACCACAAATGACATAACACAGCAAGCAATGCTTGGACAAGTTGCCCATCGCCACTGTAAGAGAGAGGACACCTCTTTGTGAGCCTGGAACCTGTGTGATCCCTGTGTAGATATCTGGAAACCCCATCCATGCTCTTATTTAGAAAATCAAAGCAAGGGAAATGATAACATTTATAATATATAAGGTAGAAGCAACTGAAGAAACACAGTTAATATGTTGCCACACAAGATCAGTTCAATATCATGTTTTACTTCTCCTCTGCATTAATTCCATTTTTATTTTTGCTATTTATATTCTTATGTTGTGATTTCATTCATGTCAATTTGCAAAACACAAAGTTGCCAATTGCAAAAAAATAAAATAAAAAAATACAGTATCTACATGTGTAGATATCATGGAACTGTATAAAAAATCACCATCATCTCGACAAAGAATCACTCCTTAGCCCAAATGATTCTTGTTTTTTCAATACATTTATTTAACGGTAGCAGGACCTGGTTGCTTTGTTATTACACATGAAAACGTATTCAATTGTTTGCTAAAAATACTTATTACAGCACATAAAATTAACAATTTTAAAAAGGGAAAATGCTGTGGAAACATATGTAGATTTCTGACCAATTCTGTCATATCACCAAATTAAAAGTGGTGATTTCCAATCTAATGCTTTTAATTATCTTTGCAAATAAATTGGGAAAAGGTTGCCTGATTCTATTAATTCTGAGTGACGATTTACAGAAATAAAATGTAAACCCCTCATCATCAGATATTTTAGGTTGATCGTTTGGATTGGAATTTCATGCATAAATAAATAAAACCAAATAAAAATAAAAATATATGTTTCTTGCATTCAATGTCAGCCTTTGAAGAAGCACCAGTTTACAAGTATGAAAGGATTTGATGATAAAATTACTCCAACATTGGCTTCCACCTGTGAACCATTAAAGTTGGTGCCATATTTTCAGAATATGTTCTCCATTGTTGAAGGATAACTAGTCAGACTGAGGATCTGAAGGAAAACAAAGACACAATAATATTCTATAGAGGTTAGAGACATAGTAACACAAAAAGGCAAATGTTTATAAAATAACATAAAATTGTAGAACTCGTTGAAAAATCCTTAACCAGAAAATGGTTTCTACATGAGACCAGTCCAGGTCTTTTATTAGGTGGTCTGTTGGGTAGTATGTGAACTCCTAACACACCATATATTAGATTTGTATCTATTTTGTTATGAACTGGAATTCGTACTAATTTGGATCGATGAGATGATCATTTGAATTCACAATTTATGAATGGCCGTATAGACTAATTACAAAATGACTCGCATAATGGACATGCATGCTCTTTTTGATTTGTAATTCAGAGTTGCATTTCTGGAACAAAAAAAAAGAGGGAAATGGAATGAAGAATAAACTGTTTTTTGTTTTTGCTTTTTGGGGTGGGGGCAAATAAGCAGCTTAATTTGCCATGGCAGACAAGAGGTCTGCCCAATTATGTAAGCTGAATCTCCTGTCCAGTCAAAAGGTAGAAAGTTGAAACCATAGAGATAGAGACAGTGAGCGTCAGCCACTAAATGTTCATTTTATTCACTTACCAAGTGACTACTGACCAACAGAGGAAAATGTAGAAGCAGTAAAACATTCTATACTTTCAAACAAGATTCTTGCAGAGACTTTGAGTGCAGCTCTTGAGAGAGACAGACCATCAGTGATTATATATTTTAACCTTGCAATGCCTGTTTGAGAGTTGGAGATAGACTGTGATGCTAGACTAGGTTTAGGTTACTGCTGTATCTACCTTGCTAGCTACTGCATTTAAAACAAACATAAGTGGGAGAAAGAAGATAGCCTGTTTCATTTATCCTAGTGTGAGGCTGATGTTTAGATAAGCCTACTGCTAGCCACTGCCACTTAACACCAACCTGAAATTGCAAATTATTCACTAACCTCATTAAAATAATACAACACTGTGACGGACCGCTGGCACTCCGACTGAGTACCTCCGCCAAATGATGCTCCTAGTGCTCGCTGAGGACTCCAAGAACTCCAACCGACACCATCAGCACTGCAGACCCCACTTCCAGCGATGCAGCTGCACCGGGGTCTCACAGTCTCCACCCACCCTGGACCCAAGGCCAGGGTCCAGCTTCCAGTGGGTGAACCTCTCTTTCCCCAGAGAGCAGGAACAGGAACAAGCTCTTAGCAGAGCTTAGTGATCATACCCTGGGGAGTATAGTGATTATAGCAATCCCCAGAGTGTAGTTCTCCAATCCCCCAAACATGAGCCGAAACTTCATGAAGGTACAAGATGATCTGATTTTAATGACCACACACTGGCTTTTATGCAAGTCCCCATGCAATGGGACATCCCACAGGGTGGGACACAGTACAACCAATAATTTACAGGAAAACCGTAAAACACACCCAGCACCAACATACAATCCATCCCCTCTGCCTGTGATATAATTATTGAACACAATGGGTTAATGTAATTTATCACAGGCAGGAAAAATACACTTTTTATACAAATACTGTAACTTTAACAATATGCATCATATTCACATAAAATATTCATATTCACATACATATTCAGAATCAGCATACTTTAAATATAAACATAACCAAAAATCATACAAATCCCCCAAGTACATAAAAAGTTAGCTGGGAGTCCTTTATGACCAACCGCAAGCACATTTTCCTGCCCAAACAGTTCCATAGATTTGGGCTGTGCAGTCGGTCTATTTTACACAGAAAAATGACTAAGTCCCACTCGAATGCACGAACGAGGCCGTTCGTGCATTTAGCTTAGTATAGCAGTGAGTTCAAACTGCCGAACGGGACTTAGTCTCTGCAGCTGAAAACGGAGTGTAGGAGAAGGTAAGGGTCAGCGGTGTTCGTTGAAATGTGTAGCCGATTTCAGTTCCATGGATATGGCTACACATACCGCTGACCTCGTTCGAATGAACAACTTCGACTACTTCGGCTGCATCCGAAGTGCCAATTTAAAGCTGCAGAACTGCTCCAATACAATTTAAAGGGGCAGCAAGTCTTTTAAAATCCAATCTGCTAAAATAGTCTTTAACAGGCAATATCTTCCAGGGGCCATAGTCTTAAAGGGGCATTGTCCCCAAAAGGCACAGTATGTCCCCAGATGGTTCTTAAAGGGCCAGCAGCAGCACAACACAAATCCATTAGGCCCAAATCTTGTATTTAAAGGGCCAAACCTCCCAGGGACCATTATCACATGGTAAGAGGCTGGCAAGTAGTCCTCTCCAGGCACAAGTGGCGACGTTAATTTTGCCACAAACACCTTAATTAATTAAATTACTTCTGGTGCTGTTACTAACCTTTTTTTAAAAATGCCTTTCATTGTAGTTATTTTGCCCTCCCTGACCGAGTCTTACAGTGCTTGCTACCTCCGCAGTCGCATTTGGTCGCTGATAGGGCACTGTTTTTCACACATTGAAGAACTGTCACTGATGCTACAGACTGGATGTGTGGGAATGCTTTATTCTTCTCAGGGTGGAAGGATGGGTGAGTGGTCAATTAGCAACGGTGGAAACTATTCGTTTAAATTAACCAAACTGCAACATATTTTGAAATTCTCATATTTGCTCATGGTAAATCCAGCTGAAATTGTATTATTTCAAGTGCATAAGCCCATCTCATTTAATACCATAAGGTGCTATACTTTAAAATCAGTAAGCCTCACATGTAAATTCAAATAACATTTAAGAATCATTTATTGACTTTCCAGGATTTCAACTGGATTTACTCTGAATGAATCCATTAGAAGGCGAATTTGCTAAACAAATCCACCAGCATTTTGAAGAAGAACTTACAGAAATCCAGTCTATGTGTGCCAATGACAGCAGAAGCAACCAGCGGCCAGATCGTTATTAACTAATATTTTTTTCCTGCTGGTTCCTACTACTGCCAATGAGCAAATATTACATTTTGATTTAATGCGTGATATTTATACAATAATTGTGTCGAAAGCAGCCTCGCCACTGGTTTTTGGAGGGGACTGATTGCCAGCCTCGTGCCTTGGGACTATAGCCCCTGGGAGATTTGGCACTCTAAAAACAGTCTTGGGGCTTATGGACTTCTATTGGACTGTGTATGGCCCTTGCTAAACTTTAGCCCCATGGCGATTTTGTTCTGTTCGTGGTATCTGAGCGCTGTTCGGATATATTGAGCGCTCAGATCCAAGCTATCTGGGATAGGTTAAATGTGGGGGTTATGTTCAGTATGATAGGAATTATGTATTTTTATGTGTTTTTACTGTTGTTGTAAATGGAGATATTTTCTGTATGCTGGAGATAATTGGCATGCAGTTGGTCAAAAAGGGACTTTCAACTACCTTTTGAGCCACTGGACCAATTTGTATGATGTTGACATATGTTTGTATTTGGAGTATGCTGATTCTGAAAATGTAATGTGAATGTGATGTATACTTTTAAAGTTATGAATATTGTGTAAAATTGTGTATTTTCCTGCCTGTGATAATTACGTAAGCCCATTGTGCTCAATAATTATATCACAGGCAGAGGGGAGGATTTTGTGTGTAATTGCTGGGAGTGTCTGAGTGTATTGTACGTATTGATTGGTTGTTCTGCAAAACCCTGTGGGCAGTGCTATGTGTGTAAAATGTGCATAAAAGCAGAGTGTTGGATTAAAGCTTCAGTTCTACTTCACCCTCAATTTGGAGTGCTGTCTCTTATTGGGGGAATCTGCTACAAGGGATTGCTATGCTAGTCATACTCTCTTGCTATATCACTACTAAGCTCTTGTAAGAGCTTGTTCCTGTCTTGCTCTCTGAAGGAGTCTACGGTGGTTATGGTGTCGGCTGGAGTGCTTGGAGCCCTCAGGAAGCGCTAGGAGCATCCTTCAACGGAGGTACGCAGTCGGGGTGCCAGGTGATCTGTTATATTGGTGGCAGCAGTGGGATGGCGTCCTAGTGCGAGGTAAAGCAGCTCAGAGACATCGTTCGTGGATTTATAATTGAGGGTAACGCTAGTATCCGTACAGCGCCCCTATCTACCAAGGAACTAACTTTCGGCAGAGCAAGTATGGCACCCAGCTACACTCAGGAGAAGTTTGACAGAGAGGTTAATGCAGTGCTGGCTTTCTATGGACCCAACCCCTTTGAGATATCCGCGCAGCACGTGAGGAAAATAATGTGAGAGTACCTGCAATTCCTAGCAGAGTTGGCCAGGGGGGAGAGACCCCAGCAGCCGAGTGAGTTACAGGGAGCCGAATGTGCCGTCCTTCCTCAATTCGGTTCGGTTCGGCACTTCGGCAATTCGGACATTCCAAAGCAAATTTACATTTGGAACAAAATTAATTGCACATGTCTATCAGGATTATTTATAATGGCTTATAAAAAAAAGTCCAAAACTAAAACAAATAGTGGAGAGTGGACAGCCTTGTCAGGTGTCATTGTTAATATTAAAAGAGGGAGAGATCTGACCATTGATGTGTTTATTAGCATATGTACCATTGTAAAGACTTTCTATCCAGGACCCTCATTTTGCCCCAAGGCCTTACAATACGCAGAAGATAGGACTAGTCTACTTTGTCATATGCCTTTTCTGCATCAACGGAAAGTAAAAGTGTGAATGATATTAATAATTTTAGTAGTGTTGCCAAGGGTCTCCCTGCCCTGTATGAATCTTGTTTGATCAAAATTAACCAGTCCAAGAAAGAAGGACTTGAGACAGAGAACTAGCATCTTGACAATCTATTTTAAATCTGCACTAGTGAAGGAAAATGATCTATTATTTTCACATACAGAAGGATCTTTCCCAGATAGAATGACAGTAATGAAAGTGTGAAACATAGGTGGAGGCAGGGAAACCAAGGGTGAGATACCATTTTTTTTATATATATAAATCTTTATTTTCATTTTCCCCCTTTTTTTTTTTTTAAAAGTTCATTCAAATACAGATACAGCTTATATACATATTATATTTAGCATGGTACAAAAAGATACTTTGAAAATAATACAAAATACAATAATACAATACCATAGTGATACTAATAATAGTAATCAAATTAATGATGATGATTATGAATAACAAGCGGACCATGCCTCTGATAGACCTCTAGTGTTCTACTGTATCTACAGCCATACAAAAATACCATACATACAATGCATCCTGACCAAACATACTTCCCATTCTCTCTACTGTCTACGCAAAGCTATCTCTGTGAGGGGGGCCGGGGGGGGGGGGGGGGGTTAGTAGTTCGTTAGTAAATCTAACCCAAGGGGCCCAGATTTCCTTATATTTTTCTTTTGAAATTTTAGCTATCCCGGCTTCCATGTTACATTGGTAATCAATCTGTGTGCATATATCCTGCCAGTTTAACGCACCCATATTTCTCCAGTTTCTAGCCATCACTATTTTTATTGCCATACAGATATGAATCCAAAGAATTTTTAGTTTTATATTACTTCTTGGAATATCAAAATGAAACAAGAACATTTGAGGTGTGATCTCAGTCCGAGTTTCAAACATAAAATCTGCCAGTTTCGATAGAGTTATTTTCATAGGTTTCAACTCCTCACAGTCCCACCAGATGTGGGAGAATGAACCTAACTCCCTACCGCATCTCCAACAATCTGGCAGGAGTGTGGGTTGGAATCTATGAAGGCGAGTTGGCACCAGATACCAACGGTATACTAATTTGAAATACACTTCCTGTATATTTACCCCATGTATATATCTTTTTACTGCTTGTACTCCCGTCAACCAGTCCTCCAGCGGGGATAAAAAGTTAAGTTCTTGCTCCCATTTATACATTGCTGGCGCTTTGTCTATCTGCCTTTGGCTTCTTACGAATTTGTTATATCTAGAGGCAATTTTTTTTTTATATTGAAATTCTACAAACTGGTCCATTGGGGAACTTTCCGAAAGGTCTTTTCCCATAGTAAAGGATTTTATTCTTAGATAGTTAAATATTTCCTTCAAAGGGAGATTATATTTATGTTGTAAGGTTGGGAATGGCAACATTTTATTATTATTTAAAAGTTCCGATATTCTTTTTACTCCACCATTTTCCCATTCTTGAATATTTATATCCTTTATATATAATTTTAGAATTGTTAATGGGGCATTTGTTGATATATATCTTGTTCCATATTTCTTTTTCAAGTACTTAACGATATAAATCATTAAGTTATTCATTGGGTTACTGGATCTTATATTTTTTAAAAATTCACTATCGCACCACCAGAGCAAAAATGGTTCCATGTCCCCAAGGTCTGATTTTTCAATATCTAACCAATTTGGTCTGGCCGTTGTGTAGTTATCACACTTAATTAGGTGGGCTACCATATTGTTCATATATATTTTCTGTATATCTGGAAAACAGATCCCCCCTTCTTTCCAGTCTCTCTGTAATATTTCCAATAAGACTCTAGGTCTCCTATCTTGCCAAATATAATTTGATAATTGCCTTTGAAAACCGCGTATCGTCTGGCATGGCACCCTCAGCGGGAGATTACTAAATAAAAATGTCAACTTAGGAAGGAGATAGAAATTTACTGCTTCGATCCTACCCAACCAAGAGAGTTCCAATCCCTGCCAATTTTTTAAGGTGTTCCTAAAGTGAGTTGCAATATCCGTATAGTTAAGTTCTCCCGTTTCTCTGTAATCTAGAGAAAATTTTACCCCTAAATATTTTATGTTTCTTGTTTCCCAATCACAATTGAAATCTTTTTTAAGTTTATCTATACCTGGTCCACTTAAACCTTTTGTCAGAATTTGTGTTTTATTTATATTTATTTTATAGCCTGAGTGTATACCAAACACGTTAATAAGCCGAAATACGGCTGGGATAGAACTAATAGGGTCTGCTAGGGTCAGTAGAATATCGTCTGCATATAATGCAATCTTGTTCTCCATCTTATTCACTTTTAGCCCGCTGATATCTTCATTCTGTCTGATTGCGGCTGCCAATGGTTCTATGGAAAGGATATATAGCAGGGGTGCCAGAGGGCATCCCTGTCGAGTGCCATTTCTAATAGGGAACCACTTAGATTGAAACATATATCCTGATACTTTGGCTTGAGGATCCTTATATAGCGCCATTGTACACTCCTTAAAGTAGCCCTCGATGCCGAAGGCCCTCAGTACTTCCTCCATGTATTTCCAGTTAACCCGATCGAAAGCTTTTTCGGCATCGAGGGCAACCACCGCAAAAGGAGACAAGCTTTGGTCTGCATGATATAGGACATTCAGTAATTTCCTGATATTATCAGATGTGCCCCTACCCTCTACAAACCCGCTCTGGTCTTTATGTACAATGTTGGGTATGATTTGTTTTAGTCTATCGGCCAGAATTCTGGAGTATACTTTAATATCTAGATTGATAAGAGATATTGGTCTATAATTCAAAGTATACGTAGGATCCTTTCCTATCTTAGGTATTGGTATTATAGAGGCCTGAAACAGTTCCGTTGGGATGGCTTTATGATTAGCAATATCTTCAAATGTTCTTAAAATATATGGAGATATAATATCACTTAATTTCTTATAGAAGATTGAAGAAAAGCCATCTGGACCTGGTGCTTTACCTGCTGTTAGTGCTTTAATTGTGTTACTGATCTCCTGAATAGAAAAGGGGGCGTTTAGTTGACTCGAATTCTCCGCTGATATTTTTGGTAGGGTCAATTTATCCAGAAACTGTTTTGTTTCGCCCTCAGATGGCTCGTTAAATTTTATGTTATATAAGCTTTTATAATAGTCTTCAAATGCCTTAGCTATTTGAGTTGGAGAAATCATTTTTTTACTTCCAACTGTTATATAATTTATAGATTGAAGTTTATTCTTATTTTTTAATTTGTTTGAAAGGCTTTTCCCTGTTTTATTATTTCCATGATACCATCTCTGTTTTAGAGTTAACATAGCTTTATTGATCTTTTCTTGGGTTCTTACTAAGATTTTTGCCCTAATCTCTTTGATATCCTCCAGAATCTTATAATCTATGGTGAGTTTATGTAATCGTTCTTGTTTTGCCAAATCGATATAAAGTTCGTTAAGCTCCTTTCCTTTCGTTTTTTTTATAATGGCACCCATTTTTATGAGACATCCTCTCATATACGATTTAAAGGTACACCATAGCATGGCATTGGAGACATCCCCTGTATCATTGCTTTCAAAAAATTCTCTGGTCTGAGTGCGTAATACCTCTACATTTGTTTCTGATTTTAATAGATTTTCATTAAGTCTCCATTTATCTCTACTTTTGTATTCGGGGTTATTTTTTATAGCTAAACTTACAGGTGCATGGTCGGACCATGTGATAGGTCCAATTGACACTTTTTTAATTCGCTCCAAACTTTCAGATTTCACCAAAAAATAATCGATTCTGGTATATGTCTGGTGGACATTTGAAAAAAACGTGTAATCTCTCGCTTCTGGATTAGACGTTCTCCAGGCATCAAATAAACTATTTTTTGCCAAAATGGTCTGCATCATTGATAGGCCTTTTCTTTGCTTAACTTCTGTGTAAACTGACTTAATTCTATTCCTATCTATTTTATCATCTATGATGCAGTTAAAGTCCCCCCCGATAATTAGGCTACCAGACGATACGCGATCAATCTTTTGAATCAAATTTCCCAAGAATCTATATGGTGATTGATTTGGAGCATAAACGTTTACTAAAGTATACAAAATGTCATTAATTCGGACTATCACTATAAGAAACCTGCCCCCAGGGTCCGTCTCCTCATGTATCAGCTCGTATTTCAAGCTACTTGAAAAGAAGATTGCCACCCCTCTTTTTTTTTTATTTTTCCCAGCCAAATTAGATCTATGGACTACTGAAAATTTTTTATACTTCCATAAATTGGACGTAGAGTTAACCCAATGTGTCTCTTGAACAAACCCAATGTCTGTTTTACTGTCAGTAAATAGTTTATATAGATAGCCTCTTTTCTGTCCGGAATTTAAGCCCCTTGCGTTAATAGATAGGATGTTTAATGACATCCTACCACAACTCCCCCCACACCCTCTTCCCCTCTAAGCTCCCCTTCCGATAGCGTCCAACACACAGATTCTCTCATACCTTCTCCAGTCGGCTCCATGAACTTAAGCCTCATGGATAAGCTCATCCTCAAACTTACTCTTATAACAATTATTCCGTAATATGAAGTTCTATATATAGTCTTCATATTTGACCCTGCTGCCGTCGCAGGACACTGGACCAGGAAAGTGTGCGGTTAATGTCCTATATTCTTCTTTCCTCTCAGCTCTCTTCTCTCTTTTCTTCCCTATTACCTAGGAATTACGATATTATTTCCCTTATCCTTCATATACAGTTTCCTTCCAGGATGACTATTGTTCTGTCTAAAACAGCCTCTTCTAAACTCATATGTTAATAATCAAATTAATGTCTATTTCCACCCTTTTATATTTTCCCTTCTCTTTACCTTGCCTTACCCTCCCTTTGAAAGTCCCCTTTCTCTTTACCTTACCTTCCCTTTTATACAGTCTTCATACATTATTTGTTAAACTTATACTTATTGTGAGCTTGCATATCATTATTTCATAGAGTCCCATAAGTGCCACTTCATACAATATTTACTGTGTTTATAATTATTATAGGGATCAATTTCATTTTGTGCGCATACATTAAATTGTGCATCTATATTTCATTTTGTGCGCATACATTAAGTTAAACATCTATATAAATTGTACTTTGCACTCGTTCTCGAGGTGTATATCAACATTTTTTCAAGGGTGAGATACCATTAAAGGTTTTCAAAAATTACTAGTTACTAGTTGGGTTAGGAATGTCTTATAGTGTCTGATTGTCAACCTGTCCATATCATGACTCTTCTAGAGTCGATTTAAATGCAATAGGCAGCTCATCTGCTGTGAAAGGCACATCCAGTGCCTTCGCTGTATTGGAGTTAAATGTGCGACAAATGCGTGAATAAATATAATCCAAGACAGTAGCTTTATCACACAATGGTTTTGGTAGGTTGTATAACTATTTATAAACTGCATAGAAAGATTTAGAAATGTTTTTTTTTTTTTTTTTAGTAAAATAAGATGACCCTTTTTAGAAATAAGAGAAGCTTAGTGTCCTTGCTGAAAGGCCCTGGACAATAACTTGTCCATTTATTACCATAAGAGTAAAAGATACAGCAAATGAAAGATTACACTGTGCCTCAAGGTTTAGCAATTGCCGTAATTGTATTATCAACACTGTAAGCTTTCTAAAAATGTCTAATGGAAGTCTAGTATTATGAGCCAGTTCCAATATATAAATATCATGAGACAGCTGGCGTACAGTAGACTTGCTCTCATTCTTGATGTGAGCTCCCAACTTAATAAAAATTCCCCTGACGTACCTCCCAAAACCAAAGAGGTGTAGCAACACCTATATCATTGTCAGAAAAATAATGAATAATATCTGTCTAGACTTCTTTAATTAGTGAACTACAATTAGAACTACAGAAGTAAAGGGGGGACATCTGCGAAGGACAGCGTAAGTCACAGGAGGGTCTTGACTCTTTGTGTTGCTATCCAGTGCCACATCTACTTTTTGCTGTTTTGTTTTGTTTTCTGATCTTGGTGGGGATAGATACCACCTACACTCTCATGATTGAGCACATTTTATTTGCTCTGTTCCATGTAAGCAATTTTTACATTTCTTTTTACACTCCATTTTACAGTGCGCACTATTTTGTTTTATTCTTTTTTTTTATATACATACAGAGAGGATCTACATCACCTACACATCCCAGAGTGGGAATCATACCAATTTACGCCACACCATAGGAACTATTATCAAGGCTCCTGAATATGTGAGTATATAAGTTTAAAATACAGCACTATTTTATTTTATTTTGTTTTCCTTTTATATACCTATGAGACTATTTACCACAACAAGGGCTATCTGCAGAACAAGTGCCACACTATATCCATAGGCGGGGAATATTCTGCCCAGAGCTGGTTTAAAGTTAGAGCTGGATTAAAGCTTCTATAAAGTGTAAATTCACATGTTACTACAAATGAGGCAATGTAGTAATTTACAGGGGTAAGGAGGGTGGAGGAGTTCCTGACCCTATAGTGTTAAAGGAACACTATAGGGTCAGGAACTACCCTGCCCTCCTTACCCCCGTAAATTACTACATTGCCTCATTTGTCCGGTAGGGTGAAATAAGTTAAAACAGAAGGGTTAGTGTAGCTTGGGTTGTCCTTAGACGGTAAGTTTAGACGTGCTGGTGAGTAGTAGGAAGGAAGAGAAACAATTAGATTGTTTTAATTATTATTTTATAACATTTCTTTGTCTTTATTAAAGCTTATTCCTCTTTCCCTGCTTTTTACCTAATGCCAGGGAAGGAGGACACAACATTGCTTGGAGGTTCAGTGGTCCCATAGTGGTCCCATGGTGGCTGCACCTCTGCCAGCTACATACTCTACTCACAAGCTCCGGCTCTGTACAGCGTTGGAACCTTGCCGTGGTAACCCGGTGCAGCACTCTAACAGACCGGTGCTCACGAGAGAGGGAGCTGCAGTCACATAGTCTTCCCCTCCTGCTACAGAAACCTGGAATGACCCGGTGAGATTGTAGCTCTATGTATATGTCAATCAATATTCGCAATATATATATTTTTTTTTTGGGTGGGGGGTAAAAAACTGTGTCCTATATTCAAAAAATTCTGGAAAATACAAGTAATCCTACAAACACTTATTTAATGAAATATTAGAGTGATACAGTACAATGTTCAGTGACTATAGAAACAGCCTTTATCATTGGGTATTTTCCCATATGTGTTTCCATGTGAGGCTTCCTGACTATTTTTTCTGACTTGTTCAAGATGAAATGGAAAGTCTAAGCTCCAAAACAACTTTACTTTAGTGAACTGGTGTTGATGCAAACTCAATGCTCAGTTCTTTGTCATTGCGAACTTAAATGTCTTCATTTAACCCCCCCCCCCCCCCCCCCCCATTCCTCCCCTGTGACTCATACACAGTGTTAATTTTCTGCTATAGCCTGCAGAAATGTCCTGGGTATAAGTCAATAAATAGAGCTGGAGATAAGAACTTCTAAGGTAAACACACTTTGCTGTAAAAAGTAAACCTTTTTTCGCAAAGCAGTGAGCCTAAGCCAGGGGAGAAGTGTGGATAGGGCTGCATTATCAAAGATATTTAACACTTAAAAGGCAGATCTTTAGAAATGATTTCCCTTCATAATCAATATACCACTGGCCGAGTTCTGTATTTCAAAGTACATCTGCTAACAGTAAAAGACTAGCTTGCTTTAAAAATTAGATTAAAAAATAACCATTGCATTCAGTTTTCTAATAATTTAATAAAATGTGCCTGTCTTTAACATGACAAGCCGAACAGATTCTAAATATTTAATTTCCTAAGCAGTAACAGAACTGGAATACTTGAGAAAAAGTGGCAACAGAATTGCCAATGACAGATGGTCAGCCTTCAGCAAGTTTTGGATTTATTTGCAAATATATAAAAAGAGATTACACTTTACATGTAACATCCAGATTACAGAAGTGACTTTATTTCTGAAACTGCGCTAGGTTAAGTGAGGACAACACAGCAACATAGCAAAGCCTAAATCCCATTACACGATGAGGTACAATGGCATTAATCCAGATTTTGGTTTGTTCTGGATTACAACATTTTGCTAAGATCTGAAATGATCTGAAAAGTATATATGAACATGATCTATTAAAAATCTAGACACACCATTATAGTAAATATATAAATGGAAACTATACAGTCAATTGATATTTATTAGATGGTGATAATTTCCCAAAATGTATTTTTTTTTCAGGACGGACAAATTTTGGCCACATGTCGGTTTAACGCTGCAGAATTTCAGTACTGAAAAACTGATTTGGTAAAGAAATAAAATGAAGCAAAAGGGTGCGCTAATGGGCCAATCAGCGTACTGCAAAATAAATATATAATATAAATATATCAATATTATGTGTATATTTGGCAGAACACTGATAGGAGCATGTTCCTGCCATTTAGTTCACAGATTAAGTAAGGAATGACCAATAGAGAGAAAAATAAGAGGAGATGTAGATAGATAACTAGTGTTACTTAATATATGTGATTTCATGAGAAAAATGTCCCTGGAAACAAAGTACCCCTGGAATTCTTCTTCCAAGCCTACAACTGCACTGCCAACAAATATCTCTTACAAGCTGTCAGAGCGTTGCTGTAGTGACTCATGGCAGCACTTTGACATTAAGTGTAAGTGCCGAAGCTTCCAAGAGAGATAGCTCTTATCTTGTAGCCTGCTCTGAACCTGATGGATAGGCGGCCGTCTGGCCACCAGGCATCTGCTGAATGCCCCCCTCCCTGCAAGGTAAGAAAAATATTAAATAATGAAAAAAATAATTATTAAAATAAAAATAGTAAAGCCCCTCTCTATGCCTCTCCCTACACCCACGCACACACTTCTACCCCACACACAGCACACCCCTCGCACACTGTACACTACCCTGCACAGTACACACTTCACATGCACAGTACACTCCCCACCTATATACAGTACACCCCCACATATATACACTGCATCCCAATACACATTAATCCCCACACACATATACACTTCACTTCTACATACAGACACAGTGACCCCCATATACATTCCCACTACAGCTCCTTGATGCACATACAATACAGCCCCAAGACACAAACACGCACACACTGCACATGTGTATGTGCACACACAATACAGCCCCTAGCTACACATAGTACACCACACACCACAAACAGACCTATTTATATACACACTTCACCACAAACAGCTCTGTCTACACACATGCCAGCCCTGTGCAATTTTGTTCTTTGGTATCCAAGTTATGGACACACTAGAGACAAGACACCAACAAATGCTGTGTAAGTATCAGTAAATTTGCTTGCGCTGTGCAAAACAAAAACAGGGCATATCACCCATCATCACTATTTTTCCTAGTACTTGATCCCTGCCTTGCAGAATATGTTATAATAATATGTGCTATATATAAATAATTATAATTGTATATTGGGTACTTATTTGGGCTGTGATGAGATCTCTAATTGTGTCTAATGAGTTGCACATTACTCAGACTTTCTTCTCAAACTGTCAAACACCTCAGTCATGAAAGATTCTACTTGTTGCAGTCTCCCTCACGAACACCCATAGTTGAACCTGCTAATAATTCTGCAGTATGCTTCAAAAATGGAAAGAAAAAAGTCAGTGGGCAACTGACAACCCAATTACCCCTTCCACCCTGAGAACAACAGAGCTTCACCACACATTGAGTCTGACACTGTTTATTCCCACACTGAAGGATGGTCTGTGGGAGTTAGCAGGTGGAACATCGCAATACTGAGTCAGGCAGGGAAAAACCACTTCAATGAAAGGCATTTAAAAAAATGAGGGAGCAGTAACAGAAGGAGTTGTTTTAATTTGAACAAATGGGACTTAAAAAAAAAAGGAAAAAGTGAGTGAGCAATGGACAAACCATTCACACCCTCTACCCCTAGAAGACTTTCTCACACATTCAGGCTCTAGCGTGAATGACCATCCTTTAGTATAGAAAAATCCAGTGCCCTATTAGCTTATGCCAACTACATTTGCAGAAGTTACATGTATTTACACTGCAAGACACAGTGAGTCATTGTGAAACAGCTACAACGAAAGGAATTTTAAAAAGGAGGGAGCAGCAGCAGGGGTAGTTTAACTAGTTTTTTTAAGTCCGCACCAGGTTTTTGAATACTTTTACAAATTTAGAAACAACTTTGAAGGGAGAGGTGAGTGCTAATTGAATCTCACTTAGCAGATGATGACCCTCAAGTATTAATCTGAAGAACAGGCTAACCCAACTCGTAGAGCTTAAACTTGGGGAAGGCTATTTGCTCCTTTAGTTGCAGGAACATTTGTGAGCCTGTGTTGTGGATTCAGAATGCTCACTGTAAGAGAAAATACTTGTTTACTATGAACAGTGGTTGGTGGACAACCAGACAGAGAGCAGACCCCACACTCTTCATTTTATCCCAGCAGCTCAGAGGGTCATCACTATGAGGCAAATGAGGTTCATAGAGGTAAGTTCTGACCATTTCAGAGTCACTAGTCTCCTTTTGGCTGTTTGGAGCTGCATTTGGTCCCATCAAACTGCCAAGAGCCTCTACATAAAATTCAGATGTTCCTCTCTGCTGTTGTGGGGGTTCTACCGTTGCTGCTGGGAGTAGTAGACCATTGCATGTTGGGTTTAATCTCCAAATCTCCTTGCTTTTTTTGCTGTGAATGACAGACCCTTTAGTTTATCAGGCTGTTTGATTTTAGCGCCCATTTCCCCTTAATTCTAGGATCGCACAGGGATGTTGCATCAGTTCACGGCAATTAGTAGCTCATGAAGACAAGCTTTGAGCACAACAATCTGGAGTGTGCCACCATGAACAACTTCGGCATCCATCTTGTCAAATTCAAAATTTACTGACACTAGCTGCCTTATCACATCACAGTGAGTATTTAATGCCAATGTACTTGATGGAATATAGACAAAGGATTGCCCTCTGTTGTTCCAAAAGGCTTTCAGCATGTTTAAAGTGGAGTTCCACCACATACTGACATCCTGTCATACACTGCTACCAGTTTGTGTGTGTGTGTGTCTGTCAGTGTGTGTGTGTGAGTGAGCGTGTCTGTCAGTGTGTGAGTGAGTGTGTATGTCAGTGTGTGTGTGTGTGTGTGTGTGTGTGTGCATGTGAGTATGTGTGTCTGTGAGTTTGTGTGTGAGTATGTGTGTCTGTGAGTTTGTGTGTGTGTGTCTGTCAGTGTGTGTGTGTGAGTGAGTGTGTCTGTCATTGTGTGTGAGTGTGTATGTCAGTGTGTGTGTGTGTGTGTGTGTGTGTGTGTGCATGTGAGTATGTGTGTCTGTGAGTTTGTGTGTCAGTATGTGTGTCTGTGAGTTTGTGTGTGTGTGTGTGTGTCTGAGTATGTGTGTATGTGAGTTTGTGTGTGTGTGTGTGTGTGTGCATGTGAGTGTGTGTCTGTGAGTTTGTGTGTGAGTATGTGTGTCTGTGAGTTTGTGTGTGTGTGTGTGTCTGTCAGTGTGTGTGTGTGAGTGAGTGTGTCTGTCAGTGTGTGTCAGTGTGTGTGTGTGTGTGTGTGTGTGTGTGTGTGCATGTGAGTATGTGTGTCTGTGAGTTTGTGTGTGAGTATGTGTGTCTGTGAGTTTGTGTGTGTGTGCGTCTGTCAGTGT